>NC_054833.1:44918358-45543358 GCF_018345385.1 Vulpes lagopus | reverse complement strand
CTCAAATAATTTTCTTAATATAACTACATTCTGTACGATATTTGGGATATATGTATACTAAGAACTATTCATCATTTATCTGAAATTTAAATTTAACTGGGTGCCCTGTTTTTGATTTGGCAACCCTACTCAAGACATCAAAGATTTATTTCTTGTTTATATAAGTTCATGGTGGGTGTTCTTAGGCGGCAGGCAGCTCCTCTACAGGTTGCAATTCAGGGATCCAGGCTCCTTCCAGCTTGGCTCTGCCACTTTTCTTCCTTAGCTTCCAAGGTATCTATATACTCATGGGGTCAAGTTGCAGAAAGGGACAGGGCATGGAGGATTCCATGTGGGAGATATTAATGGGCCACTCCTGGAAATGCACATCTGCTCACAATCCATCCATTGGCCAGGATTCAATCACATGGCCTGTACCTAACAGCAAGGTGAAGAAGAACAATGCAAGCCACTATGTGCTCAGAACGATATTTGGAGAACACCTAGCTGGTCTCTGCTAACCTGTCAGTACTTGAAGCTCATGCATGTCTCATATGTGAGTGCTGGGTTCAGTAAGCAGCTTTCCACACCCCTGCCACACCCCCCCTCTCCAGTGTGCCTAGCAGGAGATCAGGCTCTCTCCTCTCAGCCCTGGACTGGTTAACTTAAGCTCTCTGGGCCTGGGATTATGAGGCTATTGTGGAAATAACAAACAGTATGATTCAAATCAATTCATTTTAATCCAATGCAATTTAATAAATATTTATTAATGCTTCTAGGATATTGAGACAAGCTTGGTTCTAGGCCCCTGAAGGAGACAGAAATTAAAACAGAACCCAGTGATGCCCTCAAGGAGCTGTATACAATTGAATTCAACAGTTATCCTCAACTCTTATCTATATCTCATTGATTTTTTTTTTTTCAAAGGTTGGTGGAAAGCTCATAGTTACAAAGAATCCTGCCCTAAATGCTGGGTCACAAAATGGTCCCTCCACTCCCAAATTCCTAAAAAAATTGGTGTCTATATTCACTCATTCATCCATGCATGCAGTTAGTTCATTGGAAATTCAACAAGCAGCTATTTGTTCTGTTTGACAGTGTACTAGGCTCTGTGGGTTGGGAGTGGAAGCATCAAGTTGAACGAGATTGAGACCTTGCCTTCCAGAAACTCACAGTGGAGGGAGTGGTCAGAATGCACATACCTCAGATACAAGGCAGATGAAGGTAAATAGTAAAAATGTTCAAACAGCACTGTGGGATTTAGGGAGGAAGGAGAAATTAATTCTGACTGGGTGTGGGGTGGAAAAGATTACATCAAGATCCAACAGTGATTTCCCAAAGAGACACACGAACCTTCCCTGGCAAGAGAGGCCTTGTCAAAGCTTCAGCTCGGAATTCACAACAGCCTTGGCCCACAGGGCACCCCCAATCTCCCACCTACTCAGCCCTAAGAGAACAAGGCAGTGAGCTTTTCTCAAGGGAGAACTCCACAGCGGTCTTTCACTTTATCTTAAAATAATTCATACGAATTTTGAATTCCACTCCACAGGGTAGCAACGTTTGTTTTGCAATAATGATTTTAATATAATTGGCTTAAATTACCTGTCATTGAGTAAAATCACTTCATCTTGTGACTTGTGCACCCTGACGTACCACTTCTGTCTGTAGAGTACCTTCTCCAGAAACCAGCTTCTGAGACCGGAAGTTCAATGGTCATGTATCCAGTGTCTTTTCTCCTTATCGGGATGAATGAAATATTTTGCTTTCTGGGCTGTGAGACTGGTCATAGGCTTTGTGAAAAGACAGCACAGGAATCATAGATGAGGCCTGCATTAGCTGACCGCAATACTTTTTGTACACTTTTCTCACTTCGGGGGAGAAAGAGAAAGAATAATGCAACTTGGACATGAGTTGTGTTTCTGGGCCACGGTGCTTCCAAGTGGCACCTCTGAGGAGGGTTGACCCTCTTTCCCTGCATGCCCTTCTAGGTTTCGAATAGAACTAGAGCGCTCCTGTTGTATAACAGCTGCCTTGGATTGAAATCTATACCATTAAACACCTTCAAAATTAAACAGTTGGCTATTTAAAGTTAAACAGCATAAGAAAATGTGGTGTACTTCCCCTCTCCCTGGTATCCCCACGATGAAACACCAAAGTGTTAAAAAAAAAAAAAAGGCCCCGTTTGTGATGAGGACTTGGGGGTTAATTTTCAGCATGGTGCCTGGGGATTTAGCTGTGGGACTCCCATTACAAGTAATGGGAGTCCTGCTGCTTCATTTCATGCACACTATATGGAAACCGCACCCTTCGACAGCTACACAATTTTAGTTTTGAAATTGAGGCCGTCTTTCTCAGGGCAAAGCAGATTTTCAGAAACACCAAACTACTCAGTATTGGCCCGGGGCCTGTGTGTTTGTGCTCGTGTGTTTGAGAGAGAGAGAGAATTTTTTCTTGTAAGTGCAGGTGCCCCTTTCAAAGACAGCAACATAAAACGTGCCACCCAATAGCTGACAGCAGTGGTTCCTATGTCTCATCCCAAAGCTTTGTCAGGAAACCCCATAAAACTGGCACATGGTTTGTGACACCCAGTGAAACCCTGTGCTTCTCCCATAATAACCTGAACCCTGCTGCCTGTCATTAAGGGACCTCTCTTATTAGACATCTCTTTTTTAAATAGCTGCCATCATCTGGTCCCAGTGTACATTAAATCCCATTATAATTATAAACACACTTCCCCATAACATCCGTTGCAGATTTCATCCACACTGCCTACCCCCTCAGGGCATCTTTGCGCTAATAACAACTCAGATTTGCTATTTGAGTTGACAACATTAAGGTCCCAACACCATTTGCAATATGCTGGGGAAGAGAGAGAGGAGAAAAAGCTTTCTCTTTCTCAGTCAGGAAGATCTTGGGGTCACAGTGACCCTAAGGCCTCAGGAGCTAAAAGGAATAACCGTCTTTCCTCTCTCTTTGAAAAGTCACTCTCTGCTCAATACATGAAAGGAGCGGAGTGCTTAGCACCTGGAGGCGAAGCCCAGGTTGATAAATACCACTAGCCGGGACTCCACTGGGAAAACAGATGGCGATTACTAATCAGAGAGGCCATCTTTTTATTTGGTTTTCTGCACTTCAACTAACCGGAATCCACATGGCACCTGAATATTCCCCCCCCCCCCCCGGTTTTTGGAGGGGGCATTTAAAACAAGACAGAACAATAATAATAATAATAAAAGACAAACCAAAGAAAGCCATCGACCTATGCACGGAGGATAAATCTGATTTTGGTTGGTTTTGGCATCATTTGCGTCTACCTAGTAAATATCTGTAATCATGACCTTGAAGCCTTGTAAGGTCCTTTGCCTCCAGGAGAGGCCACAGTAGGTCTGCAGTATATTTCCCCAAGAGTCCCCAGTGGGGGAAGAGTGCCTGTGACAGTCTGGTGCATCTTCCAGTGGCGGTCACAAACGCAGAGGAGACTTTTTCTATTCAGGGGCTTTACTGCCTGCATCCCTCCGTGAACAGGCTTTATTCCCAACTCCTGTCAAGGTTTTAGTATGCAAAGTAGCTGCTTCTCCCCCAGAGGTAGGAGTCCTTGATTTATTTATCACGATAGCAAAGTCTACCTTTAAATTTTACAACTATTTTCCAGCTGAGGAGTTGGAATGAAATGAGTTGCAACATTTCATTAACACTCAATCAGAATACAGAATGCTCAGAAAGCAGCTACAGCCTTCTTCCTGGGCATCTGTTTGGTTGAAGTTTTATTGTAATTCAAAACTCCCTCCTCAACTTTTGGCTGCGATGATGACGACGTTGAGGAGGCAGGGAAGGTGACCTAAGCCTGTTGACCTGGTGGCCCAATTCAGTGGGGGACCAGCGGTAGTCCTCAGCTTGCCTGGCTGCTGGTAGCTCTCTGCCTCAATGGAGGAAGAGGAGAAGGAAAATCAGAAGCTCTTGTTCTCCTTTTTCCACCTTGCTAGAGGCTGTACAATCTAAAAGTGAAGATCGTGAGCTCTGCCTCTGGAATGGTCTGATTTAAAGCCTTAGCTCCGATGTTCCTTAACTAGCTCTGTGGTCTTGGGCAAGGCGCCTAACCTCCCAGTTTTCTCATCTGAGAAATGGGGGAAATAATAGCACCTGCCTGAATAGGGCTGTAACGAGGATTAAATAACACAAGATAGATAATGTGTTGAGATGTATAGTCTGTGTTCAGAACGAGTTCTTACACACACCATCTTTTCCCCATAAGATCCCTTAGACCTAACATAGCCCCCTCTTCTACAAACTGCGCTGGGAAAGGCTGCTACCCATGGAAGGGATGTGAATAAAGGAGATGAAGGAGTAAGAAGATTTAACATGGAATTCCATTCAAAGGTCAATGCCTCTATTCCCATCTCCAGCATGATCTCTTCGGAAGACTGAGGTCTCTCCTATTTTTAGACCTGTCTGAACGGTTGTCCCGGCTTCCCTTACTATACGCTTCAAGCAAAAAAAAAAAAAAAAAAAAAAAAAAAAAAAAAAAAAAAAAATCACTACAAATACATGAACATCAGAGAGAGAAAGAGAGAGTGAGAGTGAAAGAGAGAGAGTTTTCTCCTATAATTTTCCATCCTGCTTGTTTTTAGGTGCCGCTATATGAAATCTCTGAACTGGGGATTCTCATCAGCCTTTCGGGGGACCCAAGGACATAGCTCTGGCTATAAATGGTGCCAGTTTTGGTGGGGGAGCTGCTGCTGCTTTATCTGGGCCCAATAAACCTTATCAAACTGCTGTGCAGCCAGCCTTCAGCGCTAAGTGGAAACGCTTGGAGCCCAATGCTGGCTCTCAGCCCACAGCCTCGCCTGCCTTCCTCCTTTTTGTTACCTTCTCCACCTCTTAAATTCAGGCATTAATCTCTCTTTAACACTTACTAACAAGGGCTGGGCTTTTTAATGGGCAGGGTTTATGAAGCAAGGGGAGATTTTCACATCGAGTGAATATGGCATGGAGTGGGGGGGAGGCAGGGCCATGGAGGGATTGTTCCTGTTCTCCCATTGTTTCCAAGGCTTCTCTCTTTCTCTCATTTGAGGATTAATAGGAGATTAAGATCAAGGGTTAATTGTGTGCTTCTCCTGCTTCTGCACTTAGGAGGGGCTGGTAGGTGGATGTGGATGGCAGGGCAGCAACCTTCGCACAGGCACCATCTCCGGGCAGAGACTCTACAAGTTCAAAGATGGTTTCTTCTTTCCCATTGAGGCTCTAGCAGAGTCTTTCTTCTCTTCTTCTATCCCTCTCCTCCTGCTCTCCTGGCCGACCAGTGCTTTCTTAACTTTCTTTAAATGCCTTCCTCTTGAAGATAGCATAGACCTTAGCTAGGTAATCAGTCCATAACCCAGCTGGCTCTCTATTGTTTTTTTTTTTTTAAAGATTTTATTTATTTATTCATGAGAGACACACAGAGAGAGGGGCAGAGACACAGGCAGCGGGAGAAGCAGGCTCCGTGCAGGGAGCCCGATGTGGGACTCGATCCCCAGTCTCCAGGATCACGCCCTGGGCTGAAGGCGGCGCTAAACCGCTGAGCCACCCGGGCTGCCCTGGCTCTCTATTGTTAATCAGAATCGATACCCGGGGACCAGACTGTTCCTTCCAGGGATGTGTTAGGTGTTGCTGTGTTCAGGGCTATCAGAGGGTCATTGGCTCCCTCCCTCCACTTTGAAGTGTCCTTCTCTGCCCTCTTCTGTCTTCTGACTCCAGCAGGGCTGAGCCCTTTCCCTGGGAGACAGGACCATGCTGGGAGACAGGATCATGCTTGCAGGGATGGAGCTGCCTGTCCCTGGGACTATTCCCCCTTTGCCTGTTCTTGTGATCCTAAGCACTTTGCACTCTGGCCTTCCGGGGCCCAGAAGCAGATTTTTGCCTCTAGTTGGTGTCTGCCACCTTCTGTGACCCTACAGTTCTTGGGGCCTGACTCTAGATCTGGGGCAGTACCGGAGACAAACACCGTGATTATATGAGTCCTGAGCAAATCTTTGACTCGCCAGTGTGTCAGGGACAGAACGTGGGGATTCAGGTCTCCCTGAGTGAAGCCCCCGCGAGGCTAAGACCGCATGACCTCCAGGGCTGACTGTCCGGAGACCCAGGGAGGGCGCTCTCCACCACCAGGCTCACCCCAACGATCCCAGACGTTAGCCAGCCACCAAGGCTGATGTTCAAGAGAGAGCTTCCACCTCTTGCGTGCGCCCTACCTCCGCTAAGCTCCAGGGAAAGGGGGTTAGCAGGGGTCTCTCCGCTGCCCACCGCCCGAGGAAGGGTAGATTTCCTCTGGCTTCTCTACCCTGAGGTTAGTGATCTCAACTCCCCCCCTCCCCCTGGAGTGGAGAGGCCCGCCGAGAGGAAGGGGCTCTTCTTTTGGGGGCTCTGGAGCTTTTTCCAGCTTTCACTCGCCCCCTGAAGGCTTTGCGCTGAGCAGGACGCGGTTCTCGGGATCCGTCTCCAACCAGGTTCCCGGGAGGGGGGGGCTTAGGGGCGGGAGGGCAAGGAAGGGAGCAGAGCCCAGGGGATGCTCAAGACTCCGGGGAGAGAAAAGTTGCTCTGGGCCTCCGGGATCCCGGCAGCTAAGACGGGGGAGGGGTGTCCCCTGGGCGGCTGATCCCCGTGGCCCTCCGGCACCAGCTCCCCAGGGCCTGGGAACCGCGCCCGGAGACGTCTCGCGATCCGGATGCCCGGCGCCTGGAGGCACAGAAGGCCCGGGCTCGGGCCGCGGAAGGGACCTCCGGCCACCGATGTCGCGGCCCCGGGGAGGCGGCCCCGAGCCCGGAGCAAAGTGAAAGGCGAGATGACACACGCGGGGTTGGGGCACACACTGGAGCCGGGGCCGAAACTCCGCGCCCGGGGCGGCAGGGAAGAAGAAAACCCGCGTCCAGAGGAAAGAAAAAAACCTGGGGTGGAAGGTGGGAGCTGCCCCCCACCCCCCCAAGGGTCCCGAGTCCCGGGCACTGCTCTCCGCGAGCTCCCTCCTCCCTCCGCCCGGGCGGTGAGCGGCGAGCGGCGAGCGGCGAGCGGTGAGCGGCGAGCGGCGGCGCCCCGGCAGCAGCTAGATGTCAGGCGAAGCCCGGAGCGCGGTGCGCGGGGAGGGGAGGGGAGGGGGCGGGGAGGGCGGGGGAGGGGACGGGAGGGGAGGGGAGGGTGGGGCGGGGAGCGCGCGCGGGCTCGGCCAGTCCGGGGGGGGTGGGCGGGCTGAGGCCGGGGACGGCGCGGGCGGGGGAGGGAAGGGGGAGGGAAGGGGGAGGGAAGGGGGAGGGGAGGGGGGGGGAGGGGAGGGGGGGAGGGGGGAGGGGGGCCGCTGTGGGCAGCGCGCCGGCTCGGCCGCCAGCACTAAAGATGGAGAGGCGCCGGGGCCTCGCAGGGGAGGGGGCTCGGCGTTGACGTGGGACGCGGCGGAGGCGCCGCAGCCGGTGGTGATTTGCTAACCTCGCAGCAGAGAGGAGTTGAGGGCGATGAGAGCGGGTACTGCGAACTGCCGGGCGCTGCCGCCGCTGCCGCCGTGATTCTGAGACGCGAGCAACAGTTCCCGGCCGCAGCCGGCCCGGCGCGGCGCACACCCCCAGGCGCGCACACCCGCCCGCGGCGCCCGGGCGGCGGCGGTGAGTGCGGGGCCGGCGGGGGCGCACCGCTCGCCGGGGGCGCGCCGGGCGCCGGGGCCGGAGAGGTCGGGGGGCGCGCTCCCTCCGGCCGCTCGGCTTGTTCCCGTCCTGCCGCGGCCGCCGCGGGCTGGGGTCGGCTGCGAGGGGAGCCCCCGCTGTCAGCGTGGGCGCAGCCGCCTCCCCGGCCCCTCCGCTCCCGGCACGGCCGGGCGGGAGGTGGGGGCCGAGCGGCCCGCGGCGCGGAGGGCGCGGGCGGGGGTCGGGGAGCCGGAGGCTTTGTACCGGCGGGAGCGGGAGCGGGAGCGGGAGCGGGAGCGGGAGCGGGAGCGGGAGCGGGAGCGGGAGCCGGAGCCGGAGCCGGAGCCGGAGGGCGCTCCCCGGGGCGCGGCCGGTGCGGGCGCGACGGGGTTGCGGTCTCTCTGTGCCTGTCTGCCGGCCGGCTGCGAGGCTGGAATCCGGGGCTCCGAGGAGCGGACCGGGGCGGAGGGGAGCGGGCTCGATCCACTTGGGCTTACCGCTTTCTCTTTGAAAAACGTGCTGGGGTCCTTTTCCCCCCTGATTGGGCTTGACCCCCCCCGTTTCGCGGGGCGGGGGAGGGGCGGCCGTGGCGGGGCTCCGCGGGGTCTTCGGGCTCCGGGCCCTCCGCGGCTCTCGGCGGGACCGGCCGCGGGCGGGAGCCGGCGGTGCGCTCCGGGCGGCGCTCGGGGGTGCCCGGGCTCCGCACCTGATGCGTCGGGACGCGTCCCCCAGGCCGGGCGGCCGCAGCTCCCCGCGCGCCCCCAGGGCTCCCGCACGCGCTCCGGTGCGCTCGGCGGCGCCCCGCGGACCCCTGGCGCGCACGGACGCGCCTGCAGCGGTGCCTCGCGGCTCCCCGGGCGCTCGCCCCGTGCCGCGCCGGGCAGCCTGCCGGTGGCCGCCGGGGGCCACGGCCGGGCCGGCGGGGAGGGCCGGCGGCTCCCTGCTGGCCTCTCCTTCCCCAAGCCGCTGTCGGGCTTTTGTGCTTCCCCCGGGCGCGGGGCGGGTCCGCCTCCTCGCGCCCGCTCGCGCCCGCTCGCGCCCAGGCGCCCAGCCCGCCCGGACCCTGCCTCGCGCCCGGCTCCCTTTCGCTCCTCCTCTGCCTGACGCGGCCCCTTTTCTCGCTGCGGTCTGGCTCCCCGGGAAAAGTTGCTTCCCCAAGTTTGCCGAAGTCGCGTCCAAGTCTCCGTGGGGGCGGCTGGGACTGGGGCGCGTGCGAGCGAGACCGATCCCCGGAGCCGGAGCCGGAGCCGCAGCGGGTCGGCGCCGGCGTCCCCCCGCCCGCGGGGCCGGGCGCTGCAGCCCGCGCCGCCGAGCCGAGGGTGCGGGTCGGCCGGCCCGGAGCACCCTGGGGTCCCGCGGGGCCCAGGGCGCCGGCACCGCGGAGGGACTGCGGGGGGCCCGGCTTCCAATCCTCGGTGGCCCCTCCTCGTTCCCCGAAGCCCCTCGGGCTGACGGCAGCGCGCGCGCGGCGGACGGCGCGGACGAGCGGCAGCTTCACTCTGGATGGCCTTAGTCCCCCCCCAGGGTGGGCAGCAGAAGTGTCCCGACCTGCAGCCCTGTTAACCCTTTCCGCGTGAGATCTGTGGCTCTGGAGCCAATAGGGCTCCTTTTGGGGGCGGAGGCAGGCAGTGCTTCAAGAGCCGGGGAGAGCCTGTGCTCTGCTGGGCTCCCCGTTCGTTGCACTGCAGCCTTGGCCACGGCAAGGCAGAGGCTGGGGGGGCACCTCGGTCTGGGTGATGATGTCTTTCTAACACTTTAAATCGGCTAGGGACTCCCAGAGCCCTGCTACTGATCCCAAACAGCTCTTTGGGAGAGGCCTTTGTTTCCCAGCCTGTTCTCTCTTCCTCCCGTTTCTAACACACGCAGTAGATGCTGCACCACTATCACTTCTGGTGCCTCCAAGCCACGTCCAGCGCCCGCTCTGGCTCCTGGGCACAGGACTTGGGAGCCTGTGGGACATGCTTGGAGTTCATGTACTCGGCATGTGCGCACCTGGCTGCCGGGGTACATGTTTTCTATGATCTTTCTCTCTAGATCTTTCATAGCCTGTTCCCCCACATCTTAGAGATCCTCTTGTCTGCTGGGCACTCGTGGGCAGGAGGTAGGTTGACATCTCCTATAAGTGTGTGCACACGTGTTGACTCTCCCCCTCTGGCTGCTGCGTGCACATGCATGCCCATGTGCACACACAGGCCAGATTTTGGATTACCCCTGCAGTAGCTCTGAGGCACCTATGGGTGGAGGCAAGCCAGACTAGTGTGAGGGTTACAGGTGTGTGTGTTCCCGTTGTTGCCTGGGCAGGGAGGGGGGCAGTGGTCAGGGCATGAGTGGGTCAGTCTCTTGCAGCCCTGAGAAGAGTGGAGGGGCAGAGGCCTAGGAGGCACTGGCTGGGGGTGGGATGGGCCAGAGAGGAGAGCCCTTGCTCAGAGGTTTCCATGGGCCAGGACTGTCGGCTGCTAGCCCCAGGTAGGCTTGCCTGTGCTCCTCCGGCTGCCACGGTGAGGCACAACGTAGAGAGACTTTGTTGAGAAGCTGAGGTTTACTGCACAGGGGTTGAACGTGAAATCCAGGGCTTCAGTGGACTAGAGGAAGGGGTCAAATTCTTACTTAAGAGTGTGTGCCGGCACTTTCTCATCATGCATCTTGGCCCTGTATGGGAACCTACCCTCAGACTTCAAGAAAGCCAAGGATTCCCAAGACTTCACTGTAATTCCCATTTCGCTTCATCTGACGGACATCACAGAGCAGTGAACGAAGCTTATGCTGTGGCAGGACCTTTTCTTGACTCTCTTTGTACCTGGGCTTGTAAAGGCAGATGTGCTAGGTTATAGGAAGCTTCCTCCCCTCCCGCCTTCCGCCCTGGTGAAAATCGCCCAGGCTGTCTTATTACTAGGGGGCTATGGGGGTGCTGTGTGGTTTGACTCCTTGCATTCTGGGACACTAACCTATCTTTTGTTCTCTCATTTTTTTTCCCCCGCCTCTCCCTTATCCCCTCCAGCCCTCTTGCTCGGCCCAGACACCTACCCAGCCCCGCCACGCACGCAGAGCCAGAAAGGAAAGAGAGCCTCATGCCTAAGCCGAGGGGAGCGCCATGGATCTGACGAAGATGGGCATGATCCAGCTGCAGAACCCCAGCCACCCCACAGGCCTCCTGTGTAAGGCCAACCAGATGCGGCTGGCCGGGACGCTGTGCGATGTGGTCATCATGGTGGACAGCCAGGAGTTCCACGCCCACCGGACTGTGCTGGCCTGTACCAGCAAGATGTTTGAGATCCTCTTCCACCGCAACAGCCAGCACTATACTCTGGACTTCCTGTCGCCGAAGACCTTCCAGCAGATTCTGGAGTACGCGTACACGGCCACGCTGCAGGCCAAGGCGGAGGACCTGGATGACCTGCTGTACGCAGCCGAGATCTTAGAGATCGAGTACCTGGAGGAACAGTGCCTGAAGATCCTGGAGACCATCCAGGCCTCAGATGACAATGACACGGAGGCCACCATGGCTGATGGTGGGGCCGAGGAGGAAGAGGACCGCAGAGCCCGGTACCTCAAGAACATCTTCATCTCGAAGCATTCCAGCGAGGAGAGTGGGTATGCCAGTGTGGCTGCACAGAGCCTCCCCGGACCCCTGGTGGACCAGAGCCCCTCAGTCTCCACTTCATTCGGTCCTTCAGCCATGAGTCCCACCAAGGCCGCGGTGGACAGTTTGATGACCATAGGACAGTCTCTCCTCCAGGGAGCTCTTCAGCCTCCCGCAGGGCCCGAGGAGCCAGCAATGACTGGGGGTGGGCGGCACACTGCGGTGGCTGAGGTGAAGACCGAGATGATGCAGGTGGATGAGGCGCCTGGCCAGGACAGCCCTGGGGCCACCGAGTCCAGTGTGGTGGGTGCCGTGGGGGACAAAGTGGAAGAGAGAGGCAAAGAGGGGCCCGGGACCCCAACTCGGAGCAGCGTCATCACCAGTGCTCGGGAGCTGCATTACGGGCGTGAGGAGAGCGCTGAGCAGCTGCCGCCTCCAACCGAGGCTGGCCAGGGGCCCCCCGGCCGACCGGAGCACCCTGCGCCCCCCGCTGAGAAACATCTGGGCATCTACTCCGTATTGCCCAACCACAAGGCCGACGCCGTGTTGAGCATGCCCTCCTCAATGACTCCTGGTCTCCACGTGCAGCCTGCCCTGGCTGTGTCCATGGACTTCAGCACCTACGGGGGGCTGCTGCCCCAGGGCTTCATCCAGAGGGAGCTGTTCAACAAACTGGGTGAGCTGGCTGTGGGCATGAAGTCGGAGAGCCGGACCATCGGGGAGCAGTGCAGCGTGTGTGGGGTGGAGCTTCCTGATAACGAGGCTGTGGAGCAGCACAGGTAGGGTCCACTCCAGCCCCGCACCCCACACCCTAGCCCCAGACTTTCAGCTCTGACACCCTGCCTTCATGCCCAGCTTCTCCCAAGCCCTGGGGCCTGGCTCCCCTGTCCTCCCTGTTCTTTGTTAAAAACAAAACAAAACAAAACAAAAAATGATTTCTCTAAGTCCTGATGGCAGGGCGGGGTGGGGTGGGGTACATAATCTTCAAATGTGGCAAGAGGGCCTTGGGTCTTTCCTGAGCGTTGGGGAACTCAGGGGCCCAGCCTCTTACCAGGCTCTCTTCTCTTTCTCGTTGCGTTTGAGCACTCTTCTGGTCCTTCTGTCGTTGGGTCTGGTTGCCTTTACCTGGAGTGACTAATAAACCAGAGGGAGGGAGAAGGGCAAGTGGGATTGGGGTAGAGGGTCTTCCATGGTCTGGATCTGGCTGTGTTGCCTGGTTTCAGGTCCCCAGGTCCCTGGGCAGTGCTCCCTGCCGAGGCTGGCAGTGTGCAGCTCTGGAGCATGGGAGGGGCTGGACACTGCTTAGGCCGTGTGAGCAGCTGCAGGTTCTACACGTCATTCCTGGTGACCATTTATCACCAGGAATGTTGCTTCCTCTCCTTCCTCATTCTCTGCCCCTGCAAACACATTCAGAGGGAGTTGATTTAAATTCAAGGGGGAAGGATGGGTACGAGAGTTTCAATGTTGCAGCCTTGCAGTCTTATTCTTATCCTATCTCAAGGTTGAATTAAATGCAACTTTGGGCTAGCATTGGCTCTCCTCTGGCTTCTGTTTTTTTTTTTCCTCTGTGAAATGACCATTTGTTGAGCTCTTAGGACATACGTGCCTGGTGCAAGACTGACTGCTTTAGATGGAGTCACGTTTTTGTGACAACAGTCCTCTGAGCTGGGTGATGTTTTCCTTCCAGGTAGGAAGATGCTCAGACCTTTTCCTGGGGTCGCCTATAGATCATAAGAGACAGGGTTGGATTCACACTTAGTCGCCTTGTACTTTGCCACCTCTTGCAGTCACTTGGCACTGAAAAGGATCACGTCTACAGAACAGAGGGTTTTGAGAATTGCTCATCATGAGGGAGTAAATATGGATGGACTCAGTAGTGGGTTTGGCTTTTACTTGGATCTCTTGTGACCATGTGCCCATCATTTTGCCATCTGGTCCCAGGGTCAGGTGAATGGTGTCAGGGAGTCCCCTTTGGTTGCCATCCACAATAACATTTCCTGTACACCCTCTCGCCTGCTGTTTTATTGATCTTGGGGGGATTCTGTACTTTAGCAACCCTTTTCCTCCAACTGTTCTCTGTTGCTGGGTCAGGTACAGGAGAAGGGGATGTGAGAGGGTGTGGGGGCCGGGGAGGCCTCTGGAGGTTGGCTGACTACCCCAAACCCAGCTGGAACCTGCTCCGACACTGACTGATCCGTGGCTCTGAGACTGACTTCGTGGAAATTGCTGCTGAGCTAAATGTAGCCGGATTTTTCCGGCGGGCACAAAAAATAACCACCAGCAAGGTGTGTCTTCTTGATGCTTGTACCACTCGGAAATAGACCAAGGATGTGTTTGTTTTTCGTTCAAACTTTCCGAAAGAGGAAGCCCCCCTCCCCAAACTTGACTGGATAGATTTATCATCTTTTCTAGATGTGAATTATTTCAGATAGGTGCTATGGGAAGTGGAGTACGGTGGAAAGTAATTCTATTTCTGCCTCTCTTCTGGTCCTGGTTGTTTCTATACCTGGGTGGGCTACAGAAGATACCTGCCCCCAGAAAGTCCAGGCACCCGTTCTGTGGGACCCTCTGTCCTCTGGAGAGAGGTGGAGGCCTGGCTTTATTACACTGCGCGGAGGATGGGCCATGGAACTAGCTTCATCTCGCCGTGAGAACTTGGGATAGTTATGTAACCTTCCTGAGCTTTGTTTTACTTTTTCAAACAGAGATGCGGCGTCTAGGTGATTCATTTGGTCAAGTATCCTGATGCTTGATCCCAGCTCAGGTCTTGATCTCAGGGTCATGAGTTCTAGCCCGTGTTGGGCTCTGTGCTGGGTATGGAGCCCACTTAAAAAAATTAAAATGGAGAGGGTCAGTGGAGCATGGTGCCGAATTGATGAAGTAACCTCCAGAAATCCCTAGAGTGGTGAGCTAGTGGCACACGGTAAGTGTGCAGGTGATGCACTGACCTATCGGTCCCCCGTTTTGTTCAGGTCTCTGGATTGCCTCCCTTGACTCTGAAGTCTAGAGAGTAGTATCCACGGCGCTGCCTTCCCTTGGGGCTCTGCTGGCCAGGAGGCAGTGCGGAAAATGTCCCCATCCCTGTGAGCTTAGGAAGGGGAGGGCACTGGTCCAGGGATCCTCAGCTGCGGGCTGCTGACACGGCAAATGTGCTTTTGACTAGGGCACAAAGTAAGCTGCTGCAGCCCAAGAAACTATAGCCTGGGCAGAGCCTTGGGTGGAAAGCCACGGGATTGAAGAAATCAAGGAGGCATAAAAAGGTTCCTGTGGCCACCCCCTGGCTTCTGGTTAGGTGCACTCGGTGGGAGGTTTTTTCCTCTCTCCCTCAGAACTCCTGGATTATGGTGCCACTTCCCTAATTCCTGTTCTCTGTACGTCCCCATACATCACAACCTCTAGTACAAATAAAAGGGTGAGACAAAATAGTCTGAAGGGGAGACTTTGACATCAGGATGCTGTGGGATTGGCTGTAAACAGCAGCGATGAACATGACAAAACAACAGGCTACAGGTTTCATTTTATTTTACTTTTAAGCCATAGACTAAAGTGTTGTTAGAGGTTAAGGTACCTGACAATTCTTGGTGCTGGATCCCCAGGGAGCAGAAGGGCATGGAGGGGAGGAGGAGAAGGGGGAGAGGGCAGGAAAGGTACACAGGTGGGAGAGTTGGGTCTGAATCGGGTCATGAGGCTGCTTGAGTCCCAGGCTGGTGAGGGAGAGAGCTGCAGACAGGAGACACTCGCAAAGATGTGGTCTCTGCAGAGCTTGGTGCTCGGCAGGAACAGCATAGCAGCATCACCTGTAGTCGTGGACTGATGGGAAGACAGGACAGAGGCTCCTTGGGTAAATTAAATGGGACTTACTTATCTGAAGGATCCAGAAAGTTCACAGACCCCAAAGACCAGTGGCATTCTGCAGGCAGGTGCAGAACCCAGATCCAGGTTCTGGACGCCACAACCTTCTGTGGTGTGCTCCCATCACAGAGGATAGGATCTGAGGGAGGGAGGGCCCCAGCAGGCTTCTGGAAGATTGGACTCTGCTTCTTTAGCTTCATCTTTCTTTTTTTCTCTCTCTCTGCGCCTGCAAGGCTGGAGCTGTTCTGCATGTCGGCTTATCTGGGTCTGAGAAGCTAGGGATGAGCTAGGGACCAGCTCACCTGAGCCAGGTGTACCTACCTTCTCCTTCTCAAAGGTATATACATGGGTTGATAAGATTACGGCTGTCGGTATGGTTGACTTAGGTGTGAACATGGTCCTCATTCTGAGCCCCCAGTCTTCCCAGGCTCACACAGCCTGGTCTGAATGTGTTTCTGAATTGAGTGCTGCAGAAACAGAGCTGGGTCTGGTTTCCCGGGGACTCTGAATCTTCTTTTTTGTTTTTAATTTTAATTTTAATTTTTTTAAAATTTCTTTTTATTGGAGTTCAATTTGCCAACATATAGCATAACTCTGAATCTTCTACAGCAGACCCTTAGATTGGTTAAGGCCTGAATCCTGCAAACACACACACACACACACACACACACACACACACACACACAATTAGGACCTCTTGCCTGGTTCTTGAAGGGAAGCTCGGGAAGCACAAGGACGGATCTCAGCCAGCTCCCCAGGCCCATGTGTGCCGCCCTTCCAGGCTGCTTCTTAGGACCAGCTCTAGGGTGCACGAACCACATAGTCGAGATGACCAATTTCTGCCTGGCTCCTTGCCTTGGTCTCTCTCAGGTGGCCCGCTGCTCTGTTTTCCGTGGTTGACCATGTAAAGGGCCAGCAGCTGTTGACCTTGGTTTCAGCCACTTTGGGGAGCTTAGCAGTTGCCCTTACTCTCTTACTCTTGGACCCCTTTCATCATCCTGCCGGCTTTAGGCACCTCTGAGGTCAGACCCAGCTCTGCTGGGAATGTGCTGTAGAATAACGACAGCAACGACGGTAATATTAACAGTGCCTTGGATCATTTGTAGCACTTTCTTCTTTGCCCAGTACTTTTGATGACTTTCTCTCTCTCTCCTCACCCTGCAGCCTCCCCTGAGCAAGTCCATCATTCCATATCTGTGAATATGAAGTCTGAGAAACTCTGAAAGCTAAAAGGTTTTGTGCAGCTCATTTAGTGGCAAAACCTGATCTGAACTGATGTGAGACTATATTTATCCTGCCTATTTTGAATATTCATATGTTTTGCTGCAAAAATATTAATGTGTTTGATTACAGAGTGCTTCCCTAGACTCCTCTGGGATTGGCAAACACGGTGGGCTCTGTAGTATCTTCCTGAAATACAAACAATTTGGATTTCTGTAGTAGCCAAGAGTTTTGGATCCGGGATCGTGGACCATGTTCAGCATCACCTTGCAGACGAGGAAAATGAGCTTTGGAGCCAATATGTGACTTGCCCAAGGTCACATAGCTATAAATGGATAAGGGTCAGGAGCCCAGCTCTCCTTCTGATGCCCAGCCCTGAGTGCTCTGCGCCAGGCCATATAAGCACATGGGCACTGCCCTTCTGGGGCAGATCCATCTGACCTAGTCTTTAGGTGCCAGCACCATCCCTAAGATACCACCGTTAGAGGCCACAGCTATCTTCCTTGACGTCAATCTTAAAGGTCAGGTGTGAAGCCCGACGTCTCTGAGTAGCTATTTGTGGCTGTTCTGTCATTCACAGATTTGCCCAAATCCTTTCTGAACCCATTTCTATTTCCAGGAAGTGTCCTTTTGGGGGTGATGAATGACTTATGTGTATAAGCTCCTGGAAATCTAGCTTTTGGAGAGGTCGGTAGTTGTGAAGTTGGGAAGATGGCAGGAGGCTCTGTGGTGTGGTGCCCAGCTGGGGTGGAGGCCAGGCCTCTAGACTCCACTTTGTGGTTTTTAGCTCCGTGACCATTGTTGGGCTCTTTCCCATTCTGAGCTTAACGCCTTTGTTCATAAAATGAGGTGCTCAGATGAACTGTTTCTCAATTGTTGACTTCTTAAAAAAAGTTCTCTTAATCCATGCTGCTCTCCCATCTTCTCGAGGTCCTTTTGGCTAATTGCATTTTGCTCTGTCTGGGAATCTGGATTGGCAGTCAGCCAGTGAAAATAGGGGGTCCCTCTGGTCTGTTCCTGTCCGCTCTGACTTCGTTTTTTAATACTTACGGAGTAAGTATTAAATGGGATCGAGACTGAACTCTGGGACATTTTGAAGACGATTTCTTTCGTTTTCTTTCCAGGGGAGGGGAAGTGGCCTGTTCTTTCATCTCAGTGAGAAAAGTCCCATTTTAATTTGCTGTCACTATTGGATGGAGCTGCTAATTGCTGGAGGGAGAGGAAGGAAGAACACTTCAGTGACACGTTCGCCTCCTGCTTGTTCTAGGAACTCTATTTATGAATCTTTAAAATAGTGATTATCCTAAACTGTTAAAATCAAACTCCATTCACAACTCTTTTATTTCTTGCTAATTCAGGGGAAAAACATTTCCAATCACTTAAAAAAAATTTTTTTTTTAAATTAATGACTTTAAAACAAGTCCAATGGAAAGACTCCAGAATCTCGCTAAATGAATACAGGCGTGCCTCAGTGTGCCCACTGGAGGGTTACTGAATTTTCCTTGATAATGGGAGGTTTTCTTAGGTTCTGTGTCGGTGGTGTTAGGTGGACGTCCTGACTCGATGGCAGTTGTTCTGGTAGAAAGAAAAATTTCCCGGGGCATCCCCACTGCCGCCCCTCTGATGTTTTACATGTAGTAAACGTGCATCTCAAGCAAATTAGACTTTCAGGGCCAGAATCCTGATTTTACCGCTTACCGGCTGTGTGACTGTGGTTGTGTTACTTAACCTTTCTGTGTCTATTTGGTCCTTGGTAAAATGGAAATAACAACAGCACCTACCCACTGAGTTGTTTGTTACAAAGATTCATCAGCAAATGTTTGTCAAGTGCAAGGAGTGGTGGCACCAAGTAAGTGCTCTGGAGGTGTTTGCTGTTGTCTTTTTACAGCTCTTGTGAAATGGCACACTGGTGGTGCAGGGCAAGAAATGCGTTTATGTCATCTGGGTCCTGCTTCCGCTCAGAGGTGTCAGTTCATAGAGCACCGTAAAAAGTGCACGTCAGGCACTGTGTGGGGCTGACACCCTGTGAGCACCTGCATCACCTTCTGCCCCGGCCCCCCAAAGCTCATCTTCTGTACCCTGGTGGCTAGGGTACTCTTTGTCCTATTGACCTGAGGCCTGATGAGTCATTGCAGTTCTCATTTAAATTTAGCTGGGCAGCGCTCCACCAGCAGGAGTTCCAAATACCGAACAGTCTCACCCAGTGTCCAGCAGCCGGTGCCTGTGGCCAGGCAAGCAGATCCCCGTGGCCGAGGCAGAGATGAGGAACACAGGCCCCAGCTTACTGAGGGAGGGGTGGGCTTGTGGTTTGTAGTGGGTGGGCATTCTAGAGCCCCCCCCCCCCAACTCCTGCCAGTGCAAGGTGCGGCTAAGGGTGGATGTGGCCAATAGCAGTTTCAGTGCTTGATACCTGACGGCCTCTGTGCTAAGTGCATTTGGAGCCAGATGTCCTTACAGGCCCTAGCCACCCTGTAAGGGGGATGCTAGTTGCAAATTCCCTGATGGGCAGAGGGAAGCGTGAGAGGTTAACAGACATGTCCAAGGGAAGACTGAAGGGAGCACTGCCTCATACCACACCATCTCTTACATGAAGAGACCAGCTTCTAGTGATGGGGCCTTTTACGCTGACTCAAACACACACACACACACACACACACACACACACCAGAAAAAGAGAGGGAAAAAGAAACTCACTTACAAAAATAAAAATCCCTTGCTGTTAATTTCATGCCAGCATAATCAGAAATCCCCCTTTCTACTGTCTCCCCTTAAAAGCCCCAGTGTCCTTATGCTGGCTCAGTCTGGAAAAACCATGGTCGGGTTTTGCCTACGTGAGGCTTATCGGTGCAGCTGCAAGCAGGGGATCCAGTACTTTATTGCTGGTATGGAAACTTCGGCTGAAAACTCGCCAAAACCTTCTCAGTTCTAAGCTCCTAGCTCACTTTCCACTCTGTCCCTCAAGCCCCGAATTCCTTCAGCAGGAACGGATTGTGTTGGGCTTTGCAGTAGGACGAAGCTGAGCTAGACAGCGTGAAGAACTTCCTGAACCAGTGGGACATCACTGGGCAAAGTTATTAGAAGATTCGGTCACAGAAATTTCGATGAAGGGGAGAAATTGCAGGCCAGTTGGAAATGATTTTTAAGAGTTTTCCCCTCTTCCGGGCCATTTTTATTTACTTCTCTTAAAAGTTTCTTTCTCTATTTAAGTAATTTCTGCACCCAACTTGGGGCTTGAACTCACAACCCCCCCAGATCAAGAGCCTCATGAGCTTCTGACTGAGCCAGTCAGGCACTCCTTTGGGCCATTTGGATTCCCCAGAAATATTAAGTAAGGAGTTGTACAGGGACACAAACCACCATCTCTGGGCATGTCAAGAGCAAGACAGACAGATGGCCGATCTTTATAGGGGGCCAGGCATGCAGTGCAGGGCCAGACCGGTGTCAGGCACACGTGGGTGAGAGAGCTGGCGCTACCTTGTGAATCTGGGCTTCACCTGTCGGAATCATCAGGCTCCTCTCCTGTGAAGTGAGGTTAGCCTCGTACCTCTCCAAGTGGTTTGAAACCTGTCCCAGCGAGGTAGCAGGTAACCTAACACACCCAGCAGGGACTCACACGTGAGGCTGCCTCCCTGCTTCCCACTTCCTTTGTGACCCCAGCCTGACAAGGGGGGCCGCTCACTCACCGAGCCCCCTGCCACCCTTGCCCGGTGTCCATCTCTAAGTGGATTAGCTGAGCGTTGTGATCTTAATGCCATTAGGCCTGTTGGCACAACTCTCCTTGCCATAGTGAGAAGCAGATGTGGCCGACCGTAATGGCCCTCGGTGATCCATCAGGCCTGGAGTGCTGGGGGAAGCATTATTAGTGTTAATTTGGGGGAGCCTTTTATGGTAGGTGGGGGAAATGCAGAGGGATTGTTTGAAATGTATTTATTTAAGCCATTCAGCAGGTTAGATGCTGTCGGGGTCTACCGTGGCTAAAACCACCCCCCAGCCCCCCACCCTCTCTTTAAATACGGCCCCTCCCCAACCCTGAAGCCCGGGCCTGATTACTTCCAGAGTTGGAGAGACAACTTAGCAGGCTCTTGTTTCTTGCCGATGTACCTTATTAGTAGCACCTGGCATCATAACCCACTAATGGGAACCAGCGTTCTCCTCCTGCGTGGCCAGTGACAAGTAGCCCTGTCAGCCGGAGCTCGCCGTGCGAGGAAGTTCCTATTAGCTTTATGGTCAGGAGAACTTGTCCTGTTCAGGAAATGAATGTTGCCTCTAAAGGTCCGCGGCCCTGACCCTGGCGGCATAACCTGTGCGGGCTGCTCAGGATGCTTGGGATTTCAGCCCCTCTCTGGTTCTTGTCATATGTAAAGAGGGAATCATTGTGGTATGTTGCAGCCTTGAACTTTTGATTTATTCAGTGAGGACGACTTAACCGTTTCCATGCCTGGATGGCTGTGTGGTGCCAGAGCGGAGCGTGTCCCTAGATGTGTGTGGGGAGTCTGGGGGTGGGTGGAGGAGAGACCCCCACTCGTGAATGGGGAGCTGTCTCCCTGGGGGGGGGGGAGGCGTTCAGGGGATGATTAAATTTGGGTTTTGCATTCCTGCAGTGTCAGAAGTTTCTGGAGTCGGCTGCAGAACGATGGGCAGCTGGGAATGTGGGTTTGAATTTATCCCCTGCCTCTTAGAAGCTCTGTGGCTCTGGAGAAATACCTTACCTCTTGCTTCCTCAGCTCTGAGAGTCCGTCCTGGCGTGGACTGTATATGGTGCTGCCCTGATATTATCCATAGGAGGAGGATGCACTTGGAGTATAGAGCCCGGGGTGGGCACATGGCATGGCCTGTGGCCCTCACTGAAAGGATCTCTCTCTCTCTCTCTTTCTTTCTTTCTTTTCTTTTCTTTTCTTTCTTGTAATATCATTTTAAGACATTTTGAAAAGAATGGCCTAGCACTTTTTCCCATCTAATGTATCGAGACTTTCTTCCTCCATCGTGGCCTTGGAATCAAAGAGAAGCTTTTCGTTGTTCCTTCCTTTTCTTCTTCTGCCTGCGAGTGATGTTTGTAAATGTGATTTTTTTTTTTTTTTTTTTTTTTTTGCGGAGAAAAGCAGCGTTTGACCTCGTTCTTGGGCGAAGCTTTGGCCTGACTCTTAGAGAAGAGAGGTTTGTGAGCTGTCTGGCAAATGGATGCTTGCTTCTGCCTTTGCCTCTGCTGCCGCGTGAAAGGCCCCTGGTGTCGAGGGAGTGAATTGCACTCGGAGGCGCAGCCCGTGGAGCCTGGCCCCGAGGAGATGATGGGCCCGTGGAGGGATGCGGGGCTTGGAGATTTGGAGATGATGCTTCCTCCCGGAACTTTAAAACAAATCTGTCCATCTGTCTCTGGCATCACTGACAGCAGTTCAAGGAAAAAAATAAAAATAAGTTCTTACCCAGTTGGCGGGCCAGGTGCAGAGAGGAAGGATGGGAGTGGTCAGTGTGTCCAGGCAGCTGGCCTGGCGCTTGGGAGATGGGACAGTGGCTCGTTTCGGGGTGTACGTGCCCACAGGAGGCAGGTTCACCCCTCCATCCTCTCCATGAAAAACTGTGCCCGTCTCAAATGAATAACAGCCCCTGCCTCTCTCGGAGCAGGTGAAAGCCACTTCGAGGCGTTCATGGAGTAGGGATGGGAAGTGTTCAGTGCAGAAGTTAAATCGTGACAGTTGTCCCCTCAATGCTCTGCTAAATTAAGGATCTGCTAACATTTGCGAGTCTACCTCCCTACATCCCCCCACCCCCGTCCCCTTGGCAGAGGGATGAAGATGGGACCTAAAAACAATGTGAAGCGCTGCTAAATCGAGTGACTCTAAAAACATTTTTCTTCCCTTGACGTTGAGTGTGGAAAACCAGGGCTGGACTTGTGAGCGCTGCACACCCGTTTGGGGCCCGTGCACACCCCTGGCCCCTTTCTCAATTTCTAGCACAATGGTTTTCACTGCCACCTCCCCCCCCCCTTCATAATTATCCACTATTTTACTTTTTTGTGTCCTGACAGCCACAAGAGTGGTTTTTGTTTTTTGAGCTGGGTAGATGCTAAATATTCCCCAGCAGCTAGATTCAATGGCTCGGGGGCTAGCGGGGATAGGCCAAGCCTTGGCATCCCCTGTTGCAAAAGTGAAAAATATTTCTGTTTGCAGTTAATTTTAGTGGCAAGCAGATCATGTTAACTGGATGTAATTGCTTCCAGATATGGCCGAGGGTTTTGTGTGTTGAGATGAAGGGTCTGGTAAGTGCTTACTTCCTGTGTAAATTAGGCTATTCCATTCAGTCTTTCATTCTGGCCAGCCCTGGAGTCTGTCATTCTGCCCCCCTCCCCAGCCTGCAGCCTGGTGTGAGAGGCAGCTTGCTCCGTCCCTCTGAATGCAATTCTTTTGTCACTAGGAGCCACTCACCTCTTGGTTCTTGATGTGAGTTTGCCCTTCAAATAATGAGAAAGGTTTGAAAAGATGCCACCTGGACCTGCCTCTTGCCACGCAGAGGCATATCTGCAGAGCCCAGCAGGGAGGAGGGATCATCCCCTGGTCGTGGCCAGGTACCCAGAACCCCTGGTTTTCTGTGGATGTTTTTTCCTCCACCCTCTGACCCCACTCCCACCTCGGAGAATACCATTCTCTCCCTTTCTGACGAGAGCTCGTTCCAGTGGGTCTGAAATCCTAGAAAAATGGAGTGTCTGTTGCAAGGAGGTGAAGCCCATGGTGACTGGAAGGAGTTCTAAGACATGAAGTTACGGCTCTTCTTCGCCAAGCAGGTGGGATCCACGCACCCCGCTGCCCCTCCCTGCGAGAAAGCAAGAGGAGAATCCATCCGGAGAATCTCTTCCAAGCTCCTGCGGTTTCCAGGGTTGGAACCTCGGAAAAGCGTTAAGATTCACGTCCTCCTAAATTCCGATTTGGTCCTCTGGCCTGTCCCACATCGTTAGTGCTATTTGCATAAGAGGTTGCTGTTTATCTTCCTGTATCAACTCCACTGATAACCCCTGTGGTCTGTTTAACAATATATGAGGAGTAGATTACTTGATAAATGCCAGTTTTCCCAATAGGCAAAGATAAAGTGTCGGGGTCAGGGTGAGGGGTGGTGTGTGAGGAAGGAGGGACCAGGTGGGGAGCCAGGACTCTCTCTCAGATCGGGGTGGAGATGTGTGAAGGCACCTGATGGAAGGCAGCTGCACATGTCACACGGTCTGTCGGCTTCCTGCCCTCACTGGCTTTCCGCCTCCTTCATGTGGACATGCAGGGTCTCTGAGAACATTCCATCGAGGGGGCTGCTGATGCCTGTGTTCATACAGGAGGGGAAAGGGTGGAGGTAAATTTGTGCTTCTGTGGTTCCTAACCTTTCCTCCTTTAACCCCTTTTCGTTTCTACAAGTCATCAGCTGGGGAGTCCTTTTTTCTTTTTTTTTTTTTTTTTTGGCTTGCTGACTGTATAAATCTGAAATCTCCACTGGGTAGATTTTTCCCACCTGCCCTGCGTTTGCTTCTTCAAGCCAGGTGCTTGGTTCTGGAGGAGGCTAGGTGAAAAGCAAACTTCTGACCCCATCACCTGGTCAATAAGCTGTCTGAGAGTCAAACAAAAGAGTTTGGACTGGCTGCTAAAGCTAGGAACCCAACTGATAACTTTGTTTTGATGTCCTTGTAATGTTTGCAGATCGGGGAGGGGGCTGTTCAGAGGAGGGGGTGTCTACTGGAACAGACATACCGGGAAGCTGAAACAGCTAGCACAAAGTCCATGAAGTGCTGGAGATAGTGAACTAGGGCCCAGGAATTGGGGCTGGGTGGGGGGTGGGGGGGTTCCTTACTCAAGGCTTAGGCTTTCTGGGAGGTGGTTGGAGGTGGTGTTTCCTTGGGACAGTGTGGAATGATGGGAAGAGCAGAGGCTCTGGATGAGAACCTAAGTTCCAGAATTTACTGTGTGCCTTCAACAAGTTACTTAGCCTTTCTGAACCCCTATTTCCTTTTTTGGGGAAAAAGTGAGACCAACGCTTTTTGGTGGTTCTGTGGATGAAATGTGTAAAGTGCATAGCACAGTGAATGTACTTTGTAAATGGGAGCTATGGTGCTGTCAAACCAGGCCCTTTAGAACCTGCTATTGTGGCCCAGGGGAGAAACTCTGGAAGGAACCAGTGAAATCTTTTATTTGGAGCACTGCCAAATTGATGATAGTACTAGCCCTGTGCTACCAGCCTGCAGACCAAATAATGGGTGAGTGATGCAGGTGCATGGGAATCTAAGGGTCTCATAAGTGATCAGTTAATCCTGTGATGTGGCCATAGCCCCAGACACTTTGAAGATCCTCCTTTGGAACCCTTTCCAAGGTCTGTGCCACATTCCTTTGCCTTGTCCTTTGGGAGGGTAGATTTGACTTTTGGAAATGATCAAAATAATTCGGTGACAGATCTGGTGAATATAGTGAGTGATGACATCGGATGACTGTGGTCTGATTTCAGAGGTAGATTCTGGAAAGAATGTGCAGAGCACGCTTGTCAGCTCAGTCCCAGGATGAATGTTGGCCTCATTTCTTAGGTGGGAGATGAATGAGGCCGAGGGGCTAGTGATTTCCAACTGCTGCCACTGATCGCCTCGGCCTGGAGCAGATTCCTCTTACTGTTGTAGTGTTTCTGCATTTGTGGTTTGGACCTTCTGTGAGTTTGGGGTCCCAAGAGGCACTTCTTTTGTTAAGAAAATCTACCACCCGGCAGCCCGGGTGGCCCAGCGGTTTAGCACTGCCTTCAGCCCACGGCCTGATCCGGGAGACCTCAGATCAAGTCCCATGTTGGGCCCCCTGCATGGAGCCTGCTTCTCCCTCTGCCTGTGTCTCTGCCTCTCTCTCTCTGTGTCTCTCATGAATAAATAAATAAAATCTTAAAAAAGAATGCGTTGAGTTTTGACACTCTAAGGGAGGAGGCATGGTGGCCTGCGTTTGCACCTGACCTCTGTTTTTGGGAAAGTTCTAGAAGGTTAAAGGAACTTGTGCATTAAAGCCCCTGTGTAGCCCCTGACCCATCTGCATATAGCAGTCTTACATGTCCTAAATACCCGAGAGTGGAGGGATGCATTTCCCTTTCCTGTCATGAGGGCCACTGCTGGGCGATGGGGTAAGCTCGCACTCACTTTGGGATTGTCTGTGGGACCTGGGTCTGTAGTGACCTGGCTGTGCAGAGGCCTGGTGTTCAGTCCCTCAGCCGCTCCCTCTCTCTCTCTCTCTCTCTCTCTCTCTCTGCATTATTTATAGTAAACCATATTAGAACAGAGTGTTAAAGAGGAAGGATGAGTCATCCCCATTGAAACCATTGACGACATAAATGAAAGCAAAATGCTTACTATGTGTTTTGCACAGTATTTAAGGCCAGGTTGTGCTAACTTGAACACTCCCGAACTAGATCTGTGAAAGTATACATATGTGGGAAAAAATTCAGGTTTAACTGGAAGTTATTTATTGACCATCCATTTCAGTATCTTTCTCCTTTTATTTACTTCAGATCCATATTCAAATTATGGCTGTTGTCCTTCCTAGGAGGGCAATGGACTGGCTTAGTCATTAGCTACGGTTTCTTTTTTTCTTTTTGAGGATTGAGGAATAGTGTAAGGGGATGTCTAAGTGTCCTTGTCTTCATCCTTCTTCTTGCCATATGTTGAGAGGGGGTACTCTCAGCCCTCCACCTGCCATACAGATGTGGGTCCTTATGGTGGCCAAGGGTCATAGAAAGATGTTAGAGCTGGAAGGGCTCATAAAATAATTTATGACAACATGCTTATTAAGGGCGGAATAAGTGGAGGTCCAGAGACGCTCTGTGATGTGCCTAAGGTCACACAGCAAGCTAGTGGCAAAACCATGGACTGGAAGCCATGTCTTTCATTCTTTGCCTATATTAATCCTTCCTTCACAAATTTCCCTACAGCTGCCCGAGTCCGCTCCCTGTTTCCACCAAGGAGGAAGTAACAATAGGATCTGACTTGAGAGCTGTTTCAAATCTTTGGAGATGAGGGATATTGGGTGGATTTTGGCCTGGCGACTTGTCTCTTGTTCATTAACCTCTTTGATGCTTAGCCTGAGTAGATTAATGTACATTGAGTCCTTTAGATTTATAGGTGATATACTGTGTTAGGTTGTTTTTTTTTTTTTTTTAAGATTTTATTTGATAGAGAAAGAGAATGAGCATCAGCAGCGGGACGGGCAGAGGGAGAGGCAGAAGCAGATTCCTGAGGCCAGGACCCCGGGATCATGATCTGAGCTGAAGGCAGATGCTTAACCCACTGAGCCACCCAGGCTCCTCTGTGTTAGGGGTTTTAAGATTAAGAAGACATGGGATTTCCCCTTGAGGAGCTAATAATTGGAGCAGAGGAGTTAAACTACTCTAAATGTGTGGATGTGTGTATGATAGAAAGTAGGAAGTGAAAAGGTTATATAGATACATAGAAAAAGCACAGGGAAATTTAGAGATGAAATGCCTTCCACCTGGAGGGATTCACTTACTGTGTGCTGGGGGCTAGACTAGGCCCTAGGAATTCTATGATGAGCAGGACAAACAGAACCTCTGCCCTTGTGGGCTTCCCTAGTGGGGGAGAGTTATTTAGCTGACAATCTTGTGAAAAGCTATGAAATTGCAATTGTGATAAGTGCTCAGATTCCTGATGAAGTACCTTCCTTCGGCTGGAATGAGGGCGATTGTACTGGACTGCTAGGTTGGGGTCAGATGGAGATGCTGTGAATGCCAGGCCAGGGGGGAGGGAAGGCGGCACAGCACAGAGGAGCAGAGAGGGCACGGCGGGGCTGGGGGCAGATTGTCACGCTGCTGCTTGCACACCGTGTGATCTTGGCCGCTTGCCTAAAGCGCTGCAAATTGGGGTCTTCCCATCGCTCAAGTGGGGCTGTTGTGTGGGATAGCATGTGGGGTAGCCTGAGGATTTCAGATAATGCATTTAGCACATCCTGCACACTGCCCGGTACCAGGTAGTTGCTCAATGAAGATAGCGGTTAGTTTTCAGACTTCATTCCGGGGCAGCTGGGAGCCTTTGAAGGCATTTGAGAAAGAGCATGGCACGAGGAGAGCTTTCGTCGTGATAGGGCCACGAAGCCTGCATTCCGCTGCCCCGGCTCCTTGCCTGCCTTCCAGGGTGCGCCCAGGAGGGAGTTCCTTGGGTGATCCACGTGGCACTCCGCCAGGGTTTGATGAAGTGACATGAAGTGGACCCCTTGCCACCCCTCATCGTTGGTTGGAGGGCCTGGGAGAAAGGGAGGTGGACTGAGGGGGGCCTTCGGCTGTGCCAGAGGAAGTGACACCGTGAAGCTGGCCAGCCGGACTGTTACCCGTCTCTCTCTGCCTCTCTTTTAATAGCAGCCCGAGTGTGTGAACTGAGGCTAACCGTCCGGACCCCTCTTGGCTCCCTGATAGCAAGCAGGGAGACGGCTATCTCCCTGGGGCCAGTCTCGGCTGTGGTCGTAGCACTACGCAATGTCTGCAAACCGACAGTGGCACGCGGGAGATAAGGGCTGGCGTTGTGTAATGAGGGGCACGGTCTGTTTGCCCGAGTGGCTCCTGGCCCCTGGTTAACTGCTAACCTCAACGGAGTAGCGGGCCCTGGCTTGGGAGGGCCGTTCCAGGGCCCCTCGCTGGTTCCACTGATGCCTTTTTGTGGTTGGATAAAGGAAGCTCATGTAGGCCGCCCACAGTGCAGACACCGGCTGGGGCTATGGGTGCTGGGTGGTTTTGTTTTTCTCTTTGTCTTTCTGAAAAAAGAGAAGCTGAAAGGGGGACAGTCTTGCTGGGCACCTACCCCATAACCCAAAACAGCATAAAGCAAACAGTTCCTTAAACGTAGGTTAAAATTCCACAGGTGGTAGAGATGCCCTCCTGCCTCACTTGCCACCCACTGGTCCCCAGAGGCCGGAGCTTCAGGACATTAGTCTTGGGGACTCAGGGTCTGGCCTGGAAGCTCTTGTGCAGGAAGCTTTCTGGCTATCCCAGTCCGTGGCTGGGAGCAGGAAGCAGCGTGGAAATGCACACCCTGTTTACCTTCTTCCTTCCACCTTCCCTCGATGCTCACTGTCCTTTCAGGAGGAGTAGGTAAGCCACAGTGCATGCTCCCTGCACATTACGGGCGACAGAACCCTGTGCCCTGGCTTTTGGGGTGGCCCTGTCCCGCTGAGGGGTGGGCTGGAGGGGACCTGGAGGCCAGTCCCCCATTCTGAGGCTCTCATGGGCTCCACGCTGCCTCACCTCTCCTCAGATCCCCCAGGGGAGGGATGTCACTGTTTGCAGAGCAGGTAATCCCATTTCCAGAGAGTGCTTAGCGTCCCCCACTAATCCTGCTCTCCAGAGTCACAGACACTCTGCCCCACAGTCCTCAAGATACTGGTGAGGTAGCTACCAGGTCTTCCCAGGTTAGGACTGGTTTTCCCTATATCACCATTCCAGTTCCTCCCACCGTTCTCACAGTCCCTCTTTCAGATACTTCCAGGCTT
Source organism: Vulpes lagopus (assembly GCF_018345385.1). Classification (NCBI taxonomy): domain Eukaryota; kingdom Metazoa; phylum Chordata; class Mammalia; order Carnivora; family Canidae; genus Vulpes; species Vulpes lagopus. Next base: position 45,514,598 of record NC_054833.1, on the reverse strand, counting down.
GTAAATTTTACATCGCTGCTTGATCTCATCAGGACGATTATACAAAGTGACATAACTAAGTGGGTTTGATGAAGAACCAGATTTTCACCTCCGCTCAAGATGTTACACCTTTATTGATATGTCTTCTGAGTGTTTCCCTTCTGTGTTTCCCTTGTGTATACTTGTGGTTATTTCCCTTGTTCTTGGCTTGTCTGTGATTACAGTGCTTTCTTTTCTTTTCTTTTCTTTTCTTTTCTTTTCTTTTCTTTTCTTTTCTTTTCTTTTCTTTCTTTCTTTCCTTTCTTTTCTTTTTTTTTTTTTTCGTGGAGGAGGGCCTGGAGATGGGGTGACAGGAATCAGGAATTGGATGGGAGATGATGTCTCTTTGAATATTAACTTGAATGAATGGTCAGTTGCAGACCTGCAGGTTGCTCCATGCCCACTGCAGGGGTCTGGCTCAGGGATGGTCTGAGGAGGGAAGGTGGTGATTTAAAAGACTCAGAGGTGGTGGCTTATATTGATTTTAGCTTATGTGACCCTGTAGCTAGAGGTTGCCCTTCCCTCAAAGTACCTAACTAACTCAAAGCAACAGAGAAATGTATAGCATCTCTCTCTTTCTTGGTATTAATTATGGCTGGCAAATTCATTATTTAGAAGGATAAGAGCTCCTGAGGAGGGAGGCTTTGGGGTCATTATAGATGTCCTTGGCCAGACTTCCTTATTCCCAGGTGGCGGGTGTTGAGGGCAGGAGGTGGTAAGAGGTGAGTGGTAGAAAGGAGTGATGCCCCAGAGCCATGCCCGATCAGATACCCTTTTTCTGAGGAGCCCAAGTTAGCAATCCTGGGAGCAGGCTTCCTTGCCCTGGGTCTCCTGGGAATGTTGCTTTTTCTAGATTTAAAAAAAAACAGTGTTTATATTAACTGCTGCTCAAGACACATCTTCTGGTTAATGAAGGGTTAAATTCTCCATTCCCCTTTAGTCATAAAGCTAGTTGCAGATCTGTCTACCAAGAGTTTGAGTGCCTTCCTCCTTGGTCAGCAGAGTCTGGAGGACCTACTAGAACAATCTGTGAGTGAGGACGCTTGTCCATATTCCAATCTCCTACCATGATGGTTCTGTTCTGAAGCTTCGCAGGTGTTAGTGAATGAACAGAGGGTGTAGTGACCCCACTACCCCAGGAATTCTTCAGAAGTCATGTTTTGGGAAAAACCTCTGATAACTTGCTTTTTTATTTGCTGGTTGATCTAGAGTGGAGGCTGAGGCCCACAGTGAACAGTGTATTTTTTTTATCCTGGCCCAGAGCGCATACCTCAAACCAAAGGTTCAGTGAACCTTGGTTTATCTTTACATGATGGACTCTCTTATTTTTTCTTCTGTTTTATATCTGTTTCATTTAAAAATGTTGATCAAGACTCCCTACTAGCTTGCCATCCATCATTTGAAGAATACTCCGATATGGTAAGGACTTGAGCCTTGGGTATTGCTAAGTGCTGTGGGGAGGTACAGAGATATTAAATCAATCCCTTTGAGCTGACAGTGAAACAGAAGTGTCTGTGTATTGGTCTGTGTGCTCAGTTATGGCGTGAGTGAGGCATGGGGGGAGCGCAGGAGAGGAATTGAACGATTCTGATTGAAGCTGCAGGAGGGCTTCATGGAGGAGGTAGTGTTTGGCTGGTCCTTAGAGGATGGCTAGGCTTTGGACTAGTGGAGATGGAAAAAACCTGTCATTTCTAGCTAGGAGGTGAGCAGAGGTGTGGCTGTGCCTGAGTGGGGCCTAGGGGCCCCCGTACAGGGAAGTGTGCTGGAGTAGGGGGGGTGGGCATGGCAAGGGCTGGGTCCAGGCAGGAAAAGGAGATTGGAGCCAGGTCTTGGAATGCTCTGAATGCCGTGCTAGCAATTCTGAACATTTGTGAAGCTTTAGTCGGTTGGAGGTTGGAAAACTGAGATTTAAGTAGAAGACAAGTGACGGGAGGAGGCAGTGAGCATGCCAGGCTCTCTGTTACCCTCCAACCTCTGTGTATTCAGTGGGGGAGTGGGGCAGTAAGGACCTTTGCAGGCAGCCTGGATGGGGTGCTTGATCTTTTTCTGGAGTCCTTTCCCGTGGTATCCTGCTCACATTCCATGCCCCAGTGTGGGGGTGGGGGGGCGGCAAGAATGGCCCGCACAGCCCACGGGTCAGAGACACCAAGACACATCGGACTTGGTGCACACCTGTCCTTTCTCACGTTCACGCTCTACCCTCTGCAAACATGACCTGGCAGTGCACGCACAGCCCTGGGCCTCGGAGGAGCCAGGCCGCTGCCAGGAGAGCCCGACTTGGAATGAAAGTGCTCCTGTTGTTGGCATCGGCGTCTCCCCCACCCCACCCCGGGTTGGCCTTGCTTTTCTCCATCTCCTTGTCCCAGCCAGCCTTCCAGCTCCTCTGGGAGATGTGGTCTCCGGCAGCATCTACAGGATGTGCCGTGTCCTCATGAACCCTGTCGCCTCTGTCCTGACCTGTTTATGTCTCGTCTCCCCAACTAAACCAGCAGCACTGTCTGCGGGGACGGTGCCCCTCTCCCTGGGCTGCGAGCCAGGGCTGCCCCGCACCCGCCGTGGGTACTCCTTGCCGCCACCCTGGAGGTGGGCACTAGGAGAAGGGAGTACCTGGGTGCTTCCAGGCTGACTTGAGGTTCGTGTGCCCCACGGAGCTCCTCAGCCCACTGCTATCCGCTTTCACCGGGGTAGCTCCATTGACACTGTTCTTTCCAAGGTTATTTGCGACCTCCTAGTTCTCGAAAGCATCGCACTCTTCTGGAATCAGGCATTGATCCCCTTGCTCTCCTCCCTCCTGCGCTCCCATATTTCCAGAAACTCTCTCCCTAGAGGGTGTGTGACCCAGCCCACGGAGCCCTGCGGGGTCTGTGTTTGAATGCCGACAGTGTCTCTTCCTGGGTGGCGAACATTTCGGCCCTCTGGTATTTCCTTCTTCTTCTGCAGAATGTTGTTCTGTCTCTCTCTTTTTAAAGATTTTATTTATTCAGGAGAGACACAGAGAGAGGCAGAGACATAGGCAGAGGGAGCTCCCTGCAGGAGCCTGATGCGGGACTCGATCCCAGGACCCCAAGATCATGACCTGAGCCAAAGGCGGATGCTCAACCACTGAGCCACCCAGGTGCTCTTCCTCACACTTTATTTTATTTTTTTTATAAATTTATTTATTTATTATTATTATTATTTTTAAAATTTATTTATTCGTGAGAGACACAGAGAGAGAGAGAGAGAGGCAGAGACACAGGCAGAGGGAGAAGCAGGCTCCATGCAGGGAGCCCGACATGGGACTCGATCCTGGGACTCCAGGACCACACCCTGGGCTGAAGGCCGTGCTAAGCCACTGAGCCACCCGGGCTGCCCTTCCTCACACTTTATTGATGCCATTCTTCCTCTTTGTTTCTGATTGGAAAGAACAGGTCCTCCCTTCATTGAATTCCCACGCCTGAAGAGTGTAGGTCAGACTTAATCTTTTGTAACCACAGCTTCTGGTCATTTCTTCCCTAAGACACCCCGAGATTTTGCGGGTAAGATCTAGATCCTGTTCAGCTACACGGCCATGCACCTTCCTTGCACTCCTTTCTCCCCAGAGTCCAGCGCAGTGCCCGCACACCGTTGGCATGCTGTTCGTGTGGCTTGTTGGCTTCGCGAATTGGAGGCTGCATGATGGCCAGCGGTGCTGCTGTGGAGCGGGGTGGGCTGAGCTTTCTACATCTCTGCCCTGTGGTGCTCGAGGCTTCACCTCTGAGCAAAGCTGATAGTAAGGGGGAACAGAACACATGCCCAGGCTCACGTTTTTTTTTTTTTTTTTTTTTTTTAATCTTTGTTTTGGACCTTTTTTCTTTTTCAATCTTTTTTTTTTTTGATCAGTGGAAAATTTGTCCTAATTAGCATCTTTATTACAGCAGGAGTAGGCCAGGCAGGTGTGAAGGGCTGGGAGAGTGTGAACACTGTGTGGAGGGAGGTGACCAGAGGCTGCACACAATGCCCGATTGTACAGGCACGAGTATTAATGTACCATGCCTGTGTTTACCCACCAGGTGACAACGAGCAGGCTAGCCGGGGCCAAGGACCAGGAGCCCCTGCAACTGGATCCTCTCTTCCCTTTCCTCACCCTCTAGCGCTGGCGTCTAAGACCCACCTGACTGGGCTACATCCCAGTGAGAAACAGTCTTTGAGGAAAAGCTGTCAGGGAAAGTACTGCTGGGTGGGAGGCCCAGCTCTGGGTGTGTGTGGGGGGTGGTGGTGTGTGTGAACATTTGCTGATTCTGCAAGGGGCTCTCTTGTGGCTTCAGGGAAGCTGTGAGGAGTGAATCCTGAGGGCAGGGCCCCAGACCAGGTTTCTTCCCTGGCACCTGCTTGCTGGTTAGTGCAGTTAGCACACTATTGTATTTATTTCCATACCATCCCTTCAGTAAGATTGGGAGCCCTTTGAGGGCAGGGACTGTGTCTCTCTCTTCCTTTCCTTTCCTTTCCTTTCCTTTCCTTTCCTTTCCTTTCCTTTCCTTTCCTTTCCTTTCCTTTCTTTTCTTTTCTTTCGATTTTATTTATTCATGAGAGATATACACAGAGAGAGGCAGACATAGGCAGAGGGAGAAGCAGGCTCCATGCAAGGAGCCCAGTGCAGGACTTGATCCCGGGGCCCAAGGATCAGGCTCTGAGCCAAAGGCAGACGCTCAACCACTGAGCCACCCAGGCATCCCAACCGGCAGGTAGCACAGGTAATGATCCATGATGTGTTGTTCAATGGGTGGAACCGTAGAGGGCTTGTCTGACCCCCAAGACCCAGGGAGGGGATCTGCCCTCTCCAAGCCCCTAGAAATAATCTCCCCTCCAACTTGGCCTTGGACAGGGTAGGAGGCAGAGGCTGCTGAGTTAGCTGGTGGGAGATGGAGGGGATGATGATCTGGCTAACAGTCTTAAAGTCCCCCTTGGGGACTCATCCTTTGGCATCTGTACTTGTCAGAGTGTTGCATTCTCTGCAGGATTTGTGAACCTGGTACAGGTATGAGCTGGGTCTGGAGATGAGAGGGGCAGGGTGGCTGGACCACTCTTCTTTTCTTCTTGCAGATAGGTCCCAAGCTGGAGTGTAGAGGTCCAGGGGTTTCATAGGCACCCAGATAGCAGGTGTAGGTCTGTAGCTCCACATGGGGCCTCCCTGGGGGCAGCCAGCCAGGCTCAGGGCAGGAAGTGGCTGATTCTGGGTCACTTGGCTGCTCTGGTTTGCTGCTGAGATTGTTCCTATAATCAAGATCTTAGATCTGGAAGGGACATTAGGAGGTGGTCTAGTTTAGCTTATACTTTCAGGCAAGAAAAAGTGACATTATTATTCTCATGCCTGGTTCATGGACAAGGAACCAAGGCTCAGCTTCATGGAGTGGCTCTTCCAAGTCATTCAGTGTGGCTCCTTATGATCTTGTCTTCTGTTCCCTGGCAGGGCATGTTGTGGATGGCTGTGGGAGGGTGATCACCTCACTAGTGAGAGCATTTCCTGTGGGGGGAGGCCATGCTTATCACTCAGATGTCTGAGGCCTGAGAGGGTCGGGAAGGCCGTCCTTGCTTTATTCCTAGATGCCTAATGCAGAAGGGTGGTGGAAAGATAGCGTGGCCTCTTGAACTGCTGGGTTTCTCTGAGTTGAGCCCTTGCCCTGCTAGGCTGTTGGTATCCTGGGAAGCAGAGTAGGGAGGCCCAGCCTAGCCAGAGAGCTTCTGGTCTATCCTCTGCCAACCCCACATCACAGAAATGCCTCCTCCGTTGTGTGGCTGAAGCCTTATCTGGGGCTCATCTGAAGTCTGGATAAGAACTTCCCAATCAGTGGGTTAGAGGCTCAGGCTTCTTGTCCCTCACTTCTGAGAAACTCATTTTAAAATTAAAAAAAAAAAAAAAAAGGACTTTGTCCTCTGGGATGACATGTGGGCCGGCCCCAGGGCCACTCTAGAGAGAGTTTCTGCCTTTTGGCCGCCAGGCCAGGCCAGGCCAGGCTGTGTGTGTGTGTGTGTGTGTGTGTGTGTGTGTGTGTGTTTGTATGCGTGTGCGTGCGTGTTCTGGGGCTGCCAGCACTTGCTCATGGGATGCTAATGCCCCTCCCAAATTCTCATTGTTTCTGCCTTTTTCTGCAACCTTTTACCTTTGTGGGAAATTTAAGAAAACTGTACCTGGCCTTGTTTATTTGCTTTCCCCTCCAGGTTCTAGATTTCCTCCTTCTCCCACCCCTGCCCTGCCCAGGGTGGCAGTAGTTCAGATCACAGCGATGGGCAGTCACAGCTCTAGACCTGCTCCTGCCTGGCTGCAGAGACTCCGGGAATGAGCTTTGGCAAAGAATGTTTCACCATATTCTCACATCTACCGCGGGCCCCCCCCAGCCTCAGTCCAGTAGCTGGTACAGGTGAACCCTCCTGTAAATGCTATGGGAGGCGGCTGGGTGGACCCAGGGGCTTGGGCTATCTTCTCTGTGTCTGTGGGCTTGGTTGTTCCTTCTGGGCCTTCTTTTTCTTTCCTACCATCTTCCTTCCTGATTTTCTCCAAGCGTGTGGCACATCTGGTGTGACCCGGCTCCCATGAGCTTCCCCGCCCTCCGGAACAAGGTCCGACGGCTGCAGTCAAGGGTGGACACTGGCCTCTCCGCCCGCTCCCCTGCTCCTTGCTTTTGTCCGGTTGGCCGGACAAAGAGGACAAAACCAAATGGCCTCCCCTCCCCCTCTCCTAAACCACTCAAGCAGTGGTGTTGGGGATGATTTTCCTGCAACCATTTCAGCAAGTGCCCGAGTGATTGAAAGTCACTGGGACTGACCAGGCCTGTCAGCCCCTGTCACTGGCACGGTCCAGGCAGCCAGGGCTGCCTCCTTTTGTCCTCGTTGGGCACCGCGGGGCAGTGGGACTGAGCAGAGCCTCTGGGGCTCTGTTGACCAGCAGCTCAGCTACAGTAGAGTAGGGGGAGGTCTGGGGGCCGGAGGGGCAGGTCACACAGGCCTCTTTTATTTACAGTACTCTCTTTCACGGCCCCAGTGAAACAGGAGCCCCGAGAGGCTGCAGTGAAAGGGGACTGTGTTTGTGCATTCAGGCCTTCCAGGGCTTGCTACAAAAGGTGGGGGTGCCCAGAGCACTGAAGGGGCTTTTTGTCATTGACAGTTTGGCTTGGGGTGGAAGAGGGGGCGAGAGAGCGGGGGCCGTTGCCGGGATTGTGAACGTGTGCGTGTTTAGATGGCCCTCAGCAGCTCCTTAAAACTGAGTTTGTGTCTGGGGTTGATGGGGGGCAGTTTGTCTTGACCCTCTTGTTTTGTTGGAGCAAATGATTCCTTCCTCCCTAATGTGTCTCCTGATGATCTCTTGGTCCTCACGTGAACTATGGTTGGGGTAGAGAGGACCTCCTCTCCTGCCTCCCTCTCCTCTCTCCAAAGAGCAGTTTCATGGACAGCGACCAGCTTCCTTTGATCCTTAGAGCTGCCTTTTCCGGATTCCCCCTGTCCCCATGTTCTCTCTCTTAGCCTTAGTTTGGCCTTCTTGAAAATGGGGGGTGTGATAGCACCTACCTCATGGATCAGATTGTTGTAAGGATTAGGTCAGAAAACACATGGGATCCATGGGATCAGCTTGCACACAGTTCTTCCCTTTCAGACTGCCCAGGCCATGGTCCCTTTATGAATCTGGAGAGCCAAATTGGGCACCCCACTTTGTAGTGTCCCCAGTCTTCCTTTTACCTTCTCCTGGCTTTTGGGCTTCTTTATACCTGTCGCCCTCTGGGTCGGTACTATGTGATAAAGACAACTTTTCCAGAAGAACAATCAAAGGATTATGTTTTGAGATTGTAGAATATGTGAACACACATACACCACACCACACCACACTCAAAAATTGCCCTTTAAAAGATCAGAAACTTGCCCCACTTTGGTAAAATCTGACCAGCCCAGCAGTCTCTGACTTCCAGTGGCTGAGTGTAGTTAGGTGTCCACATGTTTTTGCCTCTGCCTTTTAATTCTATCTTTGAGATTTTATTTCCAGAACCAAAAATCAGGGCCACATATTAGTAGTAAAACGGAATGTTTATGTTCTAGCCTATCCTAGACAGCTGTGGGCCATTGAGAAGCCCTGAGTGTGGTCTATGCTGTGAGGGAGTCCAGAGCTCATGGGTGTGATTGCTGTCCTCAGCTATGGAGAGGCATCTTCCTTTCTGACTTTTGTTTTGTTTCCTCTCTCTTCCTTAAACTTATCACCGCTGCTCCCAAGAGGCCACCCCTCTCTCCTCTTTGCTCCTATTCCAGAGATGTGGTTGATAAAATAGCAGGACAAGTAGAAGGAAAAGGACACCTGGAAGGAAACGAGTGAAAGGCCTAAATAAGAATGGCAGAGTGCTAGTGGTGGAGTATTGGCAAAGGAGTGTTGATGGTAGAGCATTGGTGGTGGTAGATCATTAGTGGAAGAGCATTGAGGTTGGGGCATTGATGCTGAAAAGTTGATGATGGAGTGTTGGCGGTGGAGCATTGGTGGTGGAACATTGATGGTGGAGTGTTGGTGGTGTGCTAGTGGCAGAGTGTTGATGTTGGGGCATTGATGATAGAGTATTGTTGATGGTGAAGCATTAGTGGTGGAGCATTGATGGTGGAGTGTTGGTGGTGGGGTGTTAGTGGTGGGGCATTGATGTTGGCATTGATGGTGTAGTGTTGGTGGTGGAACACTGATGGCAGAGCCATGGTGGAGCACTGATGGTGAAACATTGGTAATGGAGCGTTGATGGCAGACCATGTGCTTGAAATGTAGAATTAGAAAAAAAAAACAACTCAGAAAAATCTCTTTACCATGTACTCAGGCCATTTGTGTGTTCTGCCTGGCAGGTGGAAGCAGCCAGGGCCTATAAGAAGATTGGAAAGACACAGTAAAGAAAATTTTCCTCTTTAGCCAGCACTGATTTCTCTGCTGCCTGGTCTTTCTGAGGGACAAATCTATGCGAAAAATGAAGGACCTTATTTCTACCACTTAACTCATGTCCATTTTCTAGATGGTTTATTGAAAGGGCATCACGCTAGCACTGTGGGGGCAGTACACTGTATGCAAGGACTGGTTCTGAATGGTTATGTTGTGAGGAGGCACTTTTTCTTTCTGCATTTGTCTCTTAGGAATAGTGATGACATCATTGGTTCAGACTTTGAGCCCTTCTCTGGTTAAAGTCCTCAACGTAGTACCTTAATAGTATTTTATTTTTAGATTTTTCACTAAAGGAAAACCAAACCTATTGGTCCACTAATATACTGAGATACTGGTTCATTCCCACATTGGGATATTGAAACAAGCCACTTGGCAAGGTATAATCTCCTCATTAGTGAGGGCATGGCCAACCCCTCATGGATTGCAGTACTGTGGCTGCTGGGCACGCAATCCCTGGGGGTCAGTGGGAAATGTGGGCATGCAGACAATAGGAAGCAGATGCTGGCCTTCAGAGAGTCATTGCTGCTCAGGCAGTTTGTGTGTAGCTCAGTCGTGGCTTCTAGGAGTCCTCAGGGTACCCCTTCTTGTGGGGGGATGCAGCTCCTACTAGGACCTATGACTTGATGAACTGAAAGGGGCAGGATTTCAAACCTGCTTGTCCCTCAGTCAAGTGCCCAAGGCCTGTGGCCCAAGGGGGCTTCAGTGGTTGGAGTGGTCCTAAAGTACAGGCTGTTTGGGTGAAGTGCTTTGAGCCATCACCTCACTGAGCATCTGTGGGTAAGAGTAAGAGTTGCCAAAGGCCAAGGCCTCCCGGGATCTGTTTCACTGATCCTTCAACCAGCCTGTGTGCCCCGTTAGCCCAGAATCCCCCATCCACCAGGGCACTGTACCCACAGCACCAGGCTCAATTCCTTAAAAGCGGGTAGGGGCCCCCTCTCTGCATGTCCTGGCCTCCCTAAAGGTGCCAGAAGTGTCAGGTAGGGTTTTTGGCATCTTTCTAGCATGACCGCCTCTTGGGATCAAGGCCAAGTGAAAACAGCGTGAAAGGGCAGGAGTGGCAGAAAAGGTGGGCACAGTGACATGCAGGGCACTCCCTGTCACTGCAATGGCAAGGCTTGCTTGGGAAAGCACATCCTCTCACGCAGCCAGCTTCTTCCACTTAGACACGGGGCGCGGAGAAAGAGACCAGTTAACAAGGCAGCATTCAGCCCTCTGCTAGAGGATCCGGTTCTCGGCTCCCCAAGGCTGAGTTGTTGAAAAGCAACTGCTAGGCATGGGCCAGCAGGAGAGAGTACGCTTGAGGTCACGTTAGCCTGAGCACACGTGGGCACTGTGTTGACAAGACTCTGAAGTGCCCATAGTAAGTAGCCTGAGAATAATTTCCATTTAACTAATTATTATTCTTACTGCAATAGATTTGAAATCTATTTAACTTTTCAGGGTCCCATAGCCTTTTAAATGTTTCGAGTGTATTCTCTCTGATAGGTTACCTTTTCTCTCCCTGTAGGCTATAATTAGTGTCCTTTACACCAAATTGGCTTAGAATTGGATGTAGAGAAGATAAGAATCAGATTACCAGTATTTATCTTGTAAATTCCAAAAGATCTACTGAAGACACTGTATTAAAAGGAAAAAAAAAAAAAGGAGTTTCAAAGAAAAGTTTATTCTATGAAAAAGTAAATTTCTCAAGGTCTGAGCATTCCAGGGACATTTTAATATTAAAGCTGCAGCCTTCCCTTGGAGGAACCGAAGATTGCCTTTTCCTTGTCTCTGTTTTTATCTCCAATTGAGCTTCTGAAATATGTTGCCAGGCTTTGGATGGTGGAGGGCGGATGTGGTCTCGAGTTTTCATTAAAATTTGGAGGGTTTGTATTATCTGTTATTTCTGATTTGTGGTAGGACATAAACCTCTAAATATGCCTATCTGAAAGATGTACATGCAATTTTTATCTTGACATTTTAAGTTATTAAGCTTTTGGGGGGAGATGGGAGGTCCTGCACGTTTGCATGTCCCCACATGTCAGCATACTGGCTTTCACGGGCTGCCTGGTACAGAGTGTGCCCCGCAGGTTTAAGTAAGGCTGGGTCAAAAAATATGCCTATGTTTTCAACACTGCTGGCTCATAAAGGTGCCAGGCAGTAATGGGATGTTCAGATCATTGAGGAAGCTATTCACGTGCATTCCCTGTACCTGACAAGCCCTTCCTTTTCTGAGGCACACTTCTGGTCTGGACTCACCTCTGTATCAGGTGAGGAAGTGAGGGGTTTTGGCTGGAGCCCCTGCTACAGGCAGGGTTGGGGGTAGGTTGCACCTTGCTGGCGCTTTTGCAGCCAGGTGCACGCTCCATGTTGCTTTCTGCTTCAGCAGAAGTGTTGACTCAATTTCCAGGCCAGTTCTCTCTTTTTTCTGTTTTAGGTCTGATGAAGGTATTGGATGCCAAAGCACAAGTGATGGATTCCTTTTAAGAACAAAAATGTATTTTGTGGGGCACCTGGCTGGTTCAGTTGCAAGAGCTTGCAACTCTTGATCTGAGGGTCATGGGTTCGAGCCCCACATTGGGTGTAGACATTACTTTAAAAAGAATAATAACTACACCTTTAAAGAAATGTATTTTGTGAGCAGCTCCACTTCTGAGTATGTATCCAAGAGAATTGAAAGCAGGGACTTACCCAGATAACTTGTACACCCAAGTTCATAGCAGTTTTATTCACAATAACGGGAAGGTGGAAAACAACCCAGATGCCCATAGAGAGGTATGAGTGGATCAATAAAAATGTGGTAGACACGATGGAATATTATTCAGTCTTAAAAAGCTGGCGAAGTCCTGACAAGTGCTACAACATGGATAAACCTTGATCAGAGAAGCATGATGCTAAGTGAAATAAGATAGGCACAGAAGGATGAGTATTGTATGGTCCTGCTTCTATGAAGCCAGTTCACTGAGACCCAGGAGCTAGGGGTGTGGAGGATAGGGAGTCATGTCTAATGGGCACAGAAATTCAGTTCGGGAGGATGGAACAGTTCCTGGATCGATGGTGGTGCTGGTTGCCCAACAGTGGGAATACCACTGAACTGCACACTATTTTAATATAAGTTAAAATAGCCATACCTGGCATCTGAGACAAAATGTCTTGGAAACTGCTTCGACCATTATCCTATTAAAAATCCTTTGCTAAAAAAAAAAACAAAAACAAAACTTTGCTAAATAAAAAGAGCCACTCATGACCCATGCAGGCTTGATAGCGGCTGTCAGCCTAGCAATTTTCCGTGAACCATCCTGATTGTTGTTAGCTGGACAAAGTTATTTTCAGCAGATGCTGCCTGTCAGGTAGTATGATTATTTATTGGGGCCCTGGGCTCTTACTCCTCGTGTGATGCTAGATGAGTCTCCTCTTCTTTGGCCCTGGGACTCTTCTTGAATTGACCACTTCCTACAGGCGAATGAAGAAAATACTCCACTCTGATTTTTTTTTTCCTTACCTAAATCATTGAAAAAAAAAAAATGTCTGTGGCTTTACAACATGGGGAGGTTTTGGTGAGGAAGGAAATGCATTCCTGGCTTGCAGAGTTTCTGCAAATCATAGCAGAGGGGTCTGCATTTTCGGACGTGGTGCCTGAGTGATCGGATTCAGAGGGGCTTCGTGTTTGTCCCGCATGCTGTCCCTTCCCTCCCCAGGACCAGTCCCCCTCGGCAGCCAGAGATCCGGGGAGCTTCCGATGAGAAACCTTCCCAGCCCTTCTGCCCTCCCACTTTGCTTTTCGCTTAAATGAAAATGTAAAAACTCTTGAGGAAATTCAGAGTGAAACTCTGCGCCCAAGTAAGTTAGAATCTCGAGATGAGCATGTTCAGTTCTGGGAATGGAAGTTTCCTCTACCCGCTGGTGGCATTGCCGCCAACAGCCTCGTTCTGTGCCTCGGAGGGTTTAATGGCCAGCATCTGAAGGTACCGGGCTCGCCGTATATATAGTACCAGGCGTGTGGGCGCTTGGCGCTGATCTGAAAAAGCTTAACTTTGGCATTTCTAGATTTATTTTAAACCTACAACCTTTAACGCCAGACACAGAGCTGCCTTCCCACTTAATGTAACCATACATTGATTGCTTTTAATTAGTGTTGGATCTTTTTTGGTGTTTTGCAGCTTGGGATATATAAAAAGTCTGATTTAAATACATACGTACATATATATATATATGTGTGTGTGTGTGTATATATATATATATATATATATATATGTAAAAGGCAAACTGGCAACATTGTCATGGGTCCTGCAGAAACCTGCATGGAGAGCTTTTGAAATATTAACCTCCGTGTCCTCTTTATTTTCATCTTGGGTTGAGTGGGCCCAGAAGCCAGCGAAGAAGAGTCCAACTTAGTCCACGTCCGGGATGGAGGTAATCTTCTTGTAGGGTTTGGCAGAAACAAAACATCTGTACTTAAGTGACCACGGTGGCGGTGGCGGCGAGCTGGATTTCCATAGCGTAAACGTAGTGGCCGAAGATCAGAAGTGCCAAGGGGAATGGGTCCTGGGCTAGGGTGAGACAGGTGGGGCAGGGCCTTTGGGTTCAACAGTTTGGAAATGCTAATGACAGCCCAGAGGTCTTCCTATTTGCTTGCATGTCGCCACCCCTTCTTGGGAAGTCCTCCACGCCACTGTCCAATTCTACAGTAAATATTCCAGACATCCTGGGTCTGGCTCCCCTTTCCCTGCAGTAAATTACATATTAAAGTACCCTGGTAACTGAGCACTGGTTGCTGAGAGATAAGGACTGAGAAATCAATATGTTTGCCATGTGGCTGCTTGTTTATGACACCTGCCTCTAGAACAGTTGAGCAATGTTCTGTTTGTTAAGGCTACATTTCAGAAGCTTGTATCCTCCTAAAACAACCATGATCTTACTGGGGAGAGAGAAGTGCTACAACAAATATTGATTTTACTTCTCTAAGTATGGAATTGCACTTCTAAATAGTGGTCTCACAGCCTGTGATCCCCCCCCCCCCCACCGTTGGAAAGGTGGGGAGGAGGAGGGAGAAGAGGGAGAGGAGGAGGAGGATGAGAGAGAGGAAGGAGGGGGGAGGAGGAAAGAGAGGGGGAGGAGGGAGAAGAGGGCGAAGAGGAGGAGGGAGAGGAGGAGGGGGAGGGAGAAGAGGAGGAGGGGAAGGAGAAGAGTGAGAGGAGGAGGGAGAGGAGGAGGGGGAGGGAGAAGAGGAGGAGGGGAGGGAGGAGAGTGAGAGGAGGAGGAGGAGGGAGAGGAGGAGGGGGAGGGAGAAGAGGGAGACGAGAGAGGGAGAAGAGGGAGAGGAGAGAGAGGAAGAGGAGGGAGAGGAGGGAGAGGAGGAGGAGGGAGAGGAGGAGGGAGAAGAGGAGGAAGGGGAGGAGGAGGAGGAGGAGGAGGAGGAGGAGGAGGTAGATACTCTGCACATTTGTATCATAAATCTTTTTATAACGCCCGTGATGTGGTCAGTTAAAAGGAGGAATGTAGCTTATAATAAGGAAGTGTAGGCGGTGTTTAGATTTATCTCTTCTTTGGCTACCTGGCTCGTACCAGTTTCACTCTCTGGATCTGCCCTGATAGATGGCTTTTCCAACAACAGCAACAAAGGCAACAAGAAACATAGCTCTAGCAGTTGGTAAATAAACATTTTAACCTAAGTCTCCAGGGGGGTTTTATTTTAACTAACAGGGTGATACTATTGTCTTGGGACCCCGCCTGCTGGTGAATCAGTGCTTTCTAGAGCCGAGGAGTGTCCACTCAGGCCGGTGAAAGCGTGTGTGTGTGTGTGTGTGTGTGTGTGTGTGCGCGTGTGCGTGCACACACGTGTGTTGGAGGGTGAGGGAGTGCGGGGCAGTCCGCTTGAGAGACAGCCCGGAGGCCGCCTGGATGCTCATCGCTTGGCCTTTGATTTTGGAAAAGGGCATCAGTGATAGCGACTTCTTTCCCTGCCTTCGGGGCGCAGGAGCATGAATAAATTTTCAACCGTATTTGGATGTCAGGGCGTGAAACGTGTCTTGTGTTGGTGTCCTTGGGGGTGTCAGCGGCACACGCCCTCCTGGCGTTCCTGCACCTTTCTAAGAATCGCTCTGCTGTCTCCACCCTGGTTAGCGTTTGTGACTTCAGATGGACTCCCACATAAACGGGTCTGCTGTATTTTGCCCAAAAGTGAGTTAAAGGTTGAGAAGGAAACACAAGCTCCCTTGTTCAGCGCTCTAGAGGCAGCCGCCACTCAGCTACTGCTCGGTGCTCTGGCCTGGGGAGATGGTCTCTTCGGGACACCAACATATCCTGGGACCTGATTTTTGTTTGTGTGCTTTTAACCAGATGGTCAGGTTCTCCTTGATCAGTAGAGGCAAAATGTTGCTTTCCTTTCTGTTTTCCATCTGATGGGAAGTGGCTTATCCGCTCATCTCTCCCTGCTCGTGTTCAGCCCAGGGAGGCGTCAAGTTGGGTGGAGGTGGCTGGGAGGAGGGCTTGGTCAGCTGAGCTGTACCATCCCAGCCGAGGGAGGCCGAAGCCGCATCTGCACTGGCTGATGGAGAGACCAGCGATCCAGGCAGGCAAAAAACTTGCTTCCCCGCCACCCACCCCCCATGCCTTACTCCTCAGAAATGCAGGTGACCTCTGAACAACGTGGAGGTGAGGTGCACCGCACCTGCCACCCGGCACAGTCGAAAATCCACATAGAACTTTTGACCCCCGCCCCCACGTCCTTATCTACGAATAGCCTCCTGGTGACCAGAAGCCTCATGGATAGCATGAACAGTGGATGAACACATTTTGTATGTTATGTGTATTACATACTGTGTTCTTACAGTCAAGCCAGCTAGACAAGAGACAATATTAGTAAGGAAATCTTAAGGAAGAGAAAGTACCTGCGCTATATAAAAAAAAGTCTGTATGATTGGGCTTGCACAGTTCAAACCCGCATCGTTCAGGGGTCAGCTGTATAGTAGGCAGGGCAGTGGACCTGTTTGGAGGAGGCTCATCCATATATATTTGTTGCATTTTCCATTTTTGTAGTCCTGGCCTGGGGCCGGATGACAAAAGTGTTAAAGCTGAGACTGGTCAAAGCAAGTAATTCATTCTACTCAGAGAACTATGGTCCTGGAGCTGGATGCGAATTTGGACACATTGGCGAGCTGGCCTCTTTCCTCTTGAGCTTGCTCTGCCACAGTGGGAAGAGGTGAAACTGAACTCAGACCCTTCCTGTTATTTTTAATCACAAGGCAAGACTGAAAACTGCAGTGACTCTGACCTTTCTGACATACTTTTGTGAAATAAGACGCATCTAGCTTTACGAAATAATTAACCTTTTGTAAGACCAGGGTAATTATAAACTGAGGCCAGACAGTGAATGTCAGATTCCTAGCTTTGAAAGATCCCACATTTCCTGCTTTTACAAAACCTAGTGCTGGCTTGGGAATCCAGAAAGCCCCTTGGGTTGGTGGGGGAGACCCTAGAGTAGTTGTTAATGAGGAGGTTGTCTTGTGAGCTGGCATGTTGGGTCCAGAGGCACCCCTGAGGGCCAGAATGTTGCAGCCCAGTTTGTTTTTTGTTTTTGTTTAGAGTTGCCTCCTCCTCTAAAGGGATTTGGAATATTCATTCACTTATGATCCATCCTTTTCTATATTCTCCAGCTCAGCATTGGCAGTCTTCGGGGCCATACCGGATGTTTTCCTAGACAGCATGATTTGTCTATTTTACCAAATTTATTTGAGGGATTCAGTGGAAACTCGAGAGCAACATGGTATGTGATAGTAGAAAGAGTCCTGAGTTCTTGGGGCGCCTGGGTGGCTGAGTCGGCGAAGTGTCTGACTCTTGGTCATGATCTCAGGGTCAAGGGATCAAGGCTGTCATTGGGCTCCACACTCAGCGGGGAGTCTGTTTGGGATTTTGCTCCTCCCCCTGCTCACACATACAGACACAGTCTCTCTCTCTCTCTCTCTCTCAAAAAATAAAAAATGAAGAGTCCCACATTCTGGTGTCAGGACAGACCTAGATTGAGAGCCTGGGTATTTTGTAAATGGTGTGTCCTAAGACACATCACTTAACACTTTCTGAGGTTCCTGTAAAATGGGGGTGCAGGGCTATTGTGCAGATCAAAGGAAAAAACCTAGAGATCTCCTTGCTATTATTGTAGTGCCCAATGAGCGGTAGTTTCCTTAGTCTCCTTTCTCTTCTTGAGAGCAGAGGACCTGCTTTTATTTCTTTGTATTTTTCATGTCACCGCACACAATGCAGATGCATTTGTGTATCTGTGGCTCATTTTTGTGTCCATCGTGGTGGTGATAAAGAATGGGTGGTGCCCTAGCTGGGGAGGGGGCAGGTAAGGCTTTTACCAGTGGTTTTTGGTTTCTCTCCCTTATGAAATCAGGGGCTGCTGTAGGGAATAGAAGTCCTCGGCAGAGTCATATTTTCCCTTGTGTTTTAACCTCAGCATCAGGGGCTATTTTGGGGGGAGGAAAAGGGGTTGGATGGTCTGTGTCCAGCCCTGTTGTAGGTCTCATCTGGCATGTTGGGGTTGGCACTGCCCACATCAATGATGGCTGAGATGTCCTCTTTCACAGACCTCCAAGGCTTGGGCCTCAGCTGCTTTGCCCTGCAGACTCGCTCTCGGTTGCAATTTCCCTTTCCAGGAAAAAAAAAAAAGCCTTAAAAAAATGCTTTGGGAAAGCTTTCTTATTGTGGCTGAAGGCACTGGTGAGCCGTTGGCAGCCAAGTTTGGGTTTGAATCTCCCTGGGGTTTGAGGCTGCTGAACTGCTATTCCTAACATGCTCTTTGCCTTTTTATGCATGGACCGTCCTTGGGATCCTTGGTGAATTTTTCACTCTGGGGTTTTTAGGAGAAAGGTTTGTCATTCGTCATCACACTCCTCATCCATCACAGCTGCATAAGAGTGGTTAGAGGGAAAAGGTGGAATCAGTTGTTCAAATTTTTCTTTCTTCTAGGTAAGTAAGTCTTTCCCCCCAGTCTTTCTGGAAATGAACCAATTGGAAAATGCTTGGCCTGGTGTTTCTAGGATGATTTTGGCACATGCAGGCAGAGGGATGCTTTTTGCTGATAGCCCTGGGGTTGGTCCGTACCCCTGAGGTGTGGTTTAGCTGGGGGTGAGCAGGCACTTAATTATTTATTAGGTGCCTGGAGAATTTTATGGACAGGAGGGCCTAGGGCCATTCTAGAAAAAAAAAAAAAAAAAAAGGCCAATCCTGGAGCTTTTCTAGCAGTTTCCTTCTTGGGCTTGAAGGCTTTGCTTCCTGACATTGAACATAGCCCCCAGTGCCCTCCCTGCCAAGTGTCAGGTGGGGACAGAAGTGTCAGCTGATGTCCTTACTTGGCATGTGCCCGTGTTAACTGATCCACTCAAATGTGGCTGTGTTTCAGACCATTCCGTCTTGCTCCTCTCAGCTGCTGAGAACATTAAAGGACCTTTTTTGAAGGCAATCATTACGGTATCAATGATGCTGAAACTGGAGGCACTGTCTTACTGATATAAAACGGTGCTTGGCTGCATTGATAATTTTTCCTACTTTGAGCCACAACACTGTGATTATTGAGGTTAAGATGTAGGGGCCGAGACGGCCTTGAGGTCACCGAGAACATTGTCCTGCCTTTAGGCCAGGCCCCATGTGGAAGGAAGGAGGGAGAAGACTGGATGTGTAGGAAGGGAAATCCAGTAATGGCTGGAATGCAGGGGGCAGACCCCTCGCCCCCGGCCTGAGACCAGAGCACCATTAACTGGGTGATGGGCATAGAGGGAGCGAGGACCACACCAGGGCTGCGGGTGGGCGGAGCATTCTGCTTAAACACACTTTTTTTCTTTTTTAAATCTCTTTTTTAGTGTCTAGGACTGAAGAGGTTTTTTTTTTTTTTTTTTTTTTAAACCTTTGGGACATAGAAGTCTCTACTTGCGTTTGTGTTTTGGTAACCACGTGTAACAGCCGGTGGAATCTTTCTTCCCTTTGCTTTCTCTGAACTTTCCAGAGAGTGGGCCCCTATCTCTCGGGGGATTAACTCCTTCTGGCCCCCGTGTCGTTAGAGCTCCCCCACCCTGTGTCAGCATCTAAACCTATGTACACAGGATGTTTTCTGTAG
This sequence comes from Vulpes lagopus, assembly GCF_018345385.1. NCBI lineage: Eukaryota > Metazoa > Chordata > Mammalia > Carnivora > Canidae > Vulpes > Vulpes lagopus. The sequence continues at coordinate 45,495,579 of NC_054833.1, read as the reverse complement.
CGCTTATCAGATGGTTTTAGGAGATGCAAGGTGGAGATAGAGGTAACGTTTAACCCATCCTAAATTCCTTTCATGAGCTGGGGGCCCAAGGCGACCTCAGCCTCAGCGCAGCGGGAGGGTTTGGCTGGAGCCCCTGATACCGGGCTTCCTATCTCAGAGGGAGGTGTGGGGGCCTGTGGCGGGGTGCACAAAGGAGCTTCATTTCGGTGGCTTATTTAACACCGCTCCCTGACAGCGGTGTGTGGGTTAGGAGCCCGAGGAATCAAAGAGAAATTTAACAAACGATTCTTTCTTGTGTGTGGGCTGAATAATCGAATTTGTGGGATAACCACACTAGTTTTCACCCCCTTCCTCCCTCCTACCTTCCCTGGCATTTTGGTCAAGGTGCTGGGTTGGAACGCTTGCCGAGGGTAGGTTCTGGAAGGGAGCTGCCATCAGATCAGGCCCCTCTGCAGCAGCATTTCCACAGTGATGCATTTGGATCGTGTAGAGGTTTAGATTTGTTTGGTGCTCGGTTGAACGTGCCATAGACAACTGGGATCTAACCATGTTCTACTCTTCAGCCCCACTAGAGTTCCTGCTTCCAGGGCAGAAAAGATGGAAGCAGAATTGGGAGTGGTTTGACACAGCTCTGTAAGGAACTAGCAAGCATCTGGCGTCCTCTGGATGTTACTCGCCAGCTGGAGAAGGACATCCAGTGCCCCACAGTCTCTTTCAGGGCCCCTCCTGTCACTACTTTGCCTTTTCTTCCCTTCTACCCCTTTGCCCACAGCAGGAAAGGAAAGGAAAGTAGCCCAGAACAGCCACAGTCAGTGCTGTCCCTCCCTAGGAGGCTCTGTGCTACCAGGGCGGAGGCGGAGCGGGGGACACAGGAGAGTGGATCTGGGGGTGTTTTGCTGTGGTTTGCTTGGCATTCTCCAGAATCTCTCTGGCCGTGACTGTTAGATACAGTGAAGGGATGGACCTCCTGGAAGCCAGAGGTAGGGGCTCTTGTGGCCAGGGAACCAGCACGCCTGGGCCCAGCAGCTCACTGTGGGATTTGGCCCACCCATCTTCCAGAACAGAGAATGCCTTTCTAGCTTCTGCATCATGGGTTCACTGGAGAGCGGACATTGACTAATTCTGACTTCTCTTCTGGCTCACACAGAAAAGGAAAGTTGTGCCTCTTACCATTGAGACCTTCTCTGCAGGGGCACCAGGGTGCTCTCAACCACTTTGAGTAACAGGATTGAGTCCACATGGGCATGGGAAGGGGAGTGTGTCATTATTCTCTGAGATCAGGGTTGATTATCCCACTGACAGCCATACTTGCCTTTTCCTGAACCGTTTTGCCAGGTGAGCTAGCAACTTCACCCATAGCCATCCACCCACCTGGGGAAGGCATGTTTATAAAAACTTAGACCGTGGGGCACCTGGGTGGCTCAGCAGTTGAGCATCTGCCTTTGGCTCAGGTCATGATCCCGGGGTCCTGGGATCAAGTCCTGCATCGGGGTCCCTCAGGGAGCCTGCTTCTCCCTCTGCCTATGTCTCCACCTCTGTGTACGTGCCTTATGAATAAATAAATAAAACCTTAAAAAGAAAAAAAAAGACTTAGACCATGTGGGGGTGTTTTGGCACCTGCTGGGTGGACACAGTGGTACATTTAGGTTGTTCCTCTTGATGTCTAATCTTCGTTTCTCTTGTTGCAATTCAAACATACCTCACTGATTCTTGCCACCAGCCTGTGAGCTGAGGCTGGCCAGACAGCCCCAAACTCAGAATTAATTCTCTTGGGTGGAACCCTGGGTGCGGCTGTTTTTTGGTGGAGGTGACAAAAAGGAGGTGTGGTTATCTGTTTTGGTTGCACGCAAGGCAGAGAGCTGGCCTCTGTCTGAGTTCCCTTGTTTGTTTGTAAACTGTGCTTAAATGAGGTTCTTTTCTTCTCCCAGACTGACAGTCTCATAGGTAAACTTAGGAAGAAGACAGATACTTTTCAAACTGTCACCGTGGGTGCCATAAAAGAGACATTTGGACAGTGGTGCTGAGGAGAGCCTTGTCTTCGCTCTGTGTTAATACGCGGGGATTGGGGTAACCCTGATCACCAGGGGAAGGCGGTTTTTCTTCATTTAGCTTTTAATTGCTTTCTTTCACTTTTATGTATAAAAGATTGTCCATTTAATTAACTCAAGAATGCAATTTCAAAAACACTAATGCTTTACACATGATGGCTTTTAAAATAAAAGTAGCATTCTAATATTGCATAATGTTTTCCTGTTCTCCCACTCCTCTCCGCCTCCACCCACCACCCCCTCCAATCTGTATTAACCTTTAGCAGCATCCTTGGGAGGAAAATGCTGGCCTGCCTCCTCTTTCCACCCTCAACAGGGATAGGACGGCCACTCCCTTCTGAAGTGTCACTTCTGTGAAGAGGAGGTGGCTTTATATACTCTTTTTTGGGGTCACGGAGCCCCGACTCTCGTCGCCTTTAAAATGAATGATGGTGGGATTATATGGGAAAAATGGAAAAGAAAATAAAACCCTAGTACTTAACTCTGGTTTCCTGTGGACATTTCACTAGGAGAAGCCTGCTTGCATTGGCTCTGGGGTTGACGATTTCACCACCTTCTTTTTTTTTGACTGTAAAGAAATCCAGATCTTTCTCTTGCCTTCTTATTCCCTTATCACTCCCCACAGTGTTGTGAATTGCCCCCACTAGATGGCTTTTTGAAAGCGCAGTCTTGTGGACAAGTTTATCTTCACCAGTTGGGCTGGGGAGTGGGGGGCAGGTGTGCACACGGAGGTCCATGCACATCCGTCCACAGGCCACTGAGCAAGACTGCTCTGTTACCTGGGTTGGTGATCCCAGGCCCCCAGTAGAAGGGGTCCTGACCATCACTCTGATTTTGTAGATAAGGGGGGGTGGAGCCCTGGAGGGGTTGGCAACTTGCCCCTAGCCTGCCTGCCAGCCAGGGTTATAGCCTGAATGAGATCTGCTTACCTGTTCTCATCCTGCCTTCTTGGATTTTCTGTGTTGGATTATGACCCGGGTCCTGGAAGGGACCTTGGTAATCATGTGACTCACTTGCCTCGAAGCTGGCTTATGTGTTCCTCATAGTTTGGTTTTGATGATGTCCAGAGAAGAGCTTTATGGACCTGGTAACGGGCATGTAAAACACGTTGTGTTTAGATCTCATTTAGCTCTCTCTGTTGCCGCCTGCTCTGGCCTCCTTGGCGGTGAAATGCTTGGTCGTTTGGAGTGAACAAACCCGGCAGCCGCAGGTCACTTTTCAGAGGGATCCTCTCTTGCATGGTGTCTCTTCTCCAAATAAAAGGACTTTTGAGCCGACTGAAGGGATTGCTAAGAATTTCCACCCCCGAAGAACAATTGTGTGTTTACGAGAAGTGACTAAAAGATTCTTTCTTTCCCTGCGACTGGGTGTGGAACCCTGACTTTTTCTCAACCCTATGATGTGGATAAATGCAAACGCATCTTGGGAAAATACATGCTCTTGATTCCATGATATGCTGGTAGAAAATGACCTTGGAGATAGATGTGTTTCCAGGAGGAACAGCACCAGACGGGGAGGGCCGGAGGTAGTGTGTAGTACAGGTTTTTGGTTTTGATTTTGTTTTTGTCCTACTGGGGGGGAGATTTTTCAGATTAACCTGGTGATGTGACTAGAGAACGTAGTGGGAGATTTGGGACTAGGTTTTGGTGTGTTTTTAAGTCTGCCTTGTAATGGGATCTCTTTCCCCCTCCCACCTTCATTATTATTATCGTGGGCTCGCACTTAGGGAGCTTTCATCGCAGGAGATGCGGGGAGGGTTTGCTGCCCGTGGGAGGGTTTGCTGCTGGGGACCATACGGCTTCATCATTCATTAATTCCTAGGTTCATTCATCGAGCTATTTAAACTTCTGTGTGTAAGACGGCAGCCCAGATGGTCTTTTGGTGCCCGCGTTCATGCAGAGACCCCAGGCCCTGATGCAAGAGGGCACGTGGAGTAGCTGAGTGTACAAAACATTTGCAGCCATTAGGAAGCAGCTCCTGAGTCTTGTGGCTCCCGAGCGAGGACACCCATCCTCTCCAGCATCTTAGCGATCTTTTTTCTGGTCCTCTTCCTTTTTAGAAAAAGCCCCGTGTGAATCAGCGAGCCAGCTTCCGTGTTTACAGAAGCAGTCACAGCCTCTGAGTTTTGAAGTGGAACCGGGGTCCCATGTGCTTGTTCGTGGGTCTTTCCTCTGTCATAGCTGTCTGCTTCCTTGTTCTGGAAGGAGTTCTCTTTAACATCGCGTTGAAACATTAAGCTGGTCCGCCTCCCCTCCCACCCAGCTCCCTGCAAGACACCTGAGCTATTAGGAAACTGCCCATGGGGTTGAGGAGGGCTGATGGGCAGGGGCGGCTGATTGCCCTGGGTGTCAGGGGTTGGGGAGCTCCCGTGGGTCGGCTCATCTGTGGTATGGCAGGCTCGGAGCACAGCGTTGGTACCCATCACCTCGTTCAGTCCCCACAGTGGGGATGCCTTTGGGCGACTGATGTGTGCGTGTCTGCAGGCGCTTAGACCTTCAGGGTGCTACAGATGAGAAGCCTTATTTATTCACAGAAGTTCAAAAAAGTTGGATAGTTACCCATGCTTTTAAGTTGGATGGCTGGAAATCAGACCCAGGTCTGTCTAATTGCTTAGCCTGTGCTCTTAAGGCCTTCGTGGATTTTCTCCATGGCTGTTGGGATAGAGTAGCTTGAGTGCTGATGGGTAGGCAAGGGCATCTGGCCAGAATTGACTTCACCAGACTGCCGGTTATGCTTCTTCAGTGGGTCAGTCCCATTTTGAGGCTGGGGCGCATCTGTTGTCCTGACCCAAGGCTTTGTTGACAGGAGACCTGGCCCTTGGGGAGGGGAGCCCATGGGAGAGGACGTGAGCATGAAGGGGAGAGTATGGGGCATATCCCCTTTATTGGGATGTCTGCATGTTTCTTCTTTAGTGGAACTCACTTTGGCCTTTCTGTAGCTCTCCATCTGAATGTGGCAGTTGGCTAAGGAACTTTGTCTCAGTGCCGCACTGGCCTTCTGGAAAGTCCTGGTTCCCCAGAAGTCATAGCTGGTCCGTGCTGAGTGAGATTGGTTCTTTGTGCTTTGAGGTATGGGATCCTTGGCTGAGCCTGAAAATATTTTGCAGCTTTCCCTGGCATCCCTGACCCTCAAGGCCACTCCCTGCCCCTCATGCTCTGGAGCTGCTTACTCTTGCGGGGACCTGAAGGTTGATGGGAGTTCCCCAAGGCCAGAGTGGGGAGCACAGAGCTGCCCAGATGTTTTGCATAGTTTTTTTCTATTGCCCCGATCAGGAATGTGTTCCCTCAGGACGGGTTATGGCCTGGAAGTGAGCCTAATGTAAACATCCTAGCTGCAGCCAGTCCCCTTAATCGAATAGAAATGGTTTGGGGATAAGCAGGCTTGGGGAGGAGGAGGGGGAAGGGTGAGATGGAGCACTGGAATTTGGAGACCAGGGTGTCCTGGGGGTGTTCTGCCAGCAGGTTCCCTAGCAGATGCTGGGCAGGAGCTGGGTGTGCAGAGCTGGCCAGGTGCAGACGGCGCTAGCTCTCTCAGGCGGCTTGGTTTTCTTTCTTTTTTTTCTTTTTAAAAGATTTATTTATTCATTCAGAGAGAGCGAGAGAGAGACAGAGACACAGGCAGAGGGAGAAGCAGGCTCCATGCAGGGAGCCTGATGTGGGACTCGATCCTGGGTCTCCAGGATCACACCCCGGGCCGCAGGCGGCGCTAAACCGCTGTGCCACCGGGGCTGCCCCAGGGGGGCTTGGTTTTCGTGGGCAGTGTGGACTTTGTGGTTCAGTTGAACCGCTGGGCAGAGCAGTGAGGGAAACTGAGGTATGCTACAGGAACCAGGAATGGGGGGAGGAAGGGGTGGCTGGGGGACTTTTGGAGGGAGCCGGGTCATTCAAGTACTTTGAAGATGTTCAACATCATATGGAAAATCATAGTACTTTGAAACACTATGTTTTGAAGGCAGTAGACTCCCGGAGAAAGGTGTGGAGAACGTGGGCGACTGATGTGTGTGTGTCTGCAGGGGGCTTAGACCTTCAGTGTCAGAGAGAGGCTGACCCTCCTCACTGTGCCCACCCCCCCCATAGTCCTCTCTGAAGGCTTGGACTTTCTGGGAGATTTGAGGCACTTCACCCAGATGCAAAGTTGACAGTTGGACATAAAGCGGTCTTCAGCACCCGGAGTGCAGAGCCCCCCTGCCCAAAGCGGTAACCTGGGGTTGCCAGGGGCAGTCACGTGTTACTGATCTGACCCCTGGACAGTTTCCCCTTTTTGTAGGGGCGTCTGGCACGCTCCACGCAAAGCCACAGCAGCTGCTCTGGTCCGGCTTGTCAACTTTTAGGGCTTTTGTATGAGTGCTTCTGAAACAGCTGGCAGAGATGCCGAGACTGGCCGTGCTGGTTTTGCTGGTGCAGGTTCTAGAAATGAGGGTCCGGCATGGGGGGAGACCACAGGATCAGGGGGGCGGCGGAAACCTTCCTATTATTCTCACACCTTGGAATCTCGATGCGCGCGTGTGCCAAGGAGGGGGAAGATGTAAACAATTTAGTTTGCCTTCAGGATGCAGGATCTAATCTAAACATGATTAAGCTGATTTGATTTTATAGATTGGAATTTCTAAGTGATAGAAACTGATGAGGTTAATGTGAAATATTTACTTAATAAAAAGCCTCATTACCTGACGCTGAAGGGTAGGGGGAAAAAGATTCTCGGTAACGCGTCTGATCTTTTGGAAATGAAGTTGGGTTAAAGTTTTCTTGGTAAAAACTGAATTCTGTGATCTTGTTTTTACACATGCTGTGCTTAAATATTAACACCAATTGAGTAAATTGCCTTTTAACTGCCTTTATTTGCTTTCATTAACAGTATAATTTAAAAGCTCCAGAATTTGCATGGAACCTGTTGTGCATGTTGGGGGGGAACTATTCATAAATTAATTAATCGTGAGAACATTATCTTTAAGGAAGGTCATGAAACACGAATGTGTGTTTCTGAAAAGCAGTGACATGTTTTTGCTGTTTCTTGGGGACTTGATGTACTTTTGGCTTAGAGATCTGAGAGTGAGTGTGTGTGTGTGTTTGTGTGTGTAATAACTTGGCTGGATCAAGAAAAATTTTAATGACTGGACATGTTTTAAGTTAAGTTGAGTGAACCTAATTACACTGTAGTTTCCAGAGAGCTGAAGGCAATACCATTGGTATTTAAGTACTAGTTTCAAAATTAAAACCAACCTGTATAATTGGCTATGCTCCTGAAATGGTTTATCTCTCCTCCCCTCCTCTCCAAACTCCTTTTCTCTCTCTCTCTTTCTCTCTCTCTCTCTCTCTCTCTCTCTCTCTCTCTCACACACACACACACACACTTCCACACCGATGGGAGAGAGCGTGACTGGCCAGTCCTGCTAACCACAAGATTGTCCTCCCAGTGCGAACCATTAAGTGCATTGTCCTTTCATGAAATTACTCTGAATATGTGAAAAGTTTCCAGAATGATTTCATTGAAATCAGTTGCTTCCTTCTGTACAGATGTTTTTGTGGTTTAGAACCTCAGCCAAGGCAAACATTATGAATGAGATGCAGAGACCACCGTGTCCCATGAAGGGCTGAAAGTTCCTTTGGGAGTTCTTTTACACAAGCTATTCTGACACTTTTGTTTTGACAGAACATCATCCTCGCATTCTTCTTCTCCTGTCCCCCTCTCCTGGTGCTGTTGGTTTGTGATGGGTGGTTTTCCTAATTAATTTAATCTGTAGTCTAGGTTTTCAGGATCTTCAGATGCCAGGATGCTGATTTTATTTATCTCCGGTGTTTTTGTTGTTTATTGAGGAGACACGTTTTCCCTCTTCCCTTTTTTACCCTAACTCTGTTTTTTTTTTTTTTGAGACTTCTAGACTTACTTCAGTAAAGAAAGAACTTATTTCTTGTGAGCACTTGTCAGATGCATTTTCTTGGGTGTGCGTGTGTAGAAATATACATTTTGAATAATGTGATATATGTTTTTGAAAAGTTATATATAAAACCCAAAGTATATAGAAAAAAGATGGATAAACTTGGCTACATCACAAATTTAAAACATTTTGCATGTTTTTCTATTGGGTTTTTATCTCCTCCTTAAACATATATTGATTCTTTTTTTAAAGTTTATTCATTTGCAAGAGAGAGAGGGGGTGCTCCTCTCTCTGTGAGGGTGGACAGAGGGAGAGGGACAGAGAAAATCAAGCTGACTTAGTGGTGAGATTGGAGCCAGATGTGGGGCTCGATCTCACAACCCTGAGATCATGACCTGAGTCAAGACCAAGTGTTGGATGCTTAACCAACTGCACTACCCAGGCACTCCTGATTCTCTTTTTACATGAGTCAGAAATATTAAGCCTTTATCTGTTGAAGAAGCAAGTGTTGGTGAGGATATGGAGAAAAGGGAGTTCTCATGAACCATTGAGGGGAATGCACATTGGTGCAGCCACTGTGGAAAACAGTGTGGAGGTGCCTAAAAATTAAAAATAGAACTACCCTATGACCCAGTAATTCCACTGTGGGATATTTACCCAAAGCAAATGGAAACACTAATGGGAAGAGATAAATGCAAGCCTGTGTTTATTGTTTATTGCAGCATTATTTACAATAGCCAAGATACGGAAGCAGACCAGGTGTCCATCCATAGATGAATGGATAGAGAAAATGTGTTTATGTGTATATATTATATATATATATATACGTGTATATATACATATGTATATGTATATATACACACATATGTATAAATACACACACATACATGCAATGGAATAGTACTGGGCTATAAAAGAGAAAGATATCTTGCCATTTGAAGCAACGTGGATGGATTTAGAGGGTATAGTTCTTTTTTTTAGAGGGTATAGTTCTAAGCGAAATAGGGTCAGACGGAGAAAGACAAATGCCATATGATTTAATTCATATGTGAAATTTGAGAAATGAAGGAAATGAATAGAGAAAAAGACAAAAAAAAAAAAAACCCATACTCTTAACTCTAGAGAATAAATTGGTGGTTGCTAGAAGGGAGGTGGAGGGATGGGTGAAACAGGTGAAGGGGATTAAGAGAACATTTATCATGATGAGCTCTGAGAAATGTATAGAATTGTTGAATCAGTATACTGTACAGTAATATAATACTGTATGTTAATTATACTTGAATTAAATAAATTAAAAAATTTAAAGTTTTAAGAAAAAATGCAGAAAAAAACCTATCTGTTGAATGCATAGCAAATATGTTTCCCAGTTGATCATCTGTGCTATAATTCTATGGTTCCTTTTATCATATAATGTCTTCATAATTTATTGAATTTAAAGATATCACAGTGATATCTGTAGAATGGATATATAAAGCCTTTAACGGTCACATTTTAGAATTTGCATTTGGGGAGAGTATCCAGAGAGAGAGAGAGAGAGAGTGCGCGAGCGCAGAGTATGATGGAGGGAGAGGGCGGGGAAGAAAAGAGAGAATGAATTATGTTAAAAGGTTGATTTTTCTCTGTCAAGAATTCCACTGAGAACCACTTCTCTCTCTCTCTCTCTCTTTTTTTTTAAGATTTTATTTATTTATTCATGAGAGAGAGAGAGACAGAGGCAGAGACACAGGCAGAAGGAGAAGCAGGCTCCACACGGGGAGCCCGATGTGGACTCCATCCTGGGACTCCAGGACCACGCCCCAGACCAAAGGCAGGTGCTCAAATGCTGAGCCACCCAGGGATCCCGAGTACCCCTTCTCTAAGGCGAATATTGGTCTGATGCTTTTAACACGTATACACAGCACAGATTTCCCTATTTTGAAGACACTCCTCCTGAGAGTTGTCTTTCCACGGAAGGCAGACTCACCCCATCTTTCTTACTTGTCCTACCCAGTCTTTAAGACTTACTTGAAAACTCTATAAAACCATCTCTAGTTCCATATACTTCATTTTTACCTCTCAGAGTGCCTCCTGCTTTCTGACTTAGGGCAGAAATAGTTCTGTATATCTCCTCTTCCTTCTTAGAGTTTTGTTTGAGAGCAGAGATCTTGTCATTCTGTTTGACTCATCTTTGAATTCAGCGCTGTCTTAGCCATCAGTGTATAATTTATGAAGAGGTAATTTACCAAACAGATCAACTCTCCTCCATCCCTTTATCCCATACACCCTTCTGGGACTGGCCCATCCTTCAGAAGAGGTGCATGGGGCCCCAAGGTCCAACATTGTGTGTATTTTGCATAGATATGGTGGAGGCATTAACTTGGATGCTGGTTGGAGTTTGGGGAAGAAGGGAAAAAAACAAAGAAGAGGGGATTCCAGAGCATTGATCTCCAAATATTCCCAAACGGGGCAGCCTGGTGGCTCAGTGGTTTAGCGCTGCCTTCAGCCCGGGGTATGATCCTGGAGACCCAGGATCGAGTCCCACGTCGGGCTCCCTGCATGGAGCCTGCTTCTCCCTCTGTGTCTCTGCCTCTCTCTCTCTCTCTCTCTGTCTCTCTCTCTCTGTGTGTCTCATGAATAAATAAAAGAAATCTTTAAAAAACCCACAAATATTCCCAAATGAAACATGCATCTGATCCTGTCCTTTTCCCAGACAGAGATGAGTTCGTGGCCGCTTATTCAACAGATATTTATTGAGTACCCAACAGGTGTTTTGCTTTGAGTAAGATGCGTAGGACAAATACTCATGATCTTTGCCCTTGTGAAGTGTTTCCTAGTTTGGCATTTGTTCAGGAGAGGAGGTTTAAAAAATTCATACATTCTGTAGATGACCCTTCTGTGTTGCCCCTCATTCTATTTTGATCTCCTGTCCTCTGTTTCCTCTTCCTACATGCAGCTAGCTGGGATTGCCTTATTCCAAGCCAAATCTGTTGAGGTTCGCTGTCTAGTCATCCTGTTGGTCTTCTACCAAAACCTGGCATTCATTCTTGTGTTTACGTATTCATGTATTCATGTAGTCAATCATTCAACAAAAAGTTGATGTTGACTAGATGAACCAAGTTTTAAGTAACATGAGGTGACTGAGCTCTTATCCTTTTTCTATTAGAAAGTTGATCTATTAGTAGTCGGAATAGATCACAGGGAGGAAATTGTTACTGAAAAAATAATTCTACTGGCTCTTATACCCTCCAGGTGGTGGTTCAGTAGAAATACTGCTATTTCTATTGCCATGACATATTTTTCAGGAAGTAAGTAGAAATACCATGATTCTTCTCTTAAGTATCTAGAATAACCTGGTAATCTAATTGGAGATGTCTGTAGAATGTGCCCCTCATACTAGGTGCAGTGTCTGCCACAAAATGGGGACCAGTTGATGTTTGTTGAAAGACAGCATAGTGGATAGAGACTTGAAGTAGGAAATCAGTGAGACAAATGTCCTTGGAAATCTGACTGGGGAGGGGCACACAGGAGGCTTCAGTGTATATGGGTGGTTTTTTATGTCACGCTGTAGACCTTTGAATGTCCGAAATATTTTAACAGTTTCTCAGTTCTCCCACCTGCTCGAACCATGTGCTCACTGCTGAACTGAGCCTTAGTGATATAGAGGGAGCATAGAGTATATATAGATACTACAAAGTGTCTGCAAAAAAAAAAAGAGAGAAAAGTTTGCTTCAGTTCTTGCTGGAGTTTCTTCCAAGAACAGAACCTACATTACTTTTTAGCACATGGGATGGAATCTGGAGGGGAGGTTAAAGTGTTCCCTGGAACTTTTCAGTCATGAGCTGATTTTTGTAAAAGCCCTGCAGGTGGATACAGGGGCCTAGAAATAAAGATCTTAGGAGCACAGATCCCTTCCTTTCCTTCTTTTGTTGGGGGTGGGGGCGGATGTAGGAAGAGGTTGGGTAAGGCTGGAATATAGCTGCAAACTTGTAGATCCCTTTTAGTTTTTCTACCCTCACCTGAGAAGCTGAAGCTTTGCAATCCTGTCTCTGGGAAAGACGTTCTAGAGGAAGGACCCATTGGTTTTGTATGTGGATGTGACCTGAGCAGGGAAAGAGTGTGTGTCCTCTAGCACTGTTTAAAGTGTTTGGAGGTCTGTCTCCTCTCCAGAGGTCAAAGGTGAGACAGACCTTTGTTGGTGTTGTTTTCTTCTCTCTCTCTGTCTCTCTTTTTTTTTTTACTCCCTTGTTATCTCAACTTCCAAACATCAGCTTTGATGTCTATTGTTGGAACTTCAAGAGGACTCTTAGCACATCGGCAGGTGTTGGTTTTAGTGAGAAGGCGAGAGTCTGCATTCTTCTAGGGGGAGAGACATGGGTCCCACACATTTCTTCCCAGAGCAGGAGCTCATTCGAGGTAGGAGCAGGAGGGTGTGCGGCAGGACTTTCTCCCTGTCTGAAGGGATCTGTCTTCCTTCAGTGGCTGACGAGAGGCTGTCTAACGGCCTCGTATTAAGGTTTCATTAATCAAAGACACTTCCACTGCCCCTTTACAGAAACACAACTGCTTTGGCTGTCCTCTACTGACAACCCACTAATTTATCTTTCCCAGGGAGAGGGAGGGGAGGACGGAGAGGCAGGGTGTCTGCCTGCTGTGTGGAAGGGATCGCCACACCGGCTCCTCATATATACACGTGTGTTCGCATGTTGACTTCCACGTTTTTGTTGGGAGTGGTGGGCTGCAGGCCGCATCTGCTCCCCACGCTGTCCTCTCATCAGGGGACCAGAACCACTAGAAATAGACACTAGAGATGGGTTTCCATGGTCCTTTTTTTTTTTTTTTTAATTTGCCTAGAAAATGTTCCTTCCAACTCCCAGCCCCAAGGTTTGCTAAAATTGGTGGCAGAAAGTGCTGGAAGAAAAAAGTAACGTGTTTAAGTGTGTTTAATGGACATTCTAGGTGAAGTAGGGGGTGATGGGGATGTGAGCATCTGGGAGCCACTGACCTGAAATGGTCTAGTCTTCTTTTTCAGCTTGATGGAACTTCACCTCGTTCTCAGGTTGGAATCTGACCTTCTGTAACCCTCTGCTCAGAAGATGGATATTTGGGCATTTGGAAACCTCTCAGGGCCTCCTAAGTAGGTGATTGAGCATTGTGTATGTGTGAGTGTTGTGTGTATGTGTTTTAAAGCTAGGTCTTTAGGTCCTGGAGAGGAGCTTTGAACTCACTTTATTCAATTCATCAAATATTTACTGAATACCTACTGGATGACTTTGGCTGTTCTGGAGATGTAATGGGGAAGCACAGTCCTTTTCTTAGCTCTTAGTTTAGGGTTCAAGCTAGTACTCAAATGGCTGTAATAAAAAGTAGAATAAAACCTGTTGCGGGATCCCTGGGTGGCGCAACGGTTTGGCGCCTGCCTTTGGCCCAGGGCGCGATCCTGGAGACCCGGGATCGAATCCCACATCAGGCTCCCGGTGCATGGAGCCTGCTTCTTCCTCAGCCTGTGTCTCTGCCTCTCTCTCTCTCTCTCTGTGACTATCATAAATAAATTAAAAAAAAAAAATTAAAAAAAAAAAAACAAAAAAAAACCTGTTGCCTTCTACTTATTAGAAAGTGCACCAGAAACTTCAGGAGGGCCAGGAATACGTCTGACTCCCTCAGTTAACAAGTCTTTATTGAGTCTTACTATATACCAGACAATGGATGTACAGAAATCCAGAGATGTAGTCCTTGTCCCTGAGAATCTCCTAAGCTAGCAGGGAACAAATGTGCAGTACGTTATAGTATAATAAAAAAGTCGGAATCAAATGAAACACAAGGTGTAGAGGGAAAGGAGGCCTTTGGACAGGCCGCACACAAAGTTGCTGAGAAGACATCTAGGCAGGGTTTTGAGAAATAAAAGAGGACTTTCACCGGTGAGACCAGGGAAAGGCATTCCAGGTGGAAGAGAGCAACATATACGAAGGCCCAGGGAGGATGGGGCAGAGGACCGGCAGCCATTTGATTTAACTGGAGCTCGAGGTGTGTAAAGAAGTGGGTAGAGGTGTCAGTCGGAGGTGACGTTGAGTCCGTTATGAAGGTCTTGCTTGCTCAGCGAAAGGACCTATGTTCCATTTTGTAAGATGCTGAAAGATTTTTATCAGGGGAGCAAAATAACAGGAAGTGTGTTTTAGAAAGAGAGTTCTCAGGAGTGCCTGGCCGGCTCCGTCGAAGGAGCGTGTGACTCTTGATCTCCAAGCTATGAGTTCGAATTCCATGTTGGGTGTAGAGATGACTTAAATAAATAAAACTAAAAAAAAAAAAAAGATAAAACTTTTAAAAAAAGATTTTATTTTATTTTTTTTTATTCATGAGAGATACACAGAAAGAGGCAGAGACATAGGCAGAGGGAGAAGCAGGCTTCCCACAAGGAGCCCAATGTGGGATTTGATCCCAGGACCCCAGGGATCATACCCTGAGCCAAAGGCAGATGCTCAATCACTGAGCCACCCAGGCGTCCCTTAAATAAATAAAACTTAAAAAGAGCATCCTGAGTGTGGCACTGAGGGTGGATAGGTGGGAGTTAGCCCGGAGTCAGAAGCCTTTTGGGGGTGGACTGAGAATGAATGTAGGCTGAATTATGGCAGTGGTGGGGTGGAGCATGAAGGGCACATGGTAGGGGTGTGGTGGATGGGTCCTGTGGATTAGGCAGGAGGGTTATGAGGAGAGAGTTGAGAGAGTCCTGAGCTTTTGCTTGGATAGATGGTCGATGGCGGGGGGGGGGGGGGGATATAAAAGAAGTTCTGGGTGGAGAAATAGTTATTTATATTTTGGACATGCTGTTTGAGATCTTGGAAAAACTCTGAAGACGTAGTCTGTATAATTGTAGTGGGTCTTGGAGGAAAGATATTTCGATAAGCAGAAGTCTGTATACTAATTCAGTTGTGTTCATTGGCATTTGATGATCTTTTAGAATGTATAAGAATCAAAAGTGTCTTAATTCCATGGCAGAAAACAGTATTTTTGGAGTCCCCTGAATAATGAGAAGTGTTTTCATCAAAGACCTTTATTCGTTTGTGTGCTGACATCTGGAGAGCAGAGATAGATACTTTCCTTGGGTCTGGGTTCCCGAGCCATGAGCTCTTCGCTCGCTCCTAATTAATCCTTTGTAGTTGGTGACTGATGAAATCATGGCTCTCTGAAATTTTCATCCTTGGTTGCATAGACACAACTGACTTTATCACAGGACCCCAGGTGTGTGTCTGAAATTAGTGTGTTGGATCTAATGCATATTGATTGCTTCAT
Source organism: Vulpes lagopus (assembly GCF_018345385.1). Classification (NCBI taxonomy): domain Eukaryota; kingdom Metazoa; phylum Chordata; class Mammalia; order Carnivora; family Canidae; genus Vulpes; species Vulpes lagopus. The sequence continues at coordinate 45,480,393 of NC_054833.1, read as the reverse complement.
AAAATCTACAGGATCTGGGGGAAACAGACTAGAGTTTGGGGGAGGATTTGTATTTTTATTTTTGTAGTCTTGACTAATTCTTGAACATATATCATGATATCTTAGAATTTGGAGAGCACCAGCCCTCCACCGTCCCCTTTGGGAACCCTGGAGTCACCTGCAGGATTTCCTCCGAAGAATCCCTCCAAAAGACCCACTAATTCTGTGTCCACTGCTCTTCTCAGTGGCACACAGGCCTGTCTCCCCATGAGGTTAGAACAAGATAACCTAATAGGGGCTGTGTTAGAGGTGTGGGACCACAGAAGGTTACGGTTGGACAGTGTGGTGGAGGACTCTGGTCTCACCTGGATGTGGAAAACTTTTGTCTAGGTCTCTGCAGTGATTAGGACTGTGGGTTTTTACCAACAACCGGAACAACAGCCCTCTTCTTGTGAATGCTTATGTTAGGTCAGTCCTGTGTTAGGCGTTATTAAAAGCCAGATCTTATTTAATCCTCAACAGGTTTGCGGTAAGTACTGTAAAATCAAAGTATAGATAATAAACTGAAGCTCAGGGTGGCCTAGCACCTTGCCTGGTGTCACACAGCGGAGGAGGTGGACGAGCCGGGATCCAGCCTCTGACATGGCAGTGGTGCTGCTGGGGAGGAGAGCTCTTCCCCAGGCAGGCTGTTTGCTCTGGAGCGAGGGGTACCTCTCTTCAGAGGAGGGATCTCTCAGATCACAGTCTGCGGGTCTGGTCTGCAGACTTACGCTCTTCAAATCTCCAAATCTTCAGGACCCTTCTTTCCCTCTTCTCTCCAAGATGGCGCCTCCTTTGACAGGGCTTTGCCAGGATGCTAGTTTCTACAGTTTGATGGCTGGAAACGAAACTTAGAGGGCCAATCAGGGATACGTAGTTGCATTCCTGGGTCCTCTGAAATCCTGTTTATCCCTGTTCGGAGAAACCTTAGATTGTACCGACTCTCAAGTATAAAATGTTTTTCAGATCCCTCTTCCCTGGTGAGGAAGCTTTTTCACTGATGTGCTAGGAAATGTTTCATAACAAATTCTCCAGGATAGAAAAAGGTACCTGATTTGTAGCATTTACTGATTTGCATGATAGATAACTCCCACCACGGTCAAGTTCAGGCTGCCACTGGGAGGTCACTGAGGGTAGAGTTTGGAAGAGGTGCCCACTGTGGTTGTGAACTGTCTCAGAGTACCAGAGCTTCTGAATGGGAGCACTGAGGTCCTGGCAACCCTCCCCAGGTTTTGGAGTGAAGGTCTAACTCATGATTGGGCCTCCATTGAGATGAGAAGATTATTTCCTCGCCAAATCAAGACATGAAATCCATGGCTCTGTTCTTTGTCTCTGCTTTCCCTGAGTCTGGTTCTTGATTCTGGCTAGCACCGTGGGTCCTTAGTAAAAATACCACGTACATTGCTGCCATGAGTTGAATACTTATGTATATTATCTTTTCTTTTCTTTTTAAAGATTTTATTTATTTGACAGAGAGAGAGGGAGAGCGCATGAGAGGGAAGAGGGAGAAGCAGACTCCACACTGAGCAGAGACCCAACATGGGACTCCATCCTAGGACCCTGGGATCATGACCTGAGCTGAAGGCAGATGCTTAACTGAGCCACCCAGGTGCCCCTACTTATGTATATCATCTTGATTAATAATTTCAGTAATCCCATGAATTAGGGCTGTTATTATCTTCATTTTACAGATGAGAAAAGAGACACAGAATGGGTAAGTGAGTTGCTAAGGACTATGCAGCTTCTAGATGGTGGAGCCTAGTCGTCTGATCCCAGATACCAAACCTTCACCCATGATGTTACACTGCCAGTTTTATAGAATTTCACAGATGTCTCCAAACTGTGACTCTACTCTCAAGGGAGGGTCCTCTAGTGTAACCTCAGCTTCTGTTGGCAACTCTTCACTTTGGACTGTCAAGATAGATTCTCTGAGATGTGAGGTATCATGTCCCTGTCTTAGGTCAGTTTGGTTACAAGCTACTGGCTGTTGGCTAAGACGCTTCCCGAGCCCCAGGCCCCCAGATTTCACTGAGTACGGAGATGGCTGCGTTCTTCATAGACTCTGGGTTTGCCTGTTCCAAAAATGGTGATTTCTATAGCAACCATTTATTCTAGCAGATGTGTGCCTGGTATGGTTGGCAGAGGGTGGGATCAGAAATGGAAACGGCCTTTTATTCTTCACTCGCTGAATGCATACCCTGTATGTGAGGCACATAACGGAGAAAAAACATGGTATCCTTAGAATCTGTGTAAAAGCTATGGCCTGGCAAAGAGGTAATTATTACTTAAGAGTGATTTTTGTCTGGAACTTGAGTTGGCTGTGTTCTGTTTCTGGTTCCTCAGAGAGCATTTTGTGGCATGTACCCATTGGTTCAGTTCAATGGACAGTTGTCACCTTGGTTTCTGTAGAATGCAAACATTTACCATTAGAGTGGGGTAAATAAACATGGAGGGCACGGCACTGTCTCGGCTTTTAAAGGCCTCAAAGTCCTTGTTCCTCTATACTACTTAGGGCTTTTTTGGTTGTAAGTTAAAAAAAAAAAAACCCAAACAAAAAAACCAGAAAGCCCCCCCCCCCAATTTGTGCTAGCTTAAGCCCAATAAGAGGATTTGTTATTGTGATCTAGCAGTGTTTCCTGGAGCCCAAGGGTAGGGATAGAGCCCCACCTTTGAAGGCAGGTGAACGGAACCAAGAGCTAGTTGTCAGAAACTCAGGCAGTATTCTCTTTCTTTGTCTCATCCTCACTTTGGGCCGTGCATCCAGTTTCATTTTTATCTCTCTGCAAACAAGTGATCTTTAGATGCTGGTCTGGGACTCCCCGGTTTACGTGTGATAAGACCTAATAGAATTTTCCAATCCCATGTCCCCAATTCTAGAGGAGAGGGAATCTGGCTGATATAGTTTGGATGGGTGTTTGCCCTAGGTCAGTCACTCACTGAAGGCTTTGTGATGAGGGCTTTTGTCTTCGTTTGCTTGGGCTGCCATAGCAAAAACCACAGGCTGGGTGGCTTCAATGATACGATTTGTTTTCTCACAGCCCTGGGGGTTGGAAAGGCCAAGATCAAGGTCCAGCATGGTCAGAATCTGGTGAGCTCTCTTCCTGGCTTGCAAATGTCTCCCTTCTCACTGTGTCCTCATGTGGTAGAGAGTGGGGAGAAGATAGCAAATAAGAGCGAGCAACCTCTCTGGTGTCTCTCTTATAAGGACACTAATCCTTTCCAATAGGGCCCCACCCTTGTGATCTCATTTAACCTTAATTATCTCTGTATGGGGTCCTTGCTCTAAATATAATCACATTGGCTGTCAGGGTTTCAAGAATTTTTTTTTTTTAGATTTTATTTATTTATTTATTTATTTATTTATTATTTATTTATTTATTTATTTATTTATTCATGAGAGACACAGAGAGAGACAGAAACATAGGCAGAGGGAGAAGCAGGCTCTCATCAAGGAGCCTGATGTGGGACTCGATCCCAGGACCTGAGCCAAAAGCAGATGCTCAACCATGGGGCCCCCCAAGTATCCCTCAATGTATGTATTTTGGGGTTACATGGTACGGTTACACACAATAGCAGTTATGTAGTACGACATGGCTGCTGGGATCTACCATTGGGCCTGTGGATTGGAAGGGGCCTTATTGGGGCCCCCAGAAGGAGATCCCGGTAGATGGGAAGGCTAAACATAATGCCAAGACAGTGCTGATGCCAGATTAGAATCTTAACCTCATTGTTGACGTCCTGCATTTAGGATGAATGGCTTCATACATGTATAAATATATATACACATATGTATGTGTAAGTCTAGAGAGGACTTTGTGGAGAAGGAATGAAGGAATGTGTGAGGATGGCCTTGGGTCCTGTTGGCTATTAACACACTAAGTAATGAGCTGCTCTCCACATTGGAGCACACATGGATTTGAAATTAAGCATGAATTCCCATTTCTCATGCTTATGGTTGCTCTGTCCCGAGGAATAATCAGGAGCAAGTGGATTTACAGTTTGTTGGTTTCTTAGTTCCTCCATCCAGAGGAGTTAAGGCTCTTATTGACAGTGGCCTTAAAATAGGATTTTTAATAGAATAAAAAGGGGTGGTGTAAGGCCAGGCATTGCTGTCACCTATGGCTAAATGACCATATGGGCACCAGGCCGGTGCACGGAGTCTTTGGCGGTGTATGTTCCGAGCCAGTGGGATATGTTCTACTACAGAGACCAGATGATGAATATATTTTTAAACTTGGAACCCATGAACCACTTATTATTTTTGAATTAGGAATCAAAACATATGAATAATCTCAACAGGGTTTCAGCAGATGGATTTTGCTTTTAAGGTCACTTTGCTTTGGGGAGATGGTCGGGGGATAATGGGGAGCAAAGTCCAGCTTGGTTCTGTGACTCCCAGGACATCTATGTCATGTTTGCTCAATTTACCAGCCACCGTGGGTGTTATGCGAGGCACATCGCCGCAGGGTCAGGGTAACTCATGGAAGCAAACAGCCTTCTTTATTTTTTAATACATCAGTGTCACCAGTGCTTACAGCAGAGGCCGTGAGAAGACGACGGGCTCCGGTGGCCATGTCTTCCTGGCTGTGGTGACAGAAAAGGCAGCGCTGGTAGCAGACTTTTCAGGTTTGCCCCCAAATGTCTCTCCCACCCTCTCCTGCTGCCCCTCGGAATCTCTCCCATAGTTTCAGCCCCTGACCTCTTACCAAACAAGGTCCGGAACTGAGGTGTTCTGGAATTCCACCCTTGCTAAGCTCTGGGATTAGGGCTGGGCATTTGGAGAGGGGACTGTGGGACAGGAACAAATACCCAAACATTAACCCCTTGGGCCCATAGCCCTGAGAGGCCTCAGCACTGTGGCTACTGGCAGATCGGCGTCTCTTGGCCACATCCCGGAAACCCGAGCTCCTTGCACCAGAAGGACACAGTTAAGCCAAGCCAGGCTGATGAAAATGTCCGTCCTTGGTGGCTCTGCCCACGCACCTGTTCCAGCCTCTCACTCCGCATGGTCAGTCGGACACAGGTATTGGAGGATCATCAAGTGCAGAGTGCGGTTCAAGGCCATGGAGGAAGAGGGCTCAAGAGCAAGATAGAGTCAGCCTGCTGCCCTCTGGGAGCTTGCATGTGACCAGGGTATGGCCATCCACGTGCTCGCCCAGCCTTAAGGGAGGGGACGAGCAGGTGCGGGCAGGAGAGCATTAACTATTACTCTCTTTTCTGTGCCTTGTGCAGATCCTCATCTACCTATTGTCCTTTAAATTCTTGTTGTAGTTAAAAAACAAAACACAACACAATAGCAGCACATACACTTATCTTTAAAAATGCAGCCATACAAAGATAGTTAAAATTTCTCATCCTCCCCATTTCAGCCCCCTTTAAGGAAATTACTGTGGATTTCATTTTCATGAAATGATTTGAAACTTATAGAAAAGTTTCAAGAATAATATAGAGAACTTTCCTATCAGGGGCGCCTGGGTGGCTCGGTCGTATGAGTGTCGGACTCTTGGGTTTGGCTCAGGTTGTGATCTTGGGATCATGGGATCGAGCCCCACTCAGTGCGGAGTCTGCTTCTCCTCCCTCCTTCTCTGTTTCCCCCCCTTGCTCTCTCCCCCAAATAAGTAAAGTCTTTAAAAAAAAAAAAAAAAGATCTCTCCTATCACCTTTGCTGATTTGGGGTTTACCAGTTTTTAACATTTTGCTCCCTGGCTTTCTTTCCTGATGTATAACCACAGGGTGGCCTGCTGTGGTGGGAGGTAGGCGGCATGAGCCTTTTCTACTTCAGATGTGCGGATCCACGGCCCAGAGCTGTTGAGCAACGTGCCCAAGGTCGCATAACTATCAGAAGGCACAGCCAGTGTTCCCACACAATTCCCCCATGATGTCACTCTTATTTTCATTTTTGTTTTCCTCCCAGAGCTTTTTTTTTTTCAGTCAAGACTGCAGAAGGCTCATCCAGTTCCTTCACAAGGGGGACATGGTGACAGAGAAGTAGATGGTAGATGTTCTCTTCCTGTGGTCCTCTCAGACCAGTGACCTTTGCTCCCCCACTTCGGTTTTCCCTGGGCAACAGGCAGGCTGGCAGGTGGGGGGGTGTCTAGGGCGCAGCTTGTTGTAGGACTGGCCCCTTTACCTTCCTTTGGACCCTTTTTTGCTTTGGGCAGCAAGATGAGGTCTTGTAGGGTCCAACCCAACCCCCATTGAGGGAATTCAGTCCACAGATGTACCTGTTTTTCCTGGAAGAGGCCACAGAGAGAACAGACCCCCCAAAGCGGCCCTTCTCGGTGAGAGACAAAGTTAGCCCTGCTTTGGGGCAGATCTGCGTCTGCGTGCTGCTAGCCGTGGGGCCGCCGTGTCCACCTCCGTAACAGGAGCGGGCGGGCCGGGCCGCTGTGCCCTCCGGCAGGCCCACAGCCTCGCGGCGCGGCTGCGTGGGTAGTCCGGGCGGAAGGGCTGAAACACGCCGCGCTCAGAGGCTCTGCCGTTTGAAGGATCTTCCTGGCTCCGAACCCTTTGGTTCTGTGCTCCGTCCCTGGAATCCGTCCCTTCTGCCCAGGCACGGATAATGCCTTCATCTCCCGCCAGCTCTGCCCCATCTGCTCTTAAAGCGAGGTGAATCTGCTGCTTGTGCTGAGCCATCTAGATGGAGCCACAAAGCAGGCGCCTCGTGATCGCCTTCTCCCCGTTTCCTTATCCAGGCAGAGTTTTCCTGGCAGCCGCTCCTTCTGGCTGTGTGTCTCCCTTCGGGAGCATGGCAGGTTACTGGGGTGGCAGTGGCCCTCAGGGTGATGTCGCTGTGGACTGGCCTGCCCCACTGGGTCCTGGCGGGGGGGTGCCCAGGAAATCTGGTGGGGCAGGGGCCGGGTGCTGTGGTCTAGGATGCAGAAGTTAGCGCAGCTCCTCACCCCTGATGAGGGGGAGCTGAGTGCTGCTGTTGGGAGGGACCCTGGCCTTGTCTTCATCGAGGTGGGTTGGTTAGGGACTTGAGCTGCAGTGACCACAGAGCCGGGAGAGCTGGGGCCATAACCAGACATACTGCCTCTTGAGGTTCTGAGCACGGTTTCCCCGGACAGGTGCGAATTCCTGTGTGTTCCCGACTGAAGCCAGGGGCCCAGGTCCATGGGCTTCGGAAGGGCCACCCTGACCTCTCCACCTGCCAGTCCACGCAGACTCCATTCCACTGCATCACTCTTCCTCTGGGTCTAGCTGTGGCGTACCCTGACCATTCCTGTACAGTAGCCCGGGTCCCTCTGCAGATTGGAAGCATCCTGAAGGCCAGAACCTGTCCTTTTTCCAGTTGAGCAGAGACAGGGAGTGCTGCCCCTGGCCCCTACTTTGAGCCCTGGCTCTCTGGTGCCTGGACCAGGGCTGCACTACCTCTGCCCACCCTTTCCCCTCCTGGTGCCTCTCCTTCCGGGGGGAATCCAGGTCGCACCCTTGGCTCCCATAGCCTGGTGGCAGCAGTGACTCCTGAGGGACAGTGTGTATCTCAGGATGGAGGCGGGAGGGGAGATACATGTGCATTTTAAAAGCCCCTTCATGTGTGAAGTCTCTTCCTGGCATGTCCTCCCCTGAGAATCCCCACCCTGGATAGTTCTCTTCCACAGCAGCCCAGAGATCACAGGGTTCTCAGAGTGGCCTGCTGACCACCTGCACGGGAATCCCACAGACTACGCATTAAAATCTCTTGGCCCACAGGGATGGATGAATTCAGAACCTGGAGTAGGAACAGAAGTTTGTATAAATGAGCTCCCAGGTCATTCTGGTGTGCACTAAAATTAGAGAAGCACTGTAACGGTCCGAACCCTCACTGCCAACCCCCCCATAAGCATGTGTGCGTGCGCACACACACACACACCCCCACACCCACACATGCACACACCCTGTGTAATGGTTGCTCCTGTTGCTGAGAATGCACTCATTCCAGGTGTGGGTCAGGGGGAGACGGAGCCTGAGTGTGGGGTCGGATGGGCTGTGCATCATTACTTGGGATGGCGGCAGTTAGAAGAGCGAAGGAGAACAAGGGAGAATCTCAGAATGGGGTTCTTTTTTTTTCCTTAAAGGTTTTGTATTTATTTATCCATGAGGGACAGGACAGAGGCAGAGACACAGACAGAGGGAGAAGCAGGTTTCCTGGAGAGCCTGATGTGGGACTCGATCCCAGGACCCTGGGATAATGCCCTGAGCCGAAGGCAGATGCTCAACTGCTGAGCCATCCAGGTGTCCCCTCAGAATGGGATTCTTGTGAGGTGCCGGGGAGGCAGGAGGGCTCAGGGTGGGCAAAGCCATGGCCTTGCACAGCTCTGTCTCACTCATCATGTGTCACATGTGTTCCCCTTGGCTTTGGGAAGGGTTCTGTGATTCATCTTGTGTACTGGAGAATTCAGCTCTACTTGTGTCTTCAGGTGGAGCTCTAGAGTCCCTATCTGTCACCTCCCAGAGGGCTGGAGGCTGGGGCTGAGTGTAGAGAAGGCCTCCCTCCACGCCTAGCCCTCCTGACTGCATCACTGTGATGTGAGGCCGGTTAATCAAGATCTGATGGGGAGGATACAGGACTCAGAGTCAGGCCTGCCACAGTCTAGGCCTTCTTGCTTCATTTTGGTGAAGATTTGGGAAATCTCTTTCCCACTCTGGGAGCTCATTCTCCTGGCCACTGGCAGCATCCACAGCCACAATGAGGAGTGAGAAACCTTTAGAGCCACACGGCTTCCTTAGGAAGGCCTGGGTAGGGGGGATCCTGGGGTGTCAGTGATTGGGGGGGTGATGCACCCTAGTGATGCAGTGTCCACTGGCCTGCATGCCTGCCCCATACCAGCATCAACACCCAGAAGTACTTCTGGGGGGCTGACTCCCAGGCTGAGGGGCAGGCTGCTCCTGCTTTATGGGAGGCAGCTTCCCAGGCACTTCTGCAAAGGCCATGTGAACAGTGGCTGAGACATGGTTCTGGAGATGAGGGATGCCATCCACGTGGGCCCAGGTCGGGGGTGGGGGTGGAGGTGGGGGTGGTCAAAGATCTCAGCTTCAGGAATCAGACGATTCTGGGTTTGAATCCTAACTCAAACACTTGTTAGCTGTAGAGTCTTGGGCAAATAACTTAAACATCTGACCGTTAGGTTTCTCACCTGCAAAATGGGGGATTGGAAGAGCTGCCTCTAGGATGTGTTATGAGGATGTGGTGCCTTTTATTAAACCCTTCCTAGCACCTGGCTCACAGTAAATACTAAATGAGGGCTGGCAGCACCGATCCTCCTAGGCGTGTTTTGGAAGACACTCGTCATCGTGGAAAGTGGAGCTCAGGCCCTCAAAGATAAGCAGCGTCTGGTTTGGGGTACTGACTGGTGCCACCCTTGGCTGGTTTTGAAGGGGCCTAGGTCGGTGCAGTCAATTTGTCTTCCCCAGAGTGTGCCTGTGCCTGTCACCTGCCCCTTGATGTACCATTTATCCTACCCAGGTTCCCTTTGTTGGGGCACCGGAGCAGCCAGGGGAGTCTGACAGCCACGCTGGGGTTGAACAGTGTTCGAGCATCTCAGGTCACGCAGCAGGAAGGGAAGGGACAGGGTGGGCAAGGTGGAGAACCAGGTCCCAGAGTGCATCCAGGTGCCCCGATCCTTGGTTTTCGCCTCGGATCTGGATGGGAGGCAGCATGCTGCAGCTCGGAGCCCGTTTGGACCGGGGACATACAGTTCCCTCTTGAGCTCCGGAGGCCACTTCTCTCTCCTTTTCTTCACTTTGAAAAGAGTCAGCAAAATCCTTATTTCCATAAGCATTTTTTCTGGCTGTAAAAAGCTGAATCCCAAACCTGTTATTATAGCTGTTCATGCTATTTTAATCTGCTCTGTTTAGAGGTAAGAGGGTAGCAGTGACTCTGCAATTATGGAGTACATTTGATCCGTGGCACAGCTACCAGAGCCGGTGGAGGGCCCTCAGAGTGGGATGGTGCTGTGTGTGGCAAATCACTTTCGAATTTACTAAAAATATGCCCCTTTGCAGCCATGCAGATATCATAATTTTCCTCCCTGAGGCTTGTTGAAATTCCCGTTTGCTTCCTGCTGTACGCTGGCTCCCAGCACGTATCCTTTGGTCCCTCTGCCTGTTCCTTCTCATTCTTTGTCTTGATCTCAGACCTGTCTGGTCTCTCTTCCCCCGTGGCCCCACCCCACCCCTGTGTTCTTCCTCCCTCTTCCTTTCTGGCTCGAAGAAAACATTTTATATTCTACTGACCAGCATGCTGGTGAAACAGGTTTTTCGTTTGCCATGGTCAGGAGAAAAATACTTGGAATTCTAAATCTACCAACTCTTTCACATTTAAACAAGCTGGCACGCTTGCACGGACGCTGCGCCTCCTACATACAGTAATTGTCACATCCCTAGGCTCCCTTCTCTCTCTCTCTCTCTCTCTCTCTGCTCCGATTTCATTCACTTTTCTATTTGCAGCCAGCGCAGAATATGGGCCTCTCCCCCTCCCACCCTCCTGCAGCCTGCTTTCTATCCAGTGACCTTGGCTTCCCCGAGTGCTGCACTGTAAATGAAATGTGGCATCGTCACATGTATCTTGATAAAATATATCAGTGGATGAATTGATTTTCATATTGATTTCTTTGGACAAGCAAGGTGTGTGTAGAAATCCAGAGTCTTTTAATGATAGTCCTAGAAAAGCAGGATGCCTAGGGAAGAACAGGCTTTTTCTTCCACTTAGGAAAAGTTTCTGCTCTTTGGCTTCGGGAGAGGCCTCTTTGCTTTGTGGGCTCACCCTCTTTGTGGGAGGAAAGAGCAGATGTCACCAGGGTGTAGCTGACCCCCGACAGGGCTGTGCCATCCCGGTGATGGTGGCGTGGGTCTCTGGGGAAAGTGTTCATCTGGATGTCCCCAGCAACTTTGTCCTTGGAGAGAAGCAGAGAAACTCTCAAGCCATATTGGAGGCCCAGCAGCGTGGAGGGACCTGGTTGGGGAGATGGATTTGCATGTGATCTGCATATCCCCCCCCCCCCCACCACTTCCCACTTTGGTTTGTCAGGTTAGTTGAGATGTGGCACTTACGAATTCAGGTCTCGTGCTGGGACCCAATGGAGCCACAGGGATGTGCCGGATCAGGTGTAATTTGTATGTGTCAACATCGGTGGATGGGTGTGTATCTGTACGTGTGCTTGCAAGTACACACGTATCAAGATGTGCATGGGCGTGGGTATGGGTTGAGTGTGAATGCAGGTAGACAGTGGTCTCCGGGGCTTGCTGTGGCTTTTATTAGCAAGCTCTGGGCAACCGAAAGGACAGTATCCAGTGAGGTGATCAAAACTTCATTTTCTCTCCTCTGCAATTGCTTTCCCAATTCCCTCTCCCAACTGCTCCTAAATAAAATAGATGCTTTCAGCCCTCTATTCGATCCAAGAAGTGAGCTGATAGTTGAATCTTTTTATGAGGGTAAATAAGCATAGCTTAAGGTGATGATGCTGTGCCTGCATGTGTGTGCTCGTGTCATAAAACACAGTTCATTGGAATATGGGGGATGGCGTGATGGTAACTCATTACACTTTCTGGCTATCTGGCTAACTAAGGCTTAACCGGAGAATCCTTTTGGTTATAAGCCCTGCTGACTTGCTTTACAAAACAGAATAGTACATTTTCCTGCTTTTGTGAGTACCTCATGGTGAACTAATTGAATCCTTTGACATTTCGTGATCGTGCACCCCTGAGGGCTGGTATTTTGGTTATCACTCATAATTCTGTGTGTCATGTAGAAGGTGTAGACCCGGCTTGAGTGAACGTGTACCCTAAGTAGGTGGTTGTTAACAGGGCACGCTTGTCAATGTATGGAGACGTTTTTGGTTGTCAGAGCTGAGGGAGACCTTGGACAATGTGCTGGAGCTCCCTGAGCCTCATAGTGAGAGCAGCACCCACCCTACCCCCTACACAGGCTTGGTGTAGCACTGGGATGGTAGTGGGTAGGGGCCATGGCTGCTTCTACACTTCTGACAATGATCAGGACAGTCTCCTTCTCCACTCTGCACCACTACAGATTTGTAGCACTGAGACTGAGAAACCTCCATATAGGCCGTGCCTAAAAATTTTTGGAGAAAAATTTTTACTAAATTCTTGCACAACAAAATATTTTGTTTCCGTCGATCTTCTTTTTCATGAGAATCAGGTGCTGGAAACGTTCTGAATAATTGAAGCTTCTCATTCATTGACATTTATTGTTCCATAGAACAAATAGGGAAGCCTGCCAGTTTGCAGATAGGCAGGCCTGTCCCCAGATGTCTCGCCAGTGAATGCCCAGATTTCATTGAAATCATTTAGGACCATTAAAAACCATTAGGGCCACACTGGCTTTAAATGGAACTAAGCAAAATAAATAATCCCAGAGGGGCCATAATTTACCCTTTTCTCTTTGTCTTTGTAACCCAGACTGAATTCCCAGAGACTTGAGCAGAACTTGGTGGTGAGACAAGGTTTGTTCTTGCTTTACTGCACGTCAGAGACAATCTGGCCCTGACACACTTAAAAGTGCTTCCAGAATAGGTAGACATGTTCATTGGTTTTGAATGGCCCCAAGTGCACCTGTGGTGCGATGGGTATGTATCCCCGAGGGCAAATGGGGAGATTTTGTGTACTCTGCATCTTTGACTCACTTTCTTTGAAGACATTGTTGGAAGTCCAGGAGTGCATATACTAAGAAAGTCCTTTAAGCAGAATCTAACTGGTTTTGGGGGGAGATGGGAAGACGGAAAGACCCCTTTTGTTAAAGGAAAAGCTTTTTTATTTTTAAGATTGATTGATTGATTGATTTATGATAGACATAGAGAGAGAGAGAGAGAGGCAGAGACACAGGAGGAGGGAGAAGCAGGCTCCATGTCGGGAGCCCAACGTGGGACTCGATCCTGGGACTCCAGGATTGTGCCTTGGGCCAAAGGCAGGCGCTAAACCGCTGAGCCACCCAGGGATCCACAAAGGAAAAGGTTTTACTGTGAACTTCATCTTAGCTGAAACTTCAGTGTCGAATATTCTGGAACAGTATTGCGTATCACTTTATTAAGGTACACCCTCTCTGTCCGGAATGCTGTAAATGAGTCTCATTAAATGAGGTCTCTATGTTTCTGATGCATGCATGTGAGTAGTCCGAGAACATTCAACGCCTAGTTTAGTGGGCAATTTACCAATCCATGGTAACCTCTGGCAGGGGTTCATTACTTCATATAAACGGAAGAGGACAAAGCTGTCCCTGCAAGATTGAGTGATGTTCCCCATCAGTCACAGAGGGTGGAGCCGAGCAGCTGAAGTATGGCTCACCTCTCACGTTGAATTTCAGGGTATGGGCGGGCTGTGTGTATCCTTGGCGGGAGGACTGGAAGTGGGCTTGGACAGCCTAGGTTCTCAGCCTGGTTCTGCTGCCTTCTAGCTGTGTGACGTTGTACAAGTTGCTTCACCACCCTGGCCCTTGTAGCGACAACAGCACCCACCCTACCACCTGGGCTTGTATTTGGGACCAAGGGATGAAAGAGCATTGTGTGAATTGCAAAGAGTTGAGTACACATAAGGCACCCTGGACGTTGGTTCCATTGTTAAGCAAGGGCAGTATTATTTGTAAGCCAGGTTTTGGGAACATCCCAAGCATTGTTTGTGAGAGGAGCCAGAGCTGCTCTGCATGCACTCCTTTAAAGAACTGGTGTCACGATCACTCCATCTGCTGTTTTCTAGCTGAAATGCTAAGTGGATCGTGGGTGTACCTGGGGTCTTTCTCGTTACAGTACAGACTCTGAGGGGGGCTAGATGTGTCTCCCCTCCGTTTGCTTAGATGGAAGTGTATTTATAGCCTGGTATAAATACAATCAGAAGGTTCCTATAAAACTCTGTTATTACTGCAGTACAAAGTTAGAAATGCTTGAGGTTTCGGCTTCTTGGCTCTTCCATGCAGCAATGAATATTTTATGGGAAAGGAAATACTTCGTGTCTGACTCTTTTTATAGTGCAGCTACTCACAGGGCTGGTAACCTTCCAGATCTCTCCAGAATCAAAACCGTGGCCTGTCCATCTCTCTGTTCCCTTCTTCACAAATCCATTGGTTCCCTGCCTTGCTGAGGTGTTCATGTTCTCTTGCTGAATGGGTCCCTTGACGAAATGTGTGGGGTACAGTTTCCAATCCTAATTAGTGCCTTAGACCAGAGATGCTGGCCGCTTACCAGGTCCACCCCACCCTTTCTGGCACCCTGTGGTGCTGGTCAGCCCCGGTCTGGGAGGTATGGTAGCAGAATGGCCTCTGGATTCCCCCCTGAAGATCTCTACCTGTGTCCTTTGCTGAGTGCCCAGTATCCTTGGAATTAAAAAAGAGTAACAGGTGAGTCTGAGGTCCCACAGAGCCTGAGGGGCCTTTTGCTTGGAAAGCCTGACCCCAAGTAGCCATCTTTTTTTTGTTGTTGTTGTTTTTAAAGATTTATTCATTTATGATAGACATAGAGAGAGAGAGAGGCAGAGACACAGGAGGAGGGAGAAGCAGGCCCATGCTGGGAGCCCGATGTGGGACTCGATTCCGGGACTCCAGGATCGTGCCCCAGACCAAAGGCAGACGCTAAACCGCTGAGCCACCCAGGGATCCCCCCGAGTAGCCATCTTGATGAGGTTTCCCCATCAGGCCCTCTTGCTCTGATCCCTTCGGTGACCCTCCAAGCAAGGCAGGAAAATGGGGCCTCAGTAGTCTTGGCCCTGGCTTGCCAGGTCTAGGATCTTGAGCAGGGGAAGTGGGTCTCCTGGCAGGTGAGCTTCTGTGGAGCTGGCTCCTCTGGCAGCATGAGGCCATCCTGGCACTGTGTTCAGCTAGATCAGCCCGAGGGTCCTCAGAAACCTGTTATGACTACAGCAGCACCACAGACCGGGCGTATGGCAAGAGTACGGTGTCACAGGGCACCAACCTCAGGTAACTAGCCCACATGGTTCTTCAGAGGCCATCGCAGGCTGGCAAAATACTTCAGACTCCTGTGGACATGGGCTCAGCGGCCTGTTTTTTTTTTTTTTCTTCTTTTTAAACCAGGGCTCAGAGAGCCCCCAGTGGGGACAGGATGGTGGGGGAGAAATGGGGCTTCTGAGACGCACAGGAGCAGAGCTGGCCGTGCCTTGGCTCTGGCTCAGGACAGTTTTTTCTTAGCAAGGGTAGGTCTGTGAAAAATGCTTCATGTAATCTGAATATGGGCTCCACACTTCGTTTGGTGGGACTCTGGGAGCTCAACAGTTTCACTGTATTTGCCTTCTGCTGTTTTCTGCCCCTGCTGCTTGTCTTGGCGCCAAAGTAGGTATAGGGAAGGAGTGATTTGCAAGCCTCGGGTGGCTTTGGTTTGATCCCTACTCTGGTTGCATTGCCACCAAATAGAGCTGTGTTTCCTCACTACTGCTTTGTACTGAGCCCTGCTCTGTCCTCTACCCCCTTCCTTTCCTACTTTTCGGTCTTCAGACTTTGTGGGACAAGGCAGAGTGGGGAGTAGAAGACTTTTGGTCTTGTAGGCCTACAGGCTCGCTTGTCTCTTCAGTTGTGCAGGTGAGAACAGGGTATGTAGTATTTTTTAATAAATGGGAATGGGATCAGCTGGTGGCTTCCTGGAGGAATCGAGCCCAGGATTTTATACCTAGAATTGACTATGCAGTTTGAGTGTTGAACAGTTGACATTTAGGGGTTCCTATGACCACCAAGTTGATGGGTGGGATATAACAAGGCCTGAAAAATTGAAAATCCTCACATGTTCTAAAAGCCTCACTCATATTTTAACTCCCTTCCCATTCTGAAGATACAATGAACATGGATAAAAGAAATGTAACCAGAGAAAGAAGAAAGAGGGAATTTTTTTTTAAGGTGCCTATAGTATATTACAGACACTGCTATGTGTTTCAAATAAATAACCCTTTAGTTGAATCCCAAAGCCAAAATTCAGCAATTCACTTGTTTTGGGACCTGGATAATCCATAGATGGGATTATTGGTCCTAGGATCAGATAAACCATTGATATTGAGTGTCTCCATCAGTGTCTGGATCCCATGGAAGACTCAAGGACATATGTACTGTAATTCCTTCTCTTAGGGCTGGAGACCACATACCTTATACATATGTGCACACTCGTACAAACACAGATAACAGCTAGTGGATCATGCCAGTGTGGGCTGTACATTCCAGGGCTCCAGAAATTCATGGAGCACTGTGACTGGAGTATCAGGAGGGTGACGGGAGACACTACCTTCTTAGCAAAGTCTTGTGGGCTGCCATGATGGAAAGTGCAGACAGCCTCAGGACATCAGGGAGAAGATGAGAATAAAAAAACCTGCTCCTGAAGATGTATGGTTAGTGCTTAGTGAGTGCCCCACCCCTGAACCCCCACAACAGTGTCCATGACTTAATCCCTGGAACCTGTGAGTAGTGTTAGGTAATTGGCAATGGAAAAGTGAGATTGCTGATCAGCTGGTTTTAAAGTAGAGAAATTATCCTTTGTTACCCCTGGCAGGTCCAAAGTAGTCATTATACCCACAAAGTGCCTTTAAGTGAGGAAGAGGGAGGCAGAAGAGTCCGTGTCGGAGTCTGGGAAGATGTGAGGACAGAAGCCGAGGACTAGAGATGACAGCCAGGGAACGACTCAGTCTGAGGTCGGTGGCTTTGAAGATGGGCAAAGGGGCCTCAGGCCAAGGAATGAGAGCAGCCTCTAGAAGCTCCATAGACCCTCCAGGGGGGCACCTGGGCCTGCCAGCACCTTGACTTTAGCTCAGAGAGACCCATTTTAAACTCCCTGCTTACTTAAAGAAGTGTGAGGTTGTACACTAGTGTTGTTTGAAGCTGCTAAGTTTATGGTAATTTGTTATAGCAGCCAAAGGAAACTAATACAGCAAAGTGGAAGAAAAATGAGCGGCTGGTCCTCAGGGTTGATGGGAGCCAGTGCGATGGTCTTTACTCTTCTCAAAAACTCCTGCAACAGGGAGTGACCTGTTTGAGTCCCTTCCTGGGAAGCCAAGTGAGACTGACTCTTACCCTTCTTGTGTGGATTAGAGGATCGAGACCCTGCCCATCCCTCTGCCTCAGTTTCTTCTTTGGGATGGATGGCTCCTCTCTCCTCTGCAGCGCCATGCATCTACTTCGTGGGTTTGGAATGTTATGGTGGGGCTCTGGCTGAGTGAGGGAAGTGGATTGTGTGGAATTCAGCTAAAATCTTTTTCCCTCGGGGGACAGCTGTAGGCTTGGACCCTGACGAGAGTGATGTCTGGGGTTCTGATGTCATTCCCCGCCTTCCTTCAACCAGGTCCTTCTTTTAACTTGTCTTCCTTGTGTGAACAACCTGGTGAAGTTTTAAAAATAAGTAGATTCTCCCAGGAAGGACTAAAAATAGCATTAGCCTTCTGTCTTGGCATTTTGCGAAGGTTATTTACCACTGTTTGGAGGGTATGGGTGCTCTGTGTAGGGCCACCTAAGGGCAGCTGTAGAAATGGGGTCTTGTCCCCATAAAGGATATGGGCTCAGTGAGCTCACGGATCACAGATCTGCCCACGGGCTGTCAGAGTCTGAAAGAACAGCCTCCCTTTACAGATGGGGAGACGGGCCTCGGGAGCTCATAGGGTCTGTGGAAGATCTTAGACGTTGGTGACCTTCTGAGAGCTTTTCTTCCCTACTGGCTCTGGAATGTTCTAAGATTCTCACCTTCTAGTATCATCCATCTGGGGGCTGCGGGTGAGTCGTGGTGGTAGTTACAGAGCTCAGCTTTCCAGTGTTCTCCCCGAGAGAGGAATGAAAAGTAATCATCAGGCGGAACATTGCCTGCCAAAAGGTTTGGTGGGGGACGTTTTACTCCCCATCATGGAACCTGAGAAAAACGTCTCCTGAGGATGACTTTGTCTTGGGCGTTTTAGTTTTATTTTTAAGATTCAAGTGTAGGTTGAGCGGAAGGACACTGATCTCCTAGAAGGTCGGGCCAGCCTGTCTCTGGGCTTTATGGCAGCTCTTTTGCTGGGTAAGGTGTTCTCTACTCCCTCTTTTATTCTCCTGTTCCCCAGGTCTCCACAATTGCCCCGTGTCCTGTGTGGCATTTCTTTTCTGGAAGTCTTTACAAATATTGTAGGCGTTCTGTTTCTGATGCTTGAATACATTTATTCCTGGATGCACACAAGGCCCGGGGACCTCCCAGACCCTCTGCTCCTTAGAAGGTTAAACTATTATGGAAACAGACACTGCATCTGTGTCTTCTCTTACTTCTTATATGCAGGGGTGACCTTTGGGGTACATTGTTCGGGAAACCAAGCATTATCTACCATTTGAAGTCGGCTGCTCTCATCTCTCTACCAAAAGAGAAACGAAATCTCATTGTCACGATTAAGGTCACAGCCACCAGCCAACGGTTAAAGAAGCCCTTATGTCCCACTCGCTTCTCCCCTTCTTCCCCGCTCTCCTGTCCTTCCCAAGACACGAGTGTCTTAGGAAAAAAAGGGAACGGGAGTAAGCAAGAACGGGGGGGAAGGCCTGCGGAACTTTCTATCTCCCAGCCTCCCTGGAGACACACCTTGGCCATGTATTCAGGGACACTGAAGTGGCACTGCACGGGTGTTGGGATGGTAGTCAGGTGTTTGTATGACCAGACCTGAGGATTTCCAGGCCATGACACTTGCGAATCCTTCCAGCCCAATAGACACGTGAATTAGATAGACAGTGTCTTCTGGAAGGGCAACCAATGCCCTACCCTCTCTGTAATAGTTCATCTCATTATGGTTGACCTTGTCCTGGTCTTTGGGCAGAGAAGGTAAGGATGGTAGCCATGGACATCTACTCAATTGGAAGTTGGGGGCTTTCTGAGACTCTGGCGGAGTCCTTGTTCTCCCCAAGAGCTAGGGGAAGGTCCTGCCCGGCTGCTCTGAGCATGTGCCCCTGTTCTGGTGATGAGCATGGCAAGCCCCAAGCTCTGCATTGATGAGAGGTGGGCAGGTAGTGTCTGCAGGTGAGCACTGCTCTCCTGGGTGCTACTAAGGAAGGCAGGTGAACAAGGAGTGGCCTGTGCAGTGGCTTGAGGAGAGACATGTTGGGGAGAGGATGAAGGGGTGCCCCGGAGCCGTTGACAGGCCCACCCCTCGGTTCTCTGTCCTCTCACTGGAAAGAAAAGTGGGTGGCATGGGAGAGCAGGGGAACAACTCTTAGGGCCACTATGGGGTTTAACCCAGGGATTTCCCTGTGGTAGAGAAAACCCAGCCACGTGATTGAAGATGCAGATGAATCCATGTGTAGGATTAGCAGCTCAGGCTTGATGGACTTAGAACTTTGCAGCAGAGCAGGAGAGGGCATAGGACTGTAGGAGGGGTGCATGGGGGGTTTGGAACAGGGTGTGGTTTTCCCAGACAGCAGTAAACCTGGGCTTGAGAAGGCGCGGTTTTCTGCTGTGTTGCTTGGAGCCCACATGCAGAACTTCTAGCGTCTTCGTCTGGCACTTAGTCACATCTCCCCTGCTCCTGTCCTGTGTTACTGATTTTTAATCTTGTACATGCAACTGTCTGGGGCTTCCCACCAAGTTTTAAGGTCCTTGCAGGTATAGCCTATGTATTAAATTTCTTTGAACCTTTCTGTAGTGGCGAGCACCATGCCTTGCATTTAGTAGGCAATAAATATTTGTCCGCTTGGATGAATGGCACTGCTGCTCCCTGTTTCCTTTCTCTTAGGGCAGCTGCTTACTCTTGTCCCCACTGTCTCATCAGCCCAGTGTTCCACCTCAGAAAAGAGGTGGTGGGGCCAACCTCTTCCTCCTCCAGAGGCAATGGTGTCAGGACTTAAAGATGCATGGCCTGGGGCACCTGGGGCACCAGTGGATGTGTGGGGACAGAGGGGCCCCTGGAATGTGGACTCTACACTTCAGCAGGTGGAAGGAGACCTTCTTGAGGCTATCCCTTTGATATGTGGACCTGCCACCGCTCCCTGGTCAAGCTGATGCCTCTGATACAAAGGGGAAGGGGGCTGCCTGTTACTGCCTAGCACCTCACGACTTCCTGCCCCCCCTCTGCCCCGAGGGTCCTCTCTTTTGTCAGCTCTGCCAGCCTGTTCCGTAAGATGGCTTCAGTTTTATTTAGAAATCAGAAGCCTCATTTGACTATAATAATTTCTTAAGGATTTTCTTTCCTTTTTTAAAAAAAGAGTTTATTTATTCATGAGACACACAGAGGCAGAGTCATAGGCAGAGGGAGAAGCAGGCTTCCTGCAAGGAGCCCAATGCGGGACTCGATCCCAGGACCCTGGGATCATGACCTGAGCCAAAGGTAGACCACTGAGCCACTGAGCCAGCCAGGAGCCCTCCTTAAGGATTTTGTAAATGAAACTCATATCACAAAAGTTCCCCAACTTTTCAGATATGAAACAATTATCTCTAGGAGAGTTCCCTTCCCCCCCTTTATTTCTTCCTTTTTCCTGACAGACCAGCAGTGTGCTCAGCCAGATGGTGAGAGAAGGGGTGTGTCGTGGGGGTGATGCCCGCTGGTCCACGGGTGTGTGGTTGGGGACTCTCTGAGATAGTGCTGGTTTCTCTCCAGCCTTTTCTTGCTTTGTTGGCATCCAGCTGTGGAGCAAGATGGAGCACCCTGGCAAGTGACCAGACATAGAGTGGGTGGCAGGAAGGCTCTGTCGCCCTGATAGCCCTGCGTGGAATCCACTTGTCTATGAATGGGAGGCTGTGGGGGAGGTCGGGGAGGAGCACGTGTCTGGCCAGCGTCCAAGGCCAGATGTTCTTTAGTGCCATATGTCTTGATAGGAAGGCTCGGCCTTGAGGGCTTCTGGAGCATGTCCGATCTCTGCTCTTGAACCACCACCATCCTCGTGTCCCCCCTGCCTCCTCTGTCAGGGGCCTGTGATGGCTCCCTCTGTGCCTACTCTTCCTCCCCACCTTGTCCCGCGCCGGTGCTCTGGTCTACGCGATGCCACGATACCCAGCTCTGCTCCTGCTCACCCATCCCTGGACTGACCACACCTTGTGCAGGAACGATGGTGTTCTAGTGCCTGCTTCACCTCCATGCCTTCTCCTCTGCCTCCGCCATCCTTGATGCCTTCCAAGCCCAACCTCACACCCACCTGCTCAGGGAAGCCTCTGGGTTTTGGATTCCCACGGACTCTGCGTGTGACAATTGTAGTTGGGATCTGATATTTGTGCACGCGAGTTAAGAACTGGTTTATGTTAGTTTGTGCATTGTCTTCTCTAAGTTTTAGGGGCTCAGGTAATTGTCTTGTGCTGTTGTACCACCCGCGATGCCAAGTAAATACCTAAGTGATTCTCAACCTGTCCAGGCTCATGAGACAGGAAGGAGACCTGAAACTTCTTGCCCCCCTCCGGCCTTGCCGAGTTGGCGACTGGCTCAGGGTGCCAAAGGGAAAGTAGTAATGCAATCTAGCTCCTCCACTGCACATTTTTTTATTTATTTTTTTTTTAAAATAATTTATTTATTCATAAGAGACACAGAGAGAGGCAGAGACATAGGCAGAGAGAGAAGCAGGCTCCCTACAGGGAGCCCAATGTAGGACTCAATCCCAGAACCCTGGGATCACGACCTGAGCCAAAGGCAGACGTGCAACCACTGAGCCACCCAGGAGTCCCTGCCATCTGCATTCTGATAAATAGATGATGGCCTATTTAATCAGATGGACGTTGCTGCTAGGTAGCAAACAGAAGCAGGAGCTCTTTTGAGCTCCCTCCCTTAATAACTCCTATTCTGCAGAGCCAGGCACTTGTGCTAGTCAGTAGATAGAGATAGGCGGATCGTTCCAATTTCTCTCTTCTTGAACCTTCTTGGGGCACAGAAGTATCTTACAGACTCATGGCAGGGACGTCGCGTTGGCACTGTGTTTTGGAAGGCTGACCTAAGTACTGTCTCTGGACTCTCCTCATTCTTAACGTGGAATCTGTACACTTTCTCTGTCCTCTTCTGCCATGGTTCTTGCTCACCCTGAGGCCTCCCTTCCCAGCTGGCTCCATTGTTCTAAGGAGGGTTTTTTCTGGGTGGCTGCTTAATGATTGCAGTGCTGAAATCAAAGTCTGGCTCTACCTCAGGACCCCGCCTCCTCCAGACCACTGTGTGACCTCGGCCAGCTTCCCCCTGCTCACTTCTCCCCCTACCTGCTGCAGGTGACCAAAGGCTTGTCCAGCATGACTTGTTCCTATTGGTGGGTGCTGGCTCATGTGGTGCCTCCAGCATGTGGAAATCTCCCTGATCCGAGGACTTTCTGTTTTCAGTGCTCTGTGACATGGTAGCTAGAGTCCTTCAGAGCCCCCAGAGCCCCCGAAGGGACCAGCCCAGTCTCACTGTGTCCTCAAGCTGTCACCAGCCACACCACTGACCATTCGTTGGCACCTCTTCTGCACACCCGCACATTGGCTGCTTGTTGACATTTTGGCACATCATCACACCCTCCTTTCAGGATTCTTCTTTTTTTTAATTTTTAAAAGATTTTATTTATTCATAGAGACACACACACACACAGAGAGAGAGAGAGAGAGAGAGAGGCGCAGAGACACAGGCAGAGGGAGAAGCAGGCTCCATGTAGGGAGCCCAACGTGGGACTTGATCCTGGGTCTCCGGGATCACGCCCTGGACTGAAGGCAGCACTAAACCGTGGAGCCACCCAGGCTGCCCTCCTTTCAGGATTCTTTGTGTCTTTTTTCCTCACCAGCCAGATTGTGAACCGGGCCAGGTGACAAAGGGTTAATCTGGCTTCTTCCTCAGCCTTTTGCTACCTAGTGTTGCTTTAAAACAAGATGTTCTTGAGACTGTGTAGCCCTTTACATGCACAGTAGGATTTTTCCTACCCTCTAAGGGAACAATCTTATTGTCTCACTCAACAGATAGAAAAACTGAGGCTTACAGAACCCCAGCATCTTAAAGCTGCTATGTGGCAGACCCAGGGTTTGCGATCAGGGCCGGCGTCAGACTCAGAGTTGTTGAACTTTTTTTGTTCTACGAACTCGGTTTGTTTAGGCGCCACCACTTCCAGGCTCTGTGATCCCGGCATGTTGTTTATTATTTTGTGCCTCAGTTTCTTTCTCCATGAAACACTAAAAATAAACACCCCCTAGGGTCCTTCTGAGGATTGGATGAGATGATGCATAAAAACACAGAGAGTAGTGCCTCTCAGACGTCTGTGATTCTTCTAGTTCTGTGTTCATCTCATTTTAACATTGTGGTTGGCGTTACTGTTGTCACTTCTTGTGTCTCCAGCATCATCTTTAGCTCCTCAGACAGTATGAGGCACAGGGCTTGTGTCCAGGAAATGCTCAGTTAATGAATGAGAAGATGACTTAGCGACGGTCCTTGGGGTGATGTTGTCTTTGTGGCAGATGCCGATGGTGAGGGTGACTTGGTCCCAGGGTGCACCGTTGGTGGGTTCTCGTGGTAGCAGCAGCAGCTGGGGGATGAGGCCTCATGGGGTGTAGTGGATGCGGCAGTCGAGAACCTTCCTGTTGCCTAAAAACTTTTTTCCTTCCCGCCCCCTTCCCCAGTAGCTCTGAGCCCTGCCAAGTCTGTGCACAAGCCTTGAAATGACAAAGTACCCTTTAGTTAATTGCACAACGGATTGCCTAGAGTTAAAAGTTCTGATTTATATGACTATAGCTCTAACTGCTCAATAACACAGGCCTGTAATCTACTTTCATTTCAAACAGAACGGTGATTTATAGGGCAGCATGCCGCTTTAGCTCAGAAATGAGGTGTTCAACATATGCTCTGTTGACATAAATTTGGAATTTATCGCTGTTGTCAAAACTGCCTGTTGGACAAAGGTGGGTATTAAGGCAATAAATGACTCAGAATAGTTTTCTGTCACATTTCCTAACCATTGTATTCAGTCTATTTGAGGGAAAAATATATACTTAAAAGTAATCAAATGTCCAAAATCCATGCGTCTTGTTTTGAATGGTGAGCAGGGAGGATGCAGGGCGGGGTGGGGGGGGGGGCGGGTGGAGGGACATGAGACGTGGGGGGAGGGGCGGGTGGCTGGGGTGTTGGCAAGGAGAAAGCTTTTCATGAAGTTATGGCCCATTTTTAAAAGATTCCACTTTGCTTCCTCTCCCCCATCCCCATTAGGAGGTGGGCTTTCCTCTCTCATTTACCAAGAGGGGGAGGAAAATGAAAGCTCATTAAATAAAAATAGTAAAGGACATTTTTATGTGTGGGCTTAAAGCCAGCAATGTCAGGGAGGAGTTAGTGAGTGGCGCTGTGAGGGAGGCAGAGCAGGATTTGGTTTATGGGGAAATAAAGCCCACCGGCCGGTGTTGCTTCTTTGCAGCCTCGGTGAGCGTGGGCTCGCCTCCACCTTCCCCTGCAGGCTCCCGTGGCCACAGGAGCCCTCAGCTGGCCAAGGTGCCCTATACTCGGGTGCCCTATACGCGGGTCCCGACTCATTCACAACCCCCCTTTGGCCAAGATGCATGCACCCATCCACTCACCCAAACGTGCCTCGAGACCCCACTGCTGCTGTGGCTTTGCCGGGCTCGACAAGGCAGAGCAGTGAGGCAAACCTCTGTCAGCTGCCTGCCTCCGAAGAGACAGGCAGGCAAGCAGGTGCCGCCCGAGGGCCACTGGTGCAGCAGTGGATGCACATGCAAAGGCTGGGAGTGACATGGACCAGCTTTGGGGGCAGAGGACCACGGGGGCTCCCCCAGGATGACGCTGGCTCTCCTGCCTGGTGACATGGCTCTTTGTGGCCATCAGGTGTCTGCAGGGGAAAAAAAATGCACTCGTGAGAGAGGCCTTTTGAAAAAGATGTCCAATTTTGTGGTCAGGTGATGGCCGACGTGTGTATCGGGCGGGATTTTCTGTCGTGTGTGTTAGCAGAGCGAGACCAGAGGCCCTGTGCGTGGAAGCTGCCACGTGCGTTCCCATGTGCACCCACGCCGTGCGTCGAGCATCGTCCGTGGGCAGGGGCAGCCGGCAGGCAGCATGGGAGATCTAGCGAGCGTGGTCAGAGTCGACTTTGGGGATCGCTCTCCTCTGGCCTGCGTTTTAAGATGACATAGCCTGCGGTGTGCTGTCGGTAAGTACGTGTGTCTGTCGGCGAGATGGAGAGCACGCCCGCATCCAGAGAGCCGGCTGTGCCTTGGCTGTCACTGGGCCCGGAGTGCTTGGTGCTCTGCATTTCCAGCACTCCGGCTGCCAGGTACCTCTCCCGTGAAAACAAGGCCCAGCAGGGAAGAGGCTGCGTATCTATGGCTTTTATTTTATTTTTGCCTTTTATCTCCATGCCCACACTCTCAGAGCGTCTCGGCGTTGATAAATGTGTGCTCTCACACATACACATGCACACCGTCTGCTTTCCTCTTTGCCTGTGTGCGTGCCATGCACACACACACACACACACACAGCCCCTCGTGCACTGGGTGTGGACACCAACTCTAAGCCTCCTCTGTGTGGCTCTCCCTCCCTCTGCCACCAACCCCTGTCCTTTTCACACAAAGCTCCCTGTTGGGAAAACTCATAATTTTTACACCACACAGTCTTGACTGGCCATTGCTGGAATTACTGTCTCTTTGAAGTGCTTTCTGCTGGGGCATTTACAGGCCGTTTTAATTACCTGCAGCTTGCAAGAGGCCTTGCTCTGTCCCAGCCTTTGTTTGTTTGTTCTTTGCAAGGAGTCTGCAGAAAGGAATACGGCTGCCTTCTTTTTGCAGAGAAAGAAGAGAGGGGCAAAGAGAAGTTTGGGGGAGCCCTTAGCACAACTGCCCCCCGAAGCTGGTTCCAGGACACCCTGCTCCCCTCGAACAAGCTGAGGAAGGGAAGCCGGCCCTTGCTCTTGGCTTGCCCGTGCTTCCCGTGGTGGTTTCCAGTGCCGTAGGTCTCTCTCCTGGGCTTGTTTGTGTGTGTGTTTTGGTTTTAAGTATTATTAAATATATTTTCAGGCTTCCTGTCACAGACAGTGGGGCTGTCAAATAAACCTCCCCTCCGTGCTGACCAAATCAGAGTCAGCTGCCGCCGAGCTGGGATCCTGCTCATATTTTTTCAACTAAATCTGTTTAAGGAGCGTGTGTTATTAAATTCTTGAGCCTGGACATGGGGTGGAGGGTAGGGGTTGAAATCTCATGCGAAAGCAGAAGGTAGCGCCCGCTTTGAAAGCTGTCTGGGTTTTTCCTTTTCTTGTCTTAATTTTTCATTTGGTGCTCTCTCTCTGGAATGAACTAAATATAAATAGCCTTCTTTGGGATTCCTGTTAAACACAAGTGTGGCATGTCATGTCTGTAGACGGAGATGCTAGTTTACCGGAGGAGCCTTGGAAATGAATCCCTTTCTCTGCTGGCTTCTACAGCAGAAGGAATCTTCATTCATATTTATTCATTTAGTCCAAAAATGTACTGAGAAATCGGAACCCTCATACATTGCTGATGGGAGTGTAAAATTGTGCAGCTGCCTTAGAAAACAGGCTGGCAGTTAAAAGGTTAAGCATAGAGGTACCAGATGAGCCAGGGGGCTCCGCTCCTAGGCTTCTACCCAGCAGGAGGGAAACGTATGTCCTTTTGCCCTTATTACAAGGGCTCCACTGTATTACAATAGCTCTTATTACCAGAGCTCTTACAGAGCTATGCCCTCTTACAAGATAAAACTTGTAAGCAAATGTTGATAGCACATTATTCACGGTAGGTGTGGTATATCCATACAATGGAATATTATGTTGCAATAAAAAGGAAGTGCAGACACCTGCTTACCATGTGGCTGAATCTTACATTATGCTAAGTGGAAGAAGCCAGACATAAAAGGCTGCACGTACTGTATGATTCCATTTATATGAAATGTTCAGAAGAGGCAAATCCATAGAGGCAGATAGCAGATGAGGGGTTGCCAGAGACTGGGGGAGTGAGGGGAATGGGGAGTGACTGCCAGTAGGTGTGGGGTTTCTTTTTGGGGTGATGAAAATATTCTGGAAGTAGGTAGTGGTGGTGGTTGCGCAGCTCTGCGACTGTACTAAACACCACCAAGTGGTAGACTTTCAGAGTGAATTTTGTGGTATGTGGATATCTCAGTGAAAGTGTGACATGAAAACAGTGGTGGTGAAGCCTGCTCGGTACCAGGGAGCACCGTGCCAGGCTCTGAGGATGCAGGAGGGTGTCTCCTTTCTGGTGGCCTGCAGTCTAGGGCAGGTGAAGAACCCTGCCGGGAAACCCCGTGCACCCCTGTGAGCTGTGTTAAGGGCTCTGAAGGGAACCAATGAAGTGCAGTAATGCAGAGTGGTGTTGATGTATACGCTGCCCAGACGGACTGCCGTTTAAGTGCACTTTGACTTTTCCAGAGCCCTGCACATAGTAGTTGCATCACGGGGCAGTGTAAATAGCGAGCCACAGTGGGGGATGAGGGTGGTGTGCCTCCCCTGAGTCTTCTCTGTAGGTTATAAAGTTGTCTCGAGACCCCACCTGTCTGTGGACTCTAGGTGCCATCATTGGGCTCCTGTGTTTTCCTAGTGGCTTCTCTGTTCTAGCTTCTCTCTGATTAGGGTCAAGTGAATCTTGGATGTCCTCTTCACACCCACTTCCTGTGCCTTTTACCAGGAGGCTCTGGGAGGACTTTATAGGTGGGATGGATAGTGTCTCTGCAGGTGGGTCCTTGTGCATGTGGATCCTGAGATGAGGTGAGGTTGGGTCTCAGTTTCCTCATCCATAAAGCGGGGGCAGCACTCTCTTCTTCCCCAACCATCAGGCGGTTGAGGGGATTCTCAATAAGCCCTTTCAAAGTCGAATGTGATCTAGAAATACATGTGCATTATTATTCCAAAACCTCAATGGACTAGATTTCCTTTCTATATTTTTCTAGAAGAAAGAAGAAAAGAGGTGGATATCTATTTTTGTTTTTTAACCTTTTGCTTCATTACAATGAGAGTAACTCCCATAATGTAATTTGGTGTCCATACGGGTTCACCTGCCCAATCTCTCACCTTAGGTTCATAACAGAGGTTGGGAATGATGGCTCTCACAGCACAGAATCCTCATAGGGAAGTGATTTTAATTTTCAGCGTACCAAAGCAGAAAGAATGAGGCAATATCTATTAAGGAGATTTTCAGAGGGCTTTAATTTGAAAAGAACTTCCTTAGGTCCTGATAAACCTGGGGTATTTTGCACAGTCTCTGAGGATCCATGGCTGGGCGGTGGGATTTGAGGGCAGGTAGCATTGCAGCTTCGTGGCTGGAGTGAGAGCATGTAAAAATGAGCCCAGATTACCAGGAGACAATGCTGCGTCCTCACGCCCAGGCAACACAGGAAGATAAAGGAGGAATCTGGAGCTTCCTGAAAACAGTTTTCCCAGAAATTGGCTATTTGTGCTGGTTGAAATGAAAGCCTCTTATGGGTGTGAGAGAGAAAAAGCAAAAACCCTGCTCATCCATAACCATGGTTCAGTTCCCTTATAGGGCCTTTTCGGATCTGGAGAGAATATTTTGGATTTATTTTTGTTTTCCTTGGGCTGACGTCACAAAGCATGCATCATGGTGCCCTGTTTTGGGTTTGGAAAAAGCTCTAAGAAGCTATAAATCATAAAGCATTTTACTATTTTTCCTCTTCCCTTTTCAAAAAGCACAACTTTTCTGCTTTCTTTAAAAAAAAGAGAGAGAGAAAGAAAAGGAAAAACCTACAAAAGTGTGTATTGATCCCTTCCCCTCAGATCTTAACTGCTCAGGCTGTAATACCTTGCTTACATCTGCCAGGTTTTTGTGCAGTTTTGCAACATCTCCTTAATCCAGTGAGCATAAATAGAACATTTCAATCATATTTGGCTACCAGGAACTTCGCAGATAAGCACGCTAAGACCTTGTTGAAAGAGACTGTATAAGATTGTGTGTGATAAGATCATCCTATAGCCCGGTGCACAAATGAAAAACTTTTGTTCTTGGTAAAATTTGTTGATAGAGATATTTCAAATAAATGACTTATAAGAACTCAGTATTTTAAAACAAAGGACCCGTTACGTAACTGCCCCGAAGCCCAGGCCTCCTGGTGCTCAGCAGCCATGAAGACCCTTCTTAGAGCAGTTGCTGCAGGGAGATTAGCGTGTCCCTTTGTCATTTCTGACATGGTATTTTAACACTCACGTGGGCAGCCTTATCGGAAAGCACTGTACTTGGTGTGGTTATGGCCTTGGGGAATGCCATTGTCCTGCCCTGAATTTTCAAGGCTTGGGACAGCTACTTCCACTCGTTAGTCAATTCCAGGTTGGCCTTGATCCTAGGCCCATGCAGGATGCATGGTCTTCTTCTAAGAGCCCCAATATGGAGGCCTTCTCTTTTGGACAGTAGGGACAACTGTTCTTGGATTGATACATGTTTGTGTGTGTATATGTGTGTGTTGGAAGTGTTTTGTGTGTGTGCGTGTGTGTGTGTGTGTGTGTGCTGTTTTTACCTCTGTGGTTTTCTTTTTGAATTTCCTTCTGTGTGTGTTCATTCATTCAGCGAAAATGCACTGAGGCCCTCCTGAGTTCTGGGCTCTGCTCGATGATGGAGGCTGAGGGGGCTGAATCTGGGATGGATCCTTCAGGGAAGGCGGTTATAATCTGGTGAGCACAGGCCCCTGTCAGCCCCACAGCCTTTCAGTGTTGTAAACCTGATTGGAAATAACCTAAGAAATCATCTACTCAACCCCTGCATTGCTGCAGAGGGCATAAAGTGCAATCTCCAGAGGGTAAGTGGTTTGACCAAGGTCATTTGATGGTTACTGGCAGAGCTTAGAGAGAACACTGGGTGTCCTGCCCCCAGAACAGGATCTCAGCCAGCGTGCTACACTTTGATTCTCGAGTCTTGAGAAAACATGCCTTCTTTGCTATTCTGTCCCCCACCCTTTAAAAGTCTCCAGAGCAACCAAATGGCAACCAAACAGTTTTCCAGAGCTCCACTGGCCTGGCTTCCCAGGAGAGGGGCACACGCTGTGCGTCCTGGCCACCTGCCCCCGCCCCCCCCCCCATTCCTGCAGCACATAAGGCGTTAACTAGCACTCTGTTAGTTCATGGTTGTGCTTTTTAATCTGTTGTTTGAAATCCTTGCCTTTTATTGGTATATTTACTTTATGGCATACATAAAGAGCTATATTAAAAAATAAATTGTGTTGTAAAAGCATTCGGTAATGTTTATTAATATTGACTAGTCAGGGAGCAACGAACTCTATTGCTACAAGGATAATTTGTGGTAATACCAGCTAAGCATTCACAGCTTGTCCAATGACTGTCTAATCTCAACATTAAAAAAAAAAGTGGGTAGAAGGATAATTTCCCTTATGCCTTGAGAAAATGAAAGTGACCCACTCCCTAGCCAAGATTAGAACTATTCTCTTTTCTGCCTTGGGGGTTCTAGGCCTCCTCACCGATGCCAGGCTATCTCAGGGCTCATCCCCTTGTCATGGGACAGTTGATGACTGCTTCGTTAGCAGTTGCTTCTCACATGTCTACTCTGGCTGTCTGCATCTCTGATGAGGGTTTGGAGGCAGAGATTAGAGACCTCTTCCCCGTCCTTGAGGAGCTTATAGCTTTGAAGAACTGATAAATGGCATAGTCTTAAGTAAGTCATGGACTTGACATTTGAAGATAGTATATAAGGAGAATGATATCGGGTGTGACTTATGACCCACTCGGACTGGAATCTGTCACTGCTGGTAGTGTGAAGAGGCATTCCTCGGGACAGGATAATGTCACCCTTAGAGAGTAGGGAACATTCCCTGAGTATCCCAGATGCCCTGGTTTAGCAAGGAGGTCTCTAGTAAAACAGGCTCTGTTCACAGAGTATCCCATCCTCACAAAAAGGCATGTGTAGAAAGTACAGGAGATTGGACCAAATATGAGAACACCTTGAAATCTCCCTGGAAGTTGCCTTTGGGAGGAAATTCCTGATGGCCTGGTAACTTTTCATTCATCCCTTCTTAGGATTGGAGCTCAGAACACACTAACAATTGGACCTTCCTCCTGCCATTTGAATTAAAGGTCAACGGACATGGAAGGTGTGTTTTGAACTTCAGAGTATTAGAGAAAAGAGTAAGCTCGCTGCCGAAGTCTGTAAGCTCTTTCCTCTCTTGGTTCTGTTTCTTCTGGGAGAGGCAAGCAAGGCCAGGGTGAGGTTCTCTGACGACTGGGCTTAGGAATCATTTGTTGTTTTCAAGACTGAAAGAACATTGGCGTCCTCCGTGAAGGGATTGGCTTCCTACCATGCCCACATGCGGACATGCGGCAGCATGCCAGATCCTACTCGAGAGAGGAGGTTTGATGGTGGCTGGATTCCCTTGGTTAGAAGAGGATCCTGGAGAAAGAATATTGATTCCCATGTTGGCAGCAGACTTTTGAGAGAAGAGGGTCATTTAGACCTTGGTTTGGATCTCACTCTCAGGATGCCCTCCCTGTCTCATCCATGCCTGTTCTGAGTACCCTTTGAGGCCCAGAATAGGTCAAGTTGATGGTCAAAGGATCTGAAAGCAAAAGCCCCCAGCGTCAGGGTGGCTTCTGCATGGGGGACAGCTCAGATGAAGGAGGGGGTGAGTTGGAAGGACTGTGACATGGGCCACACTGGCCAGAGCCAAGTGTTGGTTCAGGGTGTGGGATTAGTTAAGCTGAGAATAAGGAAAACATTGCCTTATAAAAACCCTTATAGGGTGGATTCCCCACCTTATTTTTCAAAGATGGGTAGTTCCCTCTCACTTGCTTGCCCCATTGACAAATTCCAGTGCTCCGTGTTGACCTGTCCAGCAAAACTCACAAACACTTTCAGATCCCCAGGAGCAGAGGGATGGAGGGAGGGAGGGAGGGATTGTAGCCAGTGGGTTATTGGGACTGAATTCCCTCTTTAAACCTTCTTGCCTATTGGTCTGCTTTGACTGCTCTTGTCTCTGGCCAGAGGAACTTGAGCAGAAATGGAACGTTGGTAGTTTGGGGCCAGGAACCCCTCTGTCAGGCAAGCCCTGCTGCTGGCTCTTCTCCTGGCATTCTCCTTTTGGCCCTCAGCTCTGTGGGATGGAGACAGGCTGAGCTTTTCCGGCAGAGAGTAGATTCAAAAGGCAGTCTTAGGGAGCCCTGTTATGGTCAGTTCTGTCTGGAGGCTGAAGCATGAGGAGGACAGAGTACGGCATGAGTCGCTCCTGGCTGCCACTCCTCCTGCTGTTGTGTTCCGAGGCAGGCTGGGGAGATGAAGGCTCTTATTGAGAATGAAGGGCTGGTCTGAAGCTCAGGCTTTATGTGGCTATGAAAGAGGAGGCATTGGCTTTCCTCATGAGGACTACGGGAGCCATAGGACAGAGTCCAGCTCTGGGTTGGAGCTCTTGTGCTTAGAATACCATTGAAGATGGGAAGAGGGATGCCTTGACCCCCACATGAGATGGAGGAACTGGTTTAGCAGCATTGAGCAATCCCTTCTGAAACTAGACCCTATGAAGAAAAGGAGAATTCAACATGACTTCTGCCTTGATATAGTTTATAGTCCAGAGCGGATGGAATCTAAGAATTGTCCTACTTCCAGTGGTACAGAGACAGCTTGGTTTGACTAGCGAGGGTTGTGTGGTTGAGAATCAGTGAGAAGGAATGAGTCTCTCTAGTTACTTGTTAAAGGGTTCAGATTTGCTTAGCTCTAATTTCTCATAATGATTTAGCTCTCTTGAGCTAGAAACCTGCAAAAGGTCCATTTTTTCCTTTGTCTTTTTGGATATGATTGAAAATCGGTTATGATCCTGGTGGGTTTAGCCAGTGGGCTGATGGTGGGCTGTGCTGGGACAGCAACGCTATAGGGGATTAGGGGTTGGGTTGTGGTGGAGAGCCCGAGCCCACTCCCCGGGAGTGCATGGTGGAGACCTGATAGGCCCTCCAGCAAGCATAGAGTGGAGGTGCTTGGGCCATGCTGGAACTGGGTTACTTTCAAGATGCTGTTCAGCAATGTTGCTGCTTCTCAGAGGAGGGGAGTGTGAAAACCAGGAGAGTATGCAGAAAGGTGCAAAGATGTCCCCAGATGCCCTCCTTTCCTGTGCTGCTGTGGAGGCTGGTGACCTCAGATGGCCATGAGCAGTTAGACCTCGCGAAAAGACAAGACCAGACTGGGAAATGATGCATGTGAGGAGGATGGAGGTGAACAGAACTTGCATTTTAATCAAAATCAGTGGCATGAGGTCATGAGAGTGGTGGTGGTGGTGGGGCTGTGGTCTCCAGAGGGGAGAGACCAGGAGTTCATACAACTTTGCACTTCTGCTCAGAAACCAGTTGGAATTATGTTTCCTTGATGGTCATTCTGCAGACTGTGCCGTAGACAGTCTGCCAGTAGCCAAGTCTCTTGAACACACTCAGATTCTTCACCACTTCCTTTTTCTGCAAGTTAGAAGTGTCTACCTTTCTACATCCGTCTCTTGGTGTTCTGAACAATAATGGAGGACAGGAGCAAACCAGTGCTGGGCTCTACTCAACTCCTAGGCTTGGGAAGTGCTTTTTCTCTCCTGAACTTCATGTGCTTTGCTCTTGTCTCCTTGCCAACGCGGTAGGACCTTTTGTCCTTGTACTGCGTGTGGATCACATGGATGTCACACCCACCTCTGGTAATCTCTGTGGGGCACTGAGTTAGTGGGTCAGGTGCAGAGCAGTATCTTTACACCAAGGATTGGACAGGATAGGGCATCTGTGTCTCTGAAGGCTAGGAAATGTGTGGCAGCAGAATGGTCCCAAAGAAAGCCTGCGATGGGTTCCAGAAGTTTCTTTCATTGAAAGATAGACCACAAGTGAATAAAGGAGGTAACTCAGGTCATCTGGCTTAGAAGTTTTTAAAATGACCAGATTTCTGGGGTTGGGTGTCCATTTTTGCTTGGCTTGTCCTAGCCTGACTGCCTACACATCGTGGGACATCCCACAGTGGGACGTGGCTCAGAGAGAGTAATAGTGCCCTATAGGGGAATACCTTGAAAGCTCGGTAAAAGGATAAAATATGGTTCCATAAGGGATCTTAGACATCACCCACATCATTTTACAGGTGAAAAAATGCAGAGAGGTTGTTATAGCATGATTTGTCCCAGGTCATAAAATAAGTTAATAGCCATGTCAGGCTGAGGATCTGGGTCTTCTGGTCGCTTGCCTGGCATTCTTCCCTGTACCCTGCTACCTCTGTAGTAAAGGGCAAGAGCGTTATCACCTTTTATACCATGCTGATCTAGTGGGCCAAGGATCTGCTCTCCCCAATTGCCAGGCAAATCCATTCACATCCAGAAAAAAGACAGTGGGGTTACCCAGAAAGTGTTCATCAAGGTGAAAGATTTGGTCTGGAACCCTCAGGGAGAAGAGATGGGAATTCAAGGATAGGGTTGGGGATGCTTATCTTAGTAGTGGCTGCTGATGCCAGAAGACTGGTCACTACTGTGTCCTTTTGGAAAATAAATCTGAGTGGGTATTGATCCTCCTGTAAGCCACCGCCTGAGATGGGGGCACTCCTGAAAGCTAAGAAATCCCTAGTGTAGAAAAGATGACCAGGAATGAGGGGGAAACCCATCCACTGCCATCTACCACACCTGACCATGAGTGTGTGCAAGAGGGTCCCCTGCTGAACCATTTGTGAGTTGAGCTTTTGCTGCTCCACAGAACATCTGTGAGAAGAGCAAACATCTGCCATCCTGGGTAAGTGACAGGAAGACTGTCTCTCATGTGTGTACATGCACACATACACTCTCAGTTGCTGGGGTGCATGTTTAAAAACATGGTTGGCCCAGAATGCTATTAGGACATGTCCCAGTGTCCAGCATTGTGAAATATATTTGGAGTGAAGAATGTTCAGTTAAAATGTTCTGTACTGTTGCTATTTCTCAATTGGGTTGGATCAGCCAGGGCCAGGAGTAAGATAATAGGGGGGTGGGGTCCATTACAGTGTCAGGGATGAGGGTGTGTGTGTGTGTGTGTGTGTGTGTGTGTGTGTGATTGAGAAATTATTTGTTGCCTTTGGCAAGGAGGTAAAGGGAAAGCGAGCAAACAAAACATTGTGTGATTGAGAAAGAGTTCTGTGAAGGGGACTGGGCGTGTGGCCGCGGCATGCTGTCTTCAAGCATCGTGGCCCATAGACCATGGTGCTCGCGAGGCCCACCGGGGGGCCTGCATGGATTTGACTTACCACTGGCTTCTCCTTAAGGGATTTGGAAGGTGGTGGCAGTGGGTGCCTTGGTTCAGTTATTGTGGCCTGGGCTCCCAGGCTCAGATCTCGGTGTTGCTGGCTGGAGTGTATAGTATTTCCCCTCCATGCTCAGGATCTTCTCAGTATCAGGACCAGCCGCCCTCGAACCCTTCACTGTGGTCTTGGCCCATCACTACCTGGTGGCAATAGGTTGTTGCTCTAAGGGGACCTCGTAGGCTCTACTCCCTGCCCTCCCACTGTCAGCTCCTGCTTTTGGCTGCCGTTGCCTTGCCCTGTTCCTAAGGGCAAGGCACGGAAATGGGGGTGGAGGTGGATCTTGGATCCGGCAGTGGCAAGTAAGGGCCTGAGAGAGTGTGGGTGGGAAGAAAGTCAGCGTTCCGGGCCAGATGGCCCACATGCCAGCCAGCAGCTCAGAGCCCCAGTGGCCTGCGGTGCACAGACCTTCTTCCCAGCCCTTGGCTCTCTGCTGGCCCGCCTGCTTCCCTAATCTTCTCCAGTTCCACTGCTGTCCTCTACCAGAGCAAGGCGGGGGCCTGGCAGGAAAAGGCCTGTGGCACTTGTTCCCGGGACCTCTGTCTTCCTATGTGATCCTACGTGTCAGGCCCAACTCACAGAATTGCAGTGTTGGTAAACTGAGATCAGGTGTGTGGAAGTACTTACAAAGCCCAGAATGACATTTATAGAGTGATGCTATGTGGTTTCTGGAAATCTTTCTTTTGCTGGGGCTCCACCCCTGGCCAAAAACAGGAGGAAGAATGAAGCTAGGACTTCAGGGAAGGGCATGTATGTTAGGCACTCAGCACAGTGAATCCCTGAGAACATCTGGAGGCTCTGAGAGAGAAGCACTTATGTCCATAGAGCCAGTGAGTCATTACTGAGCTTCTTCAGAACTTACTGTGGTGCCAGTCACGCAGCAGGAGCCGGGGCTAGGAGAGAGGGAGGGTGCGGGTGTAGCCCTCCTGAATCTGACGGTGTCCTGGGGGAACTGGACACCTGCACAGCTGCAGCTCAGCGAGTCATGACATGGCCAAGGTAGGCAGAGGCCTGGCGGCCCCCATGTAAGATCAGTGCCAGTTCAACAGTGAGCGCTATGTCCGACTGACCGTGCCGTCCATGCTGCTGCTGCCTTCTTGCCTTGAAATTGCATCTGATCCTTTTCCCCCTGGTCTCTGTGCCAGTGAGTAACGCAGTAGGAAGTGTCCCGTTCTTTAGCTCTTAGACAAGCTCCGGAGAAGACTCTTCCTTGGCAGAGGGCCATGGGAGGAGAGGCGCACTTTGGGCCATGTGAGCATGTAGGGATGGCTCATCCATGCCCACCTGCAGCAGCCATGCCATCCGTCTCCCTCCCTCCTGCTCACCTACTGCAAGGGTGGCCGCAGGACCCCCAGATACAAGTGGGCTTGCCTTGCATCCAGCCAGAGCAGCCACAACCTATCTTCTCTTTCCCTACAGGAAGCTGCACAGTGGCATGAAGACGTACGGGTGTGAGCTCTGCGGGAAGCGGTTCCTGGATAGTTTGCGACTGAGGATGCACTTACTGGCTCATTCAGGTAGGTGATGCTGCCCTGACTGGCCCGCTGGAGTGCAAGCAACTGCCTCCTGCCCACCTTCGCCCCTGCTCAGAGCAGGGGTGACCCCGCTGTCAGCCGGTGCCTTTGGGCCACTATGCCCTGTGGATGCTCCCTACAGGTTCATGGAGCACAGACTGTCCTGATGGTATGTCTGTCCACACAAACCCATCCTCATACTCTTGGGTTTCCTGAGGCATTGTGGGCACTTGAGTGATAGACCTTCCAAAGTAGACAACGGTTTTGTCAGCATGGCCGTGGTGGTGGCATTTGGTTCACCTGGCCTAAGGAATCTGACTCTTGGGTTTACATTCTACAGGAGTCCTTAATTCAATAGATACAGAAAGTCTAGAACACAGACTGAGTTCCAGTGTGCTGTCTTTTGCAAGTTAGTTTTATCCGTTTCTAGTGGGGTCAGCTGTGTGGCTATGGGAATTTTTGCCTGTGTTGGCACAAAGCTGTTCTGCCCGGTGAGACACGGGAAATGGAGAAGCACCTAACTGCCAGCACCCCTGGGCATTCTTGGTGGAGGGAAGGATTGCCAGGTCTGATGGTGCTGCTTTGAGGCCAGGGGGTCACCTGGGTGCAGTTGTAGAGGCCTGTAGACTTCCCTTCCAGGGCAATCCCTCTTCTCCTTATGATGCCCTTCGTTTCAACCTTGGAGACCCATTTTGGGGAAGTGGCAAAGGCCTTCTTCTTCTGGTCAAGTGTTGATGTCTACTCCTCATCCCACATTACCTTTAGCACATAGCCCTCCAGCATTTGTGAACTGAGCATGAGCTTTGGGGTTTGGCAGGTGTTCAGTCCTCGTCTGTGGTATGTGCTCTGTGACCTGGGGTGGATCTGTCTTCTGAACCCCATTTTCTGCATCCATGAGGTACAGGTGTTGCCGAGCTCATACCAGGTTTTTTTTTTTTTTTAAAGAATCGGTGACATGATGTATGTGATGGGCATCTATAGTACCCACCCTGGCATACAGGTAGTGTTTAGTAAACGTTAACTGATTCTGCTTTGCTTTCCATTTCCCTGATTCTGGATCTGTGACCCTGGGGCACGTGCCCATCACTTTGCCACAGAAGCTTCTATCTGCTGGCTGTTTGTGCTCTGCCCTCCCATTTCCCAGTCAGTCGTGTAAAGGCTATTTGGTGCTTTATAGGCTTCGGCCTGCCACAGTCTTTCTGCAGAGCCAGAGCCTGCGTGGCTGTGCATGGCATGGAATGCCCTCTCCTGGGCCTCCATGGCTCCTCCTTAAGTTCCCTAATCCTTTGTGCTTTCTGTCCTTCTCCGGTCCAGGGCCAGGGATTGTGTCACGCCAGGTGGCTGGCTGTCCCAGCTTGTGTACTCTGTCCCCACATCGATGTGTGTTCCGTTCCTCCTCCTTGCAGGGTCACCCACACCCACCTGGCTCCCCTGAACTGTCCTCATCCTGCCCACCTCTCCCACACTGGCCCAGAGCCCTCTGAGTCCAGACGCCCCCATGTCTGGCATCTACTTCCTTTGTTCAGTTTTTTTAAAAAAAAACTCACCTTGTATCTTTTTGCTTCCCTCTAGTCTTATAGGTCATTTGGGGTTCAGTGTGGAGTTTTGAAGCTATCTGCCAGCCAGCTTGGCCACCCCCCAAGTGCAGAGTGTGGGTCTTGCGTTTTAGGCGCTCCCTGCTGCGGGCCCCTGTGTGGTCTCTCACTGTGTGGTGCTGGACACTTCCATGCGGGTAATGCACTTTGCAGCCTGTGGTTAAAGCTTCCTTGCCCACTCCGGAACTTGGCCCAGTGAGCATCCTTTCTCCTTACCCGTTCCTTGAGTCCAGCACTCTAGCCAGACCCATCTACTTGTTGGTCTGTGCTGTGTGCAGACTGACACAGCTTGCTTCCTGAGCTCTGTGGCTTTGTTCATCCCATTCCCTCTGCTTGGAATAACCCTTCCTGAATCTTGTCAGATCTACTAAGATCCCTTATGCAACGCCATCCTCCACATGTCCCCATCTTCAGCCAGGATCAGTCATGCCTTCTTCTAGGGTGTTTGTATGTCTTTATCTGAAGCTCTCCGGGCACAGTCTTTCCTCTTTGTCCTCTGGTTATTTATGGACTTGCCTTATCCCCCTACTTGGGAGGCCGGGAGAGAAATTTGGAAACCTACCTCCTGACCAGGATGCTGGGCAAGAAATGTAAGCTTTTCAGTATCCTCATCTGTAAGATGGGAGCATTTGACCCTCAGAAATGCTGTGAGGCTCCCATCAGACACTTAGCACTAGGCCTGACCTGTGATCTGCTCTCAGTAAATACAATTTCCCTCCCCTTTTATTCCTCTGGTGGGCTGTCAACTATGGGAGGTGGGGTCTGTCCCCATTATACACAGCACATTTCCTGACACGTTGTTGTAGTTGGTAGATACTGGTTGGATGGATGAGTGCAGCCAGGAGGACTAGGAACGAGCCAGGAGAACTCCAGTATCCCACCAGGTTTCTCCTGCAATAGGAACAGTTGAGACTGTACCCCAGGGGCTCACTGGGGGGCAGCCAGGAGCCCGCCGGCCAGTAGTGGCTGAGCATGTGAGCCAGTTCCTGCCTCGTTGGTGGTGCCACATGGGAGCGGCAGAGAGGGGGGCACTGCCTACACACTTGCCGTGGGCCCGGAGCTCCCCAGTTGAGACAAGATGGCTCTGGAACCAGCCACCACCTGAGGCCACGTGCTCCCGTCCTGGCCGAGATGCCACTTGGGGGTCCCCCGGGTACTGTGCCAGCTTGGGCAGCTGGGTCCCGTCTCCCTGGGCTTTCTTTTCCATACCTGTCCTCCTCAACACTGCAGTCTGGCTGTGCCGAGTGACTTTTCTTTCCGAAATGCACTTGCCAGTGCCCTTGGAAAGGAGGATTTGGTGACGGGGCAGGTGTGAGGGTCATTATAGTGCTTTAATCTGCCTTTGCAGATCACTCATAGGCTTCTTAAGACTCTGCTGTTTCTCTTCTCTGCTGGGTCTCTCTCTCATCCCGCCTGCCTCTCACCCCTGTGCCGGGATGTCTTGATCAGAAAATAGCAACAAGGGCTTAGAGAGGCTAGACCACTTCCTGAGCTGTTCACACCCCCTGAGAAGCGGTGAAGGCCCCCGGGGGGAGGCGTCGGGGTTCAGGGCTGGCCGTGCCCGGTCTAGGCCTTTTCTCCGATGCCCGTGGCAGAAGCAGGATTGGTTCTACACCATCTGACTTCTCTCCCAGCCCCACAATAACAGAACTGTGCGATGTTTCAGAGGAGCTGTAGGTGAGATGCCACGGATTGCCTGGCTGCTGGGTGTGGAAGGCTCCCTGCTGGGAGCCCACAGCAAGAATGGCCCACGGTGCCCACCCACTTTACAGTCACCCGAGGGTTGGAGCAGCAGTGCAGAGCCTGGAAGAACAATTGGTCCTCCAGAACTGTGGGGACCTTTTTTTTTCCTTTCTTTCTTTCTTACTTTTTTTTTTTTTAAAGGAGCAGGCCATGGAGAAGTGACTCTGGGACCTGGGTGCGGGTCATGGTGCCCCTGGCTTCCCCTAAATGTTGTCGCTGCCTAGGACAGGCACATTCCTGCTGTTTTCTTCTGCTCGGTGGAGCTGAACGGTGCTCCTCACTCACTTCCTTGCTCGGCGCGCTGGCTGCCCCCACCCCCTCTTGGCTAGCATGGCCTGTGTTTGTTATTGTAGTTCTGGCACTGGGCCAGGCCTGGCTGGGCGCCAGCCTTGTGGGTACAGTGTGTACAGTGAGTGCTGAGCCAAGTTTGTCATCATACACGATTAATTTTTTTTTTTTTTCTAATCTGGTAGGGGTGGGGTGAAGGAGGAGGCAAGACAAGAGTTTCTCGATGCTTGGAGAACAGGCCACATTGAATCTGCGGAGAGGTTATTTATGAAAGGATAAAATGCTCTCGCTTGTTCTTCCTTCTGGGCTCTTCCCACTTTCTCACGTTGTCTTCCTGTCCTCTGCGTTTCCCCATCCAAGGAAATCAGCCTGTATGAGGCCGACAATGTGAGGTTTTATTTTCAGTGACTGGAATACTAAATTTACACTCCTAAATCAGTTTTCATTGTGTTGAAATTGACAATTTGTTTAATTAGAAGTTTGCCCTGTAGGAGGCCCTTCTTGGAGACAATTCTTTCTTTCTCTTCCTCTCTCTCTCTCTCTCTCTCTCTCTCTCTCTGTCTCTTCCTTTTTTAAGATCCTAAATGGTAGTAGTGAATGTTCAGTTTAATTGAAGTTTTTATTTCGATTTGAATGCGTTAACTAATCAAGTGTTTATGAGATATACCTGATGATAACAATAAGTTTAAATTAACAAACAATAACCTAACTCATTAACTAATGAGATTGATCCGGCCACGCCCTGCATTCTCAGAGGCGGGTTTGGGAAAGGAGGTCAGGTGGGAAGCAGGACCATCTCGGAGGCTTTGCAAAGCTGCTCCTTCTCCAAGGAGAATATGGGGTGTAGGATTGTGGCAGTGAGTAGGGCAGGAACCCAAGCCCCTCTGTGTCCTAGGATCACTCTGACGTCTCCCTCCCCACCCTTTGCTGCTCCATCCCTTGTGGGGATTGGCCCCAGAGCATCTCCTTGCCACTCCTTGTTCTCATTTAAGTGGTGATTCCTAGCTCTGGGATGGCTGTGCACAGACCACAGACCCAGGCGGTGACTCCGGTTGGTTCTGGGACTTGCTGGTATAAGGTTTCCCATTAGGTAGGATTTCCCACCGCTTGGCTTCAGGACTGGTGGATTACAAGTGAGCACACCCAGAACTGCTTGCCCCTGTTTGGGACTTGACTGCATGCTATTTAGAGGCCTGCCTGTTTCTGTGGCCTGCCCCTATTCTGGGAGTGTCATTCATTTTTGCAGCCAGCAGACATTTACTCAGCCCTGACTGTGTGTCAGGTTCTGTGTCCTTAGCACTGGAGAGAGCTGACAGCGTCCCTGCCCTCAAGGAGCTTACGTCCAGTAGGAGAGATATTTGATTATAAAGTAATGATCAGAGAAGGTGGTGTGCGCAAAAGCACCAGGAGGGAATTCCAGGAGGAACTCACAGGGGGATGGTGCCCCTTTTAGAGGGTGGTAGGCTGCCGAGAATGGAGTTTTGAAAGGAACTGGTGGGAGAGGCCACATGGTGACATGCAGTGTCGCTGGGATATGCAGGGTGTGTCTGGGTGGGGGGAGAGATGGCAGGCTTTGGAAGGGAGCAGAGGCAGGATTGTGGGGCCCCTGAGTAGCAAAGCTCTGTGCGCTTTACCTGCAGTGCTGTGGAGCCAATCAAAGATTGAGCAAGGGAGTGACACTTTTTTTTTTTTCCTGGAAAGAAAGAACGATGGGTTTTTTGAAGTAGACTAGCCTGGAGTATAGGATTTCTCAGACCCCCTTGGAGAAATGGCATGCCTGATGATCTTAGGGTGTGGTTGGAGGGCAGACAGGCTCCTGCCTCTAGCCTTGGGGAGGGGTGGCCTTTCTCTGGGAGTCCGGTCCTGTCAGAGGTCGGCCCCCTGTTCCTCAATCCTCTTGCCCTCTCTGGGCACCGTGAGCCATGGCTGCTGAGAAATATCCCCTGATACCAGCCTCTTCCCCATATCTGAGGCACTGGGAAGGAATATGGGCTTTGGCTGATGGATTTCCTGATTCCAGCAGCAGCATGGGGTGGCCAGGGCTTATCATCGGGGGCCTCGGTCATCTGTCTGGCAGGGAAAGGGCTGGAGGGGTTGGGGCCAGAAACTAGATTGGTTCTCTCGTGCTTTCCCCTGTCCTGATCCAGTGGAAAGGAAAAAACAATTATGAGATGTCAAAGATCTATGGATTATACTTGTTCTTTTTTTTCTTCTTCTTTTGGAATGCTTAGCTTTGTGGGGTTCAGGGTCTTCCTTCCCAAAGGCAAAGAAGATGGGAGGATGCCTGGTAGCTGGGGAGTAGGGGGTGGTGACGAGGCACGTCCCCCCCCCCAACCTCCCCCCTTGCTGGGGATGGGAGAGGCACCTTGGGGTCTCTGAGGGTGGCCTCTCAGGACCTGCCGCTGGCCTCTGGCACCTTCATCTTCCCAGATCTGCATCGGCTACGAGCCTGAACCCGTGGGCAGTCCTCCCTGGGCCTGCTCCCCTGTGAATGCCACCGTCCTTCTCTCGGGTGTGCTTTCTGCCGTGGGGCTGAACCAGGAGGACGTGACCCAGGAGAATCTCCCTCGGGCCCCTGGGGGTTTGGGGTGGGGAGCACAGAGCGGCAGGCGGGCGGCAGTGGAGGGGCCTGAGGTCCTGGAGGAGCAGCGCGCGGGCGGGAGGAGGGACAGCGGCCCCTGGCTCCGGCCGGGCTCGCTCCCCCCCACCCCTCCCTGCTCTGTTTGGCCTGCTTCCCGAACTTTTTCCCAGAGTGGTGTCGTCACTGGCCTGCCGGCAGGTCTGGATGTTCTGCCAGCATTCCAGAGAGTTTATGATCGCTTGCAGATGTGCCTCCAAGAACACACTGTACCCAGAGCAGAAATTAATGCAGGCTTGACTGCTGTCCAAGCCCATACACGGGAGGGAGGAAAAAGAAAACAAAAACTGTTTAATGCTGTTTATAAATTATACACTGGCTGATGAAAAATACATTTCTTCCCCCTGCCCCCTTCCTCCCACCCCCCCGCCCCCACCCCCTCTCCTTTCTGCCTCAGGAGCCTAAACTGAGACCAGAAGAATATGGTTTTGCTGCGCAGCTCCTGTTTTGGCTGGGCTCCGAAGCCCTGCTGCTGATTCACAGCCAGAGTATTTTTCCCCTTTACCTGATGAAATATACTGATTTTTCCAGCCCAGATGGGGTGCTTTTTGGTTTTGTTGTCTGGGTTCGTGTTTTTTTTTTTTTTTAACTTTCTTTTTTTGGTGGTTGGGGGGGGGCGGCGGCTAGGGGCTGTGTTTACAGCAAGTGACAGATCCTGTGATCGCACAGGGTGTGATGCCGGCCCCGGGGGGCACATAGAGCCCCACATCTGTCCACCTCGGGGCTGCTGGGTGCGCGTGCCAGGCTCCCCAGCCCTGAGGACCGCGTGTCGTGCCGGCCGAATGGAGGAAGTTTGCAAAGTTCATTGCAGGTCACTGTATTAAACACTGTTCCACCGTTTTCTCTCCCGCCCCTGCACCTACAGCCCCTGTGCGAAGAGGGGTTCGCATATCCCTCCCCCCAAATACACATGTCTCTCTCTCTCCATATGGTGCCTTAGCAGGGGTTTGGGAAGCTCGTTGCATCTACCCCTCTGGATCCCAGCCTCTCCCCCTACACTCAAGTCCCCCATCCCAATTTATTCTATAAATTCGCTTCCACATTATGTCTATCCATTTACATGGCTTTTGTGTTTTTTAATACTGCTAATGTTTATCATTTGCCCAACAGGCTCGACAGATTTTGCTTCCTGTAGAGCACTGAGGCTTTAGAGCCCCCTCGTTGCTAAGTAGCAGTCTCCCTGTACTGTAATGGGCTGATTTTGTATTCCGTTCAGCGCTGTATCTTATTTTTGTATGCAAGACAAAGTGTTTTGATGGAGGACGATTGCGGCAGTGTCTGGAGGCTGTTTGGAGTTTTATGGGCTGTACAGTACACTGTGTGCTCTCCGAACAGAACACAGGCTGTTGAATTTTGGATTGGATTTGTCATTTTTCCCCCCTCAGAGAGGAGCCTGTCAGATAGAACATTACTTTAAGGGTGGAGGAAAGAAAGTGGAAATTATGTAATAACCTCTCTCTCTCTCTCTCTCTCTCTCTCTCTCTCTGTGTGTGTGTGTGTGTGTTTCTATCTCTGATTTTGTCGACCCCAGAGGAGGATGGTTCCCCCCCACGCCCCCTCCCACCACCCCGAGGTGGTGGAGCCAGGCTGGGTGATGATGCTCCTCTGTGGAAGTGAATGCCCCAAGGGGGGTGGGTGCCACGGCTCCTTGTCTGTCTCCTGTTCTTTATTCTCTCCTTTTCTCTCCCCTGCTCCTTCCATCCTTCCTAAGTTCTGGGCTATTTTGCTGACCCTTGCTTTGGCCTGAAGATGACTAGGTGCTGGGCTGT
Source organism: Vulpes lagopus (assembly GCF_018345385.1). Taxonomy (NCBI): domain Eukaryota; kingdom Metazoa; phylum Chordata; class Mammalia; order Carnivora; family Canidae; genus Vulpes; species Vulpes lagopus. Next base: position 45,435,732 of record NC_054833.1, on the reverse strand, counting down.
AGGTAGGGTAGGAGGTTGGCATGGGATCCACCCAAAGGCAGTGCCACTTTCTTACTTCTAGGGCCCTTTCCATCTGCCTTTGGCTTCCTGGACATGCCCCTCACCAGGCTCTGTGGACAGGCGCCACTGCTCTCCAGCCGTGGTGCCTGGGCCCACTTTGCAGGGCCAAGGTCATTCCCACAGCGCTGCACCTGGCGGTCCTTCTCAGCACCCTCTGCTGGGCTCTCTGTGGTGGCAGGAGGCTGTGTGTGGCCCTCCACTTTTCCCAGTTCCTCTCATTCCATCTCTTTGTCCCTGTCCTGGCAACTCTGTTGGCCTCAGCCCTGTCCTGATGCTCCTATGTATTTTCTGCCTTCCTTCTTAGGTCTTCATCTGCCTTTGTCTCCATCTGTCTCAGTTGGTCTTCTGTCTCTTTCTCCCTCTGTCTGTCTCCCCCCTCAAAGCTTCTTAGCTTGGAAGTTGGGTGGAGTTGGGGTGGGGAACAAAATGTCCCACCAGCCCAGAAGGCCCTGGGGAGGGCTCCTGAATGAGTGCTCAGAGAATGCTCCCAGAACCTGGAACCTTGTGTGCTCCTGCCCTGGCGCTTTGGGGAGCAGTGTGGGACTGCTCTGGCTCCACCTCTGCTTTTCCTGGGTCCCTGGATGTTTTCTCCAGTTGAGCTGAGCATGGGCCCGTGGGTGAGCAGGGTTTGATTTTGCAAGGTCCATACTGGACTTTGCTACAGAAAAGCACATCTTCCTGGCACTGTGCTTGTGGAGCTCTGTACCAGGCACCTGGGTGTACAGCTCACCGGGCACTGTGTGGTTTGTGTCCCCTCATGGACCAGTGACCTGGCGTAGTGCCTGGCACACAGAGGGCTTTTGGTAAGTCTTTGTGGATAAAGTGAATACCCTGTTGCTGAAGTGTTTGTGTTTCTGGGACAGATCTAGGCTTGGTGGGGCCTGGGGCTTATACAGTTTTGGGAGCTGTGTCTCAGGAGAAGATAAGTGTAAGAACACTTCCCGGGGAATGGGCTAGTGCAAGGGAGGGGCTTGTAGCTCCAGCTTTATTTTAATATATGTGCTGCTGAACAGGTTTCTTTGATCTGCCGTGAGGAGCTCCTGGTCGAAGGCCCCACAGTTGGAGCACCTGAGTAGGAAGATTCAAAGCTAAGGCCAAGATGGTGATATCTGCTCAGTTCTGGGGACCCCATGGTCACAGGCCTCAGGTTTGCATTCCACAAGGGGTCAGGACAGATCCTGCTGCCTTTGGTAAACTGCCTGTGGTCACAGTGGACCTGGAAGCCTCTGTGGATTTCATGCTGTCTTCTTGATGAGGCTGGTTGGTTAGGGACAGGCGGGAAGTTCCACTCATGCAGCACCGCCAGGTAGATTGACACACCTGGTAGCACCCTGGCCTCCAAACCAGCCTTCAGTGACTGTCAGTGAAATGGCATGACAGCCACCCTTTTTCTAGGTGCTCCCTCTGCTTGGGTCTGTGGCTTCGGTTCTTCTGCTTCCTTGGGCGCTAGAATCGTGTCTGCCTGGGGCTGAGCACTGGTTCTCTTACGCTGTGTGTGTGAGTCTTGGAAGGGACCATGAGGGTGAGAGATCCTGGAGGTGGTGGCACGTTACTTAGGGTCAGTGGAGAAAGTAGGATGAAACAGTTCTTTGGGAAGGACACTGTTTACTCCTTGGAGGGTGTAGGGAAGCTGTAGTTCGTTTCCTAGAAATGAGGGGCATTTGTGTGTGTGTGTGTGTGTGTGTGTGTGCACGCACGTGCATGTGTGAGAAAAAAGAGACCGAGAAGAAACGTTTACGTGAAATACTCAAAATTGTTCCTTTGCTGTAATGGCCCCACACAGACCATTACCTTGCAGATTTAAAAACTAAATGAGCTCATCATATCTAGTGACTTCCACCGACATTCATGCTTGATTGCCAAGCCCGCGTTACCTCTGAATTTGAACTTCATTGTTTGTTATGAATCCTTTGAACATTGGTGGTGTGTTTCCCTCTCTTGGGTTCTGCCCCGAGCACATCCGTTTTGTGTGATGGGCGGATGGACGGACCGACGGACGGATGGATGGATGGGCATGTTTCTCCACAGGACCCCACCAAAGAACCTTTTCATTTTAAAAATAGCCCCATAGCCTCTAAGGGCCGAGTCTGGGGTTTCCGAGGAATCCAGGGGGCTGGGGTGGGGGGGATCCTGGGTTGACTTCGGAGAGGGCAGACGTCTTGCATTTTTTAATTTAATTTGAGTTTCATGTGAATGATGGTGCGTGCCATGCAGTCCTCTGCATTTTCCTAACTGTCTCTTCCACTTTGGGTAGAGGGAGGGAGGGAAGAGGTACCAGCAGCAGCATTCTGTGGGCAGAGGAAGAAAACAAGAGAATGGGGCAGAGAACGGGCTAAATTTAAAATTGTAATTGGCTGACTTCCACTGGCTTGCGGGTGTTTTAATGACTCATAATAACTTCATTTAAAACCAGCTGAGCAGAAAATAGATTGGAGAGGAGCCTCGGGCCATTATGGATTTGTTTTTTTTGACAAGCTCGGTTTTGAGCAGCCAGGAAGGCTCTCAGAGAGGGCTTGGCTGTGTTCTCTCTCTCTCTCTCTCTCTCTTTCTCTCTCTCTCTCTCTCTCTGAGGGCTGGTGGTCTGCCCAGGAGAGATTGTATAGAAACCAGGGCTGCTTTTTTTTTTTTCACCCCCCACCTTTTTTTTTTAACTGATTAAAAATAGATGCCTTGAGGTATTATTTTAGCATCAGTAGGATTCTTTTTTTTTTTTTTTTACTTTTGATGTGGTAAATGGAACATAAATAAAATTGTTTTTGAAATTACTGAATTAATTAGGTAGTAAAGCAACTCTAAAGCATGCATTTCTTCGCTGGTTGCCCTGATCCATATTTGGGGGGCATTCATCTTTTTTCCCCTGTCTCCTCCCCCCCACCCCAGTGCCACCTTCCTCCCCGTGCAGACCCTCCCTTTGAATGGCAAGGTTCTTTTATCATTCTGGCAACAGCTAAATGATTTTTTAAAAAAAAGATCTGTAGGATTTTGACAGGGTTAGTTCTCTCCAGCTACCCAGCCAGCTCGAGGAAGCACGAGTTTTGGGAATTGCCAGAAAAGGCTCTAACCTGCCTCTGGTCCTTTTAAATAGATCCTGCCTGTTTCCCGTGCTAGGAATGGTGCCAGCCGGCGAGTGCTCCTTTTTCTCTTGTCTTTTGAAAGTCAGCCGGCTCAGCCATAGGATGTGTCTGTCTGGGCAGGACAAGAGGCCACCCCCCATCTGATTGCTCATAGCCATTTATCTACCCCCTCTTATGGCACCTGTCACCTTCTTTGTGTCATAGCTATTTATTTGCTTGCCCTTTTTTGCCTGCTAGACTCTGAGCATCTTCAGAACATGTGATTTATTTCCACAGCCCCCTTACTACCTCGCAGAACAACCTGCACGGTGGTTATAACTCAGTCATTTTTTGAATACACGAACGGGTGAGTGGGTGAGTGTGTGGATAGGCGTCTGGTAGGGAATGGCTCCGAAGCTCCCTCCTTCCTCCAGGCCTGGGACTCAGCAGTCTGGATGACAGGATGGGGAATGGAGGCAAAGCCTTGTCAGTAGCATGCTCTGTTGCACCCCCACAGTCAGACACATAGCAGGCTCTCAGTAAAGATCTGTTGCATAAATGCATGGCTCAGGGTGGACGGCAGGGACAGGGGAGGAGAGAAAGGCACTTCACTGAATGCCCTCTGTGTTTCAGGCACAGTGCTTGGCGCTCTGTATGTCTGAACTCAGAGATCCTGTGTTGACTTTGGAGTGTAAATGTGCTGCTTCTGTTTCGCAGGTGAGGACACGAAGGCTTGAAGAGCTGAAGTCACTTGTGTAAGGCCAGACAGCCAAGAAGGGGCAGAGCTAGGGCTCTCTGCTCCCCCTGCCCTCTGCCCCCCGACTTTTCTATCACCACACTGCTGTACCTGTTCCAAAGCTCGCTTTTCTGTCTGTAGGGATAACCCGTGTCTCAGAGCCTGGGATGCCTAGATGGGGAGAGCCAGTAAGACCCCATCCCTAAGTATCCTGGGGGTAGGGTGGGGTGGCCCTGTAATTGGCTACTGCTCAGGGCCTTGTACCTGGGCCACCAGGAGCAAGTGGGTGGCTTATTAGCCCCTTCCTGCTCTGCCAGAGTCACATGTTTCGTTGTCCTACCCTGTGACCATTACTCCTTCCCATTGCCTTCTAGGGCTGGGGATCGAGGGCCCTGTGAGCATTGCTAGAGGCCCCCTGGGGGTGAGTCTTTGGCCCTCCCACACCAGTGACAACTTGGTCAGGTCACTTTCCCAACACCATCCCACACAGAAGAGGGACAGGACCAGAGGGCTGCCCGTGGCCCCTCCTGCATGGCAACCCAGCTGGGTGCTGTGCTCCTGGGGGAAGCCCTCGGTGAGGCTGTCTCGGGAGTGACAGTGTCAGTTGACCAGCACCGCACCCCCGAAAGGGGGGGGGCTCTGACTGCTTGGGTTGCCACTAACTCCTCAGACTATTAGTGTCTTGGAGCGGGACATGTCACAGAGATTGTGGCCTCCCTGACCTTTTGGATCCTGTCTAGTGAAACTGGACCGTTTGGCATGAAGCTCATTGTATCTGTTCTACAACCTTCTCCTCCCGGGCTGGCGCTGTGGATCCTGGAGCCTTCTCTGGGGATGGAAGCATCAACCAAATGGGACCCAGATGCAGAAGGCCGGGCAGTAGAGAAACCCCTCTAACTGTTCTGGGTCACTATGCGTGGCTTTCTTTAGTGAGGGGAGAGGTCATTCCTGAATGGATTCATCACTTAGCGGTTACCCAGTGAGGGCCAGCAGCAGGCAAACCATGCAGATTGGAGGGGCCGCCACCTGGGTCCCTACCCGCAAGGGGCTGTCCATCTGGCTGAGAAGATGGTGTGAGCCGTCAGCAAGGCTGGGCGTGCTCCCCATTCCTACAAGGGGGATGAGTAAGTGCTACAGTTTACAGGAGGGACAGACTCCCGAGGACCAGGGTGATGAGGAAGGCTTCAGCTCCTATGAGGGAGGGAGCATTGTGGGATGTCCAGATGGCACATTGCGGTGGGGGAGGGGCCTGCGTTTCTGGACAGGAGGAAGCAAGAGCTTTTAGGAGTTGGAGCCAGCTAGGCAGGTGCCTCTCCCTCCTCCTCTCCCTCCTCCTCCTTTCCCTCCTCTTCCTCCTCCTCTTCATCTTCCTTCTCTGTCCACAGCAGCCTGTAGGAGGTTTAGAGCCCAGTTTCTTGTACTTGAGAATTCTCAGAGTTCTGAGGATGTTAGGACTGTCCCTGACCTGCAGGTTGGGAAGTCTTGCATTAAAAATTATAAGCTGGCAGGGGATCCCTGGGTAGCTCAGCGGTTTAGCGCCTGCCTTTGGCCCAGGACGTGATCCTGGAGTCCCGGGATCGAGCCCCACGTCAGGCTTCTGGCACTGAGCCTGCCTCTCCCTCTGCCTGTGTCTCTGCCTCTCTCTCTATATATATCTATCATAAATAAATAAAATCTTTAAAAATAAATATATATATATAAGCTGGGGAAAAAACAAACAACAAATTATAAACTGGCACTTGGGGTAGTACTGTCATTTTTTTTTTTTTAGTCCTGTCATTTTGAGGCACAAATATGCAAGTGAGGTTCAAACTGGACATAGAGCCAGAGTAGTCTGTATTTCTCATATGAGAGTAAGGGAAACCCCCAAATAGGCTGTGAGTGCCCAGGGCTCCCCGAAGCCCAGGTTAAGGTTGCATAGCCTACAGGGCTGTGCTTTGGTGAGAATGAGGTCAGAGGCTTGGCTACCCTGGAGGGACATGGAGCAACATGGAGGACCTGCGCCCCGGCCTTTCTTGAAGGTGGAAGGATAGCTCTGTAGGTGGGAGAGGTGGGTACTCTGTATTTAGATGCTCTTTTAGTTGAACTCTCTCCAGAATCGAACCCAACAAAGAGGTCTTTGCTAGGCTTTCCCCTCATAGTTAACATGTTCCCTCTACTTTCCCTCCAACCATCCCGTTTTGATTGGGATTCTTGCACTTGCCAGGGAAAGGGGGAAAAAATAGTAAGTTCTAAACTTTCCATTAGGTAGTTGGGATAAGAAGTCTTCTGGGGTAGTTGGATTAAGCCCCAGCAGCTTTCTCACTGACTATTACGAGCTAATTGAGCACTGGGAGCTCATTGGCGGCTGCAATGAGCATTTTGTTGGGGTAATTATGCAAGGCCACAGTCATTTTCAGTAACAAGGTAACTCCAGGTAAGGAGAGAATTCCCTGAAACTTTTGATTTGCTGGAGTCTTCCTCAGTTGCCTTCATTAACATGAGCTGAGGACAAAGGTATAGAGACCAGATCTTTTGGGAGGCTGGCATCCATCAGGGATTTCTACCTCTGCCCGAATGGCCCAGATCTCACCATCCGTTTGCTGGGGCCTGATGGGAATAACCTGGTACATTTGGGAAAGCCCTGCTGGGTCAGTTTTGCACTGATTGAGATTTTGGGGGTCCAGAGTCAGATACTCTGAAAGAGAAGATGATGAGGGATAGATGCAGGCTTGGAACCCCGGGGACAGCTGACCAGGGAGCAAGGAGAGTCCTGGCCAGTGTCCCTTTCAGTGACTTATGTGTTAAGAGCAAGGCCTGACCACAAGCAAGAAGGCCGCAGTTGTGTTCTCTCCGTCTCTCAGCATCTCCCTCTCTCTCTCTCAGGACCTGTGTGTCATGGGTGGGTGGGGTGTGGGCCTGCATAAATGGAACCAGTGCAACTCCTGGCGGGGGGGGCCGTGACCTAGGGGTCTTTCTTATCCTAGAGGATTCATTTTTTCTTGAGAGAGAAAGTGTGTGTGCATGGGGTGGGGGGGGTGGGGAGGGGCAGAGGGAGAGAGAGAATCTTTTTTTTTTTTTAGAAATTTTATTTATTCATGCATGAGAGACATAGAGAGAGAGAGAGGCAGAGACACAAGCAGAGGGAGAAGCAGGCTCCACACAGGGAGCCCGACGTGGGACTCGATCCCGGTTCTTCAGGATCCCACCCTGGGCTGAAGGTGGCGCTAAACCACTGAGCCCCAGGGGCTGCCCGAGAGAGAGAATCTTAAGCAGGCTCTGTACCCAGGGCACAGCTGGACGCAGGCTCTATCTCACGACCCTGAAATCTTGACCTGAGCTGAAATCAAGGGACACTTAACTGACTGAGCCACCCAGACACCCCTACTGCCCCACCCCTGCTCGAGAGGATTCTTTATGGTAGAGCTTCCTTATACATGCTGCCTTCCCAGCACACCTCACCCTCAGCCAGAACCTTCATCAGGAGGGAGGAGCCTGAGCCTGCTGTCCACAAGTCCTTGGCTAACTGGGCTGGAAGGGGACCTCTCTGTGCCCTTTGAGAGGGGTGCTGGGGCCTGGCCAAGCTGAACGTGTCCTCTGGGTGGCCCTGCCAGGCCTCTGACCTGCCGCTTATAAGCATTGAATCATACCCCTCAGAGGATCGCGTGTAACTGTGCTTCCAGACACGGCCCCTGGCCCCCTGGCCCCCTGGCTGGGGTTGGGGGGCAAGGAGGGTCACTGTCACCATAGTGCTCCATCTTTCTGACACCATGGGCTCCGTGTGGCTTTCTTCCCTCACTTCTCAGCCCCAGACAGCCTAGAATTCTACTCTGGAGCATATGCAGAGCTGCTTCACACCCCCCCCCCCACACCCCACCCTTCTGTTTTCTTCTGTTCTCTCTCTCCCACTTGAGTTTTCGAGACTCTGCCTCGTCTCCGGCCCGGATCACCTTCTTCCTCCATCGCACAGCTATAAAAGTTGGTTGCAGGCAGAGGCTGGCTGCATCAAGGCAGGAATGTGGTATTTGGTTAAATTGTAAAATTAGCTAGGGAAGTTAATGAGGCATCCCGCCTCTGCCTTCCTCTGAGCACCTTGCCTACGAAGGGGAGGAAGGGAGGAAAGGAAAAAAGGAGAGTCTGGCCAGGAAGGCAGTAGAGCCTCTTCCAGGTGAGCTTGTGGGCCTGGGACGCAGCTGGAAGGGGCCCCGAGAGGTCATCCCGCCCCTCAAAGCTTCTGCTTTGGGACAGACTCCATCAACCATTTTGAGTCCATGGAGCTCCTTACCCCATGTCCACAGACATCCTGAGCTTGCATGTGACCGGCTGGTGATTAGCCAATTCTAGCATCAGATTCCTTTTTCTGTCGTGTGCAAGGCTGCAGTGGCAAGGGCCAAACCCCTTGTCTTTGCAGGTGCCCACAGCAGAGTGGAGAAGACCGGGGACTGTAAAACAGTGGCTGCTGATGACATTGATGGAGGGCCGACAGGTGCCAGGGAGCAAGCCAGCACGTCATGGTCTCACTTGATCCCCATGAGCCCCCTCTGAGGTTGGTGCTCTTAGGACTCCATTGGATGGGGAGGAACCCGACTTGACTTGCTTGAGATCCCCTGCAAATAAGAGGCGGAGTTGGACTGTAAACACAGGCTGGCCTGGGTGGCAGTGGTCCCTGCTACCGCTGGTCGTAACTTCTGGGGCCAAGGCATTGTCATTCCTTTTCCGGGCTGCTCTCGTCCCCCAGCCCCTCGTTCACAAGGCACAGATTGCACGCTCGCAAATGTCACCCCAAAGCTTTGGAAGTCACGATCTCAAAGGTGCGTGCGAAAGAGCTGCCAACAGTCTATTTTCTGCACGCACCAAATTCTCAGGTCCTCTAATTACACCAAACAAACCTTCCTGTTTTCAAGCAGCAATTCGATGTCATTTTAGTTGTCAGATTTTGCTTTAATAATGCTTAACATGGGAAATAGTTATCCTACCCCCCCAACCCCCAACTCTTTGCTAGAGGTCAGCCAGAAGAGGCGAATTGCGTTTTGTTGTTTTGGGTGGGGGGTGGCTCATGCTAAGAAGGGACATTTGGGTGTGACAGGCCATATTTCTGTTTTGCAAAGTGTGGAGTCTCAAGGCTTCTGAATTTTGAGCCTGAAAATGTCAGCGCTGGAGTTGTAATGTAACACCTCAATTATGGTGCAGGGGGTAAGGAGGAAAGACTCAGAAACCTGCAAGGTTCTTTAGATCCACAGCCTGGGCCTCAATTAAGGTCTCAGAAACACCAAAGGCAAGCCAATGAGTGTCATTTTTAACCAGTTTGAACATTTTACTACTTCCTAACATCAGAAGCGCCCGGGCTGGAGAGCCTGCTTCTTGTCCTCAATAAAGTGATTAAGCTGAATGGGTGTTGGGGGGTATTATTAGGCTGAGATGGCCCCAAAATAGAAATGCTCTGTTTTCTGAAAGCCACAGCAGGCCTGGAGAGACTGGCAGCCGCGACGTGCCACCGAGGGGGCCGCGGGAGGGGGAGGGTGGCAGTCCCCTGGGCTCGGTCTGAGATGGGCGGTGGGTGTTGTGACGGGCGAGCCAGGTGACGGGCCTCTTTCCCAGCTGTCATCCGGAAGAGAGAACAGTGGCAGCCGTGGATTGGTTGCTTCTGCCTTGGCGTTTGCCAACGGGGTGTGTGTGTGTATGTGTGTTAATGAATTTATAGCAACTGACAACTCTGCAGTCCAGGATGGACACCTCAGCCTGAGATTTACATGGGGAGCCCCAAATGAATTGGATTTGCTTGCTGTTCTTGGGGGAAGGGGTCCAATTTGGGCAGTGAATAAAGGGCAGGTTAGAAGGGGTGCAGGCAGAGGGGTGGGGAAGGGGGGAGACCCTTGCTGCCGAGGGTGAACATCTGTTCTGCAAAGCCTTGATTAGCAAAGCTGCCCAGGAAGGGGGGAAAAAAGAGACTTTTTGGTTAAGTGAAGGTCAACTGAGAAAACCTTGTCTATTTAAACCTCTGAGAGAATGAGTTTTTTCTACTTTGAAGACATTTTTTAAAAAGATTTTATTCATTTATTTTGAGAGAGGGAGAGAGTGTATGCAAGCAGGGAGAGAGGCCGAGAGGGGGGTTGGAGAAAATCTTCATCAGGCTCTCAGGACTCTGAGATTGGGACCTGAGCCGAAATCAAGAGTCGAACACTTAACTGACTGAGCCACCCAGGGGCCCCAACAAATTGACTCTTTTTTTAGGATAGAATATCTTAACTTGCTTAGAAATCCAAAGGAGAATGCCAAGGAGGGCAGTCCATCATGGAGGGAGGTTCCTAACTGGGGTTTTATTGTAAGTCAGCCCTGAGGATCGGTCCTACATTTTCGTCTATAAAGTCCTACATGTGGGATCCCTGGGTGGCGCAGCGGTTTGGCGCCTGCCTTTGGCCCAGGGCGCGATCCTGGAGACCTGGGATCGAATCCCACATCGGGCTCCCGGTGCATGGAGCCTGCTTCTCCCTCTGCCTATGTCTCTGCCTCTCTCTCTATCTCTCTGTGACTATCATAAATAAATAAAAATTAAAAAAAAAAAAAGTCCTACATGTTTTTATGTCGTGGACCTCATGCTTCTCCTACCATCATCAGGTGGCGGGGACGGGCTATTTCACAGATGGAGAATCGACAGCCAAGTAATTCAGGACTCTAGAATATACCGATGTGCTCCATGGAGCCAGAGCTAGACCCTGGTGCCACCGGCTCCCAGTCCAGACTCTGATGGACCATGTTGTCACGGCTCGGCGCCGGGAAGTAGGAATTGCTTTTAATCAAGGAAGTGCTCAGAGAAGAGCATTTGGCTGGAGGAGGATGGCCTCGGAGCTTGTGGGAAAGACCCGCCAGCTCCAGAGTGTGGAGGATGATAGAGGACTTGACTACACTGCCTTTGGGACGTTTCTCTACTGCCCTGCCCTATTATTAATAGGAATGTTTTATTCTTTTAGCCTTTGCTGTCATCAAAGGCCTCTAGTTAGGTGGGCTATCCATGCTGCCACCCTGATTTTGTTTTTCTTTGATGCTCTGGAGACCTTGGCTGAGTGAACCAAGTTTTTTAAGCTTTCATTTTCACATCGAGGAGATAGAGATAATCTTAGGCTTGATGGGGGAATTGAATGGTACGCATTACGTTAAGTCATTAGTATGGTGCTTATTTCATAATATTCTTAATATTCAATGTTTGCTATTCATGTTCTTGTTATTACTGTCAATGCTACGGCAGAGGCCTGTTGTTCCTCATTGCAGGGTGATCTTGCAGGACCCCTGGAACGCCAGATGGGAAGGGTGAGGGTGCAGTTGCCCAGAGCCTGTTCCGCGTTGCCAAGTGCTTTCATGTGCACTGCCTCATTTAAACCTCCTGGCGCACTGCGGCCTCACTACTGCATGAGTGGTGTCCCCTGGAGGTGTGCACCTGTAGGGGGGGTTGGGGGCCAGGTATCAACGCCTCCTTGTCAGGTGAGGGTACTGTGGCTCCCAGAGGTTAGAGGCAGGACCAGAATGCAGGCAGGGCTGGGGAAGACTGCCCTGCCCTGCCTTCCCTCTGAAAATAACTTAAGTGAGAATATAATTGGAGGGAGTGTCAGGGAATGTTGGGGACTGGGGTGTTGGCGACCTCAACTCAAAATTTTGTGGACAGGGAGGGCTTTGATCTTGGCCATTGCCCTTGGAGTGTCCCGGTTTGGCTTCTGTCCATTGTCCGGACAGTACTTATGAATCTTATGCCCTGGGAGGTGGGGTGGGTATGGGGAGCGGCCTCCAAGCCCAATTTCAGGGGAATGCCTGTGATGGAAGACTCTGAAGGTGCTTCAGCAGAAAGGAACAGGGTAGTTGAGGTTGAGAGGAGACAGCCAGAGGCTCAGGTAACTTACAGACCGAACTTTGAAGAAGGTTTTTTGAAATCCTCCTTTCCATTCTCAGCTTCTCTCCTGAGATGCCTGTGTCAGGTCCAGGGGAGAAGACAGTTGCTGGTATCCAAAGTTGAGGGGAGATCCCACAAAAGCACGGTAAAAATCCCCACTGACCTTTATACCTAGTCTCTTACAGATGCCAAGACTTCAGCCTTATCTTCCTTAAACGAGCTGTGAGCACCTGAAAGGCTCAGTGTTCCTGGAACCCCGGGGTCAGCCTTCCCCTTGGCCTCATTGGCTCCGGCCGCTGCATCTGGCTAATGATTCTCCCAGTGTCAGGACTGTCTCTTCCACTCGGCCTGCCTGATGGGGCAAGTATTTACTTGAGAAGGAATCCCCTGGTGGAACCAGAGAGCGCAGCCCCAGCGGGTTAGCCAGCACCTCCCTATTGCCAAGGGCAGTAAGCACAGGAGCTCCCTTTCAGAGCCGCCCTTAGCTTTGTCCAGCTTCTTCTCACACAACACCCCCCCCCCTTTTTTTTTTTTACACACAACACCCCTTCATCTTCTCCTCGCTCTTAAACCTGTCCCAGTTGCAAACTTGTCATCCACGGATGGAGAGATCAAGAGGCTCACCCAAGGCTGCACAGCTCAGGTGGGGGCAGTCGAGTCTTTGAGTCCATTTCGCTCTATGGTGCTTCCAGAGAGCTGCTCTTGGCCTGCACGGCTCTCCGTGAGCCTGTTCTTCACCAGCCTCACCTTAGGGGTACCCCTTGGCCACCCCAAACAGTTGAATGCCTTGTGTGCAGAAGCCCCAGGGGATACATGGTCTCCTCTCTCTAGGACACTCATTGCAGGTGGGCCTTCCGCCAGAACTGTGGGGCTGGGATATTATGGACTGGAGTTCCAGAAAGCTCAGGCTGGAGACTAGCCTCCTGAAGCTCACAGCTTGATGAAGTGAGGTTACTCTGTGATCATAATAGCTCTTCAGGCACCTGCTGTGTGCCAGGTATTTCATGTAGGGTTCATATAGGAGGATTGATAACCTCATTTTAAGGAGAGAAGTGAGGCTACAGTCTTGGCACCCAGGACCATATAGCCAGTGAGGGGAACTCCACTGCCCGGTCTGGCCACTAGCTGCTGGAGGACTTCATCTTGGGGAGATGCCTGAGTTGGAAGGAAGCCTAGTCCATCACAAGAGAGGTTTTTGTATCATTGCATTGATTACCTCCATACCTCGATCAGCCACTCATGGAGGTTGGCTGGGGAAGAAATGGGTTAAGGGCAGCACTAGGGTGAACCCCCAAATCAATACTCTTAACTTCAGGAAGATTTGCACATTGTTGTTTTTGCTGTGACAGATTTATTTTCCTACTTTATTTAAAATAATTCACCTTAAATAGGTTTGTACTCATTTCAGTAGGAGGTTGATAATGCTGTCAAAACTTGGCCAGGAGTGTTGAGAGCTGACTGGAGAGGTGCCATTTCTTTGACCTTCTCCCAGGGAAGAGTAATTGGGCCATGTGTTTACTTGTACATTGTTGGTTTGTTTCTGTTTTGTTTTTTTTTTTAAGGGGGGGATGGGCAGAGGGAGAAGAAGAGAGAGAATCTTAAGTAGGCTCCACGCCCAGTATGAGGCCCAACGTGGGGTTCCATCTCACAACCTGGAGATCATGACAGGTGAAATCAAGAGTCAGACACTTAACTGACTGCGCCACCCAGGTGCCCCTGTGCATTGTTTTGGTTTGTAGAAGGGCTTCTTGGAGGTACACGATTGTTAGTCTTGTACGGTCTTCTGCCTCTTTTTATCTTCTACTCACCAGAGAATGCCTGCTGAAGACTTGGCTGGGGTGGTAAGAATATTTTAAATGTCATGATATGTTTGTTGCATGCCTTTGATGTATACGTGGGTCCAGACATTAACAGTGGGGGAGACTAGTGGGAACAGTGATGCTGTTAATGACAAGTACCATTTATTGAGCAGCTATTGTGTCAGGCATGGTGTCACAGACTTACCATATACTTTTAAATGGATCCTCACTCAACCCTGTGAGGTAGTTGCTCTATGCCCAATTTTATAGGCAGGTAGCCCAGAGATGTACTAGCTTGCCCAGGGTGGGAGCTAGAAATGATAGAACCAGAACTTGAATCTGGTCTGTTTGACCCCAGAGCAAGGGTTCTTAATTTCTGTAGTGCACAGCTGTATACTGAGCATATATGTTTGTACTGGCCAGGGGCTGTGTTGTTAAGCCTATTATTGAGTCCCTGAAAGTGGTGACAAAGGAGCTCTCCAAGGCTCTCTGAGAATCAAGTTGTGGGGATCAGAGACAAGGAGGGCCTGTTCTCTGTGTGGGACTTGAGACTAGGACCACAGGATCCCAGTGACAGCCAAGGGCACCAGGGTGCCATGGGACCTCCCGACAGCATGAAGTTTATTGGGTAGGGTAAGAAGTGCTCCCTCAGACTAGGAATGCCTCAGCATCTCCCTTTGACCCCTTCTACGGTCTCATCTTTTGCGGAGTGGACATTTCGCCACATGTGCGAGGTTCAGCCCCTTAGCAGGTCATTGATGGGAAACTGACTTCTAGCTGTCTGAAGACCTGCTGCTCGCAGTGCCCGGGTGGTCCCGGCTTGTTGCCCAGCTTGGAGACTGTCCGGGTGGCTTCCTCAATCCTATCTTTGATTGGGATCTGTGTTGGGAGTTCATTCAGCCTATCCTGTGGTGGGTACCCTTCTCCCACTTCCCTGTCGGGTAAAACTCTCCTGCAACCACATCTAGAACCAGAATTCTGGATCAGTTTTTGTTGTGTTGGTTAAGGAAAAAGAGTAAGCTAGAGAGAGAGAGAGAGAGAGAGAGAGAGAGAGCAAGAGAGAGCACAAGCGAGCTTGCCTTCCAGATCCTCTTGGGGAGTACACATCTCCTTGAGTGAAAGAACACGCAGTGCTGGGCTTTGGAATTGGCAGCCAGTGTACTGTTCTCTGTCTGATAAGAGGTACTGTAAATAAAACTGTACACCATGGCCCGTGGTAAAATGCCCCGTGTCTGTACTCATTGTTCTGACAGCTTATGCTTTTTTTGGGTCTGCTGTTTCGGTACACTCTGTACTTCCTTATGTAAGCAGGCATGCATATCTCATCAGAACATTCAAGATGTTTATTTTAAAATCTCAAGGAATTAAAAGAAAAAGCACACACTACTCAACATTAGATGCTGGCGAATGTGAAGTGCTTTTTTCAGTGGCTCCCCCCATACCCCGCCTCACCCCCCCCCCCCCCCGCCTTCTTATTAGCATGGGGGTGCAAGAGGGAGGGATTTTGCATTCTTTTTTCCTTCTTTCATTGGCTTCTGGTGTATTTCCCGCAGAGAGACACCAGCCCACTTCTGATTGTGTTCAGCGTCTTCTGCTCCCCTTCCCGGAGGATGCTCGGGACCTCCACCCCTGTTCATGGTGGGGAGGCCAGTAGGGAGGGAGGCTACCCACTTTGCCGAGGGGAGGTGGCGGTGGTGGGGGGACCCGGGGGGAGGACAGCTGCGGGGAGCCTGACGAGCTTCTGCTGGATCTCAGCTCTGTTGTTGGAAGGCTGGGCGAGTATAGAAAGCTTTATGGTTTTGAAACTGCTTTCCTGGCCCATGTCTCCTTTGATTCCTGCGAGTCTGGATGATCCTAAGCATGGAGCAAAAATGGCCTTTGCACATGGAGGGCTTAGACCGTTTCCAGCCTCCTTGAGGGTTGTGATAACTGCCTCTTTCTTTCCACTGCACCTTCACCTGCTTCGAACCCTCCACCTTTCCATAGCCCCCTGTCTGACCTTCTGGAAGCGTCTAAAAGTCAGGGAGAAACAGGAGAGAGGAGGAGTCTGGGGAATTCAAAGTGGTCAGGCGCTCCTGGTCCCCCAGGGTAACACATAAAGGCACCTTGGGTCCCTGGGAGACTGGCAGGGTAAGGACATCTGTCTGTCTCCTTACCACTGAGTCTTAGATAAACTCTGTGCCTGGGCTGGGGGTGGGGGTCACTCAGCAGAGTGTTTGCCAGCCACTCCAGGGTCTACTCTGGCTGTCGGAGGCCTCTGGGGCTGGAGGCTCCTGAGTGTACTGACGTGGAGGGGGAAGGGGGTGTGTGCTTTTTTCTTGCAGGGCTGTGAGTCCCGGGCAGCTGGGTGGGTAACAGGGCTGATACAAAGAGGATCGCCTTCCAGGGAAAGCAGACAGCCCCATTTCCATCCTGTCCCTTCTCTGCCCCAAACTGCCTGAGTGCCAGCCGAGACCAGGTCCTTGAATTTTATACAGGGCCAGTGGAGAACCCGGAGTCTGTAGATTAAGGACTCTGACACCCCCTAGGGGACAGCCTGGCAGTGCCCTGAATGGCCACTGCTCTCTTCCCAGGCCAGCTCCCGGCCTGGAGGTTGCTGGAGGGCTTGTTTGTTTGTCAGGCCTGTAGTGGGCACAGGGGCAGGGCAGGCAGGGAGCAGGGCCCCGGGAAAGAGCAGGGGCAGGACAGAGGCCGGCCCTGCTCGCACAGAGCTTAGAGTCTGCCGGGGACGAGCCAGGAGAGCGAGGCAGCACAGGACAGCGGCCCGGGGTTCCTGGGCGCATCCGGAGGGGGGTCTCAGAGCCACATTGGGACTGGCTGCCATTCTGACACGTGGGTCCTTTGACAGATGTTCCTGTTCCCCTCAACAAAACCATCACTCACCTTTCAATTAGAGGCATGGGGTGGGGGGGAGAGCGAGAGAGCGAGGTGATAGTGAAATATGTCTTTATAAACGTGAGACTGACTTTACACAAGATGAATGACCCCCAAATAACTGTACATTGAACTTCAGTGAAATCAATCATACTTTGCACAAAGATGTTCTGTAAAGGAATCACGACCCCGAGCCTGACTGGCGGTGGTGGTAGCTATTCCTTACTGGGTGGGTGTGGGTGCCTGCTGCCCCGGATGGAGGGGATGGAGGGCCGAGCCCTTCAGCTACCCCGTCACGTCCTCCGAGGGACCTCCTCTGGTTCATTCTACAGGGAAGGCGACAACACCCCCTGAGGTCAGGCAGCTTGCCCGGGTCAGGGTCACAGCTCGTGACTGGCCTGGCTGGGATTCGAACTCTAACCCGTCGGACCCGAATCCTAAGCTCTGGAGCACACTCTCCTGCCCCCTAAGGTATATATATGACGTCCGTGAGCTCCTGTATCTGCAGACTGTTTGGTGATTGACAGGGAGTTTGTGTTCACTATGATCCAGCTTCACCCCAGGAGATCCCACTTCACAGCTCAGAAAGGAGGGTCGCTGTGGTGTCGGCAGCGAGTGGCCGGCCGGGCCCCGGCCCCGCTTCTCCCCACTCTAGATGGTGCTGTTCACTCAGATCTGGGATCGTGAGGGAGGATGGCCAGGGGCCAGCCCGCTCCACTGTCCAGGCGGTTCTCCCTCTCGGCTGCTAATCTGTGTCCCTGCAGCCCATCCCGCACTTGACCCTGTCTCTCCCCCTGTCCTCACTGGCTCCCTTCCAGCCCGCCAGCCTTCTCCTTTGTCTGTGATGGGCTTCCTTACACAGGAGGGTATTGCTTCTTCCTTCAGCTTCCCCACTCAGATGCCAGCTCATCAGAGCGCTCCCCTGTGCTGACCCCCTATAAAGTAGCAGCGCCCTGCCTTCTCCATCCTCTTCACTTAATTTCTTTCTCTTTTTATCGCCTATCACCATCTAGATGATATTTACAGAGTTTTTAAAGTTGCTGCCTTCCCTTCTAGAATGTAAGCTCTCTGAGGGCAGGGGTTTTGTCTCTCTTATTTATTTACTATAATCTACCTTTGGGCATATTCTTAGTGGACATCCAGAAGGCAGCCCTGTGTATACAGGAAAGGTGTGGCAAGAAGGCACGGCCGTCCCTCAGCTGTGCCCTGCTGTTGTCCCTGCTCCAAAGTGAGCCCCAGGAAACATTTGCAGGAGGTAAATGCTGGTATATCCCCAAGCACCCATGTGTTCAACTGGCATGACCTCCTTCCTTCCTCCATCACTCCCTTGCATTGATGCTTTATAAATGTATTAGTGCCTGAATGATGTCACTGTAATGCATTTTGGGAATAGCCATGTGGTTTATACACACTTGAATTGCTTTGAATGCAAACCTGACATCATAGTGAAGGCAGCAGCGAACAACATATGCACAGTAAACAGGCAGAGACTGTCTTATTGATTAACAGATGAGGCCTCTATTATTGATCAAAGCTTGGCGAGGAAATTTATCACTTTTAATTTCAGGGCTGCCAAATATTTCTGCCTCTGAGCCAGCCATTACAGAGACAATTTAAAGGCACATGCTTCCTTGGGAAGAGGGGGTTTCTGGCTCTGCTTACGGGGCTCCTGTGCCCTGGAACTGCCTGTCTGTGCCGCTGGGCTCACCCCGGGGACCAGGGGGAGTCTCGATGGGGGTGGGGGTGTCCCCAGGCTTCACAAATGAATGGGGCCTGAGGTGGGAGCTGACAGCATTTGTGGTATCCACCTCTGATGAGAGTTCTGACCAGCCTGGGGGATCAGACTGTGCACCAAGGCCCCGGGGACTTTCACAGCCTCGGCTCAGAGCCGAGACTTAAGCAAAGCAGGTAGGGAGAGGCGAGGACCCTGAGGGCAACCAGATGTGGTCAGGCTCAGGCCAAGCCGGCAACCTTGACTAGATCACATGTGCTGATCTGTTTTTATCTTCATCTGAACTTCTCTGATGGCACGCATCCGGCCTTTTATTTCCTACCTGGCCTCCTTCCTTTCTGCTCCTCAGTCATTAGAACAGATGCTACTATAGCTGTGTGGATGGCTGTTTTCTAAGAATCCTCCATACCACATCCCTTTGAGGCGATGGTGCAGGGGCTGCTCACCTTGTAGGCTCCCGCATGAGGCTGAGCCCACAAGGCCCTCCAGTTCCTTGCTCAGGCCTCTCCATCTACTTTCTTCTTTAGGGAGCCCTGAGAACAGTGAGAACCAAAGAAAGAAATGCAGTGAAAAGTCAAATCCTTTACAGAGCCACAGAAAATCATTGCTGGCTAATGATTCGAGACTGGGGAGAGTTTCTCAGGGCAGGAAGGCTGTGGCTTCATCCACCCACCTGGTCTGCTCTGCTCTTTGAGGTACTTGCTGCATTTCCAGTGTAAGTGGATGAAAAGTGGTCCTGGCCGCCACCTGAGTGAACACACATGGTGACTGTCTTGCCGTTAAGTTCCTTTAAAAGCTCTTTCTTGAAGCCTTATAAGCCACGTACAGGTCCTTGGTCCGAGGACACCCTGCAGCTTGAAGGGACACCTGGAGGTGATCATGACCTCCCTGTCTTCAGGCAAACTTCACCTCCAGCTACCTAATACAGCTGGCAATATTTATATTTAAAGCTCTTAAGGAAAAGTGACTCCCTGTCTTTCCTAGGGCACTTAATCACTCATTTGTTCAGCCAGTCAACTAATATTTATTGAGCACCTAGTAGAGGGTATAGTTTGCTCATCATTTGGATTATAGACAAGATCGATGTTCTCCTAGAACCTGACGCTCTATACGTACTCTGGGATCCTTTTACCCTTCACTGGCAAGAACTGTTTATTACTGTTTAATTTAAGCCAATACCGGTATAAATTGTATTCTGAGTTCTGTTCCTTACAGCATGTGCTGTTTACTCTAAGGAAGAGGTTTTTAAAACTTTTTAAAAAGTAGCGGAACCATTTCTCTAGTTGGATTTTTATATAGAACTTTGATGTATAAAAAAGGCATATTGGAATTTTTTTTTTTTTTTAATTTTTGAGTTGAGGGAAGGAAGCCCATACCTCACCTTTTTATCCATGGAGCATCTTTGCAGATGGAGCCCTAGGGAAGCCAAAATATACAGAGATTAAGAGCAAAGGCTCTGAAGTCAGGCTCCCTGGGTTTGGATCCACTTCTGTTGCCTACTGTGTGACACTGGGCAAAGTGCTTAACCTCTCTGAGGTTGGGATTTCTCATCTGCTAAATGGAGGCAATAGCAGCATGGCCTTTTTTTGTTTTGAAGATTTTATTTACGTATTCATGAGAGACACAGGGAGAGAGGCAGAGACACAGGTAGAGAGAGAAGTAGGCTAAGGGGAGCTTGATGTGAGACTCGATCCCAGGATCACCTGGGGTGATCTTTGACCTGAGCCAAAGGCAGATGCTCAACCACTAAGCCACCCAGGTGCCCCGCAGTATGTACTTTTAAAGGTTGGTGGGATCAAAGGCAACAATACATCTTAAACGCTTAGCATTGTGCCTGATATATGGTAAAGCCTCAGGAAATCCGAGATGATTGGGAAGCAGCACTACGTTTCCACTACAAATATGTGTAAGAAGTTCTGCTGTCATGAGACTCTAATACAGATGTAACACTCAGGCACACTTAGGGCAATGCTAGGATGTGCTGAAAGGAAGGACGTGCAGGGCATCTCGGAAAGGACAGAGCAGGGCCTGCGTGCTCGGTGCGTACACACTCCGGTCTTGAGAATGGGATGGGATGGGAGCAGATGGAGACCTGGGACCTGGCTCTGCTCACACATGGAGACTCGAGGAGGGTCCAGTGGTTCCATGAGGGCTGGAGAAGACAGTTCCATGGCCACATAGAGGAATCAGAACAGACTGTGAGCCATATAACTTCTTAAGAAGTAGGAAGGAAGCAAGTGACCGACAGGGCCTCTGTATCTGTCGGGTGAATCGGGGACAGCTGGTGGTGTGGCTGCCATCCTCAGTCTACCAGTATTCTGGATACCACCCAGTAGGGCCCACATAGGGGCAGCGACCATCGACACACAGTACAAGAGATGCATCTAGAAGACATTTCAAATGAAAACTGCCAAGGCTTGAGGCAGGTGCCCCCTGAATGAAATGACATATTAGAGCCTTGAAGACTGTTAGCAAATGGTTAAAAAAAAAAAATCCTGTTTGTCTTGACACTGTAGCATTGTCGCTTTGAGCCCTGTAAATAATGGTTCTGAAAAAGTTTATCATTTTGAATTGCACTGAATTGATTTTGTTGATTCCACAAATATGTACAGTAATAGGTTCCCACTGGGTGTCAGGCCGATGTAGCTGTGCATGCAATGACATGTTCCCTCGGAGATCTTCTAGTATAGCAGGAGACGGGGACAGGTCCACAGGCATTTAGAAGAGCATGGGGTGAACCTTTGATCTGGAACATACTGGGTGCTTTGGGAGCACAGGGAAGGGCCACGTCCTCTAGAGGAAGCCAATGCGTAAGGGGTGCTATCGTGTATGGTGGGAGTGAGGGCCTGGAATGTCAGACACAGGAAGAGCAAAAGGATGTGCAGAGGCCTCTCAGTAGGGAAGAGTCTGGCTCCTTTAGGAAACCAGGCTAGCTGAGTGGGCCTGGAGACCAGGGAGCAAGAGTGAGGGGCAAGAGACAAAGCAAGAAAGATAGGCACATCAAGAATGCTTTGTGAGTCTTGGTGAGGAGTTTGGATTTTATCCTAAAGACACAGGGGTGCCTTTCGGGATTTTAAGTTGTCAGGTACAGGGGGTTGTTGGGGCAGACTAGTTTTGGACATACTGAGTTAGGGGCTATATAAGTACAGGTATGTCAGCAATTCCTACTTTCCCGTATGGTATCTTTTTAATTATTATTAATTTTATTTATTTATTCATGAGAGACACCAAGGTAGAGACATAGGCAGAGGGAGGCTCCTTGTGGTACTCAATCCCAGGACCCTCAGAATCATGACCTGAGACAAAGGCAGATCCTCAACCACTGAGTCACCCAGGTGCCCCCACTCCCATAAAGTATAATCTAAGCAACAGGGCACATTTCCCCTCATTGAATCCTTCACTCTTCCAACCATTCCTCACCTGGAGCCAGCCCCCCAGAATCCTGCTGCTTCTTGGGGCATCTCATCTGGACGCCATCTCTGTGTCTGTTGGTTATTCTGATTTTGTTTCTTCTTTTCTCTGGGAGACCCCTGGATGGTGGCATTTGGAGCTCAGTTGGTCACGGTGGTCAGCTCAGCTCCGAGGGAACAGCTCACGGTGGTCACGTCCTGGAGGAGGGGCTGGGCTGGCTGCCAGAGCCAAGGACTATCCCTGACTTGGGGTCTTCACAGGTCTCCAGCTGTCTCCTCCAGCATCCACCTACATGATTATGGCCCAGGACCCCACCCCTTCCCCGCAAATAGAATATCACTCTCATGGTGACTGCCTCCCCTTTCTTTTCAGCGGGTGCCAAAGCCTTTGTCTGTGACCAGTGCGGAGCCCAGTTTTCAAAGGAGGATGCCCTGGAGACACACAGGCAGACCCATACTGGTGAGTTGACTGATCCTCATTCTCCAGGTCTTGGTCCTCCAGAGTGCCAGTGCAAAGATATGAGGTAGCTTGGCAGCACCTTCTTCCAGCAAATGTGACATCTAGTCATGTCCTGGGGAGCTGTGAGTCAGGATGGCCTGTGCCACATTCAGCTACTCTCGTGGTGAGGGCTGGCTGATGGGAATGTCCAAGTGTGACCTTGCCCCATAAGAGTAGCTGCCCTGGTTGAGGTCGAAGAGGCCACTGAAGTCCCGTCTTCACAGAGCCTTCTGGCATATGTTCTCATTGAGGTCTTAGAAGGTCCGCGATGTTATCTAGCATCTCCTTCCCTTGGTGATGGGTCAGGAAACCTCTTGTAGCCTATCTGAATACCTCTGAAACCCTCAGTGGCCACAGTGGGCTGGTCTTCCCGCTGTGAGTGCAAGTCATTGTCTAAAAGCAGTGTCTGCGTAAGGATACATTTGAACCTTTCAGCAGATGATGAGGTCACTGTATTTGATGTGAGAGCACTGGGTGCACAGCCATCATCATACCACCATCATCGGTTTCTGATATCATACCTGATGTCACCTGGGCAGTCTCTCAGTAACTCTATAAGGTGGGAGGCTCCTATCATGTCCTAGATGAGGACCCTGCGGCTCAAAGGAGGGACAGTGACTTGCCTAAGTTAGTAGTGGGGCCAGGAGCATTATAGCTTGCATGGCCTGGTTCTCCACTTGGCTCTGTCCTAAACTGCCTGCGAGACCAGGGATCTGCTTATTGAAACTCTTCTTACGTTGAGTCACCTCATCTATTAGAAAAGTGGAATCATAAGAGTACCTACCTCCATAGCATAGTGTTGTCATGGGGATGAAATAAGATACTTTATTTGAAGTACTCTGCAGAGTGTTTGGCTCATAGTAAGCATTTAATAAATAGGAGTAGATGTATTTAAAATTTAATAAATATTTATTGATTTCCCACAGCGTGCCCCAGCATGCTTATTGCATTTACGGTATAGTAACATATGAGACAGATAAGCACTCCTGTCCCTCATGGAACTGAGATTCTAATGGGGAGATGGTAGAGGCAAGTAAGTATGTAATGTAATGTCAGGTGGTAATACGGCTGGAAAGAAAATGAAGCAGGATAAAGGGAAGAGAGTGAGAGGGAGAAAAGTGGTATTTTAGGTTCACTGGCTAGGCCTCTCTAAGAAGGTGACATCTGAGCAGAGTCCTGATGTGAGGGAGTGAGCCACTCAGAGGAACAAACACTTGCAGGAGCCCTGAGGCTAGGCTGACTTGACTGCCTGTTGGAGCAGCATGAGGAGCAGCATTGTGTTGGTGGTGGTGGTAGGGGTGGTCAGGGAGGGAAGTGCAGAGAGTGGTGGCACATGAGGTCAAAAATCAGGTGGTCTCTGAACCCTAGTAAGGTATTTAGCTTTTGTTCTGCATGTGCTAAAAGTCCGTTGGAAGGGGATAAAATATTTGCAAATCGCATTCCTGACAAGAGACTTACAGTAAGAAAATATAACTCTTATAACTCAGTAATAACTCACAACTTAATAATAAAATACAAATAACCAAAATAAAAAACAGGCAAAAGATCTAAATAGACATTTTTCCAAAAATAGTCAATGAGCACATAAGAAGATGCTTAACACCACCAGGCCATCATAAGGGAAATACAAATCAAAATGACAATGAAGTCATTTTTTTATACCCATCAGGACGTGACTGTCATATATAATACAGATAGTAAGAAGTGTTGCAAGGACGTGGAGAAATCAGAGCCCCTATACACAGCTGGTGGGAATGTACAATGGTGCCGCCACTTTGGACAGCAGTCTGGCAGCTCCGCCAAAGGTTAAACATAGAGTTACCATATGCAAAGCAATGGTACTCCTAGGTGTCTACCAAGGAAATGAGAACATGTTCTTGCCAAAACTTGCACATGAATTTTTATAAGCAGCATTATTCATCATAGCCAAAAGGCAGAGACAACCCAGTGTCCACCCACTGAAGGATGGGTAAACAAAGTGTCATTTATGTGCAGAATGGAATATTATTTGCTATAAAAGGGGGTGGAGTAGTGATACACTCTACAATGTAGATGAATCTTAAGAACATCATGCTCAATGCAGGGAGCCCATCGCAAAAGGCCACATGTCATATGATTCCGTTTATAGGGAGTGTCTAGAATGGGCAAATCTATACACAGAAAGTAAATTAGGTACCAGAGGCTGGGGGAGTTGAGGGGAAATGGGGAATGACTGAGGGCTGATAAAAATGTTCTAAAATTGATGGTGATGATAGTTGCACAACTCTGAATATATTAGAAACTATTGAACTGAACCATTTAAATATATGAATTACATGTTATATGGTATATAAATGATATCTTAGTAAATCTGCACGCATATATACACACACCCCACCCACACACACATGTGTACAAACACGTACTGAGTAAAAGAAATAATGGTCCATTGGAGGGTTTTGAACGAGAGAATGACATGACTTGGTTTGTGTGTTTCAAAGCTCACTCCGATTTCTGTGTTGGGAATTGACCATGGGGCATATGTCAATTAGTAATTGCTGTGTGATAAACCCCTCACCAGTAGATTAAAGCAACAGAGTGTTACTATCTGACAGTTCCATGGGTCGACTGGGCTCAGTTGGGTGGTTTTCACTTGGGGTCCCTCTTGAGATTGCAGTTGGACAGTATCTGGGTCTAGAGTTCTCTGCAGGCCTAATAGGGCTGGACATCCAGGATGACTTCCTCACCTTCAGCACTCTGCTACTTGGCCTCCCTCTGCAGCAGAGTGGCTTAAATTTCTTCCATGACAACTTAGGGCCCCACAAGTATGGAAGCATAAGCTGCAAGCTATCTTCAAAGCTAGGCTGGAAACTGTGAGCATCACTTCTGCCATGTTTTATTGGTCAGAGCAGGCACAGGTCAGTCCGAGACTCGTGGAGTGGAAGACTAGGCTCTTCTTCTCAAAGGGCAGTGACAGACAAATGCAGGGTTGTGTGTAGCGGTCATTTCTGGAGACTGGCTGCCAAGCTGCTATAGGGGGCTAGTGGTGAGAAGAAGGAAGACCGCTCAGTCACTGCTGCTGCCACCATTATGTCAGCAGTATTTCCATGTCCTGTGACCTCACACGATCTGCCTTTCCCAAGTGGAAAACATGGTATCATGGACCTTGGTCTGGACTTCCCTGGCCTGTGACAACTGGAGGAGCACTTTCTAGGTGAGCTTGGTTGTGGAGAAGGTGGCTTTGTTATAGAAAAGGTGACTTGGCCAAATTATTTCGCCCCAGGTTCCAGAGCTAGTTATCTTGAAAGCCAGTGCAGGACCCCGGTGGTCCCCAGGTCCCAGCCAGTTTCTTATTGCTGGACCACATGTATCTGAGAGTTCCGATCTGGGGCCTGTGGAGGGTGAGCGGTGAGCCAGCTTTGCCAGGCAGGTTGATCTGTCCATGCAGATTAAATCAGCAGTGGGGAGCAAGCCACCTTTCAGCCAGGATCAGAGAAGGAGTGAGCAGATGGGAGGCTGTTTGTGAACAGACCCCATGCGCTTAGTGAGCACCTTCTGTGTGCCTGGCACCCCCCAGGGATATAGCAGTGACCAATACAGATATGCCATCTATGTTTCTTTCCAGACAATTTTATTGAGATAGAATTCATATAGCATACATTTCACCTGTTAAAGTACACAATTCAGTGGTTTGTGGTGTATTACACTATTTTTCAAGCATACAGTTCAGTGGCATTGATGACATTTCAATCTGTTCTTTAGAATCTGAGTTGATCCAGCTTTGAAAGTTGGGAGCCGTCTTAGGGCCAGTGCTTTTCTAGGATTTATTCAGTCAGTGAGAATTTGAAAGCAGCTGACACCTTCCAGAAAAGGATATTTGATTAGTGGTTGGAAAGAGCCCGGAGTTTGGGTCAGAAGCCTGAGATGTGGCTCTAACTCCACACTCTAGTGAGCGGATGGCCTTGACTTGTTACTTATCCTTTCTGCCCTGGAGATCTCCTCACCTGCCAAAGAAATATAGAGTCATCCTTCCTATGGCAGAGGTAGACCCAACCCATCCGGCCTCACTTTTGCTTTATCTCTAGGTTGAGTCAGTGGAGCTCTTGAAAAGGGTGAGAAATGGAGAAAATGAATCCAAATTGGGATGAGAGGTGAAGGTGGATGCCTTAGGGAGGGCTCCCTCCCCATGGGCAGGCTCCCCCAGTGGGCACGGGCGCTGGGCCGCTCCTAATGTAGACACACCGGGCCGGGGCAGAGCACAGATGCACAGAAGCCTTATCCTTGGGTGGTGAGGTGGTTCTTCCCCAGGCATGGTAGAGCTTGTTTATAGCGCCATTGCTTGCAGAACCCAGGTAGTTCTCCAGACTCCTCTAATCATCAAAGAAAAGAACACAACACAACTTGAAATCCATTTGCTGTCTCTGTTCTAAGGGGGCCTATGAAGCAGGGAGAGGCCTAATTGTAAGGGATGCTGACAGTAATGCTGAAGTTTTTGGGCTGGGTAGAGACAGGTGGGGGCCAGGTATGGTTGGAGAGCCAGCAGGAGGGCAGAGAGCGCTCGGAAGAGAAGGAGCGGAGACCCTGGGAAAGGCAAAGTCATGGTAATGCTGCTCTGTATTTCTGGTACCTTAGTTGATAAAACACATTTTTCTGTTGTACCCATTTAATAGATGAGAAAACAGGGGTCTCTAGAAAGTGGAGAGCTGGCACTTGACCCAACTCCAATGCCAGTGTTCTTTTCACTGGCTGCTACCTGCCTCCAGAGTGACTTCCTGTTGTCACAGGTGTGTGTGGCTAGATGACTGGCGTAAGACCCGTTCAGAGATCATTTTGCTCACTGCCCTGCCTGGGCAGGGCTCTTTTGGATCCGTGTGACCCATTCAACTAAGAATCCTCAACACCCTAATACCCGCATCCCCTTCCTGGGACAGGCTACAACTTGCCTGAAACAAACGGAATCTGGAAGTCCCATGCCCAGAGCGGCTGTGCAGGGGACTAATTAGAGCTGACCTGGAACATTGTGTCAGATGGGTGGTTATGGTGTCTTCTAGGGGTTTTTGAAACTGGGAAATGAATTTCATAGAAAGTCCTTCTCACTCCATTTTAGCCAAACGAATGGCATCTTCACGTCACCCCCTTTGACCTCACTTCCCCTGTATTTCTATCGTGGGGTGTGTATGGCTTCTCCTACACCCCTTCCCCCAGGATCTTGCCGGGCTCCGGCTGGTGCGCTGGGAGGCCGGGCTTATGGTTGGGCTGGGCTCAGGCTTTGTTGTCATATTTCAGCTTTCTGTTTTGGTACAGCGAAGACTTTGAGGAGATAAACAGAGATCACTTTACACCTTTTATATTATGACAAATACATATTGCAAAACACTGCTGCTTCCAAACTGTCGGGTTGCAGAGCAGCGAGGAATTAACAGCTATGCAGCTCCCTGAGATGCTTGTACTTCATTTACACATCAGATTTTTTTAACTGTTCAGAAAAATAAAAAAGTGAGAAAACACGCATACACACGTGCGTACACACGTGCACACCCAGTGCACCACGTAGGTTCTATATCGAGAGTGTCTTAAATTAGTAAGCAGTTCTTTAAAGTCCAGATAAACTGATAAATACCATTAATGGCTTAATTTATACTCTGGGTTTGAAATTTGACACATGGACACTATCTTGGCTCAGGAAACACAAGTGGTTCTGTGCCAGAGGTTTTAATGACCGATCAGTAATATAAATTGCTGCATCACTGAACAGAAATAGCTTCTCCATGTCATTTGATCTGGAAACTTCTCCGGCCAGGCAGCAGTTAATAAATTTAAAAATAATTACCCTCTTTATTCAAAGTCAAACTAATTAGGAGTGGGTTTTACAAATCATAATGTTGTTCAAGCCACCACTGTACATCCCCATTTGGGACCTGAAGAGGCCTGGGGGCGACAGACGGGATCGGGTGGTGTTAATTAGAGGGCAGAGGAGCTACCTTGGCTCTGAGCTGAAGGCAACGGGGTTGAGACGGTCTGGAGTGTGCCCTGCACGGGAAGGAAAAGGTGTGGGTGAGGGGCCTTAGGGAGGACCTGTAGGGACTTTCAGCCTTTTCATTCACATGTGAAGACATCAGAGCAGCCGCCTGCCTGGCCTGGCTTGGCCTGCCTGTGCAGTGACGATGGGGAAAACAGGGCCACTGCTGGTCAGTGTGCATCAGGTCAGAGAGACTACGAGAGCCCAAGGAGCAGGAAGGGTGGCTGTGGGCATGTCTGCTTGGGGAGGACCACCTGCCCAGAGGCAGAGAAATGGAGAGGAGGATCTCTAGAGGGCTTTACTCACTGGGCAAGTTTGGGCCCTAGCGGGTGGCTCAGATTTGCCTTACAGGCCTCAGGGAAGGTGCCCCTTTAGGGCCTGAAGTCAGAGTGTGAAGTTCATGGTGTCCTGTACTTAGTCCTCCACTCCTTCCCGCCCCCACCCCCTCCCCGCCCGCTCCCCCCAAACTTGGGATCTGATGTCAGATTGTCTAGATTCCAATCCTAGTTTTATGATCTTGGGCATATTGCTTCACTTCTGCAAGCTTTCGTTTCCATCTTTCTAACATGAGGATAATGATGGTGTCTAGCGTATAGAGGGTATTGTGAGGATTTCATTTGAAACTCTGTAAGCACTCAGCACAGGTCTTGCAGAGAGCAAACGCTCAGGAGATGGTGGTGCTGGTTACTGTCACTGCGTCATCAGGCTCCTCATCAGAGGCCTCAGAGGGCATCCATCCCAGCCTGGGGTGGGTGAGAGGGGAGGGGCCAGGTTGCTGGTTTTGGTGGGTGAGCAGCAGCCATGGTGTAGAGTTGCTTTGCCAAGGTGGAGGTGGGGTCTTCCAGGATTGTGGGCTTGTCCTCTGGCCAAGAGGACTTTTCCAGGATGTCCATAGAGCTAATGGCCACTGGAGCCTCTAAGAGCAGGTGGGAGAGGCGAAGGCGGAATACAGTTCTGAATGGTCTTACAGAGCAGATTTGGTAGATGTCATTTAAGATCCTGGTACCTGGTGAATGCCCACAGCTGTCCAGGAGGACTACTCCCTACCAATATCCAAACAGATGACATTTAAGCCTAGGCCAGACAAGCTGCGGAGCTGAGAATAACACCTAGCAGGTATTGCACCCTGCAGGAGCACTGCACTGTGAGCATGCCCAGCCACGTTTTAGAGGAGGCCTCATTGGTTGGTAGCCTCGAAGGCTCAAGAATCTTAAGTCTCCTACTGGTATCATGGCCCGTGTCTGTAACCATCAGGAGCCTGGGGATTCTGGATCCCTGCCTTTTTCAGGGAAGATTATCGTGTCTGTCATTCCCCCTTAGGCCCTCCTAGTGCCCTAGTGAGGAAAAGAGGCAAACACAGATGGCCAAAGCCATTGCCAGGTTTAGGAACTCTGGAATTAGGAAGTTAAGGGTCATCTTGGAGGCTCAGAACATAAGGTTGAACTCGATCTCTAAACTTGTTGCGAAGACATTGAGCTCTCTGCTCCAGCTCCCCAGGTTAGTGACTTGAGTTAGACTCTGCAGCTGGTTTGTCCCATCATTCCTTCATTCACTTACTCCCTAAGTTTTAAAGGGCCTACTATGTGCAGGGGGCTTTGTGAACCTAATACATGATGGTAAACAAAATCTGGTCCCTGCTTTCCTGAAGATTATGGTGTTGTGACGTAAATGAACTGATGGGATCTACAGACAATACAAGAGCTGTACCTTGTTGGATACTTTGGAGTTCTAATTTTATTAAAGTCTTGGTGACAGTCCTATCACAGACACATTTTTCCTCCCTGTTCTTTGCTAGAGAAAACTTAGACCCTGATTAAGGAAGGCCAGTCAGTCCCCAAGGTACAGCTGGCACAGGTGCCTGGGCTTCTGTACCCCAGAGCCCATGTTTCAGTGCTGTCTTCCCTCCCCAGTGGACCTTGCACCTGATGTGCAAATCAGGGGTGCACTCTGTCTGTTTAAGTAGCCTATGAAATCAGGAGTCAGAAGCCCATATGTGTAAAAGAGGGTCGGTTAGGAACAAACAAGCCAAACTCAAATTAGAACTCATGAGTTCTTACTTCCATCCCAAGCCTTCTCTCTACTCTGACTACAAAATAAGGGCTTTCTTTTACTGGCCTAGAAAAAGTTGCCTAGTTTTCACATTCCTGTGTCACAGAAGAAGCCACTCAGGCAGATGCAAATGTCGACATGCTGGTTCCCATCCTCTTGGTGTTCCCTGCGAGAAGGGTTGGTGCTGTGGTCTAGGGGCAGCTAACACACCTGGGGGCCGCAGGCAGCCCTGCTGTGGGATCTGCTGTCCCCTGAAAGAGAGCAGGTGCTGGAGAGAGTCCTGCCCCAGAGTGCTCTCCTTTTCAATGTGAAGGAGGCTGGGGGGCATCTTGCTGTAGCTCTGGAAGGAGGAATCCGTGAGCACACACATGCACATGCATGCACACGCTTTGCAGCTGGATGACCGTCTCCGACCCTTCGAAGGTACAGAGCTGCACCCCCTACCTGCTTACACTGGTCCCTGTCTCATCCCTGGTACGTCAGGGATGCTTGGGAAAAGCTGCAGGGACAGTCTCTGGCTCTGAACCTCAGAACAGAAAGTGAAGTCCTTATTTGGAGGACATTCTGTGGTGGGTGAACATGGAAAGGGTGGCAGGAGCAGCAGGTGGGGGAGAGGATTTAAAAGGGTGAGCAGCCACATTCCGTCCCTCAGGATGGCTGCCCGCCTTGCCCCTCTCCTGCCCCAGATCTGGCACAAAGGCAGCGCTGGGCACTGAGAAGCCTCGTCAGGGGTGCTGGCCCCCATCCCACGGCAGTAGGAAAACCAGCAACTGTTCTGGTTCCTCCTCCCAGAGGGCGGCTGCCAGGTGCCCGCCCCAGTGGAAGAGGGGCCAAGGGAGAAGAGGCAGATGACAACAAACAGCTTCATCTACCTAAAACTTGATGTGGGCAGAAAGGCAGAGTGAGCCTCAAACCCCTGCCCACGCTGGAGGGTATGGGGAGAACGGGGCAGGCGGTCATTGGAGGAACACATGGATCCCATGCAAGCTGGTGTGACCTCCCCATTGAAAACATAATAGCATTTGACTTTTATAAATATCAGGGGTGATTTGTATAGCATTTCACGCCATGTGCCAAGGAATTGAACATGAGAAAGCCCGAGCTCAGGAATGGCCAGGGAACGTCATAGGCACTTTGGGAGGGAGAGTCATATGCTGTTCCTTCAGTCAGTGCACCAGCATAGACTTACTCCTGACCTCATTTCATGCTGTTACTATAAAGGCATGTTTGATGCCTAATATAGAGTTTTATTTTCCAAGCACAGGGCTCTTGGCTTTGTTGGAGCTGCTTGCTATGGAGTAGGGAAGGATAATTCAGCTGTCACCTGCTGGCCCAGACAAGCCATCCTTTACCCTAGTGACTCTAGGGCCCTCTGGCCACCTTATGGAGGGGCCACCTATGCTTTTAAAAAAAAAAAAAAAGAAACATTATTTTTAAATTTAAAAGTCATTTTTGAATTTAAAAATTTTTTTAAATTTTTTAATTTTTAAAGATTCATTCATTTATTCATGAGAGACACAGAGAGAGAGAGGGAGAGAGGCAGAGACATAGGCAGAGGGAGAAGCAGGCTCCTTGTAGGGAGCCCGATGTGGGACTCGATCCTGGACCCTGGGATCACACCCCAAGCTGAAAGCAGATGCTCAACCACTGAGCCACCCAGGTGTCCCCAAAATTTATTTTTTTTAAAGTGATTTCAGGTTTACAGCAATATCAAGTGGAAAGTATAGAGAATTCCCATATACGCCCTGCCCCCACATATCCACAGCCTCCCCCACTGTCAACATCCCCTGCCACAGTGGAACCTGTGTTATAACCTGTGATCCTACACTGACACACTGTAAGCACCCAGTCTAGAGTCTGCATATGGTTCACTCTAGGTGTCCTGTGGGTTTGGACGAATGTATAATGACATGTACCTACCAGAGTTGCATCATACAGAATAGTTTTACTGCCCTAAAAATCCTTCATGCTCTGCCCATTCATCACTGCAGTACATTTCATGTGAAGCATTGGTGCTTTGAACGGTGCTTTAAGGGGATTGGTAGTGGTTGGCTGTTTTAGGATTGGGAAAGGGAGGTTCACCCAAGGCAGATCTGGGTTGGAGAAGGTTGAAGCTCTTTCAGTTGATCTCTTGGGTGTCTGCTTTGTGCTAGACATATATGCTACAGCAGCATTTGGGACCCCCAGGGTCTCTGCCTTGACTGGCCTCCCATCGTCACAGAAATGATGGTGACCATCCTTGTCGTGTGAGGGGTAGCATGGTATGTGGAAGCCATAATGAGTCACAAGAGGAAAACTGAGTTCTGATCTGGGCTCTCACAGGCTTGCTTCCTCTTCTTCCCTCAAACATTGGCTGTGTGAATTGGCGGTTCTGTGGTTCTAAGCACAGCCTAAGATTCTGATCTCCTATTGATCATCTCCATTTTTCTCAACCTTAATTTTCACATTTGTAAACTATGATTAAAAACTGTGCAATGGGGGCATCTGGGTGACTCAGTGATTGTCTGCGGCTCAGGGTGTGGGATCAGGTCCCACATCGGGCTCCCCACAGGGAGCCTGCTTCTCCCTCTGCCTATGTCTCTACCTCTCTCTATGTGTCTTTCATGAATACATAAATAAAATCTTTAAAAAAAAAAACCCATACAATGGTTTTTGTAAGGCCTGAATAAAATACTACATATCGAGGGCTTAGCCTAGTGCCTGGAATGTAGAGCACACCTTCAGTGGGGGCTTCTTGCTCTGACTGTTTAGATGTCTATGGGTTCTGTTCCTTGCCAGCAGACACCTGTTTCTTTCACTTTATTTAGAAGCTTATTCAATAAAGGTTTAAGTAAATGCTGTGTCTGAAGAAGGGATTAAAGATGAAGATCTTTTGCCCCTTACAAATTATTCTGGAAATTTGAGGGGAAGGAGAGAATTCAATGTTTGAGGACTGTTGCTCAGCGCTCGGGACAGCTTGGCTCTTATCAGGGACAACCTAACCTGGTGTACCACCACCCCTGCAACACATACAGGCAGAGGTTTATTTTTTTAAAAGATTTTATTTATTTAATCATGAGAGACAGAGAGGCAGAGACACAGGCAGAGGGAGAGGCGGGCTCCCTATGGGGAGCCTGATGTGGGACTCGATCCCAGGACACTGGGATTACACCCTGAGCCAAAGGCAGACTCTCAACCACTGAGCCACCCAGTACCCCAGGCAGAGGTTTAGAGAGTACATCCCGTTCATTGTCAGGGCTGGGATTTGAGATGAGGTGCCCTGGTGGTGAGTCTTCTGGGCTTTCAGGATCCTCTGTCATCCTGCTGTTCAGAGCTGCTCCTTCTCTCTCAAATCCCCACGATCAGCCTCACCAACCACCCCCCACCCCCCGCCCACTCTGACCCAGGGTCCCCTCCTCTCTCTGCCTTCCCATTCTTCATCCCCTGTGTTTCTCCTGTCTCCCCCTGACTCCACTTCCAGCTCCTACCCTTTCCTCTCTGACTGCTCTCTCGTCTCCTTCGTGACACCATCGCTGCCCCGTGATAGAAAGGAGTTAATAAAAACCCATGTGTAACTGAAACTTGAAAAGCCATAAATCGCCTTGTTTTTTCTAGGATGTTGGTAGCATTTTGATTTAATAGTTGGACAAACACAAGGGCCTATTTTATTCAGAGTTTACAGGCCTCAAGGCTGTTATTCCTCCAAATTTAATAGCATTGAAATTGCAGGGTTTGCTATAATTTGCCTATCGCTTTCTGCTCCACCATGGATGTTTATTGTCAGCGGGATGGAATCTCAATCCGACTCACTTAGATAACATGTCTGTTAAACATTTAGATAATTGTACCATCATTAACTTGTCACATTATTTTAGAGATTCAAAACAGAAGCAGGGTAAGTAGAGGTAGTGGAGGTGGGGGAGGAGGAGGAGGAGGAGGAGAAAGAGAAAAGCTCTCCTGGTTAAACGACCAGGAGACAGATGAGAGTTGATTTTACACCCTTGACATTTCGCTGGAGGTGTCTAGGTTAAGGAGGTGTGTCCTGCAGAGCGATTCGGAAGGCTGCCTCCTGCCAGGGCGGGGTGCCTCTCTCCTGGGCCAGGCCCATCCCTGGGACTGTGCAGCCGATGCTCAGAAACCCACGGTATTTATTTCAACCCCAGCTTTGGCCTTCATGGACCAGAGATCAATTTTTTAGCCTCCCTTAGGGTTGCTGATTACAACATTATATGTAATTACAAAGCAATGAGAGCAACCTAAATGTCCAAAGGTAAGGAATCTGTTAATTATAGTACCTGACACGGAGAGATGTCCATGATGTTTTGTGTGATAGAGGCTGGTTAGAGAAAACAGGTTGTACAGTGTGGTGCCATTTACTACAAAACACTGAAGCCATCCTGGACGATTCTATAAGGCTCTCTAGCTATTAACAGTGAGTATCTTTAGAGAGAATAGGATTACAGAGCAAATAAGGTTTTATTTTCTGTTTTATCTACTTCTGAATAATAATTATTTGTGGCCATGTATCATTTATAAAAACTTAAAAACTAAGGTCACATGATAAGGGAGAAAAATAGTACCTTTAAAAGGAGAACTTAAAAAAAAATAAAAGGATAACTTTTTTTTTCTTACTAAGAGAGCGAGAGAGAGAGGGCACCTGGGTGGTTCAGTGGTTGAGTGTCTGCCTTTGGCTCAGGTCATCATCCTGGGGGTCCTGGAATCGAGTCCCACATTGGGCTCCTTGCAGGGAGCCTGCTTCTCCCTCTACCTATGTTTCTGCCTCTCTCTGTGTGTCTCTCATGAATAAATAAATAAAATCTAAAAAAAAAAAAAAAAAGGAAAGAAAAGGAGAGCAAGAAGGTGGGTGGGAAGGGGCAGAGGGAGAGACAGTCCTAAGCTGACTCCCTGCTGAGCATGGAGCCCATGACCCTGAGATCATGACCTGAGCTGAGACCAAGTGTCAGATGCTTTACCCACAGAGCCACGCAGGTGCCCCCAAGAAGGAGGACTTCCTAAAAGGAAAGGCTACATGTTTAAATAATTGGATTTTGAGAGAGATCCAGGACACAGTGTCCCAGCTACATTGGCAGGTGCCTTGGTTTCCATCGTAGGTCATAGCTGCTGTCCATGCTCACCAAGGGCCTTAATGGGGGAAGCAGATAGCAAGAAAGATTTTCATTACGCCTAAATGAGAAATGAGGTCAAATCCAGAACGGTGATGGAGACCGGGAATAAGTAAATGTGAGATTCTGGGAACAGTGTAATGTCAGCAGTGGTGGGACACGAGCTTGGCATCTAAGACCGCCCCCCAGAAGTTTGATGGTGCGTGCCTGCTGGTCCTTCAGGGTTGACAGGTGGGACTGCGATTCTGATTGGCAGCCTTTGGAGACTGCCTTCCCAGGGCCTGCTCTGTGACTCGGGTGGAGGATTCAACTATTGCCTCTCACAGGTTGTGCACAGCTGGTGACACAGTGGAATAGGGGAGAAAATGTGCAAGTCAGAACATAAGGGTTAATGTTTTCCTGATTGTACTGTAAATAATGCAGATATTGGGGGGGTGGGACAAACAATGTGAATATTTTATAGACTGTAGGCTAAATAATATATATATTTAGAAAACCAGCTTAAATATTTCATATGCTGCAGCACAGATTTCTGCAGAGGGGGGTGAAGTGGGCTGCGGAGGCCAGTGGGGAAGGAGGGGATGGTGGTGCCCGAGGTGGGGACACAGAGGACTTAGAGTCCAAACGTGTGTGAGGCTGGGCAGCAAGGGGTTAGGCAGCTGGCAGATTCCTGGAACCTGATTAGCTGGAACCCTCGGATTTTTGGAAACCATCCTTTAAGTATCCTGTACTCTCTGTCTTGTCATTCTTTGTCTTCACTTCTACCGTGGGAGAGAGACAAATGACAACCTCATCACATGCGTTTTATTTTTAAAAAGCAACTTCCAACCCAAGAGAATGGAAAACCTAGGTCCACACACAGACTCATACATGAATGTTCACAGCAGCCCCATTCACAGTAGCCAAAAACTAGAGATGGCCCAGGTCTGCCCTGCACTTGACAAGCAGACAGAGTGTGGTAGGGCCATGCCATGGAGTACTACTCAGCCATGAAAAGGAGCAGAGTGCTGATACCGTGCAGTCACATGCACGCACGCATGTGGACAACAACGTGAAAGAAGGCAGGTGCAAAGGCTGCATGTTGTGTGATTCCATTTGTGGGAAGTGTTCAGAATAGGCAAGTCTTAGAGGCAGAGCAGATTAGTAGTTGCCAGCAGCCGACGGGAGAGTGGGGAATGCCATCCAATGCATATGGAACTTCTTTTTTAGGCGGAGGAAAATATTCTAGAATTGATAGCGTTGGAGACGCTTGTATAGCTTAGCGAGTGCATTCAAAACCATTGGATTGTATATTTTAAAAGGTAGTACTTCTAGGGTTTGTGAATTCTGTCAGCTAAAACAAAAAGCCATCCCCAGGGATGTTGGTTTGTACAGGCTCAGCCGGTCCCCTCTACTTTCTGTGTCATAGGCCTTTCTAAATAGGTAGCAGTTCACATCCAAGTGACCGTTCGGACAGTCCTGCTGTTCACAGAAGGCAGCAGAGGGCTCGGCCCTCCTGGACTTGAAGGTGCTTCCCTTTGCTCCCCGTTCTTACATTTTTCAGAATTGGGAAATGGAAGAGGCAGGAGGAAGGAATCAGGTCGAGGCCCTCAGTGGGAGAAAGATGTGAACCTGCCATCCGCAGTCAGGGAGACTGGGGAGCTGCCTTCTGGGTAGATCTCAAGAAGAAAAGCTGGTCCTTACCTTCCTGGGGAGGAGTCACTCTTGCCAAAGGCAGCATGATCAGCATGGACCCAGGGAGAGCCCATTTTAAGGAAAGAATCCTATAAATAATATGTGCTCAGCGTGGGGAAATGAGAAAGTACACAATCTTTTTGTTTTCTTTTGAACAAACATGGAGCCATCGTATGCGATGTGTGCTGTTTTGTAATCTGTACCGTGCATGCCAACAGACCTGCATCTTGATAATCATTTGGTTTCCTAGGATGCTCCCTACACCCATTCATTTCTCCTGTAAGCCCTGATGGGCCTTCCTTGTGCACGGACGGGGATGCGCCTTTGCCTTCCATGCTTTGGTCAGGGCACCGGGCCCCACATCTGAAGGCCCTTCTGGGGACCGCAGGCAGAAGTAGCTAACAGAGCTGCAGCGCATTATCGCCCCTTACCTATCGCTCCTTCTGTCAACAAGATAAACTGGGCTGGCCGGGCACTTTTGCAGCAGCTGTTTACTTGGCCATTCAAGGCAAGCTTGAGGAGCTGGGAACCTATCCAGTCCTCACATTTGATCTTCTTAAAAGCTGTTTTCCTTTGGTTTTCTCCAGCCTTGCAAACGGCCACTCGCCCTGGGCAGGATCTGAGCAGGTAATTTACCTCCTCTCCTAACGTAATGAATGGCCCCGCCCGGGGCCTGGGCAGACCCAGGAAAATAGAGGCATCGATTTATTTGCCAAGTTAAAACCCAGAGTTAAGTAGCAAGTGAAGCATCTCCATATGTTAAGTGTCCCAGGGCCAACTAGGGGGAAGATACCCCAAACAGGTATTAGGAGAAAGGTTTTTCTTTTGGAATTTCCTTCTGTGAACGTTAGGAAAAGTTACTTAGCAGCAGGATTTCAGGTTTTGGGTCAGACAAAATGTTCCCTGCCCCCGCTAGGAGAAGATCCATTACAGATTGGAAATGACTTTGTCTCTAAGTGCCCATTGTCAGATGGGATACACATTCCCCTCAACCAAACAAATATAAAATGCTTCCAGCCTCTGCCTCGGATTTTCTATTACTGTTTCACAGGACTCCAGAGAGTTTTAAGATAGCAATTTGATTAAGCTTATGGGGAAGATCCCATCAGATAACATTCTTTTTCTGCAGGTAGAGATAATGTGTTCAAGTATTAAGTATGTTTTAAAGGTAATTATCTTTTCCATATTCATTTTAGTTACAGGAATTGAAAAGGGGGAGACTTTGCATCTAAAAGCTGCCCCCTGGGCCCTGGAGTCGCTCTGGCTTCTCTCCTTTGGGAAACACTCTTGAGGTTTTTGACAAATGAATGAGCACCAAGTGTTTTTCTATTCCCGAATGCGTTGGGATCCCTGTCTCCAGAGAGGTGGTCTGGAAGGCGGGGTCTTGGCCACTGCCTTCGGCAGCCTGCCTAACTTGGATTCCCATTCTAGAATGCTTCTGGGCTCCCCATCTTAGGTTCCTGGATGCCAGGAGGAGGCCTGGCTTCTACTCAGAAAGCAGTCTTGCTTGATCCAGCGGTGAGTCATAGTGTCACATCCCTCACCTTGTAAAAGCGGAGCCTGGGATTACCATTTCCATGTACTGGGCCCTGTGGTGGGATGTGCTCATATTGGGAGAGGCTAATTTGAGGTCTAGAATTCTAATTTTTGTAGACTGCCGGACCTCAGAACTAGAGCAAGAAGCTCTGCGGAGGATGGTCCTGAGCCTCAGAGAAGTTCAGTGATTTGCCTGGGATCACACAGCAAGTTAGAGAGGGTCACTGTGGGTTAGCACCCAGGACTCCTGGTCTTGGACCACTCTTACTGTTCCCCAAGGATACCCACAACTCTGTCACCTCCAAAGAATAATACTCTTTCCCCTTGCCCATGAATCTCCTGGGTGGGAGAGTCTGTCCCACGTGGCGCTCCTTGGCAGTCCGTTACTCAGAGTCTACTCTGAGGGCTTCCAGGCCCTGTGTGGGTCCGATGCCCTGGAGCTCCTTAGGCCTTCATTCTGCCTACCAGCCATGCAGTTCTAAGCACTCTGAATTTTTGGGGGGGGGGGGGGGGGAACAGACCCAAATCGTACCTTCAGAAAGCTAACCATTGCTAAGGAGGAAAACAGACCTATCTAAAGAGATACTTAAGAAAAAATAAAAAAATAAAGAGATACTAACAGTGCAAGGCGGTTGAATATGATTTGTGCTGTGGGGGTTCAGCATAGTGTTTATAGCATCTTGCATTCCTTTGCCCGCCTGCAGCCCTTCTGCTGCAGCCAGAAACCCATAACTCCTGTGGATGGCATTTGCCTGAGTTATATCCTCACCTGATCGTCAGGGAACACTCTCGGTCAGATGGGCTGCAGCGTGTTGGTCTGGAGGCAGCTAAGTCTGGGAAAGGACCCGAAGTGACAGTTTGTCGTTAGAGACTCCAGGTGGATGGTGTGCAGTGCCCCATGGTCTCAGCCTGAGGTGGCAGTGGAGGAGTGGGTGTCAAGTTGGACGACCCAGGCTGGGGTCGGTGCTTGGCCTTGTAGGCTAACTATATCCAAGGTAAGGAAGCTCTGGCATCTAAAATGCACACCCGGTGTTGCCTCTCCTAGCTTATTCCTGGGAAGAGCCTCACTGTCTTACCGTGGCTACATATGAAAATCATTTGGAGGAGCTTTTAAAAAAAAATAGCACCAAACAAGGGCTCACACCTCAAATCCTCAAACATGCAGGCGTGGATGTTTCTTAGAGCCTTCAGGAGATGTACATGGAGAGCTAGGGTTGAGAACTTCTGGATGGCATAGAAAGTGCCCCCCAGTGACAGCCTCAGGCCTCACCTTCTACCCCCTGTAGTGGATTCCTCCTGAGTCCTGCTGTCCTGCTGTTTTTCCCTTCCATGTATCTCCCCCAACTCTGTCATGCTCATCCTATTCCTTATCCGCCTGGCATATTCTTCTCAGCTCTATTGTGTCTGTTATGGACCAGATATCCATGTCCTCTGAGTCCATATGTCAAAGCCCTCAGCTCCAGTGTGATGGTATTTGGAGGTGGGAGACCTTGGGGCAGGTTTGGAAGAGGCTGTGAGGTGGAGCCCTCAGGATGAGATTAGGGTCTTCACAGGGAGAGGAAGAGGCTGGAGCTCCCTATCTTTGCACCATGTGCGGACACTGCTAGAAGGTGGCTGTCTGCAAGCCAGGAGGAGGGCCTCACTGAGAACCCAGCCATGCTGGCACCCTGATCTCACACTTTCAGCCTCCAGAACTGTGGGAATAAGTGTCTGCTGTTCAAGCCGCCTAGTTACGGTATTTTGTGATAGCAGCCTGGAGCAGACTAGGATGGCACCCTTCTGTGTCACACCATCACCCCAACGAAGCAAGGGGAGAAGTGTATGCTCTCCAGTTGCAGTGCTTGGCCACATTGCTACTCTGCAAGTTAGAAGTGATGTCTGAACCATTGCTGGGTCCCTGGGCCCTTGCACTGTGTTAGAACAAGTGCCCATGGGGTAAATATTTGTTATGCGACTAATAGAAAGCAGTGAGGGAGCTTCCTGATTAGAAGTGGGAAAGGGGAATAGGGGAATCTGATTTCAGATTTTTTTTACTCTTCATTTCCCAGCTGTATGTCCTTAGAGAACTCGCTCAACCTTTGCAAGTCTCAGCTTCCTTGTCTGGAAAATTAGAGCAGTGTACTTGCACTCTGTACCTCAAAGATGGATGTGAGGATCAGAGTGATCTTTTAGGAGTTGTTATTCATCTTCGTAAGGCATGAGGCACAATTTATATTTCAGGCATTGTTATACTTGTGACTCTCAATACCCCCGGGACGCTTTGGCTTCAGGGCACCCTGAAGCGTGCCCTACTCTGTGCCTTCCACGCCGCCTCCCATCCCAGCTCTGCCACGTGCTTTTCTTCCCTTGGCTTCTTTGGTTGCACCTGCCGTGCTCTCCCCTGCACATGGGTGAATGCCGCATGAACGCAAGTCGACTGCTATTATAACATATTTTGAATTATAGAGAAAATAATGAGGAATGCAGCCTAGTCCATTCAGTAATTAAGGATTCCGTGTGGCATGGTGGGCAGAAATTAGGAGGAGTGGTATCCTGGGATTTTTGACCGAATATGATCTAAATGGGTCAGTGATATAGATCCCGCATCTAAGCCCATCCAGATATATAACCTCTTGTGTGGAGAGAGTTTGAGAAGGAAGATATTCCCTAAACTCTCATCCCTTCCTCATTCATCAGCTGTGATTTGAACACCAACCACGGGCATAGGTGCCAGTATCCAGAGAGTGTGCCTTGCCTGCCCTCTGGGGGCTCACGGACCCAAACAAGACTGTGACAGAGGCTTGGGCCTGTCATATGCAGGAATGCCCAGCCCTACCTGATGGGAGGAGTGGGCAGGGAAGCCTTGGAGGCAGGAAAAGAGCTCAAACTGAATTTGCTTCTCATTCTCGTCTCTTCTGCTCTAGGGTAAACTTATTTTGTGGGGATGGTGAATGATTTGCTCACCATGCCTTGTAGAATAAACCTTTGTGTGTATGCATGTGTATGTGGGCTGCTGCTAATCCCCTTCCTTTCTTGGTCTCCTGTTTCTGAGGCTAGTGGTGTCTGGGATTTTCAGAGGGAGGAAGGATATAAAAGGGCAAGACAGGAGACCCCAGTGCCTGGATTCAGAGCCTCTGCATTCCGGAGACCCCCCAGAGGCCCCTCTCCCTGGACCCTTCAGCTCGAGAAAGCCATTGTGCTCTGTCCTGGCCTCTGACCCCGAGGCTCTGGGAAGCAGCAGGTTGTTGACACTTGGACAATCATTTCTTGCAAGGCTACTGCCTCCCTTGGGAGCTCCCCTCTCTGCCTTGGGGTGGTGACTGTTCCCCCAACCAGGAAGGGGGGTGGTGAAGGAGGAGGGAAGTTAGCTCTGGGTCAGAATGGGAGGCAAGGAGGGGGCTCCTGGATTTGAGCCCTCTCCCTCCCCCCATTCGGGGCAACTTCCTCCATGGGCCCCATGGTTCACTCCTCTCTCACCTGCCAGCTCAGAGGCGCCCCTCCCAGGGCTCAGCTTTGGGAAAATGAATCCAGGAGACCTGTTTCTGGACTTCTGCTCTTTTGTTGTAGGTCTCCTGTTTGTCGGGGAGACTCCGGTGTCTTCCTGGAGGATACTTATACCTGTTCACCTCTTGCAGTCGTAGAAACAAAGGATATTCCTAGTCCTGGTGCTGCCTGTTGCTCCTAGTAGCAACATTTTGGGCAAGTCACTTGCCCTTTTGGAAGTTCATTTTCCTTGTTGGTAGAATGGGGTCAGGAAACCCCACTTACCTAGGGGCTTTCTGTGAAGCTCACGTGGAAGAAGACATTTGTGAGCACTTTGCACTCTGTGAAGCAAATGCATGGCCTGGTGATTTTGGTTTCTGTTATTGCCAGGGCTGGCGCTTTGCCTGTGTGATTCTTAGAGTTTCTGAGTGTGAGGTTCCCAAGCATTTTTCTCCTCCTTTCTCCTTTCTAGAGCATTTCAGAAAGCATTTTCAGAAGGGGGCGGAGTGGGACAGAGGGACTCTTAAAATTTGTAAGTGCCACTTTGCATTCCTTCCACCTCCATCTCAATAATAAATAACTAAGCATGCAGCCAGGAGCTGGGATGTTCTGTCCAAAGGAACGCGAGAATGCATCTCCAGCAGCCTGGCATCCCCATTCAGCGGGCCTGGACGGTACCATTTCTCCAGCAAGGAGAAGAAAAAAAAAACTATCTTGCTAAGCTACAGAAAAATCTCCCTTGTGCTTTAATTCTGGAAGAAGCGGATTAGTGTGGCCATATTTAACCTTTGACCCTGACACAAAAGCATTATCAAAATTAGTTACCAAGAGACTCTGTCTTCCTCCTCCCTGCCCCCATGTCCCTCTTTGCAGGGGCTGGTTTAGGATCTCGGGAAACTCCTTTGGAGTAAGAGCTCTGTTCATAAGAGCCTTGTTGCCCTAGAGACGCCGGGCCTGGCGCTTGCTGCCAGGGCGTCTGGGGTCCAAGGTGGGCTGAAGGGCAGAGATGGGAGTCTTGCACTGTCCTGGGGGTCAGAATTTGTGGGCTGGGTTTAAACCTCTTCCTCCTTTCAAACCAGCCTGGTTCTTGGCCTTCCAGTCAGGTGCCAGGTTGATATATAGACCCCCTTCCTCAGAACTTTCTTTAACACCGCCCTCTGCCTGGCGGCTGTATGACCTAAAGATACCAGTTGATCTGAAGGCTTAATTTCCAGCATCTTCCTCTTCTGACAGAAATCCATAGACTCGGGGGGAACAGAGTAGGGGGTATATCTGGACCTGCATCATCAGTGTGGATTCATATCCCATCCTCCCCACCATTTAGTCATTGTGGCCTTGGGCAAATTATTTGAACCCTGAGCCTCTCTCTGTAAAATGGGCATAGTAATAATACTAGTGCTCACCTCCTACAGTTATTTTTGAGGATAAAGAATAGGATACTTGTGAGGTGCTTAGGACGTATGGCCCCTTACCAAGCATTCAGCGGCCATCAGCTACTGTTATTACTGTCCTTGGTGTCATCGTTATTGATCCATCACCACCTCCTGGGGTCCTGGTGGGCTCCTGCCACCGCATCCCTCCCCGGCCCCCAGGCACACAGGGGTTTCATGGGTGCCCTGCCCCATTTCCTGCTCTGCTGCCTGCCTAGCTGTCTTTGCAGTCATGTTAGCATCTCCTCTTGGATCAGGGTGTGGGGGGAGTGGAGGCGGGGGTGAGGATTGGCTGCGTTTCATACCAGAAGTCCAGCTTGCCGTGGGGGCGCAGGAGGCAAAAGCGCTTTATAAGCTCTCGATGAAAAGCTGTGAAACAAGATGGTCAAGGATCTGGCCGGGCCTGGTTCAGGATTATGGCCGGCCCCTGGAATGCCGACGGGGCCTCTTCTAAGAAGCCAGTGTCTATTTACAGTGTATCTCTCATAAACCCCAACGCTGGGGCGAGGGCAGGGGGACTCGCCCTCCTGGC
The DNA here is from genome assembly GCF_018345385.1 of Vulpes lagopus. NCBI lineage: Eukaryota > Metazoa > Chordata > Mammalia > Carnivora > Canidae > Vulpes > Vulpes lagopus. The sequence continues at coordinate 45,391,928 of NC_054833.1, read as the reverse complement.
ATGTGATTGATTATCTGGTATTTATGCCATTGAGGACTTGTCAGCGGTTCGGGGTCAGAGGGTCATCTCATGTGTCTTGCCGCCCATCCACGTCCCTTTGTACAGTGTGGACCGGGTGAGCTGTGCACAAAACAGCTTTTTCTTTACCTTGGGAACAGGGGGAGGGGGTGGGGGTGGGGAGTGTCAATGAATTTTTTTTTTCAGACTTTTCTGAATAGTGTCCTTTTAATTCTAAAGAACTTTTAATTAAAAGTAGCAGGAAAATTCATCTCGAGAAGGTTTAGCTTACTTACCTTAACAGATACTTTTGTGTCCTGAGAAGCTGGGAGTGACTTTCCAAAAAAAAAAAAAAAAAGGAAGAAGAAGAAGAAGAAAGAAAGAAAGAAAGTCAGGGTTTTTGTTGGATCTCTCTGACCCTCCCCAGCATCTTCGAAGTCCCCCGGAGATGCCCTGCCCTCGCTGTTTTAAGTGTGGCCCCTGCCTGGGAAGCAGGAAGGAGGGAGGTGGTGCCTCGGCTTTAACACGGCTAGGGTGTTTAGAAAGGACGGCTCTCCCTCTGGTCCGGCGTTCTCCGTCCCTCTGCTCCAGCCTTCTCCTGGTGCTGGATGAAGACACAGAGTCTGGAGTCACAGCAAGTCACAGCAAGTCGGTTGCAGAGTCAGGTGCTGGGCTCCGTTCTTCTGACCCCCAGCTGGCGTTCCGCTAGCGCACCCCATCATTCTCCAAAGCCAAGTGAACAGAAATGTGACCCTACTGCTGCTGTTTGCAGATGTGCTGGGTGTTTGAGAGTGGGCAATGGCTCCTGCAGGGCCCCCCGACTCATCTCCCTGTCTCGGAGCAGCCAGCCTGTGCTCTCTCTGTCCTCCGAGAATTGCTCTGTGTCCCCCTTCTTCAAAACCTGCGGAGAGAGAGGCTCCCTGTCCCTGTCGCTAGAAAGCAGCACTCTTCGCCCTTGCAACTCTGGCAATCTGGATGTCCTTCTTCAGAACAGGTAGCTCCGTTTCGTCCTGCTATGGTTCAGGAGTGGCCTGTGTGGAAGCTGTCGCTCTGTCCATCCACACGCCAACAGGGGAGCTTGAAGAGCTCTGACAGGCCAGGGCACCTCATTTTTTTTAAAGATTTTATTTATTTATTTATATGAGAGAGAGAGAGAGAGAGGCACAGAGACATAAGCAGAGGAAGAAGCAGAATCCCTGTGGGGAGCCCGATGTGGGACTCGATCCTGGGACCCCAGGATCATGCCCTGAGCTGAAGGCGGACGCTCAACCACTGAGCCACCCAGGTGTCCCTGGGTACCTCATTCTGTGTCCTGCTGCACCGTGGGCTCGCTGTCACAGGGAACCCTCCACCCTCTAGGATCTTACCTGGGTCCCCTCTCCTGGGGATGGCCCAGGATACTCAAATGAGACCATGGTGGGGGACTGCCCATGGCTGTCAGCTCGAACATCTAGAGCTGTGCTGGGTTTCTGGCATCGAACAGTGCTGGAAACCCCAGCAGAGAGATTATTTACCTGGAGTTGGCTATTTGTCGGAGTCATGGGAAACTCACACTCCCCATATCATATTCCTCGTTTTGTCTGCCTTGCACACCCCACCCCCCCACTTAAAAAATGCAATACAAAGAATCATCTTCCAAATAATAGCTTTAGAAATCCTAATTCCTTTCTATTCCCTCCATTCCCATTCAAGTTAAATTAGTGAATGCTAATTTGGACTGGTGAGGCATCACTATGAGAGAGAGACTAACGTGGTGCAGGATCTGATTCTTGCTCATGAGAAGAGTACCCCGCCTGTCCTGAGTTCTGAAGAATTTACTGAGTGCCGTGCACTGTGCTGTTATTTTCCTTAGTCCTTTTTCTTTTTTTAAGATTTTATTTATTTATTCACGAGAGACACAGAGAGAGAGAGGCAGAGACATAGGCAGAGGAAGAAGCAGGCTCCCTGTGGGGAGCCCGACGTGGGACTCGATCCCGGGACTCCAGGATCGCGCCCCGGGCCAAAGACAGGCGCCAAACCGCCGAGCCACCCAGGGATCCCTTATATCAACTTTTTATTTTTTTTTAATTTTTATTTATTTATGATAGTCACAGAGAGAGAGAGAGAGAGGCAGAGACATAGGCAGAGGGAGAAGCAGGCTCCATGCACCGGGAGCCTGATGTGGGATTCGATCCCGGGTCTCCAGGATCGCGCCCTGGGCCAAAGGCAAGCGCCAAACCACTGCGCCACCCAGGGATCCCTTATATCAACTTTTTAAAGTGGAACATCTTGTTTCCAAGATGAGGAAGAGAAGGACAGCTTTTCCTGGGTTATATAGCTGATAACCATTATCGCTAATATTCATCAAAATCAAACCTTGGCTTTCTGCTTGGGAGCATTAACCTCCTTGAGGCCACGTGAAATCTCTGTGAGGTAGGTATGGTTATTACTCTGATTTCACAAAAGACAAAATAGGCACAGAGGAGTTAGGTAACTTGCCCCAGGGTCACATAGCAGTGGTTAAGTGGCCAAACTGGATCTGTGCCACAACGAGTGACAGCCGAGTTCACAGTTAACCTGCTATACCTGTCTGCCTCTGTAGGTTTCAAAGCGGGTCTGGAACTTAGAGCTTTCAGATGCCAGTGCTCATGTGGTCTTTTCCCACTATCCTCACGTAAATTTGCTGGGAGACACTAGATCTAGACATATATAAATCAGCCAGAGACCAGCAAAAGGTCACTGTGTAATCAGATGCCAGCCTAGGTGGTGCATGGAGAGGAATTTAGAGGAGGAATATGCTAACAAGGACAGTGTGGAGTCTCCTCTCTGAAAACCCACAATAAGGGGTCAGTGACTAATTCTTCTCTCTGTCCCCAGGATATAACCCAGGGCCAGCCACACATTAGTGTCCCATAAATGCTGGTTAAGCTTCCAGAAAATATTTCACAGGGGAGGTAGGGTTAAACCAAATTTACCCTTTGGGCCAATGATGTTGAGAATTTCATTTTGTTGCATGCTGACTGGGTGCCTAAGTACTCAGTGAGGTGTGTTATTTATGCTGTTCTTTCCCTTTACAACAGCCCTCTGGCCATTATCATATCTAAGGTAAACTGAGGCCCAACGGAGGCTCCATAGTTTTCTCAAAGTCTCTAAGCCTTTTTTCCCATACTGACTTCAAAATCCATTCCCTTTCCTAACACAAAGAAAGAGGCAGTAGCCAAGTGGGGAGGACAGAAGTGAGTGGAGCCTGCCTGGAGACTCTCAGTTGGCTTGGGGACCTGGAATGCCAGAATGGGGAACGTGTCCACTTTTCCTGTTGCTTATGGTTGAGAGTTGCCACTTTGATATAAGGATTTCTGGATCTATGAACTTAACTGTGTCCAGTTAATTGAATTTATAATTCAGCACCAAAATGCTGAAAAGAATGGTCTTTTATGCCCCTTAATGAGTGCTATAAAAACAAGTGGTGAATCTAATTTTATGAATGATCCTTTATGACTTACCTGATAACTAGTGGCTGTTCAGCACAAAGGACTCGTAACTCAGTGTGGACCTAAGCTGGCTGCCTGCAGTAAAAGAACTTGCTTTAAAGTTGCCATCTTGCTCTTGCTGAGTGTCCCTGGGATTTATTTTTTTAAATATTTTATTTATTCATGAGAGACACAGAGGCAGAGACACAGGCAGAGGGGGAAGCGGGCTTCCTGCAGGGAGCCTGATGTGGGACTTGATCCCAGGACCCTGGGCCAAAGGCAGATGCTCAACCATTGAGCCGCCCAGGTGCCCCAGGAATTGGGATTTAGTTGTTCTTTCTCTACTATCCCCTTCTGGTAGAGGACAGGACATTCTGGGGAAATGTGGAGAAGGGTCTCCCGGCCCATCAGCTCAGGGTGACCAAAAACTCACACCTCCTGGAATCAGCTCTTCCCAAGAAGAAGAATGGAAAACCATAGCAGCTCATTCCTTCTCTTTATGATGGTGGATATTGATTCTGCCTAGGTGTTGCCAGCTATGCTGGGGAAGAGAATAGAAACAGAGGGAAAGATACCAAAGGGAGGCAAGAAAGAGTTCCTTTTACCTTCACCCTCCAATAAGAGGCTGGGAGCTTTAAAAAAAAAAAAAAGGCCAGAAGACGAAGTTGAAGAGAAGCTTCAGTCAGATGCTGGTGAGAATTTCCTGAGTTGAAAAGATGTTCCTAAGAAAGACCAGAAAACCTCCATCTCTAGAGCTGCTTATATTGAGTATGTACACACAGAAGTGCCTCTAGCTTTTTTACAGGTTTTGGGGGTCATTTTTATATTATTTAAAAGTTGGATGATTTTGTGATTATGAATCTAACTATTAATAGATGCTGGCCATACAATTCAAGCATCATCCATGCACCATTCATATAGTTTAAGAAAGGTTGGTTATTCCCATCTGGGAAGCTAGAGGCAAGGTGCTGGACTCAGTGGCCAGTCTCTGCCCATGGCGCCAAGAAATGGAATAGCCTTTGGCATAGGGAAGCCCTTGAACGCAGCAGCCAGATTAGGGGTGTGAGAGTGTAGAGGAGGGAAGGCCAAGATCACGCTGTGGTTCCCACTTGTTATCGCTTTTCCTGCTTTATCTCGGGTAAGAAGAGGTCCTGCAGCCCTGAGCAAACCTTTCCAGGAGGCTGCTGAGCTGTGAAGAGCACACTCCCCTCCTTCTCCTCCACAGAGCCCTCTCTCCTTTGTACATGCTGCACCTGTAAAGCCTGAAGCCTTGGTATATTGGGTGGGTGGGGAGAAATGCAAACTGGTCTCTGATCTGGGTGCTAATTACTTTCTAGCAGAGCAAGGGTGGGTGGGCTGGGCTAGGACCTTCGGTGCCCATGCTCTAAGCCTTGCCTCAGCTGGCCTTGTGTCCAGGACCTGCCTCTCCCTTGGCCCACCCTCACCAGGCTGATGAATTGCTCTTAGGGTCAACAGGGGCTCTGACTTGACTGTAATCTTTGGTCAGAAGGAGGCTGGGTGACAAGGACAGGGAAAAGCATGTCTGATGACCTTTTACAGGGGAATGCCCACCCAACTGGTCTGGAAAAACCTGTTTGGGCCCCAGAGAAACCTAACAAAACTTGGTGCTATCAGCCTACAAACATCTACATTGGAAGGAGCCTGTAGCGTGCACATGTTCCTTCGGCTGATGGGTAGAGGGGGATAGGAAGCACCACCAATGCCCCCCCCCCCATCAAACCTGGATTCTCACTGCACTGGCACTAAATGACCCCCACTCCTTTTATTTTCAGAGGAAACAAAACAGCTGGCCATTTATTCATTGAACATTCATTGCATGACTCCTGTGTGATTAAGTGCTGGGGATACCCAGATGAATAAGTCCTGGGGTCTTGATTCAGGGAATGCAGAGCTAGGAAGACAGACACATAAGAAGTAATTATAGTGTACAGAGCTCAGTGCAGTGGGGGGGATGTTTGCATCCGAGGTACTGTGGGAGCCCGGAGGTGGGGTACACAGTGTTTGCCCAGGGGATTGGGTAAGATGTCCTGGAGAGGAAGACCTCATAAGGTTTTAAAGAAGCTGAAATCTGCAGAAATAAAGGGAGATCTGGCCAAGAGGGCGAACCGTGTGTGTTTGGACATGGTGGTGGTGTGGCCTAAGCATCCTGTCTGAGGTGGAGCACAGGGAGGGACAAACAGGCCAAGACCACAGAGACCTTGTTAGATTGTCTTAAGGAGCCTGGATTTTATCCATAGGTGACAGGGAGCCCTGAGAAGCCTACACAAGGAAGTTAGGTCATGAGATCAGATCACTTTCTGGTAGGCCGCTGTGGTGGTTGTATGGGGGTCAGCTCTGAGGCAGATGAGCCACGCCTGGGAGCCCCCAGCAGGAATCCTGGCATGGATGTTGGTGGCTTGGGTGAGGTGGTACCTTTCTGGAATGAGAAGGAAGGGACATGTTAGGGAATGCTGAGAAAGATTAGCTGGAGTGGGATGCATGGGGAAGGATACAAGAGGGGCCCAGCCAGCTGTCTAGCATGGGCAACAGAGTAGATATGAGTGCTGACAGCTGAGACAGAGATCCAGAAAAGGGAGCTAGTTTAGGAGCATAAGATGTGGGGTTTGTGTTTGGACACGTCAAGGGTGCCTGTGGAACATCCAAGAGACGTGTGGATTTATGGAGTTTGCGCTCAGAAGAGAAGCCCAGGTTGGAGGCACGATTATTAGCCTCAGAGTGGTCACGGACACCATGAGGATAGAGTTCACCTGGGAATGATGGAGGGTGAGAAGCTCAGGGGGAAGAACATTGGGGGCAAGAAGGCTTCCCTCTGGAGGAACCTCAAGATGTGGCCTAGGGCAGAGATTCCCACAGGCAGATGTGGCTCTGCAGGGTGGGGGCTCCTGGCCCAGGGTGGGAGAGAAGAGGCCAGCAGGATGATCTTGGAACTGCTGGGCTTTATGGGATTACAGGTCTACCCTCCTGCTTCTGGGGGGTCGAGGATCTGTCCTCTGTGCAGTTCCAGGTAAGTTCTTAGAGAAGGACCTGCCCTGCTGCCAGACCTCTCTGGAAACCCGCCTGCGCAGGTGCATCCTTCCTGCTGGCTCTATTGCCCCGCACCCCATCCCTGGAAACCTCCTGGAGTAGGTGCATCTTTCCTGCTGGCTTCGTTGCTCTGCACCCCATCCCCTAGCTCATCTACCTCTTCTCTGAGCTTCAGTCTGCTTGCTTCTATCTCATTTTCTGGAGGGGATATAAGCACCCTGATCACCTCCAAAGGAAGCAGAGAACACTGGGGTTTTACTCTCCCTAAAAGTTCTTTCCCCTCTCCCACAAGGACCCCTAAATGCACAGATCGTTTGGGATGCATGTCCCACTCTCCCTCTGTGCCCTCCTCCAGTGGCGTGGCACTTTGGGACCAGCTGCCAGAGTGATTGACATAAAGCCAATCTATAAATAAAGTCTTTTTCTTTTCTCATAAAGACTTTGTAGTAGAGTTTGCCTTCAAGGTCAAGGCCAGACCTTTCTAAATAAACACATATCAAAGGATCATTAGCAAAGCAGCACTGTTAAATTGAGATATTAACTTCTGTCAACTGCTTGTTTCTTTTTTGTTCTGTAACTCATGACTGCAGTAGGTTTTTATTATTTTGTCCTTAGGCAGTAGCATCTGGCTTCTGTAGAGACTGTAAAAATTAAAAAGCAACACAAATCATTGCGAGAGAAAAGCAGTAAATTCAATGATAAGAATTTAAAATTAAAATGTTTCAGCGCTTTTATATTCTGCAAAACATGAAATGAATGAGTTTGCTGCCTGTTGCCATAAACCTAACCCGGCTAATCGTCCGCTTGGCTTTTTTTTCCCCTGTCTCCTTCGCTCATCACCATCAATTCTGTCTTGGCACCAGACAAGGCATAAAAGTGAAAGCCACGTGTGTGTGCGCACATGAGCATGTGTGTACGTGTGTGTGTGTGTGTGTGTGTGTGTGTGTGTGTAGTGGGGCTCGGGCAGGATGGCAGTTGCATGGAGACCCACCCTAGTTGAATAGAGAAGACAACATCAGGGTCAACTGGTGGGAGCCAGGGTGCGGAAGGGAGGGGTACAGGATTGGCACATCCCCGTGGATCAGAATTCTCTTTTCACTGTTTCCAGTTAGGCACAAGAAACAAAACAGCAGAACAACAATAAGACCCACAGATCACTAACACAAACAGCAGCAACTTGTAGCATCCAGGTGAAATGCTAAGACTGAATTTTCCTGGCAGGTGTAAGATGCTGGGTTAGGTTCTGAGCGGGTCCCGGCTCCTTCCTGTCCCAGACCCAGGCCTTTGAGTAGAGTGCCAGGGATGAAGCAGCATTTTAAACTCTTTATTCCACTGAGTTGGGGTCATTCAAGGCTGGTTGGAGCTGTTAGCTATGTGCTGGGTCATGAGGGAGAAAACGTGGAAGATCCTTTCTCTTCCTTGCCCTTGGACAGTAGTTAAAGAGAAAGTAGATGTGCTGCTCCCTGTGTCAGACAGCTGGAGGACCATCGAAGGCAGTTGTGAATAAGCGAATGGTGGTGTTACACAAGCAGAAGTGCTGGTGGTGGTGGACAAGCTGTGCGGGGTTATCCGAGTGCAGTGGGGCCAGTTCACAACTGCTTTTAGGACCTTGAGCTAAATTCTTGAGTCTAGCTGACTTGGGGCCTGGCTGCCCTGGGCAGCCTGGGGAGGAGGCCTTGTTGGGGGGAGTGGATCTCTCCATGTCCAAACAGGGTGGTGGGGGCCCAGGCGTGTGGGGGGGGCACTGCTGGTTCCTTTTCATGCAGCCTCTCCCAGTTTGACTGCTGGACCCACAGGCATGAGGGCAGAGCTCTTTGTCCCAGACGAAACTTCTCCAGGCTCAGGAGAGGTGAGAGAAGAGAGTGAGTCCTTGGCCTCCATCAAAGGGAGTGAAGGAAAGTGTGAAGATTAGGGGACAGAGGGGTCGAGTCAAGAGGGTATGACTAATAGGGCCGGTCATTCACATAGGGGAGCACATTGTTCTCTGCGCCCAGATGGTCCTCGGAATAAATCAGCTCCGGCAGAGGCAGGCTTCCAGTACGGGGAGTTGGGGCGGCGCTGGCCTGCTAGTCTGTCGGGACATAGCCCAGGCCCAGCCCCGAATAGCAGCCATTCAGGTCTCCTGCTGTGGGTGCTGGCACGGGGGCGGGTGTGCGTGCACACTCGGGTACGTGTGGGTGTGTAAATACGGCACTTACAGCCCCTGACAGAAGGGTGCATGGGTTTGTCTTGTGAGAGGTGGATGCAGAGACACTTACAACTTGGAGACATTCCAGCCGGCAGAGTTTTGTAAGTGGTCACTTAGGTTTGTGTCCTCGGGGTGAAGGGAACCTCCTTGAGGGCAGGGACTGTGTCTGATGCATCGTCCCCAGGCCCCATTTGGGCCAGGAGCCGTGTGAGTGGGAGGAAAGCTCTAGCAGCATTCTCCCATTGCTCTCTTGCCTCGTGGTAAGCACCCATTAATTAATTAATCAAGCTAATAATTAGTACGTAAGTAAATTGCTCAGTAATCCAGCGACTCCTCACGCGGCTCCCCCATCTGGGGACAGGTGTGAGGACTTACTGATTCGGGAGGGGGGCACCCACCGCAGCAGTCCCTGAGAAAGTTCTGGAAGGTGCAGGACCGTGGGTAGCCGTCTTTCCAGTTTCCCTGGTTGAAGGGTCGCAGGCGCACAGAGGACGTGGACAGTAGGTGAGTGTCACGGCGCCTGGTGGTGGCTTTTCCAGCACAGGGGCCCCCGCACCACAGAAGGACCAGCCCGTTCCCTTGCTCACCCTGTGGTCCCCATCCACGGGCTGCGCTGCCTCCTGCTCCTTCACGGCATCCGTGTAGCCTCCCTAGGAGCGAGGGGAGGCAGTAACCAAGCAGCAACATCACTGAGTAAATAAGAATAATCAAACAGATCCTCCCTGGAGAGAGTTTCCTTTCTATGAAGATGTTAATTAATATGAGCGCTCTGTCCTCGCATTCAGAGGCAGCCTTTCCGTGCAGACCGCCCACCCAGCCCCCAGCCAGTGGTGTTTTGGCGGGGTGTGTGTGTGTGTGTGTGTGTGTCTTCATCCTTTGGAGAATGAGCTGCATTTGGGGGGGAATCCAGCCAGATCCTGCCCGCTCAAAGATTACATAAGTTGCTTTGTCCAAAATTTAGCTCCTGTTGAACAGATGGCAGCAGAGGTAGGTACAGATACCTTATATCTTGGACGCACCAAGGTAGAAAACCTTGTAGGGACTCCATGAGTGTGTCCCCCTTGACCACACCACCTTCCTCTCAGGCCCTCCTGATGATGTCCACCACCCTCGCTCCATTTTCCAGAAGAGCCCAAGCTCACAAGCTGCCAAAGTGTCATTGTTGGGAGACGGTTGGGTCTAGGGGAGGGTAGCGGTGGTTTCTCTCCCCTGGGTTTCCGAGCCCTTTATTCTCCGGGTCCCTCAGACGAAGAGGTGGCCTTTAGCATTCTCCAGCTGTGTGGTGTTACTAGGAAACTAGTCTTCTCTCCATAGGCCACCGTTGCAGAAAAACAACTGCACAGGGAGCCACAGGGAGGAGGAAAGAGAGGGGGAGGAGGGTGGGATGTGTGGCCCGGGGAGTGTTTAGAGTGTGGAGGTGCCTAGGAGGGAAGAGGGATCGGTATGTGCCGAGGGCAGACCCACATTACAGAAAGTGCTAGGATCACAGGATGCTCCCCACATGGACTACATTCGTGAAACAAGACCGGCCTGGGTGAGGGCGGGTGGGGAAGCGTTCTTGACGTAGACATCTTTGGCAGAATGGGATCTTTCTTGCCTTTGCCGCTGATTCCAGGGCCATGGAAAATTTACAGTGCTTCCATCTGAGCTCAGAGGGGAACGTTTTGAAGATTCCTCACTCCTTTCAAAGACCATTGCCCAAATCTTTGAAACCCATGATGACTCTAACCTGAATGAACAGAAAGTGCCATCAATGTGTTTGAATTCTGAGTGGCCCCTTGTAGTAGCCTAAAATATCACAGCTCCCCATCCCTCCCTCGAACAGGACAGAGCATAATAGGTGATTGAGTATCTACTGCTCATCTTCCTCATTCTTAGGGGTTCTTTGGACTTGAGAGGTGGGAAGTCAGGAAGTAGGAGTGAGCATGGTGTCAGGACACAAGGAGAGACCTAATGGCCAGGGCACCTTTGCCTGGGAGCCAGTAAGTCCTGGGGCTGCCTGGGTCATCACCTTTGCTTACCAGGACACCTGTACTGCGTTCACCACTGATAAGTCATCCATCCGTAGTCACTAGAACTGGGGTTTTTGGCCAGAGCCAAGAGTAACACTGAACCTAAATCTGACAAAAGCCTGTTCAACTCTTTAAGAGACACCAATCTTTATTTTCCTCGCAGGATAGCAGTGGAGGTCACAATTTACGTGCGTGGTAGTGACATGGATTTGGCATTTCCATTAGCAGCCTATTTTAGGGGTTTTCCATCTGCTATAGAGATGGAATCTCTAAATAGTGTATTATACACCGTCACCGTCTGAAAAAGGATGAAACCCTCTAAGAGTGTGATTTTGAGGAGCCTGTTGCCCTGGTTTAGAGGGCTCTGATGCTGGGGCTAGCCTTGTGTGTCTGCGGGCAGCTCATAGCAGCCCCAGAAGGAAGCCAAGGGCCTCCTATGGTCCGAGTGAGAAAATGATAGGAAGTGTGTACCAGAGGTATCTTAGTCTGGGGTCCATGTGCTGCCAGTGGCCAAAGGAGGTGCCAGCAGTTCCCAAACTGTGAGTCCTAGTTGGTTGCCATCTCCCAGCTGTGGCCGTGGAGTAGTATCGGATAACTCCATACTGGAGATCTGGGTTCTCCAATGATGTGAATGACTTGCCATCTTGAAGAGACATCTCAGTCGTTCTATACCGGGTACCCCTTGAATGATTACTTCCAGGATGGGCAGAGAAGCCACACCCAGGGTGGTTTAGAACTGTGGTTCTAAAGCACGTGGGTACGCATGCACACCTAAGAGTCCTGCATGTTAAAGAGCCTGCAACAAGGTATCTGGGCTGGTGGGGGGTAGGTGACTGAAGAGGGCAAGGAGGTGTGTTTCCTTGAAGTTAGTAAGAGTCAAATATTAATCTTGAGCTTGAGAAATCATAATCTGCCAAGGGAAGTGGCCCAAGCTCACAGATATTCATAGGTTACAGGTTTTTAAAAAAGATGTTATTTTTTTTAAAAAAAAGATGTTATTTAGGGGGACCTGAGTGGCTCAGTGGTTGAGCATATGCCTTTGACTCAGGGTGTGATCCCGGGGTCCTGGGATAGAGTTCTGAATCAGGCTCCCCACAGGGAGTCTGCTTCTCCCTCTGCCTGTGTCTCTGATGAATAAATAAATAAAATATTTTTTAAAAAGAGAAAGACTTTATTTATTTATTTATTTATTTATTTATTTATTTATTTATTTATTTTAGAAGAAGAATAAGAGGCAGGGGGGAAGAGTAGAGGGAGAGAGAGAGAGAGTATCAGGCAGATTTATTTATTTATTTATTTATTTATTTATTTATTTATTTATTTATTTATTTTAGAAGAAGAATAAGAGGCAGGGGGGAAGAGTAGAGGGAGAGAGAGAGAGAGTATCAGGCAGATTCCTCACTGAGTGCAGAGGCTGATGCAGGGCTCGATCCCACAGCCCTGAGATTACAACCTGAACCAAGATCAAGAGTGGATGCCCAACTACCTGACCCACCCAGGTGCCCCAGGTTACATTTTTATGTGTTCATTTGTTTACTCACTTATCCATTCAGGAAATATTTATTGAGCACCTGCTATGTGCCTAATCCTGTATTAGGTTCGAGGAACACAGTAGTGAGGAAAAGAGAACCTCTGTGCTCATGCGTCCTAGGGAGACAGTGAAGTAAGTGAACAAGTCATATACAGGATAAATACTGTTATGTTGGAGGTGTAAGCTGTTCTAAGAGCACATGTGAAGGCCTCCAACTGGGGACGTCTCCTGGAGGTTGTGTCATCAAAGTCATTAAGTAAATGGAGCGAATAGGAGAGAAAGGGAAGAATGCCAGGCTGAGGTCAAAGTGGGCTAAGGTCCAGAGCTGGGAGAGAGTCAGGCAAGTTCACAGAACTGCACACAGGAGTGGGGAAAGGGAACAAAGACCAGAGGTTGTAGAGGTAAGTGGGCATAAAACGGGAAGGCCCCTGAAAACCACTTTCCAGTAGCTCTGCCTTTTTCCTGAGGACAAGAGGAAGCCATTAAAAGGTCTTAGTCTGGGTAGTAATGTCCAATTATGTTTCAGAAAAACGATTGACACTACATGATTGTGAATGAATGAGAGGCAGGGAGATTAGTTAGGAAAATATGGCCATAATCTAGACAAGAAGGTAAAGTAGCTCAGAGGGTGAAATCAAGGATGGCGGCCCCCTTCCTTGCTTGGGCGATTGGGTGATGGTCATGGAACTCTTGACTGAATAGTGAGCCTTTTCATTGTTTCAGTCATTCAGATAATGAACAGCTTGGATATTACAGCAGTAAGATGTCCATGGGGAGCTTCTTTGGAGACATTTAGATCTACAGTGGTGTCGGGAATTCAGAAGAGAGACCCTCTGGACATATATGTTTGGGAGTCATCAGCATGCCAATGATCTTTGAAGCCCTGGAAGTCAATGAGTTTATAAAACTAGAGTGTATAGAAAGAGGAGAGAGCTTAAGACAGAATCTGGAGGAACCCCTACATCGTGTCTCTCTAGAGCAATCGAAACCCACACGGAGATTGAAAAGGAATTGCTGGAAGAAATAGAAGGGAGCCCAGGAGAATGTGGTGTTAAGAAAGAGGTATCAAGAAGGAAAAAGTGGTCATCAATCTTAATGCTGCTGAGAAGTCCCCTAAAGGGAAGACGAGAAAATGTCTGTTGGATATAGCGACACATAGGGGTCACTGGTTATCAGAAGTGAATGGTTTTGGTCATGGTGGGACAGTGGAAGCATGGAGGAGATGATGGTGGGTGGAGGGGTTAATGAGCCTCGGGAAGTAGAGGCAGTATGTGCAGGCAGCTCTAGGAGTGGAAAAGCAGAAGAGGTAACTGAGCCAAGTTGGATTTGGCAGGGTGGGTGCCATGGAAGGCTGATGGGCCAGGGAGTTCAGGAATCAGCAAGGAGGCAGCTGGCACTTGAACACAGCAAGAAGTAAGGAAGGGAAGGGCATGCTAGGGATGTTTGGAGAATCAAGGGCCCATTCTGCATGGGAGAACCTTGAAGGGTGGGAAGGAGGTTTAAATTTAATGCTTTAGAAGAATAGCTCTGGTTGGTGATGGAAGGCCTCTCTAAGCACCTCCTGCAGTGGGCCCATTCATTCAGTTCATGGTACCTGTTACAACACCACCGTCCACTTACTTAGATGTGGCCCACACCCCGTCCCCTGGATCAATGTTCTCAGCAGCTCCCATTTCTCTGGTCTCTACCATTTGGCACTTTGATAGACACTTTGCCCTTATTATCTCCAGTCTTCCTCACAATCTTGCACGTGGGTATTATGATGCTAGTACAGATGGAAGAACCAAGACCCAGAACCAATAGGACATGCATATGACTCTATGGCTGGTAAATAAATGGCAGAGACAAGATTTGAACCCAGGTTTGGTCTGACTTCAAAGTCTAGGCTTTCTTAGACTGTAAGCTTCTTGGTGGCAAGAAGTTTCTTGGCACAGTAGCCTTGGGATTGGTGCCTCTACAGAATGGGAACTCAAAAAATGCTAGATGCATGAGTGAGTGGGAATAGGCCTGAGTGGTGCCAAAAGCAATGCTCCATACTGTGTCCCAAGGGAAATAAAAGTACCACCACCCAGAGAGAGAAATGAGGAGAACTGGAGAGCAGGAGACCAGGACAGGAAGATGTGGCAATCAAGCAATGTTAGCGCTTCATACAACAGAGGAGTCTCTCCTGGCCCCGTGTTTATGACCAGAAACACCTGGCCGTGGCATGAGGGTCAGCCATAAAGTCTCCCATCTGTTCGGGGGCCATCTGCAGGCCCCAGGCCTGTCAGAAAGTGTCCCAGAAACTCCAGAGGAGGAACTGAAAGGGGAGGAACCTAGGAAACAAAATTCACATGGGAGGAAATAGAACCCCAAACCACTAAGTGACATTCAACCTTACGTTTCCTTTTTTAGAACCTGAGCTGGAATTCCTCTGTAGACCTTCCTTCAGACGTCACAGGGGTGCATGTGTGTGTGCATGCATGTGCAGTGCGGGGGAGGACCAGGTTGCCTGCCCATCAGCTGTCCAGGGAACACACATGCCATCTCACGTGTCCTTGAGGCCCAGGCACACGCGTGCTGGGCACACCGCCTCCTCTCCCTGGGATAGATGGAGTGAGTCAGGAATGCAGCCTGCTTGTGGGGGGCCTGCTTCCAGATTTGGGGGAAGTGGGAAAGTCTGGTGGACGGTGTTTTGTTTCTCTTTCTTGACCATAATCAGATTCCTCCCCCACCCTCCCTGAATAGCAGAAAGGACCATCTCCTTCCAGGCTTTCGGAGACACTACGTGCTGCCCAGTGCCACAGAAGAGCCTCCTCCTGGGGCCTCCATGGCTCCCTCTCATTGCTCCTCTATTCGGCGAGCCCGTCAGTTCACCATGATCAGCCCGTTTGCTCCCTTGCTCTCCCACCTTGAGGCCTAGTGGGCCATTGCAGGGTCGTCCCCGAGGACCACAGGAAAGTCCTGGAGCCCAAGGGGGTGGCCTTTCAGCCTCAGTATTCCGCATCAGACACGTTGCTGCCACAGCGCATCCCCCACCTGTGCGTGCACCACTGGTGTCTGCTGCACAGAGCTGCGTGCTGGGGACGTGTGGGCAGCAGGTAGAGGAGCCTGGTGAGCAGATGGAAACCCCTGGGACTGTAGGAGCTTTAAAGGATCATGGAGCCTATCCTCTTTGTATCACAGATGAGATTGAGGTCCAGAGAGATGAAATTCGTTTGTTTAATCCCTCATCCGCCCATCAGTCTTTCCCCCTACCCAGTAAATATTCATCAAACACCTGTCAGGCCCAACAGATACAGCGGCGCAGGAGAGAAGGGAGGCCCCTGCTCCCAGGTGGCTTTCATTCTGATGGGGAGAGGGAGAACTTGAAGCCGCTCCTGAAGCTGGTAGGTGTCGGAGCCGAGAAGCCCGGACCTCCTGCGGTGTCCTTTCCAAAGACCCGTACATGGTCACTCCCTGCTTCCTGGGGGCCATTCAGTTCTGTTCTTCCGTCCAGGTGGAAAAGCGGGGAAGGAGTGCAATTGGATTTTAGTCTGGATACATCTGGGCAGCAGAGGAGTTATAGGAGCACAAGTTAACTTTTGACTGGTCGAAACTAAGGCTTCTTTTTATTTTAGTAAAATATATATAATGTAAGGTTTACCTTTTTAAAAAATATATTTATTTTTAAGATTTTTATTTATTCATGAGAGACACAGAGAGGCAGAGACAAGACACAGGCAGAGGGAGAAGCAGGTTCCCTGCAAGGAGCCTGATGCAGGACTCGATCCCAGGACCCTAGGACCACGACTTGAGCCAAAGGCACTCAACCACTGAACCACCCAGGTGCCCCCATTTTAACCATTTTTAAGTATACGGTTCAGTGACATTAAGTATACAGTGTTGGGCAACCGTCACCACCATCCATCCACAAAACTTTTATCTTCCCAAACTGAAACTCTGTGCCCATTAGACACTGACTCCACCCCCTGGCCCTCAGGACAAGGAATTCTCAGTATTTTGTGCTATGGGCCCCAGGGGCTGGGGGTGGGGTCGGGTGTGACATCCATGAACTCTTCCTTAAGGATGATGTCTCTAAATGCATAGAGTAAAATACATAAGATTATAAACAGATACCTTAAATATAGGTATCAAAATATTTTTTAAAAGTCAGCTGTAATGTAGGCTGTGTGTGATTCTTTGTTACCCTGTTGAGCTCAAGGAGTAGTTGAATGTTTGCCATATTTTTGCAGGAGGGGTTTGCATAAATACCTGGATATAAATGGAACATTTCTAATGTGCCAGGCAAATACCTACACTGTCCGTGACCAAGCCACCACAAGTACAGCTAGCTAATACAACTGGTTGTGTGGTTGTGTTGTGTTTTGTTGTGTTGTGTTTTGCTTCCATTTCCCATTGAAAGAGCTGGTAAATCTTAGGTAGACGTTGGTGAAAATAGAGATGTGATTGTTTTCTTCACATTCACTGACGTCCTGAGTCTTGTCCCTGGACAGCCTGGGGGCTGTGTGGGCTCCTGGTCAGGCCGCCCTGCCAAGACAAGAGTTTGCTTTGCCTTTTCCGCCTAGAAGGGCCAGGAGTGTGCTGACGGGTAGGACGTGGTGACAGAAATGCTGCCCGGGCCTGCGCCCTTGAGGGAGGGGAGGCAGGAGCATCCCAGGAACCCAGCCAACGGGGAAAAGGTGCCCCCACTCTCCCCCAGCCGCCAGCCTGCTGTCTTAGGTGGGCGGGGCCAGTGCCCCCTGGAAGTGTGCCTTCTGGCAGCTTCCCCGCCCCCCTTCCACCCCCTGGTCCAAAGGCTCAATGCAGAAGGGAGCCATATGGTCCTTTGTGGACACATTTTCCCTAGTACAGTATCGTCCTGGTGTGAATGCAGGGCCTGGCTCTCCAGTGTCAGCTGTCCCTCCTGCCCCTCCCCTGTCGCCCCATCCCCCTGCAGCCAGCTCAGAGACCAGCAGGTTGTGGGGGGCAAGCTCTCCGAGTCGGGGAGCCCTGCAGAGTCGGGGTGAGCGAGGACTCTTTTAGTAACACCCCCACACACACTCACACAGAAAACTGTTGAAGTGAAGTCAAATGTCTCAAAGTCAGATCCCTTTTTAGTATGAATTTGCTGTGTCTCATTCTGAGCACTAATTCCAATTTAATTGCAAGTGGCCTGAAGCCTCTTCAATAGGAGTAACAAATGGTTTGATTTTGTAAACTTCATCAGACTGCATTTTAAATGCGACACAGTAGCCCAACTCGAATGCCAATGAAGCACTGGAGTAGCTCTCTGTTTACTAATTATCCGTTTTTACTCCAAGCCACGCTGGCTGGCTTGTCTGATTAAATCGGATTTGTGGGATAGAGAACAGCTAGCAGAGTTTTCTCTATAGTAAACGAGATTGAAACTATGGGCCGCCTGGCTGCACACTGTAAATTATATTTCCTTTTAAAGGGGACGTGTCTCTTTTATTTCTCTGTTGCCCCTCCTGCATATTAAACTTTACGGTACAGAAACGGACCCAGCTCGTCCTCCCTTAGTAGCCAGCTCACTTCTATTACTTTCCATGTTGCTCTCCGAAGAACTGGGAAGGAATCCAGTAGCTACATCCCATGCTACTCCACCCAGCTTGGTTTCTTTTTCAATGCTTTCTTTTCTCTCCTTTAGCCTGGGGGTGAGTTTTCCTTACCCCGTTAATTCTCAAAGTCACCTGAGATGATTTGGATTCTTAGAATCTGTTTTGAATAGACCCAACAAGAGTTCTAGCACTAACATTTATTGGGGACCCAACCCCAAAAGGGTTTAGTGTTTCAGAAAGATGCCAGTATGGGTGATGTCAGGCTTGGGTGGGCAGGGGTGGGCATGAATTGGTAGCGACAGTGTAGGCCACAAAAGGGGATCTGTTTCTGAAAAATTAAATTTGTTCTTTGGTGCACTCTGGCTGGGATGAAATCCTTTCCTCTGACCAGAATGACATGAAGATTACCTGGTTCCTCCCTGTGATGTAGCAGAGAAAGCCAGGGCACAGGTATGGAAGGGTTAGAGGTCGGCGGACCCGCGCCCAAGGTTAAAGCTAGGTTGAGAGAGCTGGTGTGTCCTCTCCCTCTCTCACTGGGGCCTAGGGTCTGGCCTAGAGCTGCTGGATTCTCCTGTTTATTCCTCTCTGTCTAGGAAGACCACCTCCACCCTTCATCCTTCCTATAAAACGAACTCTGTATCTCCATAAAACGAACACAGGGCAGCCCTTGAATAAGGTATAATCAGGCTGTGCTCAAACTCTGCCATTGCTGAGACTTTAACTCCCAGAGCTTGACCTGCCCCGCCTTCACTCTTGGTATCTACCTTTGTGTGGGAGCTTTTTATATTTTAATTTGCTTCTGAATGTCCTGCAAAATTAACGGTGTCCGCACTTTCCCCCTTTTTGGCCATTGTGTGCGGTACAGTATGGGAAGGGCCGGCGGTGCCTGTGATAGCCTGGTTACCGTGGGAATGAATGGCCACCACACTCTCAGGCTCCCAGCCTCCTTTTAATTGTTGACAGTAAAAAGCGTTTAAATGCTGCTTAATTTGTAATCATCTTCTGGGGGGGAAAGGAGAGGAACCATTAAAATGTCAGTAAAATGAATACGTCCTTCTCTCTCTCTTTTTTTTTGGTTGGGTTTTGTTTATTTATATGGGGTTGCTTTTTCTTTTCAGTGCCTGATGTTTGTCAGATATCGAAATGGCCCTGAAACAATCAGCATTTTCACTTTATTTTGAATATCAGGTCGCCCAACCCCTGTTCCCCTCCCTAGCCTATTCTGTGTCTCTGGTTCTTTGTCTGGCCTCTGTCTCTCTCCTTGTCTGTCCCTGCTCTTCTCTTTGGACCTCCTCCTATCTCCACCAGGCTGTCTCTGGAATATATCGGGGATTTATAGGATGTGTTAAGTATAAGACTCCCATTGAGTTGTTGTGTTCCCAGAGATCCCTCTTCTGGGCCCTGGTTCATCCATGGAGGGCTCTCGATGACTCGGGGCATGCCTAGAATTGGAGAGATTGACTATCAAAAATGTCTTGTCCATCTGATGAACACAAGAGATGCAAGAGACCTAGTAGGAACTTATTATTGTGCAAATGAGGACATTGGGCCTCATCTTCAGGTGGAACCACCATGCACACCTGCGAAACTCTAGATTCACCATTGAGAATTCCAGTTCCTGTTCTGTGTAGGTACAGGGCCCTAAGGAAATCAGAGGGTCTGGTTCTCTGACTTACCCTCTCTGAGGGTCACTTGGTTGTCATTCCTGTCCTGGGAGTGCTGGGGGCATGGAAGAGCAAGCCCGGCTCCCCGTCCCTATCCCATCAGCACAGAGGCTTACAGGTACCCTCAGACCGAGTGACTCAAGAATTGCCCCTCTGAGTGTGTGGCCAGTTCTAGAAGACACTAAGCAGGTAGCTAGTGGTCACTTGAGAGAAGGGGCCTCCCAGGTTCTCTCAAGTCTTGCTTTCTTGTTCTTCCTAAAAATTCCCCTCTCCCAGGGATGCTTGAGAAGAGTCTGGGGGTGATAGATCTGGATTGGCCCTGAGCAAATTCTCACTTAAGGTTTAGTCTTTTCTTTGCCTCAACCGTGACTATCCCTCTGTGAACCTACGACCACGGTTTCCAGTGAAGCCTTGAGATTCTCTTTAACTAAAAGAAGGCTGTCAGATCAGACTTTGAAGGAGAAATGCCTGGACTACATCTCAGTGGGAGAAAGGATCTTTTAGTCTTCAATAGGCCTAGAATAATTGACTGTTAGAGTACGGGGGAAAAGCTTTCAAGGATCATTTATTTCCACCTTCTTTCTTCCCATGAGGAAACTGAGACCCAGAGTGGTCTAGTAACCTACCCAAGAGTGCACAGGGAGTTAGTCACTGAGCCGGGCTTGAGGACAGGCCTTCCAGCTAAAGACCGCAGTGCTTTCCATTCTTCGGCCCCTCTTCAATTGGAAGTCTTTGTAGACGTCATAGGAAAGAAAAGGGCGAGAGGACAACAGTGGGGTAATTACCCTAGCCTGTCCTTTCCCGCGTCATCCTGACTTCCCATTACATACTTCAGGGGCTCTTTTCCCAGCCACCTCCAGGACCAGAGGAGTTAGAGACTGAGTGACGGTCCAGGTGGGGCAGCCTGCAGAGACTGTGTGTCAGGTGGACGAGGGAGGAACCCCCTGCAGCGCTGTGCGGATTTGCTACCCACCTAGCCCTGAATGTGCCAAGTAGAGAGCCCTTTGCCTTTGGGAACCCAGAGGGTGGACAAGCACATGTCTCTCTTCTTTGAGCTTTATTACTATAGAACAAACAGTGTAGAGAAATTGAGGAAGGCAGTTCTCTGTATCTTGGGGGAGGAGAAGCTGCTCATGGGTCCCTCTAAGGCAGCACTTCGTCCACCTGTCCCATCCCCCGAGTCCATCTCCTCCCAGACTGTCCCCATCTCGAAGGCACCGCTCCTCCACCACCACGGTTAGTACCTGAGGGAAGCTTCTGATCCCCAGGCCTGGGCCCAGGGGCCGGGCGACTGTAGGCCGCCCCACTCCTCTCAGGGCTGTTGAAGTTGGTCCAATTTTTCAATCGTGGGCCAATTAGTTTCACAAATGGGGGCCCCCGCGGTGCCAGGGCACATTTGTTCCGGGCCTGCGCACTGGCCAGGCCCCATTGTCCTGCCTCCCGCCCCCGTGTGGGCCCATTGTCCTCGCCCCCAGCGGGTGCTGCTTACCGCTGATTTATACGGGCAGGCGTCCTGCGGGCTCCGGGCTGCGCGGCCACAGCTGGCGGAGGTGCTTAAGGCCGCGGACCCTGTGACCTTTGCCCCAGTCCTGCTGTCATTTTGAAAGTTACAGACCAGAGGGCTGCATACTTCTCTGGATTTACTTCCCACCCCAAGCCCACCCCCTACACACACACACACACACACACACACACACACACACACACACCCTGCCCCTCGTCTCCCTTCCCTCCCCTCCCCCTTCCCTTCTTCCTCCTCTTGCTCATGTAGTACAAGTTTGGATTCACTCAAATGTCTGGAAGGGTTCAGGAGCATGACTGGGAACTGGCTGCAGGCATAGGTGGGAAGGACCAGGAGAGGCAACTGGTGTCTTCTGTGAAGGGCGCTGTTACCTCCCTCTCCTGTGGCTTTTAATCTTTGGCTTCCTTACTTCTCCCTTGCATCTGATGCTGGGGTGGGAGGAATGGAGGACCACGTTTCCAGCAGTTTGACTTCTTGCAGTTGACTTTGTCCTTGGTGCCTTTTCTGCCAGGGACCCCATACTACCCCACCCCACCCCACCCCCAGAAAGCATAGCCTACCAGAAGGGAGATCCAACAGGCAGGCGGTCATGTAACCTGTAACCAGGCAGCAAAGCACAGATCTGGTCCCATTTTAACCTGTTGACTCCCTCTTACAAACCAAACCCAACTTTCCTCCTCCCTTTTACTTCCTTTCCTTCCTCTCCTGCCCCCTTTCCTGTCTTTCTCCCCCAGTTTCTCCTCCTCTCTGGCTCATTTGTTGGAGTGATTGACAAAATTAGTAAATCCATTCAAGTTACTTTTATTGTGCAGGTCTCAATAAATCCCTTGTGTCCAGGGTCCACCTTACTGAGCTAGTGAGCTGACAAATTTGTTTACTGTAGCTGGAGGTGCCGAGTAATGAAATGCACTTGTGTCTGCAGCTCACTGCTAAACAAATACACAGTTTTCTGGAAGCCAGCAGTGCTAGCTGCTGCCTGAGGATGCAGCCACATTCCCCCAGAGACGAGGAGGGCGTGTGCGCGCACACGTGCATGGGGGTGTGTGCCTGGAGACATGGAATCACTCACCCATCCGTGGCTTCCTTTTAAAACACATTTGAATCAGCTGCTTTAACTCCTCCCTTTTTTGGTTATTCATTGAGAACTCTCTACTCCCTGGACTAATGATATGAAAGCATAACATTCCCCCTTTCCCTTGTGGAAATGGGAGGTTATATAGATTGCCTTCCAAGATTCAAGAAAAGTCAGGAAACGGGGGTAGGAGGGCTTGGATCAGGAGGCTGGAATTGACGGGGCTGGACTGACAAAAAGACTAGATGGTAAGGTTTTTGGCTCCAGGCTTTGAGAAGGCTGGACCAGGCTTCAGGTCCAGGCTCCAGGTTTGAGAAGATGCAACTGAACAGGTGATTAAAGGTGTCCCCGCAGTAGGCGACTCTGTGTGTGGGAGACAAGCCCCAAGTCCCCACACATAGGCTTGTGGCTAATCTGGTTCAAGGCAGGCATCCGAGATGTTTTCTCAGTCTTCTCTACCTGTCTTGGGAGGGAAGGAGGCTGACAGCAGCAAAGACTACGGCGAGGCTGTAGTCTGCTAGAGTCTCCCACTCTCAGAAGTGGTTTTTCTCAGGGGTCAGTGGGCTGACAGTCTCTTGGGCTGGGCAAACTGGCCCCTTGTGCATGCAGCCGCTTTCTGAAGAAGGCTGAGAATTTAGGAGCTCAACCCAGATGATCGTGCAACTTGTGCCCACGCTAGCAAGGGAGCTCTTGGCCCTTTCTCCAGTAGATCCCTTGAAAAGAAGCCAAGCCCTAAATGATGGTATAGGGGGAGCTGTTGTCATGGCTGGGCATTCATTTCCTCTCCGTCTGCTCCCTGTCCCTGCCTCCTCCACACCTGTAGCCTTCTACATCCTCTTGAGATGCAGACAGAGCCTTCCTGCCTGGTGTGAGTCAGCCTTGGGCTGTTTGTCTCCGTCTTTTTCTCTTGCTCAGTGGATAATGCAGTTCTTCCGTATTCTCCAACAGTGACCTGTTGAGTGGAGGGGAGCAAAGAGAAAGACAGGGAAGGGGAAAAGGCAGTAGTCTCAGCGATGGTTTTAGTGTGTGGCTCCCAGGGTTGCCTGCGGCCAGAAACATCATGCAGAGGAACTAGAAAGACCTGTCTGAAAGATTTGGGTGTTGGGGTGGAGGTGGAGGGTGGGAGATGGTTCTGGCTTAAATCAGCGTTTTCACAACCCCTAAAGTTGATACTTTCTTCCTCTGCAGAGAAAAAACCCTGAGGGTGGCAGGGAAAGCAGCTGTTTCTTGGAGGGGTGAGGTTAGGTGGGGTTGGACCTGACAAGCCCATCCATGGTCCATGTGCACGCACACAGACACGCAGGCATGCACACAGTCCAGCACATGCGCCAGTCATAGCTAGCTTACCAAAAAAAGCCAGAGTATATTTAGATCCCTCTGCTCTTTTGATTAAGAAACTGCTTATGCTGGAGATAATAAGAGCCTTGTTCCAAGAAGGTGTAGCACCTGAACATCTTTTCCAGCTGTGTACCCCTCTGATCCTGTTCCTTCCTTTCTATTAAAGAGCTAATTGGTATGGAAATGGCACAGGTGTAAACATGAGGGTTTTGTGTCTCATAATTTCAGTCCCGGTCATCACCTGGGTGAAATAAATATCCTGGCTCTATGTCACCCCACCTGCCTCCTGTTCCACCTTGGCCTTGGCTTTCTCCTATTCTTTGGCTATAATTAAACTTGTTTTAAATTGAGAGTCTGTGAGTCGTACATGCCCTACAGCCAAAACTGGCCTCACTGCCCTTGGGGGTGGAGGGTGGATGAGGTGTGGGTCACCACCTTCAGAGACAGAAGTGAGGCTAGTGGCAGCCCAGATATTTGCATGGGCCCTGCCCATGTTACCTAGAACCGAGATTTTCATTCCAGAGGTTATTTCCCTCCATAACCTCTTGTATTACCTCCAGTGACAAGCTGTTTGAGGCAGACACCCTTGGAGTGCAGCTCGAGACTGAGCCCCATTCATTCTTCAGAAGAGGATGCTGTTCTTTGACCTGATAAATTATTTCCTTGGACCGAGGCTCATTTTTTTTTAAAGAGATTTTGTTTATTTATTTGAGAGAGAGAGAGGGCACAAGTACAATGGAGAGGCAGAGGGGGAGTGAGAAGCAGGCTTCCTGCTGAGCAGGGAGCCCGACATGGAGCTGAATCCCAGGACTCCAGGATCACGACCTGGGCCAAAGGCAGACCCCCAACAGATTGAGCCACCCAGGCACCCCAAGACCAATGCTCATTTATGTGTTCGGTTTTACACTAAGATTTCCAGATGGATTGAAAACAACACATTTGTAGCATTTACATACAGTACTGAGAAGGTGATGGTGGAAAGGGCAGGTGAGTTACGAATGCCATTTTCTAGAGGGAGAAATGAAGCCCAGGGCGGCAGCTACTTGGCCCAGGGTCACAAAGCCAAGCAGGCTGGGCCCCTGGGCCAGCACTGAGGTCTTCTGTGTGTTTCACTGCACGATGTGGTAAAATTGGTCCATCTGTGGTCTCGATCTTTGCTTCTGAGCAACAAGAGCTCAGACACGGAGTGAGAACTGGGGAG
Organism: Vulpes lagopus; assembly: GCF_018345385.1. Taxonomy (NCBI): domain Eukaryota; kingdom Metazoa; phylum Chordata; class Mammalia; order Carnivora; family Canidae; genus Vulpes; species Vulpes lagopus. Next base: position 45,367,369 of record NC_054833.1, on the reverse strand, counting down.
TCCTATCTAACCTACCAGACAGACATGAGAGGCCCCAACATGATCAGATGCCTGTGGGTCACCTGGTGTTACTAATTTCCAGAGAGAGTCTTGCTAGAAGTACTCAGTAATGGCTTCATTTGGTCTGAGCTTTTTCTAACTCTTTGTCCTGGGACTGCCCCCCCCCCCGACCCCTCCTCTGCTCTATGTGACTGTCCCACAGCTCCTTACTTATTCTTGTATGCACCATGCAGTTACTGAGTGCCTACTATATGCCAAGCCCAGTGCTCTGTGTTGGGCAATATGAAGATTAAGAGAATAGTTCCTGCTTTGGAGGGCTTACAATCTAGTAGGCAGAGCTGAATGTCAAAAATAAATGCATCAAAGGGTTTTATGTGCTGTAGTCGTGATGGCTTAGAGGAAGAAGATGTTCTTGGCACGGAGTCCTAAATGGTGTAACTCATCAAAGATGCTTCTCTAGAGTCAGCTTCCTGGAAGAAGCAGCCCAGAGTCGATAAAACAACTTCAGTTTGTACATTGTGCAAGGCTGCCGTGATGCCCATCCGGGTCATTTGCAGGAGGATGCCCAGCTAAGGGGGGAATGGAGGCTGGAGTCCAGCTGTCTTTGCTCGCCAGAGCTGTGCACCCAGGCGACTATCTTTGTCTGCCCAGAGGAAGAGGCATGATTTTCTAATTCAGACAAAGGCGTCGTCTGGGCTGGCAATGGCTCTGCTACCACTTTATAGTTATAAAGCTTTTGTGCATGGGTATCTCATTTGATGCTCTCAGCAATGACACTGTGGCAAAGGATGAGCAAACTGTGGCCCAGAGAAGTTCGATGACTTGCTCAGAATCACAAGGCAAGTAAGTGGCAGAGCCAAGACCCCTGTGCTGTTCTCGTCTCCTGTGTGTCATGCTGATCAGATGATTTCTGAAGGTTTTCTACAACCAGTGGAGGCTCCTCCTGTCTCCCCGGTGATATCAGGCATGAGGTCTCTTTATAGCAGAGGAAGGAGCACCAGGTATCCCTGCGGCTCGGGCATTGCAAGGAGCAGAGTGTTTTAATACTGCCCGGCCCTCTTGCCCGGCTGCACATTTCATGGCAGCTAATGAATTGCTAATACAATTTTCTAGATAATTTTATTTCCATAGTCCCACATTTTAATGTGTTTCCAAAAGCTAGCATTTATTTGCTTAATCTCCCAGTGTAATAGAATCTGCCCTGACTCATCATACATGCGAACAATCAGCTAGGCAGAAACTACAGCAAATTATTTAATAACTCAAATCTAGTCTCTAGATTTTTAGCTTGCATGCACCAGTAGCTTTTCTTGTGTCTCCTCCACTTCTGCCCCCACCTTTTCCTTTTTTCTTTTTAAATATTTTTCCATCTTCTCAGCTGTTGGTCTCCAAGCAGAAGAAAGGGGAGAGTGACTGTGGGGCCTCAGAGACCTCTTCTCTTCATCTCTGCACCTCGGCCAGTATATCAGTGGTCAAGGAGAGCCCCTGAGCCTTGGGGGACGTCCCAGGAAGGGGAGAGGGACCATTGCATGGACATTGTAGCATTTCCTTCCAAAGTGGTGATTATATAACTCGAAACCAGACACCAGGGTGCAGAGATGGCAGTCCGGGACTTTGGGTACACCATGCTTCCCAACTTGAGCCCCTGTGCCAGGTCCTGTCATGCCATCTTCCCCAAACTTCATTTCTCTATTCCCCCTCCTGAGAGTCCCTCCCCTGCTCTGGTCCCCATCCTCCTCTGGTGGCATCACAGCAACCATCAGCTCTCTCCCTGCTTCCAGCTTTGCCACTGCGGTTGGCCCTCACGCTGCCCCAGGGGCATTGCTCTTGCATACGGGTCGGTTCATGCTGGCACCACCCCCCATGCCTGTCCATTCCAGGCACCATGTAGCCTGTGGAATGAAGTATAATCTGTCCTACTCGGTGGGTGATACGGCCGTGGTGATCTGCCCCCCACTGACCTTCCCTGCGTATCCCCATCATCTGGGGCTGTCCTGTGTCCCTGCCCACTCTAAAATTTGCTCTCAGCATTTCCTTCATGTCGCTCCTGTACCCCTCCTTCTGCTCCTTGGCTTCTCCATATTTTTCATTTCTCAAAGCCGAAGTTCTTATGGAGCCACCCTGTCTGCATCCCCAGCTTGTCTGAGACCCTGTTTCTCTGGTTGTTCTCAGTATATCCCTTGTTACCTAGCAGTGCCTATGTTTGGTAAATGTTTGTTGGGTGTGCTAGATGGACACGAAATGGGTTCAAGCCATCCTAAGAAGTATGAATGGCCTGGCTGGGCACCTTTGAGGAGCCTTGGAAAGACCTGGGGGCTGAGTGGTGTGAGGTTCTCAGTGGGCCCTGTTGGGGAGGGAAGGGACCAGCCCACAGAGCTCCTCTGGGCCCGGCGTGGTAGGCTTGGAATGTCCTGCTGGGAACGGCACGTTCCCTCTGACCCAGGTACCTTGCACCCTGGGGATCTCAGGATGTCTAAGGAGGAGTCTGGGCTGCCGAAGGGCACAGCTTGGCCCCAAGGCCTGCTCCAGCATACCAATTTAAGGCAGCTCTTTGACATGTGGCTTGATTGGGGCTGGTGCTGGGGTCCTCAGGATGAAAGAGCCGGGGCAGCCATGTCACAGAACATGCTGCAGATGGGCTGCACACTTGGGGGTGTCGACCTGGCTGGGGTGGACACTGGGCACCCACTGTCAGCTCTTGAGCTGGTTGCACCGGGCAGACCACTCCCCTCTGCCAAGTGGAGCCAAGCATCCCATTACCTCACGGGGTTCTTGCTGGCTGGGGGAGGTGGGAAGGCTTCAGAGAGCTGTACCTTGTGACCCCTGCTGCCAGTCCACTTGATGGCCCAGGTTTTTTCTTTTTTTTTTTTTAGATTTTATTTATTTATTCATGAGAGACACAGAGAGAGAGAGGCAGAGACACAGGCAGAGGAAGAAGCAGGCTCCCTGTGGGGAACCCGACGTGGAACTCGATCCCAGGACCCCGGGATCACAACCTAAGCCAAAGGCAGATGCTCAACCCCTCAGCCACCCAGATGTCCCATGGCCCAGGTTTTCTAATTGTTCCTGGAGTGGGCCCTGGGTGCGCTGGGGTTGCAGCGGTGGGCTGTCATTACAATGCCCCTTCTGGGAGAAGCCCAGACGGACAGGTGGCACACCTGGAAACAGACATGCGCCCAGCTTTGTGGCTCTTGAAATCAGATGAGGCATTTCCAAATCCCAGCTCTGCCTCTTCTGACCATGTGGCCTTAGGCAAGTTGTCCAGTCACTCTGTTCTCCCATTTGTAAAAAGGGGGATGAGAGTGCCTGGCTTGTGGGGTTGGATGCAGGTATTCGTGGACATGGATAAAGCACCTGCACATCATATGTATTAGTTCCTTTCCCTCTGCTTGGCGAGGCAGGAGCAAAACCGTGCTCTTGCTTTGTGTCCAGCCTTCCCTGGACCTGGCTGCAGGCAGCAGCTGCCCGGCCTTCTGAGTAGCCTGCATGGGTGGCCCTGAGGGCTGGAGGAATGGGGGGACCAAAGGGTCTGGCCTTCCCGCTGGTTCATCCTCAACCCAGCCATGAACAGGACTGAGTTGGCGAGAACAGGCCACCCCTCTGCCGTCTCCATGGATGGACCAGGGAGGCAGCAGGGTCTTCATGGATTCCTCGTCACCACTCTGCTTCCTCCCTGGGGCACCATGATTCCGTGCCAAGCAGCCAGATCTCTACCCTTCTTCCCCTCTGGGCTGTGTTGACGGATGCTGGGCCTGTCTGCCCTTCCCCACTTGTGTCCTTTACACAGGACAAGGTGGTGCAGGGCTGAGCACCGTGATGCTGCCCAGATGCCAGCGGGAGGGGAGCAGCTGAGCTCCTGGGGCAGCTGACATGCGTAGGGAAACAGGATCCAAAATGGTGGGCAACGAGCCACCAGTTGGACTTAGATGATGGGTCTAGATGCTTCCTCACGTGCTGTTGTACCCAGAGCGGCTATGGCTCTGGAGCAGGATCAGAAAGGGGGTCGAAAACAAAGAAAGCAGCTTGTGTTTGTAGGGCACCACGCGGTACCTACCTGTGCTTCTCATCCCTGCAGAGAATGGCCAGACAGCATGAAATGAGAACCTCATGCCACCCATGAGCTTGAAATCCTTAGACAGTTGCCCATTGGTCTTGGGATGCAGCCTAAATGTCTTCACATGGTTTTCAAGACCCGCATATGACCTGGGCCTGCCTCTATCTTTGGCCTTCCCCGCACCGTCTCCCTTAGCTGTGCTGTTCTGTCTGGTGCCCTGATAACTGCATCTTTTTTCCAGGCCAGGGTGGTCATGGACACTCTCCCCCACTGGCCCCATGTGCTGGTTGACATCTATGATGACAGCAGAGACTTTGTGTAGTTTTCCATAGTTAGATCCCCTGTGCCCAAGAGGGGGTCCTCCTTATAGAAGGCACTAGAATAACCTGTGTTGAATGAAGAGACTCTTAAGATGTGTGCTTCAGTTGAAGGGAAAGCTGGTTAAAAGAAGAGGATCTGTAGGGAGCCTCTGGGGAGGATTCAGACCCAGGCAGCCTGGGTTTGCACTGTAGCTCTGCAGCTTCTGAACTCAGTGGCACTTTGGACAAGTTGCTCAGTCTCTGTGCATTTGGCTTATCTGAAAGGCAAGGTGGTAGAGCTTGCCTTCTGGAGATGGGACTTGAGAGTGGTTCCATTTGAACATTGGCTCACACATGCTGTCTTCAATATTGGGATCCCCCCACAGAGGCCATCCGACCTCCACCTCCTGCCCCAGATTCCGAGAAGCCCCTCTGATACACGCCATCTCAGAACCCTGCCTTTGACACAGCACCCCGCACGACGGCTGACTCATTGTTTGTTGTTGTGACATATTTGATTGTCTCTCTTTCTCCCAGTAGACTTTAGGTCCCACGAGGGTGAGAGGTAAGTTTTTGTCCACCATCGGAGCCACACGCTAGGTGCTCCATCAACGCTGCCTGGCCTGGTCCACCTCTGGGTTCGCCGCTGAGCTCGGGGGGGAGTAGAGGCAGCAGCCCCAACACTGGCTCCTGCTCTAGCCTGCATGAGTAGAGCAGAGCCTTGTGCTCCACCCTCCTGAGGCTCTCCTGCCCCTGTCTCCCACAGGCACGGACATGGCCGTCTTCTGTCTGCTGTGTGGGAAGCGTTTCCAGGCGCAGAGCGCACTCCAGCAGCACATGGAGGTCCACGCGGGCGTGCGCAGCTACATCTGCAGCGAGTGCAACCGGACTTTCCCCAGCCACACCGCCCTCAAACGCCACCTGCGCTCACACACAGGTAGGCCCGTCCAGGTGGTGGCTGGATCAGAGTCTCTGGGAATCCACGTCTGGATGGACCTCCTAGGACATCCAGTGGAGGGGTCAGGCTGAGTTAGCCCTCAGCCCTTCTTTGCTCAAGGTGGGCATGCTATGGGGGTTCCGTAGCACAGGTAAATGTTAATTCTTGTCCCTGTCCCACGTCGGGGACCTGAGGGTCTCAATCTCTGTGCTCAGCTGAAATGGTACTCCTTAGAAATGCAGGCTCTTGGGTGCCACCCACCCTCAGAATCTTTGACTTCGTGGATATGGAGTAGGATCCAAGACTCAATATAATGAATAAATATTCCCCAAAGATTTTGCTGCAGGTGGACCCACAATGCATTTTGAGGAAAGCCTGCCTGCTTGGTCTCTACCACAGCCCTCACCACTCTCCCTGGCCTCCACCCCATGGCCACATGCTCCTGAATCAGCCTTGGGCTCTTAAGGGAATGTTACAGAAATGGTCCTGCTTGCTCCAAAATAACAGAAGAAAAAAAACACCACAAAATAACAAGCATATTTTCTATACTTGGCCATTAACCTTTAGGGGAGACAGTGAGGGCTTATAAACAATGAGATGATGGGGGAGGGAAAGTAGTTGTGAGTTGAGGGGCCTGGGCCACGTGCCCAGGTGCTGGTTAGTCCTTGCCACGACCCTCTACATTGACCATGAGGGCCAAGAGGCAGATTGCTTTCTCATAGCAGCCTCTAGTCCCCTAGCCAAGGTAATGGGTGACTTAAAGTCATTCCTTTCTCTATGACAAAACTGGGTCTTCAGTGGATAAAAGAGCATCCCTTTCAGAGTCTGCATGTGTCTCCACTCCTGTGTGCTCGATCCCGGGTTTGGAGTGACCATGGAGGCTGGGAAAGGGGGTGGGAGGGACAGGGAGACAGACAGGCAGACTCCATATCGGAGTATACGACAGAGTGTATGCTCATGTCTCTTGGAGACGGTCTAAAAAGATGAGTGCCTCAAGACAGGAATGGTAGGACCCTCTCCCTCCTCATTCCTGGGTCTTGTCACAGCTCTGGGATTAAGGATGTAGGCCAGGCCTTTCTCGGGTGGCAGGCTCTGCCGACTTGAGGGAGGGGCTTTGCTCACCATGGACTGAGCAGGCCTGTCCTGCCAGCAGCAAGTGTCCTCATCAGAGAGCCTGCCTGGACTCTCACTTTTTGATGCCATTCACCTGGGGGGAGCATATTGCCTTAAGCATCACCTGATTGGCTTGGAACCATTTGGGTTTGCTGGCACAGGAGGAGGTGAGGTCGCAGAGGGGAGGGCCCGACAAGAAAGGCTAAGGAGAAAGGGGTGTCAAGGAGGACTTTGTCTATAGTGACTGCGTATGGATCCCTTGCAGATAACACACACTATCCTGTCCACACTTCCCCCCCACTGGGTCCCCAAGTTCAGCCTTAACAAAACGGCCAGTCACCTTTCAGCCACTTTTGAGCATGCTGCTAGGTCAAATCAGTTGGGTTCATAGGACTTGAGTCATCCCATCTGCTACGTCCACCCGGGATATGCCCTGCTCTGCCTACGCTACCTGCTAGGAGTGCAGGCATCAAAATATCACCTGCTCCTGTGTTGTCATGGTGCAGATCTGTGGGGAGGGGCTCTTCCCAGACATAGTTTGAGAGAAGTACCTGTTTAATCTAGGAAACATGGACATGTGTGCTGCCTATGTGTGTGCGCACATGCACACACACAAACATGCATCGATTTTCACACCAGTGAGGCCCAGTGCACATAAGCCCTGTACAGGCCAAGCACACCCCCTACACAATGCCTCATTAATATTCCATTGCTCTTGGCCCACTTGCTGCCGAGGCCGGGTGTTTAGCATCGGCAGCTGTGTTTGGTAGGTTAGTCCAGCCGCGCTCTTGGCATTGATGGATCCCTGACTCACACAGCTCATCATATAATAAACTCTCAGCTGTGCTAAGGGGAGGGGCCGCTGGGGAGGGGCCTGGCCAGTGCCAGGGAAACCCCCAGGTGAGGACAGGCCGCTGGGGTCACAGATGCACTGGGCAGGCCAGAGGGGCTCTAATTAGTCTCGTTTGTCCTGCACTTAATGTCAAGCTCATTAAAGAGGCTACAGAGTTAATCAACATACCACAAATTGGATTTTGAGTTCTGCAGCCAGTTTTGTGTACATTATGGCAACACTGACACCATTAACTCTCGGGGTGAGGATTTTAGGCTAGGTGCTCACCATGCTTCGAAGTGCGTGCACGCGTGTGTGTTCATGTGTGTGCGTGTGCTTGTGTGTGTGCATCTTTTTTTTTTTTTTTTTTTTTCCCTTCAAAGTTCTTTTCACTCCTTTCCCTGGGCTGACTCTGGAGATTTCCTATTTAAACTCATTTAACATGTGATCCACTTCATAATTAAATTCATAAAAATCTGATCAAACAAACCTCTCTGCTTTAACCCTTTGTTTTTTAAACTCTTAGGGCCCCCCTCTGGAGGGGAAGGCACAGACGGCGGCTCCCTCCCCCCCACTTCAGTCGGGTGGCTGCCGATGTACGTTTTAATTACCGGCTCTCGTTGGAAGTCTCACGTGGCCCTTGCTTTATTTATTTATTTATATCTTAATGAGGATACTGAATCCTTGATTAAAGTCGTTATCGTTGCCAATTCGGCAAGGAGGGGGAGTCGGATGTCAACGAGGCGGAGGCGGGGGGGGGGGGGGGGGAGCTGTGTGCAGACGTCTGCACAGAGAGAGTAGCACGCGGCACAGGCCTGCGCAGACTGGCCCTTACTCAGACGCACAGCTAGTGAGGACCAGGGTCTGCATAGACCTCTACTCCCCCTGGGTTTGGTGGGGCTGGAGGCTGGGGACCAGGTGGTCTGTATGGCCCTGGCAGGTGCCGGGAAGCCCAGGATTTGGTCTGTCTCCAGACCTGCCCATGCCTCTGAGCCAGCCAGGGCTGTACCCTGTAGCTTGGTGAGAACCCATGTGGAGATGTGGTTCTGCTCTTTCAGCTTCTCCTGTCTGACTCCGCCTGGGAGTGCTCCCAACCACCACTCTGTGTCTTCAGAGCTTCTTGCAGAGAGCGAGCCCGCAGTGAGCAGACCCCAGCATCCACTCCCCACAGAGCCTTAAAAACCCTTCAGCACCATCAGGAGAGATGAGAATTTATGTGGGGACGGGGGGCCTGCGTTTGAGAGGGGGGGAGGTTTGGTTAGCGGCCTGAGGAGGAGAGAGACAAGAGAGTAAAATATCATTTTAAAGAGGAAGTGAAGGCATAGGCACGCGAGTCTATAACGAGAAGGACAATTTATGCCCAGGCACGAGTGCAGTTTGACATGGGGATAATGAAAAAACGTAGGTCATTGTGGATGACTTAAGCCTTCAGCAGCCGAAGAAAATGTATGAAATGCAGAGGACATTACACGGTTGGCAGCCCCGCACATCTGCAGAGGGACAAGTGAAATACAGTGGGCCATTCTTTACCATAAACTGTGGTTGTTGGAGATGCAGCCCAGAGAAATTGTAATTACAGTGACAAGACGAATCAGCGATATTTAAATATTCATGAACAAAGTCTGGGGTGATCCATCTATCTTTATTGTCTGTGCCTTCACTCCTGTAATAAATAAGTCGCCGAAGGCCTCACCTTTCAGCCCCCAAAGCCTCCACTTTGGGTACAAAGCAAAAGATGGTGGATCCCAGCACCCCACCCTCTCACCCTCCAGGGGGCTAATGGGTGCCACACACAGAAGGGAGGCCGACGGCACCGCTTCCAGGCCTGAGCATCTGCCCTGGGTCGTCCGTGTGCTACGTACCCAGGCAACAAGGATCGACAAGTCTCCCTTCTGACCCTCAAGGTGCTTCCATCCTCAGGGTACAGTGTGCGTGGCAGGAGAGACAGGGCTGTGTGCAACTTAGCCATCTGATAAGTTATCAAGCGTTCAGACTCCAAAACCAGATCTGTATCCTGACTCAGCGGCTTATGAGCTATTTGACCTTAGAGATCAGCTAAGCATCTCATTCTTCTCGTCTATATGATGAGAATTGTGTGTTTCTTGTCAGGTGATTGCAGCGATTACATGATAAGATGTGTGTAAGGCTCCTAGCATGGTGGTGAGCCTTCAGCAGGTTAGACCATTCCAATTAAAAATTCCCATAAAAATGATCCTGCTGCTAAAATAACAGAGTGCTAGGTATTTCTTCTCTCTCAGGATAGAAGAAAGCGACTCCGTTTACCTGGGTGGGAGGCGTTGAAGGGAAACTTCCAAACCATGGTGATGTGTGAACTGGGTCTTGAAGGATGAGTAGGAGTTCGTTGAAGCAAGGAAAGAGGAAATCAAGCAGAGGGGATAATTGTTGTAACTGTGGAGCGAGGAGGGAGCACAAGGCATTTGGGGGACAGTGTGTTCTAGTTCCCCAAATTGGAGGGGGTTTTTTTGAGGGCAGGAGAGGCAGTCAGGCTACCTATGAGAAAGGAAGAGGGTGGCAGGAGAAGTTGGGGGGCAAGGTGTCAGCCCACGGGTCTGCCCTCCCCTTGTGGGGGTCTGCTTTCTGGGGTCAGCTGTTCATCCCTGAACCAAATGGGCTTTCTCTTCCTGGGATTGGCCCTTGACCCACAGATGAACTCTAGGCCCCTGTAAAGTATGGACATGTGTGTGCATACAAGCTCCCTGGTTCCCACTGGGTCCCAGAGAGGGCCACGGGTCCTTATATGTTTTTGAAGAACGGTGGTGAAGATAGGCAGTCTCATCTTCTCGGTGCATTAAATGTGCCCTGCCACCTCTTGAAGAGGGGATGGGGATAGGGGAGACGAGGCTCTGATCCAGCCTTTTGTCCCCACAGGCGACCACCCATATGAGTGTGAGTTCTGTGGCAGCTGCTTCCGGGACGAGAGCACACTCAAGAGTCATAAACGCATACACACGGGCGAGAAACCCTACGAGTGCAATGGTTGTGGCAAGAAGTTCAGCCTCAAGCACCAGCTGGAGACACACTATAGGGTGCACACAGGTATGGAGGACTGGTGAGGGCACCCCAGCTTGCGCGGGGACCTGGGTATAAGTGGCAGGGGGCAGGTGGTTCTCCAGAGCAGCCTGGGTGGGCATGGTCCCAGGCTGAGACGGAGAGTGGAGCGTGTTCTGGGAAAGGTTAGCACGGCCCAGGCGCCACTGTCCCCTGCAAGGCTGAGGTACACGTTGCTAGTGGATCACAGCACACTTTCCAGGAGCCCAGACCCACCTTCCAGGCAGCCGTACCAACAGTGCATAGATGACTTTGATCTGTGAGCCCTAAATTGGGGTCAGATTGGCCTGAAGACTAAAAGCAAACGCTGGGCAGGGCTTCTTGTTCCTGGGGGCTAGGGGAGCACTGAGTTAGGTTAGGATGAGGGCTGGGACGCTGGGAGTCAGATCGCAGACAGATATATTCACAGATGCCTCTACCTGTATGATGTTTACCATTTCAGAGGGCCTTCACATTCTTTTTTATGTAAAAGAAATAGGATCGGGGCATGGGGTCTGAGGACAGAGCAAGGGGAAGTGGCCATAGTGGCCAGAATTGCCAGACTGGGGGGTGGCGGATGCTGGAGCTGGCCTGCACCAGCTCATGGAAGTCCACCTGCATGTCTCTCCCTGACTCCCAAGTGCAGCCACATCACCTCAGACACGGCCACAGGCAAATGCTACAAAATTGGGCTTTTTTGGAGAGTTAGTTGTTAAACATTTACCAGCAGCACCCTGCTGGTTGTGGCTTTGGGGTGGGGGGGGAGGTGGATATTCAGAAGGACTTCCTATGAGGATAAGAGGTAGTGGAAGGTAGTGGAATCTAGCAAAGTAGGAAGCCTCCTCTGATCATGCGAAACAGCTGTCCTGACCTGGGGACAGAGGATGGGGGGAGAGGTGACCTCAGACAGGTCCTGCTGGCCGAGGGGCGAGGATGCATCCACAAGCTGCAGGGAGAACAGGGAAGCAGTAAGGAGAGGGAGAGGATGCTGCGTTATGGAGCTCTGCTTTCTTGCCCCCGGCCTGGGCCAGAGGAGAGCCTCAGGTGCTTGTTGCTGACAGCCAGAGTCACTCCAAGCATTTCCCAGAGCCCCAGGGCTTCCTTAGCCCCCTGCTGGGGATGTGACCTGGTGAGCGGATCATTAAATGCATCGGTGGTGACTATTGTAAATAGCGGGTCGATAGTTAGATCACTTTGGCTGTTCATTACTTCATTATTTGCTGGGGCCTCTGCACAGAGGAGTATCGATAGCGAGATGGCTGGCCAGTTAATTACTGTATCGAAACAAGGTTCCCTCACACCCTCTGCTCAGCTCCAGGGGACTCTAACTGGCAGGAGGTAGGGTGGGTAGCAGCTAGGGTGTGGCCAGGCACTCCCAGGCTATGTGTCCCTTCCCCATCCTGGCCCCCCTGGGAAGGCTCAGGGTCCAGGGGTGGCTCTGGGAGCCTCAGGGGAATAGGCATCCCGGATGGAGCATGTTTGGAGGGTGGGGTTCCCTCACGTTCACCCCCGTCCTCCCCACCAGCTATAGCCCTGAAAGGACCCTACGCCTTGTTCCCCTGAAAGGAGCTGTGCTGAAGAGCCGTCCCTAAGGGCTTTCGGGACCCCACTGCCCCATTTCTAGATTCCATATCCTTTCTTTGGAAGGGAAGATTCTGGGCCTTTGGGTTCAGAAGAGTAAGGCAGGGCTAAGGGGGTGCTGAGCAATACTGCAGCCACTGAGATCAGCAACAGGGAAGTGCCACGGAACATGCAGCTCCAGGTGCGCTGGCCACACTGCAGGCGCCCAGCAGCTCAGTGGCTACCATATTGGATGGCGCATTCTTCATCATGGAGAGTTCTAGAAAGTGCTAAACTGGAGGGAGTCTCTGGCAAGCCTGAGGGTGGAGCGAGGGTCCAAAGCGTCCCTGTCCCCGGGAGGCCCTCACACCCTCTCCCTCTGTCCTGGCTCTCTCCCCCCTGCCCCCCACAGGCGAGAAGCCCTTTGAGTGCAAGCTGTGCCACCAGCGCTCCCGGGACTACTCGGCCATGATCAAGCACCTGAGAACGCACAACGGCGCCTCGCCCTACCAGTGCACCATCTGCACGGAGTACTGCCCCAGCCTCTCCTCCATGCAGAAGCACATGAAAGGCCACAAGCCCGAGGAGATCCCCCCCGACTGGAGGATAGAGAAGACTTACCTCTACCTGTGCTACGTGTGAGGTGGGGCCACGGCGGGGGACGGGCAGCCGGGAGAGAAGAGTTACAGCAGGGTGAATTTGACGACGAAGGACTATGTGGAAAAAAAGAGAAATAGAAAAAAAAAAAAAGAAAAAAGAAAAAAGGAAAAAAAAGAGACAAGAAAAAAGGAAACCCGATAGCTGTCTGGCCTTGGAGACTCTGGGGCTCCAGGTGACCTGGAGACCCGGCCACTGCTCCTCCCCGGGGTGCGAGGGGCCCTGTGTCCCTCCTTCTGGATGGAGGCTGGCCTCATTTTCTTGGGTGGGGGGTGGAGGTGGTTCGTTCAGCTCAGATGATGGTATATTTTTCTCTTCCCTCCACCCAGACCCCCCCTTTTGCATCTAGAAGTGGAGGCTAGGAAGGGGGTGAGCCAAACAATCTGCCTGTCACCCTGTGACTGAGTCCTCCAAAGAGGGGGGCCGGGGGCAGGGAGGGGGTCTGCAGGTGGTGGGGCTGGGCCAGGTCATAGTTGATGGTCACACGGCAGCTCTGGTTTGAGGGGGGTATATGGGGGTGGGGGGCTTTCCTTCTCTTCCTATGACTCAGTTTATCTGTTGTTCCCCCTGCACCACCACCCCCCCCCCGCCCCACTGCCACCCTGCCACGTGGGGGTGTCCCCTCAAGGTCTTCAGCAGCCTCGCGGCTGTCGCCCCACCCCCAGCTCCTTGTCTCCCCGTGACTCCTGTCCTCCAAGGGCAAGGGCACCCTGCCCCTTGTGGATGGGGGTCGGGGGGATGGGGAAGCAGCTTCCTCCTTGCCCAGTTCCCTAGTGGGGAGGGAGGCTGCATTTGGCTCCAGAGCCCCCCATCCCACCCTCGGCTTTCTGAGAACATGAAATAAATGGAATTCCCCACCCTAGTCAAGCCCAGTCATGAGCAAGGTTCCTGTTGATTTGCTTTTGCTTCCAACACAGGAAACATCACTAACCATATACTGTCCCACCAAACACACCAACACCCATCCTGCAGCCCCTATTTCAGTCCCTAGGAGAAGGCTCGCCGTCCGAGGGAAGGATGTATACATGTCCTTCTCCACTGTGCCCTCCGCCCGAGGAAGGGGACACCCCAGCCACCAGGGGCTGGGGTAGCTGGCCGGAGGCGGGGGGAGTTCTACTGGGGACCCCCGCCCTGGTGCAGAGAGCAGCACAGAATTCCTGGCTCTCAGGGCGCCCCCCAACCAGTCTATAGGGAGGAGGAAGGAGAGGAGGAGGAGTTGAAAGCGCTTTGGCCTTTGTGTTATGTTTTGCATCTTTTCCGTGTCCCCTGTTCCCTTGTTAGCACATTGTACTTGAATTACCTCAGTTTTTTGTGACCTCATGAGCTTTTTAACCCCTGTATCTCTTTTTTGGTTGGGGGTTGGAGGAATAGGGAGGACGTTCTTTTGTGTTTCTTGTGTAAATTAATAGTTGGTTTAATAGACTTCAGCTGGCCTCGCCCTCCCCGTCCTAGCCGGAAGATGCTGCACAGAAAGGAGTACTCAGGATCTGAATGCAGGAGCCAAGGGCGGGGGCGTGGGGGGCAGCAGAAGGTGGGCAGAGGGGAGGGTGTGTCGGGGGCACGCTGGCTGGAGTCTCCATTGGCTCTGCCCGGGGCAACCTCCCCCACGCCCTCTGCACCCAGTAAGGCTTCAGCCTGAAACACTCTGGAGAAGATTCCACCTTTCTCACAATTTGCTGGGTCATTTGGGTCTGGGGGGCCCCGTATTATTCAGATCCTGGCAACTGCGTGGCCCCACCTCTGAGTGTGCGATCATTGCCAAAATCGGTCTCTTTTCAGGGCCGGCGTGGGGATGAGCCAGCCTTTGTTCTGTTGCGTGAGGGTGGGGGTGTTGTTTTTCTAAAAGCTACCTCTTATGTTCCTCCAATTTTTCTTTTGTCCCCTTCACGCCTCCCATTCTGCTGCTCTGCTTCCCCCCCCCCCCTTCCCAGCCTCCCCACCCTGAATTTTGGAAAGCACATTTGCAATATTTGTGTTCACTTTGGGATGGGCCCTCTGTTTCATCTCACGGCTTTATTTGTAAGAGTTGTGTGCGTGTGCGTGTGTGTTCGCGCATGTATGTGTGTGTGTTTTCTTTCCTTTCTCTCTCTCTCAGAGAAAGTTGTGGCTGCGTTTTTGTCTTAGGTTTTTTAAAAGTGGTTTCGGGAAGCGGTTTTGGGGAGAAGGCTTGTGAGGGCTCTAGGGACGCCGGAGGGATGGGTGCTGCTGTGACCACCCCCCTGTCCCTCGGTCCCAGCCCTCCTGTCCTTCCCCCACAATCTCGCCCACCAAATCTGAAGGCCTTAAACATTGTGTGTTGGGGGGTGGGATATGAATTTGGGAGACAGTGTCACTCGACTGTGGATGGGGGATGATAAGGTAGGGAGGATGCGATATTGCAATTGTAATAATGAGTTAGTGCTTTGGAAAGGAAAAAAAGTTAAACTTGAAATATGTGACTAGAGCAGTTGTCATGTTGATAATGTGAAAAGAGGGGAATTGGGGGGGAGGGGGCAGTCTGTAAGAAATCGTTATGCACTATGCTTCCTCCCCCAGTCTGGGAAGAAGGGGTACTGCTGGCCCTTAGGGGATCTGTAAATCCCAGAAAACAATATTTTAACAGCAAGATATCATTCAACTTTGGTGGGGAAGGAAAAAAAAAATCAAACTATTCCATAGACCTAGCTGACGCCTCTCACTCCCCGCCCCCACCCACCCTTCCCACGCAGCCTGGGTCTCCTGCCCTATTCATAAAAGCTGAGAGGGTTGAGCTAATATTTACAAATTGTAATATTTTTGTAATGTTTGTTAGTTCCTTTGTCAGTTCTACAGGACCTTGCCCTTTCTTTTTTGTAATGTGAATAGGAAAAAGAAAAAAAAAAGACAAAAAAAAAAATCCGCCACCACCACCACCACCACCACCACCACCAAAATATCCCTTTGTACGTGTGTGCGCGTGTGTGCTTTTTGTGTGTGATTGTGTGTTAAATCATGCAGTATTGTTGTGATTTGGTGTTGCAGCATTGGACGGTACTGAGTGAGCACCTGCCTACCCCCACCACCCCCGAGGGACCCTAGTGGGGGAAGTGAGGACAGAGGGGGTCAGGGCAGGCTGGTGTCTGAAGGATACTGGGTGGGAGATGCCCGTGCTGGCTTCTGCTCTCCTTGCCTCCCCCACGAAGCCTGGACACCCTGCATAGAGTCCCAGCACGCCTCTTTGCCAGGTTCCTACTTAACAAAGTCATCCTGACCTTGCCAAGGCCTTCTCAGCCTAGCCAGGCCTAATGGCCAAGGTGAAGGTCAAAAATTATGTGGAGTCTGTAGATGTGTATGGAGTAAGGGGGCTGTGGAGACGAGGGAGGGTGGAGGGCACCGTCTCCCCAGGTGAGAGCTGAGTGTTCTTACTTCCCTCTTCGTCCTACCATCTGGCCCCTTGGCCACCCGCTGCCTTTAGCTGTGGTCCTGCTGACAACCCTACTTGCTACTGCCTTATCCAGCATAGCAAAACTTCTCCAGCCCGGGAGGTCCGAGCTGGTTAATGGTCCCTTTCCAGTGTTCAGCTCTCACAGGCGTGTCCCTTAATGCTTTTGGTGACATTTCCCTGTCGTGTGCTCTTTCCCTATTCCCTCCTTCATTCATTCAAAGCATTAAAATCCTATGTGTATATAGGATAGACAAATATATAGAGATATATATATAGCAAGAGAGAGATATAAAATAGTAAATATCATTGCTGCTTTGGGCTGCTTTGGAGGAGGCCACGGATATGGGGAAGGTAGATCTGGGGTGTAGGGGTGGGTGGGGAGGCCGGGGGGCCCCCAGTGTCTCAGTACAATCCAGGGATGCAATGCAGGCTTGTTTAATCTTTGTGCCTGAATTTCTCCATGTGTAGAAAACAAAACAAAACTGCTGCAATTTTTCACAAGTGTATGGTACCCTTCTTGGATGCTGTCGGTACCACCGGCCGCGGGGATGTTCAGGCCCTTCAGAGAGAGGGCCATTTGGCTGACCTCCTTGCAGGGGAGCGAGCGGTGGTGGGATGGCCTTTGGACTTTGTGCACAAGAGCTGGCGGGGCAGGAGGAGATTTGGGGGTAGCTCCCTGCAGGCCCAACAAGAGTGAAAGGAGGGGGCACCAGATGTTAGAAAAGCAGAAAAAGATCCGACTCTGTTCATTTTCCCAGGCCTATGTTCTATCTTTTTCTATTCCCGTCTGGTTTCCTCTTTTCCTGGAGCTTGGTGGCGGCACTTACCTGGATATTTCAGTAGGAGGGGGAAGAAGCCAGACTGACCCAGCTTAGGGGCGCTGGTGGGTGGAGGAAGAGGCAGAGAGCCGGCCGGGAGAGGGGTGCAAGACAGACCAGGGAGGCTGGGTCGGGAAAGAAGGGTGGAGAGAGGGGGGTGCAGGTCCTGCAGGCCTGTCAGCTGGCGGCCCTGCCTCCTGGGGTCCTTGGCGTCCCACTTTGCAGACAGGGTACCAGCCTCCTGGTGTGTGTCATAGGCTTTGTTCACATAGTGTTATGCATGATCTTTGTAAGGTTAAGAAGCCGTGGTGGTGTACCATGACATCCAACCCATATATATAAAGATAAATATATATATATATGTATGTAAATTATAGCACTGAGGGCCCTGCTGCCCTGCTGGACCAAGCAAAACTAAGCCTTTCGGTTTGGGTATTATGTTTTGTTTCGTTATTTGTTTGTTTTTGTGGCTTGTCTTATGTGTGGTGACAGCACAAGTGCCAGTCCGATCGCTCTGTATTACAGAATAGTGTTTTTAATTAATTGATGTTCTAGTTCATGTCTACCTCAGCACCTCCTCTTAGCCTAATTTTAGGAGGCTGCCCAATTTTGTTTCTTCAAGTTAACCGGTTACTTTTTTGTACAAATCTCTCTCCCCACCACACCTATCCAGCTTCCCCTCCCTGCCCAGCCCCTTCCCTGTCCCCCTAAGCCCTGTTCCCCCAGCCCTGCCCCAAGCCCTGTCACCCCAAACCCCACCACCCAGCCCTGCCCCCCGCCAAACCCCACCACCCTAAACCCCACCACCCCAGCCCTGCTTGCCAGTCCTACCTGTTTTCATCCTGATGCTGTGCCCCTGATGTTGTGCGGTCCTGGTCGCAGCTTTTCCGCATCTGCCTTCGTTCCGTGTAGATTGATGCGTTTCTTTGTAATTTCAGTGTTTCTGACAAGATTTAAAAAGGAAAAAAGAAAAAAAAAAGAAAAAATGAATTTACTGCTGCAGGTTTTTTTCTCTCTCCATGTGTCACTAAGTGAAGTTTGTGCCTTCTATAGCAAAGAGAATATTTTTTACATCCTACTAACAGTAGATTTTTTTGTAGTGAACATTTTTTGTATTTTTATTTATAAGTCTCATAAGAAAAATAGCAATGTTCAGTTGTATACCTTGAATCTGCAGTTAGAAGAGAATAAAGTTAATTCAGTTGTCTCTGGTTTGAAGTGTCCCCTTTTTTCTAAAAAAAATTGCTTTGTCTTTTCTGCCTTTTCTTGGGTGGTTAACGCTAGAAGAACTGAGATTTCTGGCTGGGGATGGGGGAAGAGAACACTCTGGTGCAGTTCTGTGGCCCCTTATGCGGTATTTATGAGGCACAACGAATTTTCCTAATACTTTTTTTAGTTCAAAAGTAGCATTAAATACATTGTGACTTGATCCTTG
Organism: Vulpes lagopus; assembly: GCF_018345385.1. NCBI lineage: Eukaryota > Metazoa > Chordata > Mammalia > Carnivora > Canidae > Vulpes > Vulpes lagopus. The sequence continues at coordinate 45,349,213 of NC_054833.1, read as the reverse complement.
GAACAATGTATGAAGTCAGCACTGGTCAACACAGACGTTCCTGCAGTGGCTCATAGCAGTGACTGCTGTGGGCCGTGGGAATGCGGCGGGAGCAGGACGGACAAACCGCTGCCCTCAGGGAGCCACAGAATCCACTTGCTTGGTTGCTTGTGCTAGAACTTGCTCGGGATCACGGGGTCACGCAGCTGGTGAGTGGCAGAGTCTGAACTAGTATCTGGATCTCCTGATACCGAATCTGGGTTGCCTTTCCCAGGTCCCCGGACCTGGGGCCCTCTACCTTATAGAGACACTGTTGACTTCCTGAAACTTCTCAAAGAGAAGCTGCCACCCAATTTCAGGTCCCTGGGTCTGTGGCCGCCAAGCCCGCCAAGCCCCACAGAGGAAGGAGATGTTCACAGAAGGGAACAGGTGGGAGGTGGGGGTTCAAACCCTAATCACCACCAGCAGACCAGAGCATGGCTCCCCCTGCGTCCCGGGCCTGCCTGCCTTCCTCTCCAGGCGATGGCAGCATTGGCCTGCTTGTCTAGAGCTGTGACACCAACTCCACCTGAGTCTGGACACACTGGCCCAGCGCCTCCGCCTGACGCTGTCCTACCTGGAGAGAATCGGCCCCCTCACCTGGAGCTAGGGATCCTCCTGAACCACTGCATAGCCCCTGCAGGGTGAGCCCAGTGCCAAGCCTCAGGGGCCCCCTGGCCTCTAGCACCCTCCCCAACTGCACTCTGCGGTCCCACTCCCCAGCCTGCACCCCAGGAACGCCCAGCAACCCTGCCTGCCCAGGGCCTGGACTGGAAGCCCGGCTGTCCAACCCGCAGAGGGTTTTCAAGGCCTGTGCGACCCAGGCTTGCCAGCCCAGAGCCACCTGGAGCCGCCCTTCCCTGGGACAGCCCGGTGACCTCCGAGGAGGAGGAGGGGCCGCAGTAGGGCAGCTCCAGCCCCCTGGAGTCGGCTCCCCTGACTACTTTCTTCCCTCCCCTCTGCCCTTTCCTTTCACCGCCCCCATCTCTCTTTATTCCTCTAACCCTGTCTTTTCTCGTTATTTTTTTTTTGAGGCTCCTCCTGGCCTTTGTATCTCCGTCCCACATTCTTCTTCCTCTCCCTACAGTGCTCCTCTTGGAAAACCAGCCTCTGCCAAAAATATCTCGGGTTCGCTTTTGAGTCTCTGCCCCCGGTGCTCCGCGCGCCCCTTTCTTCTGCTCCGGTCCCTTCTCTGAGGTCCCCCAGGCCCCCCGGCCCCTCCCCCCGCCCCTCCCCCCGGGCCTCAGCTCTCTCTTGACAGATGGGAGGGCAGCGAGCACTCCCTCTTTAAAACAACATTTAATCGCCGTTTTCTGTTCTCGGACATCAAAGCCGGGGCTTAGGCGCTGCGCCGGGGTCGCTGTGGTGTGGGCTCCCGGTGAATAGTGGCTGGGCTGAATGGGCTTTGTGTGGCCGCTGGGGTCTGCCTGCTTTACATGCTCTTTGACCCAGATATGATCTCATGGAGAGAAAGGGGCCCTGGCCGGGCCAGCCTGAGAACATTCTGGGGCCGGACTCCGTCCCCACCCTCCCACCCCTGCCAGCCGGGCCCAGCTGCCCTCTGCCCCCGGCCTGCAGCAGTGGCCACCTCCTCCAGGACAGCCGGGCCTGGACGGGCTTGCCGCAGGAGGCGCACTGCTGGGGTCAGGAGAGGGGGCAAGCCATCGAGGGAGGGGCTCCGACCCTGCCCAGTGGGTTTCCAAGGACGGGGATGAGGTGGGAACCCCCCCGAGTGACACACGAACAGTGTCCCTTCCTCGCCGAGGCTGCTCTGGTGCAGGTGGGCACGCGGGTCACATCGTCTCCGCCTTCACAGCTGTCTTCCCAGCCGCTCTGGAGAGCTGCCCTCCTGCCAAAGGTGGCACAGCAGAGGCCCGGAGCCAGCGGAGGCTTGCTAAAGACTCCAGCAAGTTGTGGCGGGTGGGAAGAGGCAGATGGCGAGCAAAGGCTGAGGCCAGGCCGTCTGTGTCCGGCCAGGCCCCCCCACCTGGCTGCCTGGGGAGCCCCTCGCTCCCCCCACCAGGAGGAGGAGAGGGCCCAGGAGCACTGCCCCCAGGGGCTCCGCCTCCCTCTGTGCCATCCTTGCTTTATGCTTTGCTCTGCAGGAGCCAGAGGGATTTTCCAAAAATGCAGATAGCGTCATGCCACCCCTTTGATTGAAGTGGCCGGTGGGGACTCTAAGGGTAGGATGGAGTTGCAGCTCCTAACAAGGCTCGCAACACCTTCAGTGACAGAGCCCCTGTGCTCACCACCCCAGCCCTATCTCAGGATCACCCCTACATTCTGTGGCTGCCCCCTCCCCACGCTCCACACCAGCTGGACCATGGGTGGTTCCCAGAAGACCCTGCACTCCGCGTGGGCCTTTGCACATGCCGTGTCCTCTTCTGGGGACTGTACCCACACATGTGCCCGCGCTTCAGTCTGGCGGTCTCATCATCTCATTTTCAGATCTCGGCTCGAACCTCACCTCTTGCAGGAAACCTTCCCCGGCCACTGAGGCTGACTTGGGTGCCCTCCTGGGCATAGCTCCCATGCTATGGCTCCTTGTAGTGCACTGTGATCACCGGCTTTCCTAACGGTCACCATCCACCCAACGTGAAGGTCCTTGCAGGCAGGAGTTGTGTGCTAGGTGTTCGCAGAGCCTAATGCGGGCTGGCACACGGTAGGCACCCAGTAAATCTTGAATAAACAGATGAAAGAGGGAGAAGGAAGGAGAGAGGAACTTAGCATCTGGAGCTGAGGTTGTGGTTGCCAGGACCGGGTGAAATCAGGTTAAGTAGGTGTGCAGCACATGCCCGCCCGGGCACCTCCACGTGCCTGCCTGCCACGGGCTTCGAGAAGGCTCCAACAGAGGCGCTCCTCCTTCCTCTCACTGGTGCCTATATCGCTTCATGGAGACACCTGAACCGTGTTTGCCGTGTGCCAAGGGAGGCACAGTCGGCACAGGACAGCGGCACCTCGCTGGGTGTGTGCTCATGTGGACACCTGCTCCCTGGCCAACCACGGGGACCATCCCCCAGCCCTTTACGTGGTGCTGAGTCCAGCCCCAGGATCTGATCCGCTCGCTGAACCCCTGCCCCCTGGGGGCTGGCAGGAGGGCGGCTCTGCTGGGCTGTGTTTTCTGCTCTCCGGGGGGTGCCTCAGTGAAAGTGAACTCACTCATTTAAACCTGACTCTGCAGCCCTGCCGCCCCCTGCAGCGCTAATTACCCTGTAGTTCTAAACTGATTGCTGTACACTAAGCTTAAGCCCTCCTTTATTTATTTACTGACTACATTAATAGCAAAGCCGCTGCTTTCAGCCGCTCCCAACTGTACACCGGCTGGCTGCACCCCATTCGTCTGCATCCCCTCCAGGAGGCGGGGTGCAGAGATCCAGCCTGGCACGGAGCCCCCAAATCTGCCACCCTCACGGAGTCCCCGGGGCCAGACAACAGTGAGAACAATTGCCTTTGTCCACGCATACTCCCAGGCCCAAGGGAGGGGGCTCCGTCCCTGGTCCTGACTCTCCCATAGCGTGGGGAGCACACTGCACAGCCCAGCTCACCCCGCCCCCCCAGGGGTCTTCTGTTGATAGGACACTCATGAGCTTCCCTTGGGCTTTCACATCGCCCAGGAGGGGCTGAGCACTGGCTGCATAAATGCATGGGTAAACCGAGGCCGGTGGTGAAGGTATGGCCTGAAGCCAAGACTCCTCACTCCATCGGCCTCGCTCTTTCCCCTCCAGGGTGCTACCTGCCAGGTGTCCTCTCCCTCCTGGCCCCACCCACCCGGGGCTGACAAATTGGCTTTACTTGTACGTTCTCGCAGCTTCCACTCCTTGCCACGAGGAGAAGCAGCCCGTTGAATCCAAACCTCTGTCTCCCAGCCTTTTCTGCCTCGTTCCCATGCATACCCAGAATCTGCTGGAAACCTGGGCGCTAGAGCCTTTCCTGCCCCAGCCCTGTCCTTCCTCACATGGGCCGAGTCTGGGGAGCTCAGGTGGCTGCGGGCTCCCACGGGGTGGTGTCTGCCTGCTACCCCATCCCAGGGACAGCCGTGCCCATCGCCCAGCTGGCTGGCGCTGCCGGCCTCTCCGAGTGCCCTCACGTCTTGCGAGGCAGGCCTGGGCTCTGGCCTTGGGGCATGCCAGCGTGCTGAAGACCAGATGGGCACCATCAGGGTGCAGCATATGGACCCGTGGAATCAAGCACCCAGGCTTGACTCTGATCCAAAGTAGCGGGGTGGGTGCCGCGCTGGACCCCCTCTAAGAAGACGGGCAGTGGGGGTCTGGCAGTAAGAACGTGGGGTTCAGAGTCCGGAGGACCTGGGTCCAAGGCCAGCTCTGCCATTCACTGTTTGACCTTGACTGCAATTCAGAACTGCTCCAAGGTCCATTTTGTCAACTGTGAGTGGGGTACAGTAATGTCTGCTCCTCCTACCCTCAGGACCGTCAGCAGCTAGAAGGCAGGTGACCTCAGCTTTCTAAAAAGCCTGGTGTTTTTATAAAAGTGAAAATTATAAATGGGGGAGCAGGGTCAGGGCTGGTACGGAGAGGGGCCGATGGCCCAGACACTCATTTCCAGAGCAGGAGCCTCCGGAGCCCGAGCCGGGACTCAGGAGCCAGGGGGTCCGGGGTGGGGGTGGCTGTGCCTCCGCTGGCATTGCTGGGACTCTTTCGCCACCCAGTGGGCGCTGGCTACAGGCGCTTCTGCTGCTTGGGCGGGTCTGCAAAGGGACCAGGAAGGGGTGTCCTCTTGTAGGCAAGTGGCTTTGGTTCCTTTGGGTTTCCTGCTATACCAGGCTGGGCTGGATAAAGGGAGGATGCGATCCAGAGTCACACTGGAGAAAACGGCTTTAACTACTTGCGAAAAAGTTCAAATGGACTTTCCAGAAGGTCTCGAGTCGATATTTCAATCCTGACCTTTTAATCCTCCTACCTTTGCCCTCCCAACCAGTCATGCCAATCCAACTCCTCCCATCCCTAAGAGGCTGGATTGGGAGCCGCTGTCAGGCAGTCCAGACCCCAGGCATCCATGGGGCCTCACCTTACAGAGGGAAGGCCAGCCTTGAGTGAAATCCAGCTCTCCAGAAGCTTTGCTACTGGGAGAAGCAGGCAGGCCAAGGGAGGGTTGCACGAGGAGCTGAGTGCCCGGGTCTGGCTCACTGAGGGCCTAAGTAAGAGGTGACCGCAGGGGGCTGCCTCTTGGCACCTCCAGCCATCTCAAATGAATGCAACTAAACGGTTTGGAAGACCCCTCCCAGCCCTGGACTTTTGGCTCTGTGACTCTCACCACATCTGAAGATCCTCAGCGCAAAGGATACATATCCTGGCTCCGTATCACCTGTTAGCACTTCTTTAAAAAGCAGCATTTCACTTGGAGTTTCTCCCTCCGCATACTGGTGTGGTCTCCAGCTTAAGTGAGCTTCTAGTGACACTGGGTGGCGGCAAAGGGGAAATGCATGCATGATGGTTAATCCAACCAAGGTAAGGATTTTCCCTAATAAATCCCTCTTTGGGAAGGGAAGGAGTCACAAAATGGCGGGTGTGGGTAGGGGGTAGGGGGTGGGGGTGGGGCTGGACCTCACCAGTTTGACTTGATTAACATTCACGTTATTCTCAGAAATCTCTTGCCAATTAGCATTCCTCCTTAACACCCTATCCCAAGCAGCAGTACTTGACCTTTCCCTTAATTCCCCACAGCACAGCTGAGACCAGGCTGGAATATTTAAATTAGATTTCTCTGAAGTCTCAAGGACAACAAAAGAAAATAAGCACCAAGAACAACATAACATTAGCCCAGCTCTCGGCCTGCTTGCCTTCAGGAGCCAGGGGCCATCTTTAATCCCTGTCACGCCACCGAGAAGCCCAACAAAGACAGACCCAGAGTGATGGAGTGACCAGTCCTTCTGTCAAAAGTCAGCTCCCCTCCGTGCGCTCTGGGTGTCATCCTCTCCGTCCTTCCAAGCTCTGCTCCTTCTTTCCCCTTCTCTCTGCGCCACCCATTTCTCCCTCCCAACCAGCCTGTTTCCAGCTTACAAACATCTCCCAGTTTAACACGTTTCTCATTGTCCCCTTTGGTTGCCACCCAAACCCACCTCCTCCCAACGGCGGCATTCTAGAGAGAGCTGTGTAGAGACACTCTCTTCATTCTGCGTCTAGTTTTTGATCGGAGTTTTATCTCTGTTACTGCCTTGAAATTGTCTTCTCAAGCTCATTCCGTGGCTCCTCTTCCAAAATACAATGGCTACTTGACTGTCTTCCTCCTCTTGATTTCCCACTAGCATTCTATACCACTGGCTCCTTTTGGAAACACTACCTCTCCTGGTTTTTCCGCCGACCCCACCAGCTGCTGCTGGTCACTCTCATTGGCTCACTCCTTCCTCCTCTGCTGGAACTCTGCATATCCTATTTGGCTATCTCTGAAGGCTTCCTTGAGCCTCTTACCTGTCTATCTACTTCTGCCACTTTTGGTATGGGCTAATGACTCCCCAGTTTTTTTTGGTGTGTGTGTGTTTTTAAAGATTTTATTTATTTATTCATGAGAGACATAGAGAGAGGCAGAGACAGGCAGAGGGAGAAGCAGGGTCCCTTGCGGGGAGCCCGATGCAGGACTTGATCCCCGGGCCCAGAGATCATGCCCTGAGCCAAAGGCTGACACTCAACTGCTGAGCCATCCAGGCATTCCAACTCCTCAGCTTTTAATCTCCAACCTTGAGTTTTCCATGGCCTTCCCCTGGAGGCCCTGACATTATCTTTATCTCTTCCCAAGGAGCGGAGAGAGAGTTTGAAAGGGGCTTACCTACTTTTTAGAAGCCTTGACCCAGAAACGTATACAGATATGTATCTTTCCTGGGTGGACCCCACTGGGCCATAGTCACAGCAAGGGAGACCAGAAGATGTGGCCCAGCTCTGTTCAGAGCACAGAGGGATTGATTTTTGGTGAAGAGCTAGCACTTTCTGCCACAGTCTGCCCTTCTAGTCACCAAACATCTGTTTAGACTCTTCTTCCCACTCAGAGAACGTACTCACCCCCAAAAGAGAAATGACTGGATACTCCATCTCATCCTTGTAGCACCTATTTCGAAATTCGAGATCTCTGAGTGATGTGCAGTCCTTGCCATCAGCTCTGTGAACTGAAAGCAGGTTATCTGTATGGGTTTATGGCTAAAATCAATGATGGTAGGTCCATTCTATGAAAAGTTACAACGTTTTGTGGGCTGCTTTCTGTACTCATCAGTTGTCTCTCCTTCCTCAGTATAAATTAAGACACCATTTTCCTTGCAGTTTGGTGTGACCAGGTGACTGAGGTCCAACAATCATGTGTGAACAGGAGTCATTTGTACCATTGTTGGACCGAGGCTTTGAAGGTGCAGTACACATACCTTGCATTAAATTCCCAAGGTTGTTCTAAGAAATTACTACAACTTGGTGACTTAAACCAACAGAAATGTATCTTCTTACAATTGGGGAAGCCAGAAACACAAAAGGCAGGTGTTGGTAGGGCCACATTCTCTCTGAAGACTACAGGGGAGAATTGTTTTTCTGGTCTCTTCCCCTCCTGGGTGGCTCCTGTGTTTCCCGGCTTCTGACGACACCTCCACCTCTGTCTCACACAGCCTTCTTTTCCCAGGTCCCTGTGTGTTGTTGACCGTCTCTTTTAAGGACATGCTCAGCGGATTTAGGGCCCATCCTTATCTGGTATGATCTCCTCTCAACCTTCACCTTCATCACATCTCCAAGACCCCATTTCCAAGTAAAGTCATATTCTGAGGTTAATGTGGATATGAGTTTTGGGGAAACACTGTCCAGTCCACCTGGGCCTCCTTGACAACAAAAATCCCCTTGCACATGTATCAAGGGGAAGAAGGGAGCACACACAAGTCCCTGGTCCAGAGCAATGCTGGAGTTCTGGTACATGGGTATCTGTGAAGATCCCCTGCCCTGGCAATGGAGAAAGTTCTTTAATTGGGCTTTGGATCTCTTGTCTTGGAAAAAAACCCTAACCCATTGTTCTCTGAAACTTCTGGTTCCAGCCTCTAGAGAATCATTTCTTGACTCTTATCTGCTCTGGCCACATTTGAAGTGGGTCCTCGAATTTGGGCCTCCCTTAGGACTGCACAGTTTCACCACCAGCCTGATTCCCACTCGCACAAATTTGGGGGATTGAGTATGGTTTTAAGCTTCCACAGTCCAAGGCTTTTTTTGGCTGAGTTCATGGATTTTTGGCAATTCAATTTCCTTAAAAACAGCCTTTGGACCTATGCTTCCAATCCATTCCTCATGCTAGTAACCAGCCTAAAGTTATTTCCTAGACATAGTTGTCAAACATGTTTTTATTATTACAATTCTTGTTATTAATTTTTTTTCTCCCTCAAATCTAAGCTTCCTTGTCTGCTTCCTGTTGGCTACCTTGGGGCTGTCTGAAAAAGTCAGCTTAGGTGGGAAAGGCAACAGTCTTAATTTGATGTTTGCCACAGAACCAAATCCCTTTATAAGAGGATTTTAAATAATGAGCCTTCATTGCCTGAAGCCTTGTCCACTCTTAATTCCTATAATTCAGGGCACAGAAGCAGTCAGCTTACGTATACCCAAAGAAACACATACCTCTGGATTCCTCCTATTTTCCTTCATTTCTTCTTGGGAACTTGTCATTTTTTTTCCCCTGAACTCATCCCTTAATAATAATATCTTTCTATAAACCTGGAGAACAACCAGCATACAATAACATTGTGTTGCTTTCTCCACAGTTTCGTAGCGCTTCAGGCTTGGGATACACTTGGTCTACCTTCCAGGTAATTACAGGCAGAATTTTCCTAAATGTATCATTCCTGCCTACCAGGGGGGCTCCTCTTTTCTAGCCAAGCTCTCTTTGCTGCCAGTGAAGGGCCTAAATAATCTGGCCACATCTGCTTCTCTGATCCATCTGCCTCACTGCCTCCCATCTGCTCCCAGACAGGGCAGGCCTTTGCAGGTACTGTTCCCTCTGCTGAGAGCCCACTGGTCCCTCAATCTTTGCCTGGCTGCCTCTTCCTCGTGTAACTCAAGTGTCAATTCAAATATTGCCTCTTGGTGAGGTCTTCCCTGACCATTCCATCTAAAGGTTGTTTCTTTGGGGCACTGGATGGCTCAGTTGGCTAAGGGTCCAACTCTTGATTTCAGCTCAGGTCATGATCTCAGGGTCTTGAGATTGAACCTCGCAATGGGCTCCACACCCATTGAGGAGTCTGCCTGAGATTCTCTCCTTCTGCTCCTCCTCCTGCTACCACGCATGTGCATGCACTCTCTCTCTAAAATAAATAAATCTCTCAAAAGTTGTTTTTTCATTGCATTCAGCACCATCTGACATTCTCTTCTTTATCTGTGTACATGTCATGGTCCGTGTCCCATTTCCCCTCTGTAAAGCCTCTGTGAGACCCAGAGTCCCATTGTTCTCCATCGCTGCATCCCTGCAGTTTAGAACAGCACCTTGCACAGTGTTACTAGGAGAACAAATGTCAGTCCTTACATAACACATGTGCCATAATTTTAGTTCTGTGTTGAAAACTTGTTTTCCTGAAAAGTTTCTGAGCTACACAAAAGATAATATAATGGGCTCCTCATAAAACCTGTCACCTGGATTCAACATCAAGATTTTACCATGCTTACTTCATCTATCCTTCCAGCTTTCCTTCCTTCTTTTTCTTTCATTTTTCTTTTCTGTGTTTCTGTTGAAGTCTTTTAAAGAAAACCCCAGGCATCGTGTCACTTCCCACCCCCGGCTACATACTTCGACGTATGCATTTTTTAAAAAAGATTTTATTTATTTACTCATGAGAGACACACAGAGAGAGAGGCAGAGACACAGGCAGAAGGAGAAGCAGGCTCCATGCGGGAGCCCTATGTGTGACTCGATCCCGGGTCTCCAGGATCATGCCCTGGGCTGAAGGTGGTGCTAAACCACTGAGCCACCCAGGCTGCCCTGACGTATGCATTTTTTAAGTAAAGTTTTCTGGTGTTGCTTCAATGGCATTCATACACCTTCAAAAATTAGCAATGGTTCTTCAGTGTCATCACTCTGTCCATGTTCAGATTTTCCTGATTGTCTCAAAACTAACTTTTTAGTGTTAATCTGTTTGGATGAGGAGCCAATCTATGACCATGTGCTACATCTCTCAGATCTCTTCCCCCACCATGCTGTTGACTTGTTGAGGAATGGAATGATTACAGTTGACCCTCCAATAACATGGATTTGAACTGCATGGGTCCACTTATAGTGATTTTTCCCCATAACTATGAAAAAGGAGAAAGGAGAAATGAGAGAAAGGAGAAATGTATTTTCTCCTCTATATGATTTTCTTCATAGCATTTTCTTTTCTCCAGTGGACTTTATTGTGAGAACACAGTGTATTATACACATAACATACAAAATATGTGTTATTCAACTGTTCATGTTATTGATCAGGCTTATGGTCAATAGTAGGCTGTCAATAGTTAAGCTTTGGGGAATCAAAAGTTCTCTGTATATTTTCAACTGCCCAGGGGCAGCACCCCAACCCTTATGTTGTTCAGGGCCAACTGCTTCTATTTATTTTTGTTTATTTATTTGTTTGTTTATTTATTTTTTATTTCAACTGTATTATTGAGTTGTAAGATAATGAGAGCCCAACATGGGGCTGGATGGTGGGAGTGAAAAAGACAAAATGGTCTGAGGAGATGTCGTGGAGGAGTCTTTTGGTTGACCCTGCCTTCCGTCCATGCAGTGCTGACACCACTATCCTCTCTCAGGCATTGGGAGTTACAAGAATGCCAGTTACCTTGCTCTCTCCTACAGGGTCTCAGGTGTGACAGCTGAAAGAAACCCTCAGATTAGCTCATTGTATCTCTTGCTTTAGTCACTTGCTCAGCCTCTCCCAGCTGGGCAGAGCATTTGTACAACCCTCTCACTTCTTCACAAAATCCCCTCTTTATCTTGCTTCCTCTGAAGCTTGTTAGGAGAGAGTCCCCATACATGATGCTTCCCATGGTTCCCAGACCACCTGTGCATCAGAACTCATGGGGCTTTGTTCTGCTTCTTTATTATTATCTTTTTTAATCAAGCAGGCTCCATGCCCAATGTGGGGCTTGAACTCACAACCCTGACATCAAGAGTTGTATGTTCTACTGACTAGGCCAGCCAGGTGCCCCTATTCTGCTTCTGTAAAAACTATACTCAACCAGTTGGTTCCCTACCCCCAGACCTTCTGAATCAGAACTTGTGGGCATGTTCCCTAGGAATCTGTAATTTTAAACCACTTTCCAGATGACCATGATGTAGCTGATTCAAAGACCTGCATCAACAACCTTACAGAATGCACTGATTGGTGTGAGTCCTAAGATAAAGTTTGTGAAGGATTTCTGCCAGCAGAGTTACAATTTCTTTGGAGTCAGTCATTCCTCACCTTTTTTATTTGTGCATGCTTTTCATTACAAATTTGTACATGTACCCAGTATTTGTTTATGCCTTATTTTAAGGTACTACTGTACTACCATATTAGGTGTAAAACATACTAAAATAAACAGTATTAAAGATTTATCAAGTAAATAAAAATAGAAGTTCTAATATTCACTTCTTGCAGCCTGGCGGTTTTTCATGGACTCCCATCTGCGAACTATTGCTCTGGGATATTCCCAGCCAATTGTCTTTTGCCTGAGGCTGCCCTAGGTAGTCCAGTATGGAGAGCTTCCAACTATCATGAGAAACTTCTTAATTCTATTTAACTTTATCATAACCTCAAATCCTGCTTGAAGAGATGTTTGTCTAGTTTACCTGGCCTGCATTTTTTTCTCTATGATGAGACCAGGGGAACTTTCCCAAATTAGTTGCACAGTAGGAAAGTATGGTACGTCCATCAGCAGCTCAAGTTGGGTTGGACCCCAGCCCCATTCTTCCTGTGGCCCTCATGGATCTCTGGAGGCTTAGGACACAAAGGTTCCTAATGAATATATTTCAGGTTGCAGAGGGAGGAAAAGTGATTGAGGGCCTAGAGGAAGCAGAAGGCAAAGTCTGGAACTTGCCATTTCTAGGGCTCTTTGTTCCTTCCCATAGATCTGAGTTTCCATCAGGTATCATTTTCTTTTAGCCTGAAAAGCTTTTTTAATTTTTATTTTTTATTTAGTATTTCTTAGTCCAGGTTTGTTGGTAACAAATTCTCAGCTTTTGTTTATCTGAACATGTCTTCACTCTCATTTTTGAAGAGTACCTTTGCTGGATATAGAATTCTGGATTGATAGTTATTTTATTTGTTTGTTTAGAGATTTAAGGATGTCATCCATTATCTCTGGCCTTCACTGTTTCTGATGAGAACTCAGCCATTATTTGTGGCATTGTTCTCCTTGCTATAACATGTCATTTTTCTCTGAATAATTTCACAATTTTCGGAAGTGTAACTGTATGATGTGCTGAGTTGCGACTTTCTTTGCTTGGGGGCTTGCTGAGCTTCTTGGATCTGTAAGTTGGTGTGTTTTACAAAATTTGGGAAAGTTTTAACTATTTCTTCTTCATATAACTTTTTCTACCCACTCCCCATTCTCTCCCTCCTTTTCTTCAGGGATTCTTATTAGCTACATGCTAGACAATTTATATTTTCCTACAAGTTTCTGAGGCTTTGTTCATTTAGTTTCAATCTTTGTTCTCTTTCTTCTTCAGAATGGATCATCTTTCTGACTCTGTCTTCAAGTTTATGGGCTCTGACTTCTGTCATCTCCAATCTGCTGTTAAAACCACCAGTGAATTCCTCACTTCAGATGTTGCCTTTTCAGTCTAGAATTTATTTTTTTAATTTAATTCTATTTTTAAAAAGATTTTATTTATTTATTCATGAGAGACACAGAGAGAGAGGCAGAGACACAGGCAGAGAGAGAAGTAGGCTCACAGGGAGCCCGATGTGGGACTCAATCGCGGGACTCCAGGATCACACGCTGAGCTGAAGGCACACCACCCAGGCATCCCCAGTCTAGAATTTCTTTACAAAATAAAAGTTTCATTTCTATGTTGAGATTTCCCATTTGTTGTTCATTAAGACTTATTTTTCTTTAACTCCTTAAACACATTAATTATAACTACCTTAAAGTCCTGGTCTGCTAATTCCATCATGTAGATCATCCCAGAGTCTGTTTCCACGGATACATTTTATTTTTATGGGTAACATTTTCCTGGTTCATGGAATATCTAAGAAGTTTTTATTGTAGGTTAGATATTGTGGGAGATCTACTGGAAAGAGTCTGGATTATGCTGTTTGTCTTTAAAGAGGGTTGGGTTTAGTTTTGGAAGGCAATTGATGGGCAGCCCCTGTGGCACAGCGGTTAAGCGCTGCCTGCAGCCCAGGGCGTGATCCTGGAGACCCTGGATGAGTGCCACGTCAGGCTCTCTGCATGGTGCCTGCTTCTCCCTCTTCCAATGTCTCTGCTTCTCTCTCTCTCTCTCTCTCTCTCTCTGTCTCTATGAATAAATAAATAAATAATCTTAAAAAAAAAAAAAGAAGGCAATTGATTTATCAGAGGGTTTCCTTGTCCCTGTCAAGGACAAGGTTTAAGGCTTTGTTAGAGTGAATCTACTAAAGTAGCCTTTATTCTAGGGCATGATCCTTCTTCCCAAAGCATGAATTTTCTGGTAGGGCAGCTGAATGCTGCAACAAGAGGATCTCTCCACTTTGGCTGGAATGATGACTCCCAGCTTTGTTAGAGTGAATCTACTAAAGTAGCCTTTATTCTAGGGCATGATCCTTCTTCCCAAAGCATGAATTTTCTGGTAGGGCAGCTGAATGCTGCAACAAGAGGATCTCTCCACTTTGGCTGGAATGATGACTCCCAGCATGGTGTGATCACTAACATTTTGGTTCTGTGCTCAACTCCTTAGCAGCCAGTCTCTTACAAAAGCTCAACCTGTACATGTGCAGCCCAGTTCTGGAAGAAACTAACGGGGAGACCCTGGTATGGCTTAAATTGTGTTCCCCTCAAAAGATTGACTGAAGTTCAGTTCCCCCAACACTTCAGAATGTGACCTTTATTTGGAAATAGGGTTTTTACAGAGGTAATTAAATAAAAATGAAGTCATTAGGGTGGGTCATAATCCAGTATAACTAGTGTCCTTCTGAAAAGGGGAAATTGGACACTGAGAGAAAGCCATGTGAAAATGAAAGGAGAGATCAAGGTGATGCATCTACAACCCAAGGAATGTCAAAGATTGGTGACAATCACCAGACACCAGGGGAAAGGTGTGGAGCAGATTCTCACTCACCCTTAGAAGAAACTAATACTCTGACACCTTGATCTCACACTGCTGGCCTCCAGAACAGTGAGAGAGTAACTTTCTGTTGTTAGAGCCTCCCTCCCCACTTTTGTGGTACTTTGTTATGGCAGTCCTAGCAAATGATCCACTTTGTGGGTCCCTCATGTGATTCCCTCCTCCCTGGTGCTGAGCACACAATTTCCATTTGGCGACAGCTCCAAACTCTAATATTTGCATTCTTAGCTCAGCAGGACAGCTGGACTCTCCTTGGGCTCTGCCTTTTTGTGCTGTAGTCAAGAAAAAGCATCCCCAGGTGGAGAGCTGGTGGAGGCTGGGCTCACTTTATGTGACTGCACTTGTGTGGTGCCTATCGTTGATGTCCGAAGACAGCAGTGTCCCACATTTGGTCCAGTTTGGTAGTTTTTACAGTGAAAGGCAATTCCAGTGTTTGTTACTCTGCCATGGCCAGAAGTGAAATTTCTGTTCTAAATTCTTTGAGTTATTTATTTTGAATAAGTTATTTGAACTCATTTACTTCTCTTGACGACTCTATGAGGTAGATCAATCATTGACCTCATGAATTCCAGATTAAAAAAAAAAAAAACCAAGGCAAAAAAAAATTGTCCAAGGATATATCTTTTAAATGGTGGAAGCAGAAAAAAAAAATAAATGGTGGAAGTAGACTTTGAATCTAGGCAGTTTAACTAAAGTCCATGCTCTTCAATATTTACCTAATATCTTATATAACAGGTGCTCAATGAATATACTTTGAATAGAGAAATAGATGGCTGTCTCTTCTACTTTTTTGGCCATTTCCCTTATAATTCCCCCTGCCCAGGAAAATCCCAATACCACCTCAAACTATTATGTTCACTTTTCTTCCACCTAGACCTTTGAGCACTCTGGGGAAAATCACACTGAACTCCTACCAAGGCCGAACTCCTACCAAGTTATCTGGGCCTTTGAAAATACCTAAGAATTCTGTCTTTCCTTCATCCGTGCCTTCCATCGAGTGTTGGTTCTGCCTTGAATCTGAAACACCAATATCTCCCTACTCATTTTCAGGAAAAACACAATTTTCATCTGTGAACTCTCAGATTCTCACTCATTTCTCTAAATTTGACTTGCACTTGCACCTATCCTTGCCTTTTGCTCTACTGTCAAAATATTTAGCATTTCTCTCTCTCATCAAAGGCATATCCACATGTGGCTACTGCTTGATTCCTTTCTTCCCCTCCCCAGCCAAGTGTTCCCATTCCCTGCGTTCCTCATCAGCCTTTCACCTCCAGATCACTCCCTCAACTCCAGTCTGGCTTCTGTACTCATCACCTGTTCATTTATTAATGTTGACTTTCCCTTTTATTAATTTTATCCCTATGCTTTATTTAAATGTATTTGTTATCATTTTAACTTCTTGATCTGGATCCCTAATTTATTATTTTTTATTATTCATTAACATCAATATTTAAGATCATGAATTTCCCACTGCTTTCAGATTCTCATCTGTAGGACTGTTTTCCACATATTTTAAGATTTTTGTTTTCCTTTCCTCACTGAACCAAGAGCATTTCAGAGAAAATTTAAAAATATATTTGTGTTAGAGTGTCTTTTTTTCTCTGGTTTTATAATGAATGTCTGTTTTATTGCATTTTAGTTAGAGTATTTCATTTTGTGTTATTTCTACTTTGGGGAAGTTTTATGATTTCTCTGTTGTTTTATATACAGTAAATTCTTGAATATTCCATGGACAGCTTTAGCAAAAGGTATACTTTCTGTTTTCAGATTACAGAGATCAATATATAAATTAACTAAATTTGTGCTATTAATTATATTTAAAAAGATTTTATTTATTTATTCATGAGAGACACACAGAGAGAGGCAGAAACATAGGCAGAGGGAGAGAAGTAGGTTCCCTGTGGGGAGCCTGATGCAGAACTCGATCCCAGGGCCAAAGGCAGATGCTCAACCACTGAGTCCCCCAGGTGCCCCTATTAATTACATTTTTAAAAATATTGTATTTACTTATTAGAGAGTGAGAGACAGAAAGCATGAGTTGAGGGGAGGGTTAGAGGGAAAGGGAGAAGAAGTAGGCTTCCTCCTGAGCCCTACATGGGGTTCGATCCCAGGACCCTGAGATCATGAACTGAGCTGAAGGCAGACACTTAACTAACTGAGTCACCCAGGACACCCCTATTAATTAATCTATCCTTTTTTTATTAAAGAAAATGTAAATGCAGGGAACCTGTGCCCTTTCCCGGAGTATCGGCTAGGAAGTGTCAAGACTTCAGACTTGTCCCTACTCTCAATATGGTGCCAGAGCAGAAGAAAAGTTCCTATGGTTGCTTCATGGCCCAGAAGATCCTGAGGAGTGGGAGAGTGATTTCCCTTGCTCCTGAGTGGGTAATGGAAATAGGGCAGAGGTAGTGGTACAGGCATAGAGGTTGCATAAAGGGGATGTTGTAACTCTTGTTAATCAGTGATCTGGAAAGATTATGCAATGGAATCTTGGTGCCAACATCATGGACAAAAGCCAGCTCCTCTGCCTGGCATCACATAACTTCCCCACTCTACCCCACCCCCACTCCTGGTGAAGGAAGACTCTAAGTGATTGAGATTTAACATCTACCACCCATGGGACTTGAAGAAGAAATTCAGTTCAGTGACAGAAAAAGTATTTTTTGCATGTTCATTCCACATTCGTAGCTTCATCTCAGATCTCTCTGTGTGTTCTATACTTATATCTGCGTTAGAGTAGGTTTTTCAGCCTTAAGCGGAGTATGCTCAAAACTAAACTCATCACTGCTGATTGTTTCATCTTCACCCCTCAACTAAAACATATTCTTATCTTCCCTATTTTGCTAAATATTGTCCACATCCAATAAGTGATCTGGGGCAGAAACCAGGTGTTGTATGAAGGGGTGTAGTTCAGAAAATGCTTAAGATCAAAACACACTAAGGCATATCCATCCTATTAACTGGGGGTTCACAGGGGAATTAATGTAAAAACTAGGCAAGCTTTTAAAATTGCTTTAAAAACCACTGTAGAAGAGGGTGTGGCACAATGGAGCAGAAGAGCCTGGAAACCCTTCCATACAAGCCAAAGCCGCTGAAAATCCTGGGGGTTGGGGTAAGAGTAGAGAGTGGGGTCCACTGCTGGAGGAGGGAGCTGGAGAAGGGGATGGGAGTTTCGAGTGTGGCAGAGGTGAATGGCCGAAGGGAAGAGGATTCAGGGAACATTTTTCATTGGCTGTTCTGATCTTTATCTGAGTATTTAAGGGCAGGCAAAGTGACTAAGCCTGAGCTCCATCAAGAAGGACCCAGAGCATCAGACTGCTCCTTCCTGGACAAAGCTTATAATTCTCCATGGCTCTCCAGGAGTCCACGGGGCTGGATGTCTACCAGACATATTTTGAACCCACAACATACCTGGACTACTACAAGATGGGCCAGAACGCTGTGGGTGATGACATCCTCCATTTCTCCCTAAAACACTACAACGCCACTTTTAAACCAGGTGCTGGTCTCCTTGAAACCGGGGAGAGGTTTGTGGGAGGAAGGGTAGGCATGCAAATTTTAAATTAGTTGCTGATCTTCTTCAATCCTAGGGCAAGTTTAGGGTGGGAGTGGGGAAGGGCGGCTAGACAATTGACAGAAACTTTGGACCTTGGAGAGTAAGAGGAACTGTACTATAGGATGATTCTAGATATACTTGATATATGGTACTTGATGGTACCTAAACATTTCTGAGGTCTCTGGGTCAAGATTTTCTCCTCTCATAAAGTCTAAGACTGGGAATACAGGTGGTTCGCAATAAATGTTTGGTGATTGATCTTTGGAATGTTATGGATGTTTTTAGTGGGGCTGTAGGACACTTAGTGAAGAGTGCTTGCATTATGGAAATGGGCGTCCCCAGGAGTGTGACCAGATTTCTTCTCTTAACGCTTATTTACAGTGATGAATTGGCAGTTGGAAGGACAAAAGCTCGTTCTCCACTAAGTGACCCCCCCCCCCCCAAGATAAACTCTCCTGCTCCTCACTCTCCCCTCCTACCAAACTCTCCATGCTCAGTGCTGGGACTCTGTGCGGGGGTGCCTAAGGCTGTTTGGACAGGCAGCATTTCTCATGCTGGACTTTTCCACTCCCAAATGGTTGACTCCCTGCAGCCTCTCCAGGTGGGACAGAGAGAGAGGAGCCTTTCAGAGCCACGTTTTGGCACCAATGGCTTAGAATGTGTCTGTTCTAAAGCAGGTGGCCTGAGAGGAAAGCTCCTGATTGACATAGGCTCTGGGCCCACCATCTACCAGCTTCTCTCTGCCTGTGAGTCTTTTGAGGAGATAATCGCCACTGACTACACGGACAAGAACCTCCTAGAGCTGGAAAAGTGGCTGAAGAAGATGCCAGGGGCGTTTGACTGGTCCCCAGTGGTGAAATATGTGTGTGAGCTTGAGGGGGACAGGTAAGGGGTTTGCTGTTTGCTTTGGGATCGCCATGATGTGGGCTTCACTTAGCTCTCAGAATCCAAGATTTCTCATGGGGCTCATGTGGCAGGTGGAGACTAAGAAGGAAGAAAGTCAGTGGGGTCCCAAGAAGAAAGGAAGAAGAGTGAGATATGAATCCAATAAAGACCAAAAGAGGGAAGAAGAATAGATGTCTGTAGACAGACCCAGAGCCAGAAAGGAGTTGTCATGAATGTCTACCCAGAATGCCAAGGCTTCCCCACTGGGGTTAAGGGAGAATGGTGACAGCCAGCCATTGTTTGGCAGGTGTCCCTGTTGTTCCAATTACAGCCTCCAGGAGGCTCCGAACTTGTGGCATCTTTCTGCCCATCACAGGAGGTGGGCTTAGAGTTAAGACCAATCTTGCATGCAAGTGAGCAGACTCTACTTACCTTGGATAATTTCAGGGCACTAGGAAGTCCACCATAGCCCCTCCACTCACAATATACCACTCTCCCCAGGTAGGTAAGATGGTTGAAGTTGTATATTGGATTCTTGTGCCTTTTGCTTGAGACTGTGACTTTTTAAAAATGCAGAACTGGAAAGAGTAAATTTCTAAGTGCTAGTCCTTATGCCTTATGCGGTATAAATGAGCCCCCATGTGCTGAGAAAAGATATAGGTAAAAAGAGAATGTATGAGGTGACAAGGAGTTCGAGTGGAGTGGTCAGGAGTCACGGGGAGAGCCTGGAGGACCCCTGCAAAGTCTCCCAAGCACACTTTATAGTTTTGCTCAGCTGATTCCTGACAGGCCTTCCATTTCGTGTTACACTTGGCTAGGTTGTGTTAAACATGTACCAGCGGAGAGAGAATGGGCCAAGCACCGGGAGCATTGCCCAGAGAGGGCCTACAGGTGGAAAGAGCAGTGACCTCGGGGTCAGGGTCAGCAGGTCCTAGGCTAGACTTTGTCAGTAGCTGGCTTTCTGAATTTGCCCTCTCTCCGGGGCTCAGTTTCTTGGTCTGTAAGACCAGTGAGTCTGTGCAAAAGGCACAGAATGGCCAGGAGTGATGTATGCATCTCACACGATGAGCCTGACCCAGCTGGCCACTCTTCCCTCTTCCCTCCGTTCAGGGACAAGTGGGCTGAGAAGGAGGAGCGGCTACGGAGAACTGTCCGCCGGGTGCTCAAGTGTGATGTTGGGAAAGAACGGCCCCTGGAACCTGCAGTCCTGCCCCTGGCGGACTGCCTCCTTTCCTCTCTATGTCTTCAGTCCGCCTGCGTCACCCTGGAGGCCTTCCGAGACGCCCTGCGCCACCTCAGGCCCCTGCTCCGGCCCAGGGCCCATCTGGTGCTGACCGGGAGCTTTGACTGCACCTTCTACATGGTGGGAGACTCAAGATTCACTGTACTGCCACTGAAGGAGAAGGTCCTGCGTGAAGCCCTACAGGAGTCCGGCTTCACCATCGAGAGGCTGGAGAAGGCTCAGCGAGGACCCGAGACCGTCTTGGAAAAGGGTTCAGACTACACGGGGTTGTTCTTCCTCGTGGCCCAGAAGAATGACTAACGCAGGGTCCTTAGAAGCGTGTGGGTGTGCAGGGGCAGGACTTCCAGCCCACATTCGGCCACCCATTTGCTTTCCTCTCCCTTTAGCTGGCCTTATATAGAACCCTTACCTGCAAATGCTTTTAGAGCCTCATTATACATGATTGCCAGATAAATAGGGGTATTTATCTCACACGGAGAGGTTTACAATACACTCCACTAATGGCCCAGGGTCGGGGAAAGAATTGGACCAGAGAAATGAGGATGTGCCTCCTCTAGTTTTGAGGGTGCCTCGGGTGGCACAGGGTGATGAGGGTAGAGTCCCTCACCATCTCCTAATTTAGGCATTTGGGGACTGCTCACCTTCTGAGCTCATTCCCCACCTGCATCTTCGCCCCTGCTGAGACTGCAGCCCCATCCCATGAAATGAAAAGAACAGAGGTTTTGGCGTCAGAAGACATGGACTTTGGTACTTGGCTCTTAGCTTAGCTGCTCTTGTGATGTCAGGTGTGTTGTTAATACCACAGAGCCTTGTGTCCCCATCTCTGAAATGGAAATAATAACCCACCTCCCCATGGCAGTTGTGAGACCCCAAAGAGAGGACATAAATACACCTGATAGATAAGTACACCTGCGATGTTGTACATGTAAGTTTTTGCTGACGTTCCATATGTGTGTGACAAGCAGTTCTAAAGGGAGTTGGAGAGATGGTTTTCCTTCATTGTCCAGTACAATCCACCTAAGCCAATTTGGGATGGGGATGGAGAATTCAGGAAAGACTTTTGAAAAAAATAACAGATCAGTGAGATATAAGGGGTGACCAGGAGTAAGCCAGATGAAAGAATCCGGGATAGCCTGTGAAGAACAGGAATTCTGCAGTAGCAGAGACCCAGAGGGGAAGTAACATACCGTGTTTGGTGAACTTCAGAAAAAACTGAGGACAGCTGGGCAGGTTGGGGTCCTGTCCCTGGAGGTCCCCGATAACCCATTGGGCATTGGCATTCAGAACAGGCCAGCACTAGAAGTGGGCAGAGAAGTCACCCAAGCGGTGACCATTGGTAGCAGCTAGGAGGTGGGCAAGCAAGTAATTTATTCATCCAACAAATATTTGTCGAGTGCCTACATAAATTAGGTGCTATGCTCAGGAAGTGTCAGAAACTTTGCCTGGGGCTGGTCCTCACAGTTTAAGCTTAAGCTTAAGCTTCTTAAGCCCTCGATCACATTCTACCCCATGTCTGGGATATATTCTTGTGTGTGTATGTGGGTATGTGCACGTGTGTGTGTGTGCGTGCGTGCGTGTGTGTGTGTGCATGCTGACGATGGTCGTAGAGAACGGGTCATATCTATCCATGGGGTCACCACGTGAGCGATAGGAGAAGTTGACTCTCAAAGGCTGGGAGCAGATCAGGAGTTCACTACCAGAGGAAGCTTGCGTTGGATGCACCCAGAGGCTGAGTGTTAGTACCTCCTCCAAGGACAGCTCCAGGACACATCGAAGTGTGCAAGCCAGAAAGCTGGGCTGGTCTGGGCAAGCAGACAGCAAAGAAAGAGCAAGGTGGGTGGGCACATGGGGAGGGTGTCCAGAGCAGGGCTGAGTTGCCCAGTGCTCTACCTCCCTGCATAGAGTGTGGACCCACATCCTGGGTACCTTCTCCTGGGTTAGTTACATGGGTAGTCACATCAGGGAGCTATTGGCTCCTTCACATGATATTCAAGTTACCACGTACACTTTGTGGACTGTGAGTAGGCATTATGTTTGGTTTCGGTGGGGGGCGGCTAGTGGCCAGAAAGGGTTTATATCTACTGAAATAACAGGCAACACACTTCTGTTAAGCAGCTGTTACTGAGTAGGTGTGGGACTGCACTGAAAAGCAGAATTTGCTTGGGAGAAGGACAATGATGGGAATCACAGAAGCAGGCAGGATTTGTTCCTGCTCAGGGATGGAAGCTCATGCAGTAAGTGGCAGCTGAGATGAGTTATAAGAGAGGGTGATGGTTGGAAAGGTGTTCACACTGGAAGAAACACTACTGCTAAAAAACATGGTCTCTGGAAGATGGCAGGTGAATGATGTTTTCTTTGCC
The DNA here is from genome assembly GCF_018345385.1 of Vulpes lagopus. Taxonomy (NCBI): domain Eukaryota; kingdom Metazoa; phylum Chordata; class Mammalia; order Carnivora; family Canidae; genus Vulpes; species Vulpes lagopus. Next base: position 45,326,910 of record NC_054833.1, on the reverse strand, counting down.
TAGAAGATGAGCTCCATATGAGAGAACAGAGGGGGCCAAGGAAAGATGCGAAGGTGGCTTAGGGCATTAGACTCTGTGGGCCTCTCCAGGGTGTAGTCAGAGTTCATCAATAAATATTTATTTAGCGCCTGCCATCTGCCAGGCATCGAGCATGTTGGAATAAATATGACACAATTCTTGCCCTTGCTGGGCTCGTAGATAGTCATGACAACAGTGTTAGGACAGGAGGACACACGGAAGGTCATGCCTAATCTGGGGGAGATAAGGAAGGCATCACAAACAGGTAATGTTTATAGTGAGTCCTCAACTAACAGTAAATGCCCAATTTCCAGGCAGATAGTGGGATGGAGGTGGAGGTGGGCTGGGGTGCTGAAGGCGTGTCAGGTGGAAGAAGCAGCATGGCCCAGGTGGGAGCCACGGGTGGACAGTGGGCATATTTGCGGAACCTCGGCCAAGAAACATGGATGAAGCACCAGTTATATGTCTGTCCCTGTTTTGTATTCTGGGGATACGGTGGATAAGATCGGCAAGGCCTTGCCCTCATTCTATTTGGGAGGAGAAGGGAAGGCAGACAATAAAGGAGTGATTCAAAGACAAAATACAATATAATAAAAAAAGTATGAGTGCTAAGAAAGAAATCAATAGGGTGGTATCGTGGAGAGGAACCGGGGTGGAGGGGGTGGGAGGAGGGCCCACCAGGTGCTTGGGACGAACAGACCCAGACGGAGATCTCACATGGCCAGACAGTGGTGTTAGGGTGGGGGTCGGGGGCGCTAGGAGAGGGCTGCCAAGCCCAGCAGTGTCCCTCTCCTTGTAACAGAGCCCTCCAAGCTGCCGTGGAGAACGCCTCTGGAAGTGGAATCTACAGGCAGCCGGGAGCAGCTCTCTGGCCTATTCCCATCCTGCACGGAGGCCTCCCCTGGAGAAATCCCCTTTAAAATGTTCAAGCCCTTCCTTTTAAAGCCTTCCAGGGGAGGATCCCGGGCACTCAGACAGACGTCCAGGGGAAATAACAGACAGTGCGTCGGGTGGGTGACACACTTCTGGAGAATAAGGCAGGTCGTCCCCTGACTGTCTCTGTATCCTTCAGTGGAAGGAGGCAGGATGGCCATGGCCGATGGCTCCCTGGGGACCAGTCCTAACCTTGTTTTGGATTGTTTCCCTTGTCTTCTACTCTCTGGACACAAGGGGGCAGTCGAGCCTCGAGCTTGGCAAGCTGCAGGGCCCATGGGGCCCAGGACTGTCTTTCCTCCACCTTGCTGGCTGAGGCCTGCTCTCCTGTTGAAGCTGACCACCGAATGTGGGAATCGGGAAGAGGAGGGCCACTGCCCACCCAGAGCACCTTGATTTTCACTGACCCTCACTCAACCATATGTAAGATGCGCTGCCCACCTCCCCTTCCACAACAGAGGGGAAGGCCCAGGAAAGCTGACCTGCATCCTCACTCTGCAGGGCCTGGCTGGGGATCAGCCTATAAGTAGCTTGAGTGACAGAGCCAGGGAGAGGCATCCCAGGTGGCTGCTGGAGCGGAAGGCTTCTGGGCCTTCTCCATTGTAGTAAAAATCTCCCCCAAAGTTCATGAAGCTGGGGTAGGAGGGCCAAGGACAGGGGATAGGGCACACTAAGCCCATCAGATCCACTCAACAGCCATTAATGCCAATGCTTGTGTCAGGTCCCATGCTGGCATTGGCATACAAGGGGGAAATTGGATTCGGGCACTTCCAAAGAGTTGACAGTCAGGTGGGCAAATGGCCACTGTCACACAGTGTAGTAAATTCAGCATGAGAGGGTAGGTTAGGTCCTGGAGAAAACAGAGGAGGTGCGTTCACCTAAGTGTGAGGTGGGGTGAAGGAGGTTATAGAAGTCTTCCTGGAAATCTTAAAAGGGTTTAGCCAAGCAAAGGTAGACCAGGGCTTTTTAGGCAAGAGAAAAGTATGCGCAAGAGATCAAAGTCAAGAAACAACATGGGAGGGAGACTGAAAGAAGTCTCACTTGGGGACTGCTCACCTTCTGAGCTCATTCCCCACCTGCATCTTCGCCCTTGCTGGCCTGAGGCCTGCTCAGCTTGTCTGAAAAGTTCCAGTATAATACCCTTTAATCTTGCAGCCGTTTTAATAGCACATGCTCTGTGGTCTGGCTCCTGCCTGACTCTCCAGTCAGCTGGAAGGGCTTTCTGAACAGGAGCCTTGGAGAACTGAAGTTTTCCAGGCTGGGGCCTGCAGGACTATGAGAAACTAGATGCTAGGGGAAAGACTTGGAAGCTGGGCAATTAATTTCTGGATGGCTTTTTCTTCTGGGACCTTCCACTTCTTTAACAAGTGACTCCCCTGCAGACTGGGGACTCGAGCGGCAACTGACAAGGGGAGTTGTGGCAGTTGTACCTTTAAGAGGAATTCAGAGATTACAACTGTAAGCAAGTAACAAACACAAAAACCAAAACCAAAAGGCTAAATATTGATTAACTAGGTTACATAAAAATTTAGATTGCTGACTGATAAAATGCCATCACCAAAGTGATTAGGCAGACAGATTGCAAGAAATATTTACAGTGGATAAAATCAACATGGAACCAATGCCTTCTAGCATACACAAAAAATATACAAAAATAAAATATACAAATTTGGACTAGGAGGAAGTCCAAAGAAAAAAAAGGAGCAAGGATATGATTAGGAAATGTATAGAAGGGGAAACCCCAAAAGTTAGCAGACTGTGTAACTCTTCACTGATTTCTGTGTCTTTTCTTCTTTGGCACACAGTGAGACTACATTTCTCAGGTCCCTTGCCTCAGGCTGTGTGATTGGGTTCTGACCCAAGGAGTATGAATAAGTCTATGCACATGGCACTACAGACCTCCTGTGCTGTACTCCAGGGGCTGGTTGCAGGGAATCCAATGGAGGCCTCTAGGCCCTCAGAGATGACAGCTGCACAGTAGAAGTCTGACCACCTGAAGCTGTACCTGTACCCTGACCCCTTCCACACAGGACTGTGAAGTGAACAAAGATATACAAGCATTTACTTTAAGTCACTGAGATGTGGGGGTTGTTATATCACTTACCTCACTGATAGCACCTGTAGATGTGCTCAAAGTGATCAGAGAAAAGCAAAATTTAAAAGTTGTAGGGGTGCCTGGCTGGCTTAGTGATAGAGCATGTTGACTCTTGATCTCAGGATCGTGAGTTCAAGCCCCATGTTGGGTATGGAACCTTCTTAAAAAAAATTGTCTAACTTTACTTGTTTTCATGAGACTGGCAAACAATGGTAAAGTAGATCATTCTAAGACTTTTGGTAGGGGCGGGAGGTGTGTATGGCTGTGTTGGTGATTTTAGGGACTTCCGTGTACTGTTGGTGGAGATGTAGACTGGTATAGATTTGCAGGGGACATCCTGGTGTGTCTTACAAAATTAAATATTTATTTTTTTATTTAGAAAATAAATATTTAATTGACTAATGATATCTCAGCATTTCTACTCCTGGAAATATACCCTGTGGAAATTCTTACACAAATCTTCACCGAGGAGACACAGAGATCTACAGAAACATTATGTTGGGGTGTTAGAGGCAATCTGGGTATCCATCCCTGGGGGAGTAGATATGTAAATGAGGGAATGCAAGTCATGGAGGGACAAGAATAGCCCACATGTACACATAGCAATGTGTATGAGCCTTAAGGACATAGTAAAAATGGGACATCTGGGTGGCTCAGCAGTTGAGCATCTGCCTTTGGCTTAGGTCATGATCCCTGGGTCCCTCATCGGGCTCCCTGCAGGGAGACTGCTTCTTCCTCTGCCTATGTCTCTGCCCCTCTCTCTGTCTCTCATGAATAAATAAATAAAATCTATCAAAAAAAAGGACATAGTAAAAATGACATAAATAAAGACATATGCATACATAACAACAGTCCCTAATTCACAAAAATACACATAAAGAAAAGAACACACATTAACCCCTTAGAAAGTTGGGTGTGAGGATGGAAAATGAGAGGGGAAGAAGACAGGACTGAATGGATGGGTCCTCCCACCACACACACATGTTCTTTTCTGAAGCTTTCTGACAACAGATTGAAGACTGACAACTACAGCTTTTACTTCCGAGAATGGGTTTCCTTCACAGGATCGGATTCCCATGAGGCTGTGACATCGTTCCTCAACTTTCTGAAAAGCCCACGTTCAGCCTTCACTGCTCCTTCTGCAATTTCATAAGCATTCCCTTTTAATCACTCAAACCTTGTGCTTTCTCAAAAACAAAACACAATGAAAGAGGAACAGAATTACAAGATCCGATCTTAGTCCAAACAGCTTTTACTCAGAACATAAAATGAGTTGCTTTTCACATCTATATTAAACAGAGGGAGAAAGAGTGAAATACATTAGCCTTCTACTCATACGGCATTATTAGTGGCAGGACAGGTGTCCCAAATATATGTGTTATACTGCTAGGGTAATTAGCAGGAAGCAAGAAAAAAAAATCAATGGAACAGAGAAGCTAGGCCTAAATCAGATCATAGCAAGTATTGTAAATAAGCATATGACAGAAGATCATCACACCAGAGAGGGAGCAAACAAAATCATCTGGGTAGCACAGCAGCAACCCCAGGTCTTGGCTTTTGCCAGGTGGGTGTTGTGGAAGCCCTGCCCTGATTTTCAGCCTCATGAGCTTTGGCATTACTGCTGGCCACCTGCCCACCTCCAGCAGCCTGGCCACCTGCCACAAAGCCACTGGTCCCTGGCTCTGCCAAATGCCCTCAAATACCACCTCCCTGCAGTTCACAAACCATGCCATGGGGGTGAGTTGGGGCAGGACACCTCTGCTGGATTATGGAATTGGCCCCAGCTGAGGCTCAGGAAGTCTCCTTCCCTTCCCTTCCTTCCCCTACCCCTACCCCTGGGGTCTTTCTCCCTCCCTCTCTCTCTCCCTCTTTCCCTCCTCCTCCCCTTCCCCACCCCTCTCTCTCTCCTTCACCCTCTACCCCCCTCTGCTTCCCTTCCCTCCCCCACCCCCATGCTCCAGGTCTCTCTTTCTCTCCCTCCTACCCTCCCTCTCCCTCTCTCCCTCTCCCCCTCCCCCTCCCTGTCTTCTCCTCTGTCCCTCCTCTCTTCCAGTGGAGCAGCTCCTACCCCGCACCCCTCCTCTCCTTCCCTGCCCTTCTCAAAGTTTCCTGCAACCCAAGCAATAGATTCAGTGGCCAGTTTAAACTTTGGAGACTCATGAGTGTAGATAACCAGAGAATTCGAGCTCCAGGCTGCATCAGGACCTGTGTGGCTGCAGGTTTTCAACCCAAAGCTACGTGAGAGGATTCACGTTAGAGCCCTAAGGCACCTATCTGTTTGTGCACGCATAGGGCCCCCTCCAGGTCTGATGGAATAACCCCCTTCCCTCCCCCAAAAAACGTCCCGAGACTCTAACAAGAGAGGGGAGCCGAGAGGTTTCGGAGTCCAGGAAAGGGCTCCCCGCCTCCCTGCCATGAAGGCTCAGATTAATCATCCCTGGACTCACCATACTTATTCATTAAAATCTAAAGCAGGCCCAGTGGGCCTGCGTCAGATTTGATGAGTTATCATTTTGCTTGTAATTTTGTTTATTTATTATTAATGACCAAGCACATGAAAGGCTCCAAATGGCTGGCTCCTCTGACTCTGGGGGTTGCTTAATTTGGCTCTGCCCTGGATCCTGACCTAAGGGCTCACACCTGGCCTCAGGTCTGGTTTGAGCAGAGACCTGGGAAGAGGCTTGGGAAGAGGCTCTGTGAAGGGGCTTCTCTGCGGCTGGAGCAAACCCCGCTCCTAATTACTGTGCTGTACCTGGGTGTACCTTGCTTTCGGTGATAAGCAGAGCCATGGGGTGGGAAAGGAGAGACGGCTGCCTACTGGAGTCTGAACCTTTTCCGGAGCATCCCCGGCCCCTGATCTGAAGTAGGCCTTGATGTGTGAAGCGCAGGAGGACTTTTTTCAGCATTGCAAAGAGAAGCTTGGAGGGAAGCTTGAGTGGCGGTTCCTGTTCCCCATCATCCTTGCCCTGTTTTTGTTGGAAGAGTCGTTTTTGCTTCTGTGCCCTTCAGTGCTTTAACCCCAATGGGTAAAATTGAGCAAAAGAAGCCACGCTGGGGCATGTCTCACAGAGCAAATGGGGACACCTCTATGATCACGTACCCCTCATCTCTACATCTGTGCTCATTTTGAAAGCGACTCTGCATCTAAACATGCAGGGTGTGTTGTTTTTTTAATCATAAGATTGATTATACATATAGAAATGTTCATAAAGCACAGTATGAAGATTAATATAAAATGAATCCTCAGTAACTGCCCCCAAATTGACAGATAGAACACCGCAGGGTGTTAGAAGTACCCTCTTCTCCCATCAAGGCTACATGCCCTCCTTTCCTCCAGAGCCCACAACTACCCTGACATTTATAGTTTTCTTTTATCCTTTGCCAGTCGTTTATGCAGCACTAAATAATATTGTTTTCTTTTGCCTGTTTTGAACTTTATATAATTGGAGTAAAAATGTACATCTTCTTTAGGACTTGCTTCTCTCATGCTGCATCATTTAGAGAACTACTCACGCTGATGTCTATAGCTGTAATTGGTGCATTTTCATCAACACCTACTCCAATGTACTTATTCTACTGTTTGCTGGACATTTAGGTTGTTTCTAGTTAGGGGCTATTTCAAACAATGCTGCAAGGAACAGTTACGTGCCTGTGCCAGATTTTCTCTAGGTATGACTTTGGGTGTGCAATTGGTAGACACAGGGTATGCCCAACTCAACTGTCCTAGTTAATGCCTGCCTGCTTTTCTCCAGAATGGTGCACCAATTTTTACACCACTAGAAATATATGAGAACATCTGCAATCAAGGTCCTTGGTCCTGGCAGGTATGATTTTTGCCAATTTGATGGCTGTATAGTAGTATCTCATTGGGATTTAATTTGCATTTCACATTTCACTGAGGAGATTAAGCATCACTCCATAGGTTTATTGGTCATTTGGATTTTCTTACTTAGAAAGGGTCAAGGGGCACCTGGGTTGCTCAGTGGTTAAGCATCTGCCTTCCGCTCAGGTTGTGATCCCAGAGTTCTGGGATCGAGTCCCACATTGGGCTCCCTGCATAGAGCCTGCTTCTCCCTCTGCCTGTGTCTCTGCCTCTGTCTCTGTCATGAATAAATAAATAAAATAAAATAAAATACCTTCCATTATAAAAAAAAAGAAATCCTTCTCTACCCCCCACCAAGGTCATGAAGATATTCTTCTATATTACCTTCTAAATCCTTAGAGTTTTGCCCGGCATCTACAGTTTTAATTCACCTGAATAGATGTGTGTGTAGAGTGTGCAGAACATGTCTGATTCCATTTTCTCCCCAATGGATACTCAATTATTTCAGCACTATTTATTGAAAAGTCTGTCTTTTCTGCACTGATCTGGGATATCATCTCTGCTGTATATCAAATGTTGATAAAGTTATGGGTCTGTTTATGGGCTCTCTACTATTTCATTGGTCTATTTGTCAATCCTTATACCAATACCATACGGTCTTCATTACTATAGCTTTATAATAAGTATTTTGTCTGGTAGAGCCAGTCCTCCTACCTTATTTTTCTTCTTCAAGAGTAGCTACTCTTGGCCCTTGGCACTGTCATATAAATTTTAGAGCTGGCTTGTCAAGTTCCAACAAAAACCTATTGGGATTTTAATTGGGATTTTACTGAGTCTATAAATCAATTTGGAGAGAAATGACATCTTTACAATGTTGAGTCCTTCAATCCATGAAGTGGTCTGTTTCTCCATTTATTTAGGTCTTCTTTAATGTCTTTTAATAAAATTTTATAATTTTCTCCATTAATGTCTTGTACATATTTTGTTGGATTTATTCCTAGGTACTTTTCATTTTTTAATGCCATTGTGAATGAAGACTGTTTTAAATTTCATTTTATAACTGCTGCTGGTTAGAAATGAATTTAATTTTTTTATATTCACTTTGTACCCAGAAACTTGGCTAAACTCTTATATTCCAGTAGTTTCTTTGTAGCTGATTTTAAATTTCCTCTGTATATCATCATTATCAGTTTAAAATAATAATTTTATCTTTTTCATTTCCAATCCTTATGCCTTTTATTTACTTTTCTTACCTACTGTTTTCTCCAAGACCCCTGGCCACTGCTGAATAAAATTGGTAATTGTTAGCATTCTTATCTCTGTCCTCAAGTCGAAGGGAAACTTAAATGTGAGATCATTAAGTATGATATTTGTTGAAGTTTTTGTAGATAATCCTTATCACATTAAGGACGTTCCATTCTACTCTCAGATTGCCAAGAGGTTTTTGGTTTTGTCATGAATGGATGTGGACTTTGGGCTTTTTTCCTCTATGTATCTATTGAATGATTAGGAGGCATTTCTCCTTTAATTTGTAAATATGATATGCATTAATTGGTTTTTGAATGTTAAATTGTCTTGTATTCCTGCAGTAAACCTATGTTGGTAATAGCACAACTACTAAAAGAATAAGTTGTTGAGTCAGACTGTGTAGGTCTGAATCCCAGCCATACTACTACTTAGCAGTGTGACCTGGGCAAGCTACTTACCCTCTCTGTGCCTTATGTGTTGAAATGGGGATGATAGTAGCTAACACACAGAACCATTGTAAGGTCCCATAACATGTCCAAAATCTTAAACCAATGTCTAGCACCTAGCAAGCACCATATAAGTGCTGGCTATTTTATGGACTACACAATAATTTAAGATTTTTGTAGTTGTGTTCATGAGTGATTTTCAGCTTGTGACTTTTCTTTCTCATAAATAGCCTTGGTATTCAGGTTTTGTTAAACTTATAAAATTAGTTGAGGGGTGTTTTCTCATTTTCTATGTTCTGAAGGAGTTTGTAGAAAATTAAAATTTTTGGTTCCTTGAATATATTCTAGAACTCACCTGTGAAGCCATCTGCCTCAAGGGTTTCATGTGGGAACCATGTTCAATTTAAGTTCTTTGATGGTAACAGAACAATTCAGGTTTTGCACATGTTGTATATTTACTTGGGAACTTATACATCTAAAATTTCAATATATTGGCATAAAGTTATTCATGATGACTAGTTACCATCTTTTAAATGTCTACAATACAACCATGAGGTTTCTAACTTCACTCTTGACATTGGGTGTATGTGCCTTCTCTCATTTTTTTCTTGATCATTCCAACCAGAAATTTGCTAATTATATTAGTCTTTGCAGAAAGCAGACTTCTGAGCCTTGCTGATCTTCCCTATTATATTTTAGCTTTTCATTTTATTAGTTTCTCCTCTGTATTATTATTTTCCTTTTATTTATGTCTGTTTGCTATTCCTCTCCTAGCTTTATAACCCCATTTGCATTACTAGTGTACACTTTTGAAGAGTAAAGTTCCCCTTAAGTATTCTTTTGGCTTCCAACCCACCAATTGTGATATGTAGCACTTTCATTACTACTCAAACAATTTATAATTTTCATAATGATTGCTTTTTTTAAGATTTTATTTATTTATTCATGAGAGACACACACACAGAGAGAGGCAGAGACATAGGCAGAGGGAGAAGCAGGCTCCATGCAGGAAGCCCAATGTGGGACTCAATCCCAGGACTCCAGGATCACTCCCTGAGCTGAAGGCAGGTGCCAGATGCTGAGCCACCCAGGGATCCCCAATGATTGCTTTTTTTGAGCCATGTGTTATTCATTGGTATGTTTCTTAATTTCCAAACATAAGGATCTTCTAGTTATCTTTTTATTTTTTGACTTTTAACTTAAATATGTTGGTCAAAGAATATATTCTATATCATTTTGGTCCTTTGAAATATGTTGAGGCTTGCTTTGTAAGCTAGTGCAGGGTAATTTTTAATGGCGTCTATTCTTGAAACAAATGCGTAGGTGTTAGATGCAATCTTTTATATACATCCATTAAGTCCAGTTGATGAATCCTGTTGCTCAGGTATGACGTATTTTTACTGATGTTTTTGTCTATCTTTAACTCTCTATCAACTACCTTCTTATTTTACACATTGTATTTGTCCTAACAGGCTTTGTCTCTCTCCCTCTCTCTCTCTCTCTCTCTCTTTTTAGTTCTTGCCTCCTTCAGAATTGACTTTTTTTTTTTTTTTTTGGTCATTCCATTTCCTCTCCTCTACTAATTTGCTTGAGTTATTTTTATGGTGCCTAAAATTAGAGTATAGATATTTTACTTTGGATCCCACAAGGCACTGGTGTAGGAAAGTGAGAGAAAGAAAGGAAACCAATCAGGCCCCATTCATGAACCAGTTAGTGCTGTGGGCAGCTGGGGCTCACTCCTGCTGGGACCTCTGCGAGAGTGCAGAGAACATGTTTCAGGATTCCTATCCCGGGAGCAAGGAAGCTACTATAATTATTCAGCAACTCTCATCTGTCACTGGGTGAGGTCCTGCAGACTGCTGCATTAACTGCCCAGCTTTTCTGACTTGCTCTATGTAGGGGCCAAACAAATTCCTACAACCAGAGAAAACCCTCAGACTCAGGTACTTGCAGTAGAAAAATATTGATATGTTGATTGATTGATATAGGCATGGCAATTGCCAAGGAAGTATGGGCAGTACACCATCATCTGCTTGGAATTACAATATGCATAGTTAGCTTATTCAAGTCTAAAGATAATCAATACTTTTATCCTTCCTGGATGATTCAAAGATCTAAAACCATGTATTTACCCTCCCTTGAAATTTATAGGTTGTTGCTGTCATGTCTTTTAATTTCTTTTGGCTATTTTTAACCACATCTGACACAATTAAAAAAAAATTTTTTAAAGATTTTATTTACTTAGAGAGAGATAGAGAGAGCATGAGTGGGGAGAGGGCCAGAAAGAGAGAAAGAATTTCTAGTAAACTCCATGCTGAGCATGGAGCTTGACGGGTCGCTGGATCTCAACAACCCTGAGATCATGACCTGAGCTGAAATCAAGAGTCAGATGCTTAACCAACTGAGTCACCCAGGTGCCCTATGCCATTATTTCTTATACATCCATTAGCAATACCTGCAAGTTAGTGTCCTTACCTGTTTTTCATTCTTTCTTGCACCTCAGACCTTGATTTTTTGTGCACTAGTATGGTAGAACCATTTTCTCACAAGGTTGTGACCTGAGATAACAAAGCAAATGCTTATGAGCCAACCACATGGGAAGAGCAGCTACCGGCAGACCATGGTCCCAGTTGTATGGGAGTCACATGCTTTCTTGATATTTTTCATTTCTCCTTCCTTCCCCCCCTTTCACTCTCTCTGTCTCTCTTCCTTTCTTCTTCCTTCCTTCTTGCTCTTTGCTCCCTCCAGAGGCTATTGATTTTGGAACTATGTCTTCACTACATTTTGTTCACATGAGAGCATTGTCTTTCCAGGCCAATGCCCAAGACATTATCAATTTTTTTGCTCACTGAAGCCTGTTGGAGTCACCATGGAATATAATTCCAGTAGGAAGGCCACTGGAAACGCAGATGTTTCCTTCAGTGTCCATGAGGATACTGTTGCAGCTCTGCTCAAGGACTGCTTTCATGTTTGCCATCTGGATATTCAATTGTTCTTGAAGTCCTATTCAAAAGGAAAATAAGACGTTGAGGGATCCCATGTAATAAGGATAAAGCAAGAAGCATTTCATATATATATCTTCTTTAGACTTGGGATGTGAAGTTCCAGTTTGTTAGCAGCAATTGCTAGGGAAAGGATTTGGGGGTTTTCAGTTAATGGCTTCCTAGAAAAATTCCATAGTGGACCATTTAGAAAGAAAAAGGGAAAATGCAGCTTGGGATAATGAAATAAACCACAAATTAAAATTCTTGTTTGAACTATTCAGCATCTGATTTAAAAATCTGGTCTTTGTTTTATATGATTAAACAGTTTGTTTTCATAGAGTATATGTTAACTCTAAAAAAGAAAAAAAAGGGGGATCCCTGGGTGGCGCAGCGGTTTGGCGCCTGCCTTTGGCCCAGGGCGCGATCCTGGAGACCCGGGATCGAATCCCACATCGGGCTCCCGGTGCATGGAGCCTGCTTCTCCCTCTGCCTGTGTCTCTGCCTCTCTCTCTCTCTCTCTCTGTGACTATCATAAATAAAAAAAAAAAAAAAAAAAAATTAAAAAAAAAAAAAAAAAAAAAAAAAAAAGAAAAAAAAGGTTCCCTTCCAGAAAAGCTTCCAGAGGCTGTTGATTTTGGAACTACATTTTCACCACATGTATATTTGTATATTCATACATTCATAATTATAACAGATATTCATGTAACAGTGGATAGAGGGCCAACATGCAGAGCAGATTTCTATCTATAGTGAAATCTGATTCTGATTATAAATCTTGGCAGATTCCAAAAAGGGTAGGAAAAAATTAATGACAGGATGAGGGGGCAAAGGGTACTATGGTATCAAAGCCACTTATATAAGCTGTATAACTACTATTTTTAAAGTTCCCTGTTAAACTGACCCATGAGTAGGAAGAGGGTACATTTCCCAAGGTAAGGATTCAATGTAAGGGAAACTATGATTTAAACTTCTCAATACCTTGAACAGAGAACACTGAACAGAATAGATCAGAATAGATACTATTTAAAAATAATCAAAACACATCACCTTAAAATATGTCACTTGGTATTTGATTATCTTGATTTAAAGGTGTTTTAATAAATGAGTAGGCCCAAGAAGGACACTCTGATCCTCCTTTTTCTTCCTGAAAGCAGGAGATGAAAGTCCCATATGAAAGGTACCCTCTCTGTACCAGAGGAAGGAAGACATTCTCATCACCAGCGACAGGGAATTTGGTGGCAAGAAATCTGTATACACAAACCTTATTAAGCCAACCCTTACCTTCTTAGTTACTTATTTATCAGTTGCTACTCTTAGGCCAAATCCCTCTGTCTTGTCAATTCTTCACACATTGATTGTTTCATTGGCTAAAGGTATAAAGGTCTCCTGTTCCGGTCACTCCCTGTGGTCTTCATTCTCTCGTGAAGCCTCCCACGTACATGTGAAAACTTAATAAAATTCACATGCTTTTCTCCTATTAATCTGTCTCATGTCAGTTTAATTCTTAGGTCCAGCCAGAGAACCAAAGATGGGGAAGGAGAATTTTTTTTCCTCTCCTGTATTATTATCCCCATTTTATGCACCAAAACTGAGGCTTCCAGATGTCAAAAGTTAGTTTTTCTAACCACCATTGTCATATGAATTATTGGTGGCAGGTCAGGATGGTGATTTGTGTCTTTTGACTTTGAGTTCTGGATGTTTCCTGCTGATTATACTCCACTACCAGGGCAGCTGGGAGAAGCAGGATTTATCAGCTGCGGTGCCTCTGAGCCACTCACAAAGACATATTGTATTGATTCTATATCCTTCCCATCTGTGATTTGACTTTTGAAGGTCCAATGGTTGTAGTCATCCGAGACATTTGGTCTGTTCCATCTAAGTCCCTGTGATGGGCAGTCTTACTACCACATAGATCTCTTTTACTACCCCAACACTTACTGGGAAGTGTCCAATGATTGATCCAGACTGGACCAGGCAGACAGATTTCTTCTCTAAGGAATGGGATTTGGACTACAAAGACCCATTTGGCCAGCTGTGAGGAGGTGGGTTAGAAGATTCTGTAAGGTCAGGTGCAGAGACCAGCATTTGGAATGGTCCAAATGGATCTGTGTACAGTGGATGAGCAAAAGAAGCCAGTTTGCAGAGAATCAAGGCCCCTAGGAAGACAGAAGGAGATAAAGACCAAGAGAGAGGGAGAGAGAAATTAGCTCCCTAATGATTTTCTGGTTCAGGAGACACAGTTAGATACCCTGCAATGTGTTTCCACTATATTCTCCTATTAATAATTCCTTTTCACCTGAACTGCTTTGAGTGAGTTTCTCTGCTTTGTAGCCAGATGTGGGCCCTTCCTAACTCATCACCCATGGAATATAGAGTACTCAACTGTGAAACAATATGACAATAGTCAACTGATCAACCAGTGTTTTGAACACCTACTCTGTAGATGTGATAGGCGGGGGGCTGCAGAGAGAACTGAGTCCTTGATCTCAAGGAGTTGGTGGCTTAGTGCATCATTCACATAACAGTTTAGTTTGGGAAGTAAGATTGACACAGACAAAACCAGGAACAAGTTTTGGTTGTTCAAAAAACCAAAACATGAGTGTTTTTTTGAACCCAAAATCAAGGGTTCGTCAGGGTGAGCTAATTCTAAGGGCAATGTGAGTCCAGAAGAGGGAATATAAAAATTCTTAAAGAAAGTGGAGCACTTAAATTTCATCTTGAAAAGACCATCAGGATTTGAATGGATTGAAATGAATGGGAAGGCTTGGGGAGGAGGTGGTTTCCAGATGCGGAGGACTGACAGCTGCTGGGAGCTGTGAATGCCCAGAGAGGAGAGCCAGGGGTGTGCAGAGCATGAGGAGAGGATTACAGGACTGTGGCTTGCCCAGACATTGGAGGGAGCCTCATCCAGGTTTTTTAAATTGCTCTTTCACCCCCTCTCATCTGCGATTCCTTCTTTATCCAACATTCCTTAGCCCTAAAGACATTTCTGAATCCTCTTCTTTCTCCTCCTTTCTTTATGATTGTTAAATTTAAACCATTCTTTGTGGCTCTCTTTTGGGAGTATCATTACAAGAAGAATGATGGTGCTCTGGGGAAATGACCCCCCTCTCTAAACTTAGTGGTTCTTCTATGAGCTAAATGATTTCCCGGATGAGCCCAGATGGTTCCTCCCACACTTGAACTTCACCCCTTGGCAGAGAATTGCATGCAGCTCATGCCCCTCCCCGTCCTGCATGCACTTCTCCTAGGCTCCCTTGCCCAAAAATTTCATCACCTCCTAGAATAGCCAAAAGATTCTTGGTATATTTCTGTTAGTGTTTAACTGATCATCTGTGTCTAACCCTGAACTAACAGAAGAAAGATTGAAGCCTGAGACTTAAAGAGACAACTTTTGCAGGGTGACTCCCTGGGTTCTGGAGGAGAGTGAGGGAAGGCAAGTGGACACAGGAGGGAGCCACAATGGAATCTAGCTTCACCTCCAAGGACACTTATCTGAGACATTTTAACCCTCGGGATTACCTAGAAAAATACTACAACTTTGGGACCAGACACTCTGCAGAAAATGAGATTCTCAGGCATCTTCTGAAGAATCTTTTCAAGATATTTTGCCTTGGTAAGTTTGTGTGTTATCTGTGTGTCTCCCTGCCAAAATGTGAGGCATCCCAATAGTGTCTTAGTGCGTGGCTGGGGTTGTGTGTAGTCATTGCTATGGGACAGCCCTTCTGGCGTTACTCGTTTATTTAAAGAGGATGAAAAACCACTGTTTTTTCGTATGGACATTTTACAATTTACAGAGCGCTTTTATATGCATGATCTCATTCGGGTGTGCAAAGGGAAACCAGAAGGCAAGAGTTCAGTCCTTGAGTCTACATCAGTGTGCTGGGTGACCAGAGCCAGCCATTCAACCATGATAGGCCACGTAAGAGAAGGAGATTGTAAAACTAATTCCATTTCTAATGCAAAGGAATGTTGTGAATGTGCATGAGATTAAAAAACAAACAAACAAACAAACAAACAAACAAACAAAACCTCCCAACACATGAAGGTTTGGATGCGTTTTGGAGAGAGACATAACAATTCAATTTTGAAAACAATTTTAACTTTCCCCAGGAGTATTCCTTAATAGTTTTTTACATTTTCTGTGCAGCAGTCTTTCTGGATCAGGGGTCTGTACCCCAGATGTAGACCTCTTCTTCCTTCTTCTACACCTAAAGTTACCCCAGCAACATGCCTCCAGTCCAGACTGTGGAATACAAAATGCAGACACGTTTAAAAAAAAAGATTTTGAGGGAAGAGGAGTGAGTAGAGAGATGGGTTGTCTCAGGGGCTCTTTCACACAGTTCCAGCAAGGACAGTGCATCTCAGCTCTGCGTTCGTATGATACCTTGTTCCCCCTCTAAACCAGATGGCGTGAAGGGGGACCTCCTGATCGACATTGGCTCTGGCCCCACCATCTACCAGCTCCTCTCTGCTTGTGAATCCTTCAAGGAGATCATTGCCACCGACTACACCGATCAGAACCTGCAGGAGCTGCAAAAGTGGCTGAAGAAGGAGCCAGGGGCCTTTGACTGGTCCCCAGTGGTGACCTACGTGTGCGAGCTCGAAGGGAACAGGTAGAGAAACTGGGGTCTGCTTCCTGGCTTTCTTACAGTACCTGAGTGACAGTTCATTTTTCTGAATCAAGAATTATCCTTAGAGTCCAAGTTAAAAAGCAGAGGGAACAGAGAGAGACCAAAGAGAAATCCAGATGGGGAATAAGAGGTAGAGAGAGAGAATGAGACAGAGAGGAGTGGGAGTGTGCACTTGCACATGCGCACACCAGAACTGCAGAAGACACAGAAGAGAACTAAAGAGATGGCCATGGAGCCAACGGGAGACAGAACCTTCCCAGGCCAGTGTGGGGGTGCAGTGTGCAGGCAGGTACCCTGGGATGGCGATGTTTAGGACAAGTTTAGGAAAGAAGTAAAATCGGCTCCTCACCAGCAGTTTTTGGGGGTCAGGGCTTGCACCCAGCACGGTCCTCCATCCAAGTGGCGGGGGGGGGGGGGGGCTCTGCTGTGAGGGTAGCTAATGCTGACACCACCAGAGGCAATAAAAAGCTGACTAGGCTTTTGGACCTGGGATTAGCAGCATAAAGGAATGATCTGAAAAGAATGTGTTACTCACCAGCCACAAAATCAGAGCTTGACATACTCACAGCTAATGATCAGCATCTTAGCCTACCCTCCTCTACCAGTCAATTTATGCAAATGAGCCTTGTTTCAATTATTAATTTCTCTCCGCATGAGAACTTGTCAGTAGCCTACTAGACAGAGGTGGCCGGTTCTGCACTTCTCTTTCTCTTTCTCTTTCTCTTTCTCTTTCTCTTTCACTTTCTCTTTCTCTTTCTCTTGTCCCCATGTCCCTCCATCCTCTGGCGATTGCCCCGCGACGGCTCAGCCCAGTGCCGCTGTCCCACGCAACTGACGGTCACTCCAGCAGCAGAATGTCTTTGCTGCCATGCATGTTGCTGAGGCCCCACAGACTCCTTTGCAAACTGTATTAAAGGACCACTTCCATATTCCTCTTCGGAGCCTGCTGGCCCGTCTGCTACTTCTTATATGCTCAGTTATTTCTTCCTTTCTTTTTTTCCCCTGCTCTTATTGTTTTTTGGTACATTTTCCCTATCTTTCTCCACGCTCTTGCCCATGGTTTACTTTCTACATAATTCTCCCTTCCCCAGTCCACTTCTTCCTGTATTTGCACCCCCACCTTTGCTCCTATATTGTACTTCTCTGTGTGGCACAGCATCCTCTGTCTTGCCTTGTCTTTTTGTTCACGATGGGAGAGCATGCCTATTTTTTTTTTTTTAAGATTTATTTATTTTAGGGAGAGAGAGAGAGAGAGAGAGAGCACACATGGGAGGAGGGGCAGAGGGAGAAGGAGAAAGAAACTTAAGCAGACTTGCAGTGAACCCAGAGCCTGGTGCTGGGCCCTATCTCAGGACCCTGACATCACAACTGAGCTGAAACCAACAGTCAGAATTAACAGACTGCGCCACCCAGGCACCCCCAAAGCATGCCTATTTTTATTGGACCTATTCCTTGCTTTGGCCAGGAAAGAGCTCTGACTTCCCAGCAACACAACCCCCCTTTAAGAAACAAGTGCTGATACTTTTTGGATCTTGGTTAAAGGAACCAGCATTTGTTCATTTATTTAATGAACCAAGATACAGCCACATGTATGATGTGCCACATGGTCCTAACTGCTGGGGTAGACTGGTAGACAAGCCTCGAGTCTCCTAGACCTCATATCAAGGAAGGCAGGCACATGTCAGATCATTTAGGGCTTTGAGGCCAGGCTAACGATCCGGTATTTCAAGTGTGACGAGAACGCAGGAAAGTGATGTGGCCCCATTTACATTTATGAAGATCTCTTTGGCTGTTGTGTGGAGAATGGGGGAGAATGAGAGATGCAGAAAGGAGACACTTTAATCCAGGTAAGATAAGATGGTGGCTGGAGGGTTGGTTGGTGATGGAGAGAGGAAGGTGATTTTAAGATGAATTATTGAGATAGACTGGATAAGAGTTGGTAATGATTGGTCATGGGGAGTGATGAGAGAGAAGTCTCAGGGATGACGCCCATGTTTCTCAACTTGAACAACAGGAGGAGTGAAGTAATATTCTGGAATCCAAGGGATAAATATAAAATCTTGTGATCTTAACATGTCCCTAAGGAGTATGTCTACCTCCATACTCCATACTCTTCTTCTCAGGTGATGGTCAATTTATTTTTCTATAAATGCACTTAAATTCAATTCTCATTACTTCACCAAATATGCTTATTCTTAAGTCAGATTCTCTCCTGAAACTAATTCTACGGCTGCTTTTATTTCTTTAAAACCCCTTCATTTTCTTTTCATGGTCTGCTGAATTCTAGCTTAGTTAGAGTATTCTAAACTCCATATTTGTTTTCTTACATGTTGTTGCTACACTGTCTTATTGATAGTCAACATGGGTTGTCCGATGCAAGTTATCAAGGTGACTTGTTCTTTTTTTTTTTTTAATTTTTTTTAATTTTTATTTATTTATGATAGTCACAGAGAGAGAGAGAGAGAGAGAGAGAGGCAGAGACATAGGCAGAGGGAGAAGCAGGCTCCATGCACTGGGAGCCTGATGTGGGATTCGATCCCGGGTCTCCAGGATCACGCCCTGGGCCAAAGGCAAGCGCCAAACCACTGCGCCACCCAGGGATCCCGACTTGTTCTTTATACAATTCCTTATACTATAGAGGTATGAACAATAGTAATTTTATATTTTGTTTCTCAATTAATGTTTTTGCTACATGCAGAGTCGCTAAACTTCCACTGGGTTTATGCTTTTATCCCTTTTACCAGGGAAGGTAAGTCTTGAAATCAGATAGTGTAAATCCCCCAACTTTGTTCTTTTTCAAGATTATTCTGCCAATTTTAGTGTATATATACACACACACACACATAATATATTTAATTTAATATATTTAATTGAAGTATAATTAACATACAGCATTATATTAGTTTCAGGCATATAATATAATGATTCAACAATTCTATACATTACTGAGTGCTCATCATAAGTGTGCTCTCAATCCCCTTTACCTGTTTCCCTCATCCCCCCCTTCCACTTTCCCTCTGGCAACCACCAATCTGTTCTTTGTATTTAAGAGTCTGTTTCTTTTATTTGTCTCCTTTTTCTTTGTTTTGTTTCTTAAATTCTACATATGAGTGAAATCATATGGTATTTGTTTTCTTTGTCTGACTTATTTCACTTAGCATTATAACTTCTAGTTCCACCTATGTTGTTGCAAATGGAAAGATCACATTTTTTATGGCTGAGTAATAGTCCTCATAGTCCACATAATATATATGTGTGTATATATATGTATATACACATACACACACATATACCACATCTTCATTATCTGTTCATCCATGGATGGACACTTAGATTGCCTCTCTATTTTGCTATTATAAACAATGGTGCAATAAACATAGGGATGCACATATCTTTTCAAATTAATGCTTTGTTTTCTCTAGGTAAATATCCAGTAGTGGAATGATTGGATCATATGATAATTCAATTTCAATATTTTGAAGTACCTCCATACTGTTTTCCACAGTGGTTGTACCAACAGTGCATGAGGGTTCTTTCTTCTCTATATCCTCACCAACACTTGTTATTTCTTGTCTTTTTTATTTCAGCCATTCTGACAGGTATGAAGTGATATTTTATTGTGGTTTTGATTTGCATTTCCCTAATGATTAGTGATGTGGAACATGTGTTCATACGTCTACTGGTCATTTGCATATATTCTTTGGAAAAATATCTGTTTAGGTCCTCTACCCATTTTAATTAGATTATTTGTTTCTTTGGTGTTGGGTTATATAAGCTCTTTATACATTTTGGTTATTAATCCCTTATCAGATATGTCATTTGCAAATAACTTCTTCCATTCAGTCAGCTGCCTTATTGTCTTGTCGATGTTTCTTTCATTGTATAAAAGTTTTTTTACTGACACTACATTTTGATATAAATTTTAGAATAAACTGGGGTGCCTGAGTGGCTCAGTCACTTAAGTGGTCAAATGTCTGCCTTAGGCTCAGGTCACAATCCCAGGGTCCTGGGGTCGAGTCCCCTGCTCAGTGGGCAGTCTGCTTCTCCCTCTCCATCTGCCCCTCACCCATTCATGTGCACAGGCCCGCACGTGCATGTGCTCTCTCTCTTACAAAATAAATAAAAGCTTTAAATTTTAGAATAAACTTGTCAATTTCTTTCAAAAAAGACTGCTGAGACTTTGTTATTGATCTCTGAATTTACAAATTAGTATAAGAGAATGGACATATGGAATCGGCAGTCAGCATGATTTCTATTTATTTAGAAATTCTTCAGTTTCTCTCAGTAACATTTTGTAGTTCTCATATTTTGTATTTATTTTGTTAAATTTTCCTTATGTTTCATTTTTAAATTATTGTTAATTGCATTTTTTTAATTTCAAGTTTTAAAAAGTTGTTAGTATATAGATATACAATTGATTTTTATATACTTACCTTGTGTCTTGTAACCTTGCTGACTTCACTAATTAAGTTTAGTAGTGCTTTTTGTAGGTCCCATAGGTTTTCCTATGTACACTCTTATCTGCAAATAAAAATAGTTTTACTTCTTCTATTCAAACTATATGCCTCTTATTTATTTTTCTGGCCTTATTACACTGGCTAGAACCTCCAAAACAATGTTGAATTGAAAAGATGAGAGTGGACATATGTGCCTTTTTCTATATCACAGGAAAAAATGTTCAATGATTCATTGTTAAGTATAATATTAGCTATAGATTTTTCACAGATATTCATACTAATTTTTTTATCATACTATTTTTTTATATTTGTAGTTTATTGGGAGTTTTAAATCAAATGTTGAATTTTGTCAATTTTTTTGGAAATTAATCAGGATGGTCATATGATTTTTCTCCTTTATTCTGAAAATGTGAATTGTATTGGAAGATTTTTGAATATTTAAATCTAATGGCACACACCCATTGTTCATGAAGCAGTATCCTTTTTATGTATGAGTGGTTATGATTTGCTAATATTTTGTTAGGGATTTTTCATCTATGTATATGAGGGATACTGAGCTATAATTTTATTTTCTTATCATATGCTTAGCAGATTTTAGTATCAGCACGATGCTATAGTCATGTAACAAGTCAAGATATGTTTCTTCTTCCTTTATTTTTTGAAAGTGTTTGTGTGTTAATAGTATTATTCCTTCCTTAAATGATTAATATAATTCACCAGTGAAGATACCTGTATCTGAAGGTTTTTTTCATGGGTATGAAGTTTTAAAAATTCAGAATAATATCTTTTATTGGTCATGTAGATTTTCCATTTTTTCTTTGTTTTGATAAGCAGTATTTTTCAAGGAATTTATCCTATTCATCTTGGTTGTCAATTTTATTGTCATAGTTTTTTTAAAACAATATATCTATTATTTGGCACACCTGGGTGGCTCAGTGGTTGAGTGCCTGCCTTCAGCCCAGGGCATGATCCTGGAGTCCCGGGATCGAGTCCCACATCAGGCTCCCTGTATGGAGCCTGCTTCTTTCTCTGCCTATGTCTCTCTCTCTCTCTCCCTCTCTCTCTCCTTCTCTCTCTCCCTCTCTCCTTTTCTCCCTCTGTCTCTCATGAATAAATAAATAAAATCTTAACCCCCCCCCCAAAACCGACATATCTTTATTACTCTTTTAGTGATCTTCCTTCTTTGATTCTTGATATTGGTAATTGCCTTTTAAAAAAATATCTTGATCATCTTGCTAGAGATTTACCAGTTTTATTAATCTTTTTGAAAAACTAACTTTTTGTTTTGTTGATTTTTTCTATTGTCATTTCCAATAGTGTTGATTTCTGCTCTTCCTTTTCTTATTTTCTCTCTTCCATTTACTTTAGTTTTTATATGCTCTTCTTTTTCCTGCTTCTGAAGCTAGAAGCTTAGATAATTATGTCACACATTTCTTTCTTCTAACTTAGCCATTTAAGGCTATAAATTTCCTTCAGAAATGTTTTAGTTGCATCTCATGATTTTTGATATGTCATATTTTTACTATTATCCACTTCAGCATATTTTCTTATTTTAAAAAATTATTTATTGTTTGAGGGAGAGAGAGAGAAAGAGAGAGCGAGCGAGCAAGCTAGGGGCAAGGAGGTGCAGAGGAAAAGGGAGAGAGAGAATCTTAGGTAGACTCTTCGCTGAGTGTGGAGTCTAGTGTGGGACTTGATCCCACAACCCTGAGATCATGACCTCAGCTTAAATCAAGAGTCCGATGCTTAATTGACTGAGCTACTCAGGTGTCTTACTTCAGCATATTTTCTAATTTTCTTTGTGGTTTCTTCTTTGACCTGAATTATTTAGCATTGTGTTCCTTAATTTCCAAAAATTTCAGGATTTTCTAGATATTGTTACTGGTTTCTATTTAAATTTTATTGTACTCAGAGACTGATTTTATGGTCAGCATATAGTTTATTTTGATTATGCTTTCTACACTGAAAAGAATGTATATCATCCTGTTGTAGGTATAGTTTCTATAAATATTAATTATGTCAGGTAGATTGATAGTATTTTTCAATTTTTCTACATGATTTTTTGCTTATCAATTACTGATAAAAAGGTACAAAAATCTCAAACTATGATCATGGATTTATCTCTTGTTCTCCATCATTCTGTCAACATTTGCTTCATACATTTTGAAAAGCTTTGTTACTACCTGCATATCTTTTTAGGATTATTTTGTCTTCTTGATTTATTGACCATTTCATCATTAAGAAGTGTTTCCCTTTACTGCCAGTAATACACTTTGTCTTGAAGTCTACTTTGATATTAATATGGCCACATCAGCCTTCTTTTTTTCTCTATTTTTTTCTTTACTTAAATTCAATTTGCCAACATACAATATAATGCTGCTCATCAGTGCTCATCACATCATGTGCCCTCCTTAATGCCTGTCAGCCTTCTTATGCTTGGTGTTTGCATGTATGCTTGGTAGATAGCTTCAAAGATGGCTCCCAATAATCTTCACTTCAAATATTCATCTCTTGTTTAATAGCCTTTCCTTGGCTGGCCATTGGATTTAGCGACTAGATTCTTTTTTTTTTTTAAAGGTATTATTTATTTATTCATAAGAAATGCAGAGAAAGAGAGAGAAAGGCAGAGGGAGAAGCAGGCTCCATGCAGGGAGCCCAATGCAGGACTCGATCCCCCCCGCCCAGGGATCCCTAGCGAGTAGATTCTAACAAGTACAATGCAGCAGAGTACTGAGCATCAATTCTGAGATTAGCTTACAAAAAGGTTATGGCTTCCCTATTAGATATTCCCTCTTACTCACTTGTCTGGAGTGAGCTTGGAAGCGAATTACCTCCCAGCTGAACCTTCAGGTGAGACTGAAGACATGGCCAACACTCTACCTCATGAAGGACCTTGCACCATAGGTACTCAAATAATCTGTGCCCAGATATCCGACCCAAAGAAACTGTGAGATAAATGTTTGTCATTTTAAATTGCTAAGTTTAATTTATAACGTAGCAATAGATAACTAGTAGGCAAGGTATATCTTTTTCACCTCTTTTTTTCAACCTATGTGTACTTTTATACTTAAGATGTTTTTCTTGCAAGTAGTACATAGTAGCTCTTGATTTTCAATCCAATGTGATGATTTCTGCCCTTTAACTGGATTCTTTAGTTCACTTACATTTAATGTAATTACTGATAACGTATGATTAAGCCTAATCAATCATCTTGGTATCTATTTTCTACTTGTCCCATATATTTTGTTGTTCATTTGTGCCTTTGTTCCTGCTTCTCCTGGGTGTAATAATGTTTGGTATTCCATTTGTATAAATGTAAAGATTTTTAGTATTCCTTTTATCTTCTCTGTTGACTCTTATCTTTTCTATGGGTCTCTTTTGTGTTTTGGGTGAGTATATATATATATATATATATATGTGCATGCATGTGTAATTTTTCTAGAAATTTGAGTATGTATTTTTTAAAAGACTTTATTCATTCATTAGAGACACACATAGAGAGAAAGGGAGAGACACAGGCAGAGGGAGAAGCAGGCTCCATGCAGGGAGCCTGATGTGGGACTCAATCCTGGGACTCCAGGATCACACCCTGGGGCAAAGGCAGGCACTAAACCACTGAGCCACCCAGGGATCCCTGAGTATGTATTTTTAACATATCTATTACCTCATGAACAATGTAGGATTTTACAATGGTATAATTCTTTTAAACCACTCTAGCCCCTTATGCATCTGTCATATATTATACTTTATATATACTATAACATAATACATTGTTATTATTTTTGCTTTAAAAAGTTGGTAGTGCTTTTATTTTTATTGCTTTATTTTTTATTGTGGTTAAAAAACACATACCATAAAATTTAGCATCAGAATTATTTTTAAATATGTAGTTCAGTAGTTTTAAGTATATTCACATCAGTCAGTAGTATTTTATTTATTTATTTTTTTAAAGATTTATTTATTTATTCATGAGAGACTCAGAGAGAGGCAGAGACATAGGCAGAGAGAGAAGCAGGCTCCATGCAGGGAACCCAAGGTGGGACTCTATCCCTGGACTCCAGGATCATGCCCTGGGCTAAAGGGAGATGCTCAACCGCTGAGCCACCCAGGCATCCCAGTCAGTACTATTTTAAACAAAATATATAAAACCTTTTATATTTATCCACATATCTGTCCTATCTCGTATTCTTCATTCCTTTCTGCAGATCTAGACTTCTATCTGACATCACTTCCCTTCACCTGAAGAACTTCTTCTTTTTTTTTTTTTTTTGAAGAACTTCTTTTAGTATTTTTTTTTTTTCTTTTAGTATTTCTTAAAATTCACGTCTGCTGGAGACAAATTCTCTCAGTTTACCAATGCCAGGCAAGAATCAGTAATTTTTTTCTTTCTCATAATATGAGGAACTTAACAATTTTTGACACCCAAAGTCCTTCTGGCATCTCTTTTGCCAGTGTGTCTTGTTAAAATTGGAGATTTTAATTCCAAATATTGTAACTTAAAGCATCATTCTCATATTTTCTTTCAAGATAAGTTTGGATATTTGCTTTCTGTTTGTAATCATATTTGCAATTATGTGAATATTTTAATTTTATGTTCATTTTAGATGACTTTTCAAGTTGTTAAGTTTTTAATTCTGATTAATTTTTGGTCCATTGAATAGGCCTTCAGATGTTTCAGGAAGGACACATAAGTGACATTTTCTAAGCCCATGTATATTGGGAATGTGTTTTTGTTGCCTTTACACGTGAACAACATCGTAAAATTGTTTAATATTGCCTAAATACTTCTCCATTCCACCCCCCCCCCCCGCCGGCATTTAGTAAGAAGTTGAGAGGATACTTTCATATGCCATTGTAACCTATAAACCTTTACTTAGAATTTTACGCTCGCTATAACCTTCATACTGAAAATAATGTTCTTCAAAATAAATGTAATTTCAAACCTCTTTTTTTTCTATTGACTATGTGATTCTACAGAATGAAACTGGTATTTACTAGGGGGGAAAAACCCTGTAACTGTGAGGATTTGGGCAATAATATTTATTATTAAATAAATAAGGAGTTTCCCAGGATTAATAAAATTTCTGGGAAAGTTTATAAAAGAGTTTTCAGTCAGCCAGACAAAATACCTTTCTGAGGTCCAAATCATATGTCAAGAAGGCTTTTAGAACTTTCTTCTCAATTTCCCTAGCTATCACAAGCCTTTCCATCTCATTCAAAAATGAGCCCTTAAAATCTAGCAGGATACTAAAAGCATTGCTTATCTCAAGCCAGAATCGTCAGCTTATAACACTTGGCTCCTGAGAACCTGTCCCTACCCAATAGCTGTTAGAGTAAGGAACTGTATTTTTGGCAGTAAAATTCTACATTTTCACTCTTATCCTTGTGCTAGATCCTGTGGCTTCAACTATTTTGAGAATGATAGCGATCCCATTCAACTTATGTCTTTCTTGCATCTTCAAGTACCTCTATCAGCCCATAACCTATTTCCTCTGAGATTATTTCTTCTTTATCTGAAGCTATTTCTTGTGCTGACTGCTGCCAAAGACAATTTGAGCCATCTCCTGTTTCTCTGCCTTTGGAGTGTGACTCATACATTTAGATACCACTCATTTTTAAAACTATCCAAGAAGTTGTAAGACATTGGTACCAAAATCTGGCTTGACATTATTTATTTATTAAGTGAGAGAGTCAAATGCTAAAATATAAATTACTATACCATGAGCCAAGGGAAATGAGCTTTTACCTTAAGAAATCCTAGGAACAGCACTGATGTACCTCTGGCAGCACATGGCCTGCCTTGCGGTCCTCAGACCAAGCAGCTTCCATATCACCTGGGAGCCTGTTAGAGAATGCAGTCTCTTGGGCCCCACTCCCCACCTACACAACCAGAGAATATGCATTTGAATGAGATTTGCAGGGGATTGTATGCATTTTACAGTTTGAGAAATACTGGTGTCTAGAACAGAGCTTCCCAACAGATACACCAAGACATGCTAGTGAGTGGGAATGAGTTACAGGGATGCTCTGCAAATTCTCCTCAGCCCCCAGAGCAGCCAGGAGGGGTTTGGAGATGCTGGAGCCTCTCCTGGATGCCTCTACAGAGAGCAGGTCCTCCACTTGCCGCCTCCTGCCTGACATAAGGAGGCTTAAGCACCTGTAGAGGTGAAGTAAATGTTCTCCATACAAAGATTCTCATGTCTATTTTTTTAAAATGTTATTTATATATATATATATATATATATATATATAAAACCTTTATATTGTTGCCCAATATAGACACACTTGTGCCACATTTGTCCCATGAAGCTATTGAACTTCCCCTAATCGGAAGCATCTCTATATTTTCCTGTCTTGTAAAAGATTGATATTCCTTCTGACATCAGGATCTTGATGGTCTTGGTGATTGTTTCAATGATGCCTGGGAAAGTTTCTGCCTTTTAAAAGCATGACTTTCTCGTAGATATTTTCCTTGCACTATCCCTTGGGGGAAAATGCATAGGGTGGGCTGAGGAAACTTCACCTGGCCATTTCCTTCAAATTGTAACCATTTCTACTAGTGTGTCTAAAAGTGCCCCAAATAGAGCTATGATCCTCCCCAATTTGCTCCATTTCTGGTATTCTCATCTCCCTGGGGGTTGCCATCATATAATTACTTGAACAAGCCAGAAGCCTAGAAGCCTACCTTCTTCCTCTCTGTCATAGTCCATGACCAGCACTAAGTTCTATCCATTTTACTTCTGAGTTTCTCTCAAACCAGTATATGTCTTCAGTATTTTCTATCCAGGATATTTTCCTGGTCCAAGCCACTATCCTCTTCTTCCTAACTGGCTTTCCATCTCCATTCTTGTCCCAAAGTGATAGCTTCAAAATGTAGATCCAATTGCACCACTCCCTTCCTTAGCACCCCTTCATAACTCCATGGCTTTTAGGATAAAAAGCAAAATTCTCAACATGGTCCCCAAAGCCGTGTCTAATCTGGCACCTGCTGATCCCTATTGCCTCATTTTCTACCATGCTCTGCTTTGTTCCTGAGAAACAGCCTCATTTGGCCTTCTCTCCATCTTTCATCCTACCACATGGCCTTTACACTTGCTGTTTCCCCTTACTGGAATATCCTTCTCCCCTCCCTACTCTCCGTGGGCTAGTGAACTCTTGTTTATTTTCTCTCTGCCTACCTGACTCCATTTTGGAGCTTTCCTTGATACTCTAGACCAAGTCAAGCTGCCAACATTCCTTTGTTGGTGCTATGTCCCTTTCCTTCCAAGAGTTTATTGCAATATTAATTTGTCATTTTTGTGGACGATCATTGGATTAATTCTTTCTCCCCTCCGCCCCAGCCTGTAATCACCATGGAGAGAGGATCTGTTTCTCATTTGTTCTATCTTGGGTCCTTATTGCTCAACACTCTTCCTGCCACATCACAGAGGTTCAAAAAATTTTTTAAATAAATAACTGCATGCATTTTGCTTCCTAGCCTGTCCCTCCTGAAATGTCTGTCTTTTACCTGATTCGGCTGTGGCCAAAGGTTTACTAATTATTATTCCTGGCTTGTACAGTTCTTACATTGAAATCTAAGCTTATGTAGCTTTCTGTATCCTTTATAAATTTTGCCAGTTCTCCCTCAGGAGGGCCTGCTGGAACCTCTGGGGATGGGGTTTTAGGGGGTGAGTATCATTGAAAGATCTCATTCAGGGACTTCTGGTCCACCGCTGCCCTGCAGAAAGGGGGCAGGAGGAGCCTCTTCTGAACCTCGGGGTATTGTCTTGGGGTGTGGGAGTACGCTCTCACCAAGTGCTCTTCCCAGGAGCCCTACTCTATATCCCTTCTCCCCTTACCTCCTCACCTCCCTCAGGCTTCTGTGGATTGCATATTTACAGAGGAAATAGCTGCCCTTTTTTACATACTGATGTGTTGGAAAGAGTAGATCTTCAGAACTAGAGAAGAAACAGTCATATTGCTATTAGCTTCCCGTAGAACTGCCTAACACTTTTCTGGTGTATGTTTATGCCCTACCCCTTGAGCTGACCGTGTAGCTGAGCAGTAATAGCCTGTGTCTCCGGGCCAGTCCATTTCCCTGCAGGCAGGGGGCATGGTGCAGGTGCTGAGAAGCTCTGATGTGGCATCTTTCACAGCTCCTTGGGCTACTGAATCCCCCAGCATTTGCTGTGCACCCAAGGATCAGCAGGTCTCCATCGCAGTGGGTGTTTCCAGCCAATTTCCTTCTCAAATTGGCACATTCTTTGTGAGCTTTCTAGATTTCACAGTGTGTCTCCCTATTTGGGAACAATTTCCATCATCAACTGACTGGCAAGGACTAGTTCTGTGGTAAGGCATGTCTTTCAAACAGTTTAACACACAATAGGGCACAGAGGTCCAACCTGCTTCTGACGTCATCACTTAAATACACATGCCCACGGTGTTCCCAAAATAGAGGATCATCTTGAAATGTGTTCAAAAAAAACAAACCATGTTATCACTCCTTCAGCTTTTTGTCTACACTTCTCAGTTATCCATATGTGCAGATAGGTCATTTGAATTTTTCTATTCTATATTAATTTACTTACTCAAATCTGTGTTTCACAGACTTCCATAATGTTCCATTGTTATTTTTTTATTCTTAAAATATTCTGTCAAATCATCCTTGTTCCAGGAGGCTGAATGGTAGCTTTGTAACTGACTTCCCTGTTTTTAGAATGACTAACCTTCCCTGTTTGCCCAGGACCAAGAGGGATTTCCAGGACCTGAGATTTTCATTGGGAAAACCGGGGAAGTCCAGACCAATCAGGACAAATTGGTCACCCTACTACCATTTTACCCTAGATAGAGAAAAATAGTAAACCCAACCAAAGGTAATTATCATTCCTTGTCTATACTGGTCTACTGGCTGGTAGGAATTCCCTGAAGCCAATACCTTGCTAAGCTACTTTTCTTTCTCTCCTTCGTACAATAGCTTCCCCAAAATAAAATTACCATCACATATGATTCGCCCATCTGAAGTGTGCAGTTTGATAGTTCCTAGTATACTCATGTAGTTGTGCAATCTTCACTCCAGTTTTGGAACATTTTCATCACTACCCAAACAAACCCTGTACCCATTGGTAGTCATTCCCATTTTCTAGATCCTGTCACTGCTGGCAACCACTGATCTGCTTCTGGTCTCCAAAGCTTCGCTTTTTCTGGACATTTCATGTAAATGGAACCATATGATATGTGGCCTTTTGTTTCTGGTTTCTCTCACTTAGCATCATGTTTTCAAGGTTCTTCCATGTTGTAGCATGAATCAGCACTTCATTCCCTTTTATGACTGAATATGATTCCATTGCCCAGATATACCATCCTTTATTTATCTCTTCATAGGCTGATGGACATTTGGGTGGTCACCATCTTTTGGCAATTCTGAATAATTACTCATGTACAAGTTTTTTTAAAAACAGATTTTATTTATTTATTTGGCAGAAAGAGAACATAAGCAGGATGAGCTGCAGGCAGAGGGAGAGGGAAAAGCAGACTCCTCACTGAGCAAGGAGCCTGACTCGGGGCTTGATCCCAGGACCCCAAGATCATTACCTGAGCTGAAGGCAGATGCTTAGCCCACTGAGCCACAGCTCATATATAAGTATTTGTGTGGATATATGCTTTCATTTCTCTTGGAATTCCTGAGTCATCTGGTAACTCTATGTTTAACCTTTTGAGGAACTTCCAGACTGTTTTCCAAAGTAGCTGGACCATTTTACATTCTCACCAGCAGTGTGTAGAGGTTCCCATTTCTCTGCATCCTTGCCGACACTTGTGACTGTCTGTCTTTTTTATTATAGCCGTCCAAGTGGATGTGAAGTGGTTATATCATGGTTTGATTTGCATTTCTCTGATGGCCAAAAATTTTGAGTTTTTTTTCATGTGCTTATTGCTAAACTTCTTTTTTTTTTTTTAAAGATTTTATTTATTTATTCATGAGAGACCCAGAGAAAGAGAGAGGCAGAGATACAGGCAGAGGGAGAAGCAGGCTCCATGCAGGGAGCCCGACGTGGGACTCGATCCCTGGACTCCAGGATCATGCCCTGGACCAAAGGCAGGCACTAAACCGCTGAGCCACCTTAGGGATTCCCCTTAAGTGGAAAATTATACCGTAAAGGATATTTATAAATAGCTAATTATGTGCGCTGGGCTCAAGATTTTAACTAAATATTTAAATAGGATGTTCACAACTAATTGCTGTCATCTCAAATCATTCTATGTGGAGGTAAATCTCCAAGTTTTATGTAAACCATTGACTTTTTCTCATGACCAGAAGTGGTCCCAGGGCAAGTCCCTCTCTCATCTGCTCTGATATTGGGCCAGCCTCTGCTCTCTCCATCAAGCCTTGCTACCCATGAGGCTGCCTTCTTCTGGAGCCAATGGACAGTGTAAGCCTGGATTTGCACTGCTGGTGCTCTGTTGGCCGACTTCCTCAAAGCATTGGATATCCAGTCATCACTCCTATCATTGGGCTCTGTGGCCTTCTGGGCACTTTACATACTCAGTCTTGCTTTTCTCTTACCTCTCTGATTTTCTGCTATTGTTGTTCCTTTTTTCTTTCTCCAGTTTCTCCTGTGCACTCTATCTGCTCATTTAAGTTCGCTCGCCTGTCAGCTTGTTCCTTCATGCCTCCCTACCATGTTCCAAGGCACTCTATTCCACCTCCGGCCCTCGCCTTCTGTGCCTCTTCCATGCACTGGTTTTCTTCCAGGGAACCCCACTGATTTTGCAGAAAAGGTTAGTCTTCTGAGCAAGACTACCAGGAACATGATCCCCTTGAGAAAACACACTCTCCATCTGGAATGTGTTTCTGGATTCAAGAACGGCAACTAGTGGTTCCCTTCTTTCTAGAGGGGCCCTGGCCGCGGTTCTGTTGTGGTTTATCCATTGCTTCTGTAAAATGTCTACAGATGACCCCATTCCCATCCTTGATCAGCAGCTATACAAGAATACTATTTCCACATTTTAAAGTCATCATTGCCTAATATGTATCAGTCAAATGGCTGCTATGTTACAGTTCGGAAGAGGAGACAAGTATCATAATTAATAAACAAGTAGCAGCAGCAGTAGTAATAATAGTAATAATAATAAATGAGCCAGGCACTATTCCAAACAGTGGAGGAAGAACCATTTCGGTTCATGGGAGAAGCGGGCAGTTTGGTACTCTCATTATCATTTTCACGTTGTCACTCACTTCGTGAAGGGATTTAGCCCCACACACGGTAACATGGTCACATCCATATGCCAAAGTGGTCCTTCATTTCTTCTTTCTCCGTGTTTACCATAGGCGTGTCCCCAAGGACATAACATTTGGGACAGCACTGCCATTTTCAGCCCTGACCAGAGAGATCCTGGTTCTCATGAGTGTAGGGTGGCAAGTGGTATTTGTCGGTTTGTGTCTTTCAGAGTCAAGGGGCTGGAGAAGGAGGAGAAGTTGAGGCGCGTGGTCAAGCAGGTCCTGAAGTGCGACGTGACTCAGAGCCGGCCTCTGGGTGCCGTGTCCCTGCCCCCGGCCGACTGTCTGCTCAGCACCCTGTGCCTGGACGCCGCCTGCCCAGACCTCCCCGCCTACTGCGCGGCCCTCAGGAACCTCGGCAGCCTGCTAAAGCCGGGGGGCTTCCTGGTGGTGGTGGATGCCCTGAAGAGCAGCTACTATATGATCGGCGAGCAGAGGTTCTCCAGCCTCTGCCTGGGCCGGGAGGCAGTAGAGGCTGCGGTGAGAGAGGCCGGCTACTCAGTGGAGCGCTTTGAGGTGATCTGCCAGGGTTATTCTTCCACCATGTCCGACAACGAAGGGCTTTTCTCCCTGGTGGGGAGGAAGCTGAGCAAATCTGTATGACGCTTTATGGTTGCCATTAAAGCAATTCCTCTGCCTGGCTAACTTTGGTCCTTGGTTCTATCTGCCATGGTCATTGTGCTGAGTCCACTGGCCGGGCCCAACGGCTCATCGAGGCCAGGGTGGGCGCAGTCAGGCGGAGGAGGACACTTGGGTGACCCCCTCCTCGGGGCTTCCTATGGGTGCCGGTGCTAGGAGGACACAAATTGGGCAAATGGCACATCCAGTCTTCACTGCCCATGACTGGAAAAGAAGACCTCACTCTCCTTAAGCTTCCCGGTGATGGCGGCTCACACACACGCCCACAGAGCAGTGTCTGCAGTGATTAGCTCTTTTTCCTGGGGGGCCCGCTGCCTCCTTCTCTCTTGGGAACCACACTTCTCCTGTTCCTCAACAATTGCCTTCTCTGTGGGCCCCATCCTCTCCTGGGATCCACAGGTGCCACCACCACATCTGGGGTCAGGGAAGGGCCATCCCCTTGGCTCCTGGATCCCAAGTAAGGGGCAGGCCCTCTCGTACTTCCTTTCACACACCAGGCCAAGGCTGTGACTTCTCCCTGCGAGAAGTTTAGGAGTTAGAAAGAGAGGTAATAGGCACTATCTTACAGCTGCTATTAGAAACAGGTATCTGCAGAGCTCACGAGGGTTCTGGAAGGTGGCCTTTCGGCCTAGGTCTTGGGGGAGCATCTACTTGGAGTTAGGTTTACTTGCCCATGGCATGTCTGCCTTCCCTGGTTCCTAGGCCCCATTGCTATGATGTTCCAAAACAGAGGTAGACAAACTATGGCCCAGGAGCCAAACCCAGCTGCTCAAGCCTGCCTCATGAGGTTTTACTGGAACACAGCCATGGCCATTCATTTATGTATTGTCTATGGCGGTTTTTGTGCTCTGATGGCAGAGTTGACTAATTGTGACAGTAACCGTAGGTATGGCCTGCAAAACCTAAAACATCTGTTATTTGGATATTTACAGAAGAAGCTTGCCTACCTCTTCCCCAGAGAGAGGAGTGTCCTCATTCCTCAGGTCTGAGGCCTATCTCTCTGGTCTCTCATCCCAAGATCTCCCACTCCCCAGAGTTATAGACAGTGGACATCCCTACTTCCTGCAGTGAGATTCCTTCCTTCCCATTGCCCTCCCACATGCCAATCTGACAATCACATCAGAGCCTGAGAGTCTATTATCACACATTTTGTTCATCTGGTTGTGTAGGACCATCATGTCACAATACAGTTTCTGTCCATTTTCAGGATATTTTCAGTTGTTCAACCTCATAGGACATTCACATTACAATTTCTAGAGATTCCATCCTGAAGGAACCTGACAGGCCAGTCCAGGCTGGATGGAGAAAGCCAAGCCCAACTCCATTCCTATAAGCAGGTGGGGATGACCAGGCCTGCACATCCTTTCTGCAGACAACTGCTCTTGAGAAGAGCTCACTTAACTTCCTAGGAGCCACTAAGGCCACAAAGAAGCAAACAAGTTTGTAGAGACAAGACTCTCTCAAACTCAAGTGCCCAGAACAAAGGCCACAAATTCTGAAACTTCAAGCATTTTGCATAACTGGATTGCCCAGTTTAAAGGGATGCTTTGCAATCTCCTTTAAAGGCAAGCTTTAAAATAATAGGGCTTCTGCTTTTATCTATGAAAATTTGGCAAGGGTGGGCCGGGGAGGGAATGTCTGAGACCAGACTGGCAATAACAGTTTTACAAGGCACAGCCCCTTAGCAGACACTCTTCTGTGTTTTTTCCCTCTAAGGTGACATTTATTATATTGCATTATAACTGTCTTATTTTCTGTTTCCCCACTGAACTGTGAACATTTACATTTAGGTTTACATTTAGATTCCCCAGTACTCTGGCCAGACATGGTCTGGACCCTGGGGACAGAGCAGCGAGTGGCAGTTGTGAGAGCCCTGTTCTTGAGAGTTTATGTTCTAGGAGAGAAAGTGCGGGATAAAGAAACAAGTCAATAAATAAGGTACTTTCTGATCAGGACAGAGCTGTGAAGGAAATAGAATAGCATAATGGAATGAAGACTAAGTAACAGAATATCTGTTTTAAATGTTAGAACATTTAAAAATGTTCTAAACAGTATGGGTTTCCCAACAAGAAATCCAGAGGTAGGTTCTTTCAGGACATGATGGTGACTCTACAGCACCATCCAGCAGCTGGCTTCCATCCCTCTTTCGCTCACCTTTGCCTGTGAGTGGGGTTTTCATGAGAGGAGATCTTTTTCAGAAGTGCCCAGCAGGCTTCTTACATCTTATTAACCCAAATGGAGTAACATGCCCACCTCTAGACCAATTACGGATAAAACCAGAAAGCACAAAGGGCATATTCCTTGATATCTTTAAATGAAGGAATTCTTAGATGGCAGCAAAGAGAAAAAAAAGGAAACCTACTGGATTCAATGAATGAGGCAACATCTTAGCAATCTATTATCTTTCAACGACAAAGATCATCCTGTTTTCAAATTCTGGCTCTGCCACCTAGTAGCTGATTCTCCTTGGGCAAGTTACAAAACCCCTCTGTGCTTTAGTTTTCTCAATTGTAAAATGAGATTCAAGTAGAATTTCTTGTCAAGAGAATACGAATGAACTGCTACATATAAAGGACCTAGAATAATGCTGAGTAGTTGATAAGCATGTAATATTTATTTATCAAGAGCTATAATTCTTTTCTTCATCTTTGATACTAGTTGCCAAAGCTAGTGGAGTGGAGAAAAGTGGAGAAAAGACATCTTGATCTCTACGCAGGAGAGAAAATTCTAGTCCTGGGCTGCAGGCATGCAGGCTCTTTTCTGGCACTGCCTTCAGAGGAGGTGTGATAATACTCTGTTTCCATGCCACATGCCAATTCCTTTCTCATTTAAGCCATACATTTATTATTTATTTACAACCAGGCAGCGGGAATGCAAATGAACCCCCAGTGTCAGCTGGCTCAAGGGTCCCCATCTTTGCAATCACAATACAAACACCCTCAGTGCTTCCAGATACTTCCAAAGGTAGTACTGCAAACTGCAGCAGCAGTCCCCACCCAGAATCTGCCCTGGTCAGCCTCTCCTGCACAGGCTCTGCTGCTGCTGGCACATGTCCCCAGCCTGTGAGTGCTGCGGCGGGGATAAGATGGTCTGTTTAGAAAAAGAAGCTGCTCCTTGGATGCCTCAGAGCCAGGCTGGTGTCCTCCCAGAGGCTTGGGGAACACTGTTCCCCAACGTAGGCAAACTTTTCCTGCAAAGGGCCAAATAGTACATATTTTTGGCTTTACAGGTCATGCTGCCTTGATCCCAACTACCCTGATCTGAAGTGATCACAAAAGCAGCCACACACACACACACACACACACACACACAAAGCACAGCCATGCACAATATGCAAATTAATGGGTGCGGCTGTGTTCCACTAAAACTTGATTTATAAAAACAGACGGCTGGATGGGTATGGCCCAAAGGTGGTAGTTTACTCATTCCTGATCTAAACCCTGAAGCATTCGTGTTTGTGTGCACAGTTTTACAGGGTTTCTTGCAAACATTCTAGTTCTAACACTCAGTCTTACTGATAGGAGTTCAGACTCAAGCCAAGAGGCTAAAAAGGGAATAGGAAGATTTTCTCCATTCTCTATCTGCTCATTCCTCTCTTCCCTGTTGCATCCCACAGTTAGGACTCCTTCCTCCTGCTCTAGGTTGAAGGCATCCAGTAGCTGCAGCCAGATGAAGTCAGTCACCCCAGTATTTTTCAAACTGCAGGTTGTCAGTCATGAGTGGAACACAAATTTCATCAATAAACATTTGAAAAAATAATAGAGACTAAACCAGAAAACAAAATCCCAGATAGTAGCAGTTCATATAGTATTATTTTGTGAGGTTTTCTTTTCAGTCTTGTAAGACAATCATGTACGTATATATCACCATAAATATTTGTTTACTGGATTATGATATAAAGTGTATTTATTACTGTAGGTTGTGATAAAAGAAGTTTGGAAGCCCCTGACTGTACTCCCTGGGCTTCTGGGGCTCGTCTCTGGAGGTCAACATTTGTCCTTCATACAGAGGTGAAAGGTGTGCTCTCTTTTCTTAGAGAACTGCAAGTCATAGGGGAAATCGACACGAAAACAGTTAAAATTCATTACGATAAGAGCTCTGAGAAGAGTAAGCACCGGGTGTTTTGGAGGGGGGATGTCAAGAAAGGTGGCATTTACTCTGGGTCGTGCAGGCTGAATCGGGGTATGTTTGGCAGATGGGAAAGACAAGGCAATCTGAGGAACATCGTGTACAGGAGGCATGAAATGACTCCTACTATCACGTTCCTCACAGATTTGTTCTCCAAGTGAAGTCAGGACCTAAGCAAACATTTGGCTGCTGAGTTTTATTTGCTTTCCCTGAAATCAAACAAACCAACCGAGTCACTAGCAAACACTGAGTAGGGGTCACTCTGGTACTAACTTATAAATCTCTTTGACTACTGACCCAGCGCAAGTTTTTTTTTTTTTGGTCCACTTTCTGGGAAGTGTTCAACAGTCTCCGCCTGAGCCAACTTTTCTGATGCAGGAAGACGCAAGTCTGTGTGTAATGTCCTGGTCAATGACCGGGGAAGAGAAAGCTATTAAAAAGGTTGTTCATCCATTTGGTGTCGTGCAGCCTGACCAGCCCGGCTTTCGTAATTCCCATCATCTGGCTGTCAAGAGTAATAAGAGGAGATGCCCATGATATGACTTACTAGGCTGATCTTTAAAAGCTGTGACTGTCCCCTCTAATTTTAGCCTCAGCCACACTGAGACTACGAGGAGACCATTAAATCTTTTGGAGTCTTGGAGGAGGTGGGAATAGCTCAGAGCCGGGAGACAGAGTACCTGTGTGAATCTTAGCTTATCACTTGATTGCCATGAAAGCATCATTCCACCTTTCTCGGGCTCAAGGCCCTTCTGTAAAATAGGGGTGATAATCATTTCTCAGGGTTATTGAGAACCAATAAGATACCTGTGAAGACACTTTGTAACCTGTTAAGGGATATATAGCTACTAGATTAACTTTGATACCCCTTCTAAGGAAAGCTGCTCAGTCACATGTTGCTAAGTTCATTAAGATTCCCTTCATGAACTGAGTATGGCCTTCAAAAGCTCTTTCAAAAGCCCTTCAAAAGCTCTTCATCATGTCATTGGGAGACTCCAGCTATGACTAGGGAATCCTGTCTTGCATATGCATTGTACCTAAGTCAGCACCATGAATCCCGTCTTCTTCATAGCTGTTTATTCATTCCGTAGACATTTTATTGTGTCCCTGTTATGTGCCAGGCATTGGGCTTGGGAGCTAGGGATGCTATGCTGAAGGTGACACAGATTCTGGCCTCATGGGACTTAGATCCCATGAAGGAGACCAGAAAGTCGACCACTCTTAGCTTTAGGATAAGTACTAGATATTCTGGATCTTTATGGAAATCATCACAAAGAAAAACACCACCGTGAGCAAAATCACTGAAGCTTTTTACATCACATTTTCCAACAGAAGCAGTGACTTGGCCTTCCCAAGGTTCTCCACCATCCCCTCTTCTGCTTGGTGG
Source organism: Vulpes lagopus (assembly GCF_018345385.1). Lineage (NCBI taxonomy): Eukaryota > Metazoa > Chordata > Mammalia > Carnivora > Canidae > Vulpes > Vulpes lagopus. Next base: position 45,288,864 of record NC_054833.1, on the reverse strand, counting down.
CCAGTTTGGCCCTGAAGGGAGATGCTTTCCTTGGCTGCGTGGTCGCCAGCAGAGGGCGCACGTGGCTCTTTTCAGAGACCTTCATTTCTGAATTTGCTCATTGATACAGCCAGGAATTTAAATTGAGTTAAACTTTCCCAAACAGGAAGCCTCTCCAGAGTATTACCTTTTGTATGCTCCACGTATGAGGCTGCTAGGGAAAGGCGAAGGGAGAAGTCAGCCTATTTTTCTTTAACAAAAAATACGTATAATTATTTTTATAGATACATATATTTAAAACTTTCCTTTTCAGGTCTATACACAAAATGCTAATTTTAATAAAACCGCACAGAGGCTTTTGGAAAGATTAGCATAAAAATGTTAAATATTCGGTTATGCGGTTAACTCACCATCATCTTCTATTTCCTGTTTATTCAAAAAAAGGAAAAAGAAGTTTTTGTGCTTTTTCAAAACCCAGTTTTTTAATATTTAAAATGAAGAAATCTTTCCACAATTGCTGGCCAAACCACAATACTTAAAACTTTAATTTTTACGTTAGTAGTGTCTGATGAATTCAGGGGACCAGTTAGAGTTGAATTTTGAACCGTCCCCATATAATTGGGAGTTAATATTGCCTTTGTTCTGACCTGAGTGTTAAAGATCAGGAAATGATTTTGACCCTGTTTGGTTATTAGGTCTTTCTCTATTTAATAGAGAAAAGCTTTGTTTTTTTTCTTTTTTCCCTGCAAAGAGCTGTACTGTTTCACTTGGTTCACAGCTTGGGCGAGGGCTAAAAGGCTGCCTAGGGGCTGCAGGGAGAGGTTCACGCAGAAGCCCCCAGAACAGGGAGGGGGGGCAGAGGGGCCCCTCCAAGGCTCCGGAGGCTGCCGGTCCGCTGCAGGGGGAGCCCCTGGAAGGGGAAAGCCCAGCCCGCCGAGCTCAGGCAGGTGCGCCCCATCTTCCCAAGGAGCCTCACCTGCTCCTCTAGGTTCTCCCGCAGGTCCCGAGTCTACGCGGGCACCGCCCGGGGCTTGCAGAGCCACGAGGGCCTGCTTCTGGTTCTCCCCGGGGTTCAGGGGTTTGCAGGGTCGGTCCCGGGAGGCCTCTGCTCGTCCTGCGGGAGGGCGCGGCCGCGGGGCCAGTTTTGCACCCGAGGGCTCCCGGCGACCCGGCGCTGGTCCCCGGCCCGCTCGCGGAGGAAGTGGCCTCGGCGTGCAGAGCCACAGCGTCGCGGTGGAAGTAGAGGCCCAGGCGGAGGAGGGCAGGAGGCCGGCAGGTGCAGGCGTCCGGGCGGCGGGCCACGGCCTCCACGTAGGCGGAAGGATCCCGGGGCTACGCTCGGGAGCTGCTGCGGCCTGGTCCCCGGGGCAGGGGGGTTGGGGCTGGTCAGAGGCTGGAAGAAGGGGCGCCCCTCCGTCTCTTTCCTCCCAACACTGTTGCAGCAAGAGACGGGCTTGAGGGACCGCGGGGCGCATTGACCAGAGAAGAGCTTTCCAACATTTAGACAGGAGAGGAGTTAGGAACCGTAAACAGTTTGTCTTCTGAAAAATCAGCAGTGCCAGGACCAACTCACTTGGAAGCCTACCATGGGGATGACTGGTGTTCTTAAGAGCAGGGGTGTGGGATCCCTGGTGGCTCAGCGGTTTAGCCCCTGCCTTCAGCCCAGGGCCTGATCCTGGAGGCCCGAGATCGAGTCCCGCACTGAGCTCCCTGCATGGAGCCTGCTTCTCCCTCTGCCTGTGTCTCTGCCTCTCTCTCTGTCTCTCATGAATAAATAAAATCTTAAAAAAAAAAAAAAAAAAGAGCAGAGCAGGGATGTAAGCCCCCATGTGCAACTAGAGGAAGAAGATGCCTCCAGGAGGAGGTAAGCTGTTAGTTTACAGCCTCCTTCCTTCTCAAGGGTCAATTGGTGTCCTCTTCTCATGGCCCTATAATATCAGTTCAATGCCATGGAAGTTCTGCTTATTCGATGTGACCCTTACAACCTCGTGGAATTTATCATCTTACTTGTGAGTTAAGATTTACAAAAGTAAAAGTCAAAACCTCCCATTTTATGGGTGATGAAATGATGACGGTGATCAGGGGCCAAGACCGTCACCTTCCAGAACACCCTATGGCTCTGCTGTAAAATGAGAGGTTGAGTTGAGGAGCTGTGAGGGTTCAACGTTGTGTGATTTCTGAATCAGAGAATATGACTTGTTAAAATAGAGTTCTAACACATGTGCCACCTAAATTGATCCCATTGTTTAAGATTCAAGTGAAGTTGGCTCAGACCCCTATACCCACAATCAGTGATTCCTCTGGGGGGGGGGCCAGGGGGGCAGTGACTTGTGTTTCTTCAGGGGACCCCTGAGTCCGCACCCCTGCTGGCGCTCAGTTCCAGTTTACGAATCCTCTTACCTCACGCAGCTGCCAATCCTTTTCTGCACCACATGATCCCCTGACCAGACCTATCCTGATCCCTTCATTCTCTGAAATTCTACTGCCCTTGACATATATGAATAGCAGACTGTCCTGAAGCTTCAGGGCAACGGAAGGGATTCAGTTGATAGGACACCAGCTGCTTAAAATACTCGGGCCTTTGTGCTCCACCCCATAGGGAGTTTCTTAGTGACTCACTTTCTCCATTTGCCTCCTACCAGGGAGTTCTGTTGTCCCTTCCCTGGTCTCCAGGCCCCTCCTCACTGGCTTATTGCCTCCTCTTCCACATACCTGTACCCTTTTCTTCATTTCACTTCCTCAAGTCTAGACCACACTCCTGGGATTTTAGCTTCCCTCCAACCACCAGCATGTTTTCCTTAAAAGGAATTTTAGTGTCCATATTTAGAGTTAGAAAATTCACCCCCTTTGCTTAATCAGGGGCTTGGGCTGTGAGCTTCCTAGCACCCAAAGCAAAGAGGGAAAATATCAGTGACAAGGTTTACTATGCCTTTTCAGTTCAAGGCAAACCAGCATAAGCTTGATGTTTTCTGGCCCGAAAGCTCTCCCGCAGTTCCTGATGATGGGAGAATGGTGCAGGTGTCACTCTCACCCACCTGCCTCTATTGTGGTGCATGTGGCTTGACTACGGAGTGCAGCTTGGTTTTGTTTTGTTTTGTTTTTTTTTCAAGTTTAAATCTCTAAAAGACTAGCATTAATTCCTGCACACACAAAAAAGCATTTATTGAGTGCCAGGAGTGGTTCTAAGTGCCTGACCTCCTGGAACTTACAGTCATGGTCAGCGTGGGCTAACAGGGGGTCAGCTTTATGACATAATGAGGTGTAGATAGAAAAGCAGAGGAGAATCTTGACAAGTCTCGAAGAGCTCGCAAGGGCTTTCTGGAGGAGGTGATGTGTAAGATGAGGCTGAAAGGGGAAATAAGGTGTATCTGAGCAGAAGGGAGGGAGAGAAACAAATTCCTGGCAGAGAGAAGAACCCTAAAAACTTCCTGGAGATGAGGGACAACACACAGGTTGAGGGACGGTAGCGGAGGCTGCAGCGCCCCACCCAGGCAGCGCCAGGTCAGCACACCCAGCCCCCTGCTGCCCGGAGCTCACAGCTGCCCCCTCACAGAAGAATTGCTCTTAACCAACAGAAGCCACTGCATCTGGGGAGCTAGAGGCCACTGTACCCTGCTCCCACCCCGGGCATCCCCCAGCCAGGGACTGCTACAGGCTTCCAAAGGCTGGTCCTCCGGCTACAGGGTTTGGGGTGGGGATGCCGTGGATGCTTGTCAATCCAGTTCATGCTCCAGCACCTGCACCCTGTGGACCAGGCTGAGGCTAGGTCGTCCTGAGACCAAGTCTTGCTCAGCTTTCTCCTCCTTTCACAACTAATTTTCCCTGAAGAGCACACCCCACCCCCCTACCATAAATCACACATTCCCAAGCCCCTGACTTGGGCTCCGCTTCTAGAAAAACTGAGCTAAGGCAGTGACAAGGGAAAATTGCCGTGACTGAATCTTCATATGCACCTGGTTCAAATCTGAGCCCCAACCATGAGCAGGTTAAAGCTTTACTGACTTAAATTACTACGGCTTTCAATAAATATTCGTTTGTGATATATCCATTTAGATTTCTAATTGTTAGGGTCACAGTTAATAAAATGTAGCCCAGCACCTAAATTTGTCAAAAGGACACCAAGAACCAGAAAATCATGACATTTGGGTAAGACCTCTCTGAGCCTTAGTCTTTTTGAAAAGTGGAATAATCATGCTCTCTGCTTTATCAGGGTACAACTAGAATAAAACACACTTCAAAAAACACCTAAAGTCTTTTGGCCTTGGATATGAGAATAGGAATGCTCTTGGACCATATCGACCAATATTCCAAGTACTGGCAATGCATCCTCTCACCAAGTGAAAACAGTTTGCTTTCTGGTTATGACTCAGTCTCTTATAAGTCTAATTACTGTGAATCAGTGACCAGCCATGGGGACAGTGACAAATTAAGTTTCAGAACCTAGAAGACCAGACATTGACTTAAGATACGCACTCAAAAACTAACCTGAAATTGTCCCATGTTTTCTTTTCTCCCTTTATCCCCTAGAGATCAGGGTGAGTGACCTATCCTAGTAGAGCAGGTTGGGAACTTCAAGGGTGAGTGAAAGAAGTCCAACAAAACCCACTACAAAGCAAAGCAGCAGAACACTTTCCCACCAGTGCAATGTGTTTTTTCATTTCTTGCTCCCAGGCAATAAGTATAATCCATGAATTAAAGATAATTAGTGTCCTTCTAGAAAATGCCACTGTAATTATAGACATTTAAGTGTACTTAGTGCATTGGAGAAGAATCAATTGTTTCACAGTTCACAGAGGGTCCTGCTGGCTGGGGGGCAAACACTACCCTCAGTGACTTAATAATGTGTGGTTTAAAAAGCCCTACCCCAGGGACCATGCAGTCCCTGTAGCACATGGAACATTCAGCCTTCAATGTAATGGAAAACCCCACCAATAGACGAGGTGAGCTGGAGGCCCGAGTCCCCTGGGTGAACATGTTCTTTCCCTGCCTTTGGACTCACAGGCCAGGGACCTTCAGAGTACCAGCAACCAGGGATACAGTAAATCTGACCCCATGGTCCTGCCCTCTCAGAGCTTATGGTCTATTTGGCAGGAACAGACCAGAAATCAAACACAGCAATTCAGTGTGAAAAGTGTCCCATGGACGTGAATGGGTATGGTTTCCTGGAGGAAGTGACTTTCAATCCGAGACCTGGAGGATTGGGTGAGGGTAAGCAAAGCCTGCGTTGCAGGTAGAGGGCTGGGGTGGGAAGGGCCACCATAGTCCAGACCCAACAGAGCCAGGACCAAAGGCAAGACAAAGCATGGCTCACTGAGGAACTGAGAGAAGTGCCTGTGGCTGGTGTGCAGGGTGTAAGTACACTAGTGGTGAGATGCTCTGGGTCAGAAAGGCTGGAGCATCTCTTTCATCCTCAGCACAGGAGACCCTTGAAGGTGTTGGTAAGGAAATCGCAAAACCTAGTATTGAAAGACCTAGAGACTTCTGTCCTTCAACATTTCCGGGGAAGGAGCTGCCGTAGCTTCTTTGGGTTTCTTAGTCGACCGTGTTACTACATGACAATGTTTGATTTTGCCTAAGCCTTTTGCTCGCTGGCTGCACTGGGTCACACGAGCCTTTGAAGAGCCTCCAGTTGTTCGTGGATTAATTCCAGACCCCTCAGCGTGGCATCGGGAACTTTCTCAATGGCCCCACGGACCTCTGCCCCCACTCTCAGCCCCCGTCCATGCATGCCTGGCTCAGGATGTGTTCAGTAGTTATTCATCAAATGAAAGAATGATGGATTACCTTTGGACTTTTGTCTGTGGTTCACATATTTGCCTCCAGGCCCTGGCACCTGGAATGTGTTGACCCAGCTCCCTCTGTGGCCCTAGCCCTCTGGCCCACCAGGAAGCTCTCAGTGTTCTTTGCCAAGTCAGTTCAGTGGTCTCTCCTCGGAGAAGCATGTTCCCTTAGCTGACCTGAAGGGTCCTCCTCTGGGTTCCCTGGGCTCCCTCCACATATGGTGGATTCTTTGTGAACACTGAGTCAGCAAATACTGACCCACTGCTCCTGGGGTGGGGGTGGGGGGGAGGTGGGGAAACACAGTGTCCTAAAAGCCTCTGGTCCCGATATCTATACCAACCAGTCAATATGTAACTTTGTTTTAGGGATGTTTCTATTTAAAGGCACCTTATTTAACATATATTGTTGATTTGTACATTGACCTCATGGCCAACAGCCCTATAACTCATGCCCAAATGAAGCTTCTGTCACATGTATTTTCCCCATAAGGCACATCACAGCCTCCTGTGCTGAAGGACAAGACAGCACTTCACTATGCTTTGGGGCCATTTTAAGCAGTGAAATCACCAACAAAAAGCACAAAAATGAGAAAAACGTAGCACTAAATAGACCGTGAAGAGGACACTTATTTACAGAAAGATTGCTGAAACAAGAAGGCAGAGTATTGGTTCAACCTGAGCCAGGAATGTGCATGCCAGGCAACTCCAATGTTTCGGTACTCTGTGCGCGTCCCAGGGTGACCCCCAAAACACTGCAAGTATTGATTTGGGGGTTATACATACATTTTAGTGACTAGGCAAATCCGCAAATACAGAATCCGTGAGTAATGAGCACCGACTGTGTTTTTATGATAGCACTTATGCCTCTGAATTGAAGTTCATCGTGCATGTGTCTGTTTCTTCCACTGGAGTCCCTGATGGCACAGGGAGCCTCTTGAGTAGCCCACAGTGAGACAAAATGACAACAACCAGCACGGGGATCTCTTTGGAAGGCGTTCCATACGCATCTTCTCCGAATTCTCTGGATTGTGTACTATTATCATCCTCACTACACAGATGGGAGGCTAACCAAGGCTTAGATGGGATTGTAATACTTGCCCGTGGAATCGTAGTAAGTAGTGGAGGCAGGATTTACACGCAGGCTCTCTGACTCAAGAGCTCACATGCTTAATAGGTGGGCTGTCCTACCTGTGAATTTGAGCCCTTGTGCAGAAATGTCTGGAAAGGAAAGACCTTCAGCATCAGCAGCCGGCCAACCTGTGAGAGTGGCAGGAGACCCCCCCTGGAGAGAGGGAAAGAGGAGCTGCTCTAGGAGGAAGCTGAGGTGATGGCTGGAGCTCTATGTGTAGCCCCAGGACAAGTGAACTCACTCACTGGTTTGAGAGGCAAATGGTCAAGACTATTATTGTCCAAAAGGAAAGGTTTTGGGGATCCCTGGGTGGCTCAGCGGCTTAGCTGCCTTCGGCCTGCCTTCGGCCCAGGGGGTGACCCCCGAGTACTGGGATCGAGTCCTGCATTGGGCTCCCTGCATGGAGCCTGCTTCTCTCTCTGCCGGTGTCTCTGCCTCTGTGTATGTGTGTGTCTCTCATGAATAAATAAATAAAATCCTTAAAAAAAAAAAAAAAGGAAGGGTTTTCTGCTTATGAGTAAGACAAGAAAGGCCAGCTGTGGCAGGTGGACTGTCTGAGCTATTTGCTCGAAGGCAGTGGCATAGGCACTGCAGGGGCTTTGGTAGGAGCTTGACAGCGCCTGAGTGACAAGGCTGGTGGCGAGACAAAGTTTGGGCCCAGCGGAGACATGACCCTGAGGCACGAGGGTCTTTTAGGAAGCAGCCTGACACCTGCTTATGCGAGAGGTGGTAAGGTCATCCTTTGGCCTCCCAGGATCTAGAAGGCCACGTGTAGCATGAGGGAAGCTCCCAGAGGGGAGTCCTCTCCAGTGCATAATCATCCCCCTCACTCTCTGGGGTCTCAGTGGGTCCTTGGACCAGGTCAGAGCTCTAGATGTCAAGTTGTCTGCCACCACCTAGCTGACAGTGTGCCCCCGCTGCTGACCCTTGAAGATCTGTCCTTTGTGCTCAGGGAATAAATGGATATAAAAAGAAGTGTCACCTTGGGGACAGGGGCAACGTAACTCCTCCTCCAGCCTGAGGGGAGCTCCTTCCCACTCTCAGGGAACTGAGACTCTGAGCCCTATTTGTGGCCTAGATGTTCTAATTCTGAACATAACTTCACTCCGTTCCCAGAAATGCTGTCACCATTCTCATCACGAGCTGTTGCCAGTCCTCACTGAGTCCTTCCAGTGGTCACAGGAGACGAGGGGAGCCAGCCTGGAATGTTTGTGGCTGGAAGGAGACTCTGGAATGTCTCCAGTGAGAGCAATTTCCATACTTCAGAGCAAGTTGTCAGATCTTTTCAGGAACAGAAAGGCCAGGATCTCTGAGGAGGGATGACTGCTGTCTATGCACATTTTCTTCCTGCCGGAGGGAGTGCTTGGCATTTGTCTCAATCCCCCCACGTAAGATGAATAGAAGCCCCGCTCTGCACAGGGCTGGCGTTTCCCTCATGGCCCACCTGCCTGGCGCTGCTGCTCTGATGCTCTGATGAGTTCATTCTGGGAGGAACCGAGCTTCTCCCCCACCTCCTCCCTCCACCCCCAGTTTTCTAAAATAACTGACCATCTCCAAGGACCGTCGCTCTGTTCCCCACCTCATTCTGAGAGAGCATCTGAGGACAGTGACAGCCTTAGTACAGCCCTGGCCCTGTGCGTAGTGTTTTCACCTCTAACAAATTCTCCCTTGACTATAATTTATATTATTCAGATCCAATATAATTTCTCTGAGGCCTTGGCCTATGGACTTGGGATCATTTGTACAATGAGAATGGATGTGGTCAAAATGACAAAGTGGATGAAATTTGTCTCCATTAACCCCGCACCACCCAGCTCTCTTCCTTCTCTAGAAACTCCCTGCTCATGAGAGGCTGCTGACTGCCCTGTCTCCCACAGGTTCCTTTGACTGTGATGGGGACCATACCCTTGGACTTTCACTGTTAGGGAAATGTGTATGAATATGTAACCTAAATAAAACTTGTGGCCAAGCTCTCCCAATGTCCTCTTAAAATGGAAGCAAAAACAAAAAAAGAACCTGACTCAAAAGCATTGAAAAGTAGCACAGGTCTTTTGTGAGGCATCCTAGAAATTCTCGTTTTAAATCTCTTTCTGCAGCCCTACAGGAATTTTCTCCTCTTTCCCTTTCTCTCCCCTAAACCTTTCTGCCCAGAGCACCTAGCTGTCACGTATGCCTCATGGCCCATCCATCCCACTGATTCTCCTTCTTCCCGCCTCCTGGATAGTCTTCCCTCTGCAGCCCCATATGCTGACCCATCTTCTGGGGCCTCTTCCGTTTTGCATTTTCTCCTTTTTTCCCACTTGTCACAAAAGCCTGGTGGTAGAGCAACTGTGTGTGTCGGGGGGAGGGGCAGGGGGAGGTATGCCAGATTTTTTTTTTTTTTTTTGCCAGATGTTTTGTACCAGTCAAAATCTGTGGCTACTGGGATCCCTGGGTGGCTCAGCGGTTTAGCACCTGCCTTTGGCCCAGGGTGTGATCCTGGAGACCCGGGATCAAGTCCACGGTGGGCTCCCTGCATGGAGCCTGCTTCTCCCTCTGCCTGTGTCTCTGCCTCTCTCTTGTTCTGTGTGTCTCTCATGAATAAATAAATAAAGTTAAAAAAAATCTGTGGCTACTTTGAGCGGCACTGGCATTTCAGGTAGGTGAGTGGAGCAGGGATATTTTTAGGAAAACCTTTCCCATTCTTGAAATTATCCTATAGCATGTTCCTTGTAGGGTTTCCAGCTATTCTGCAAATGTGTTAGTTCAGAATCTGGCTCCTGACTACTGTTCTAGTATTATCTCTAGCTACTTGCTCACATGTTTCCTTTATTCAAGCCTTACTTGGTTACTAGCAGCTTTTTAAATGTATCATACCATTTTATGTCTGAATGCCCTCAGTTCCTCTCTTCCCTACAGTACACCCTGTGTAGTAACTGCCAGCTACTTCTCTGATTTCCCATTATTTATTTATTTTTATTTTTTTCCTTGATTTTGTTTTTGTTTTTGTTTTTTGATTTCCCATTAGATGATAAAATCCCAGCTCCTTACAAGGAATCTGACAGGTAATGGGTTCTTGATATTTCTTATATGGATGAATGAATGAATGGATGGATGAAGAGTTATAAATAGATTACAGTATATTTCTAAGCATTGGCCAAAAAGTTTTAAAATCATTATTGCAAAAATTATTACTGCAAATAAACCAGTACTCTGAATGACTTCTTTTAAAACAAAACAAAACAATACATTTTATTTATTTATTCATGAGAGCCACAGAGACAGAGGTAGAGACATAGGCAGAGGGAGAAGCAGGCTCCGTGCAAGGAGCCTGATGTGGGACTCGATCCCAGATTCCAGGATCAGGACCTGAGCCAAAGGCAGACGTTCAACCTCTGAGCCATCCAGGCTTCCCTGAATGACTTCTTTTTGTTCTAAGGATTTATCCCTGTATTTCTGGCAAATTCATAGTTGCTTATCTCTTGTAATATTTTCTCTCCCCCATGTGACCAATTCTTGCTACCCGGAACACATATGTTTCATATTATACATATGTTGGGGCTTTGTGGTCTATCCTATAACTTTATTTTCACTTTTCTATGTATTTGTCTGGTTTTATTGCATTCAGCATGGTTTGCTATATATTCAGGATGAGCTGTCCTGGGCTGCACAACAAATAAGCTCAGAGAGCAGATCAAAGGTTTATTTCTTGCCTATGTGACAGTTCAAGGCAGGTTGGGGGCTCTTTTGACAGGTGTCCGCCCATGTCTGACCTACATCTTGTAATGCTGCTGTCATCAGCATGCTCTTCAAGATCTCTGAGGAAGGAAATGATCATCTAGGACGTTTTGTGGCCAAGCCTAAAAGTGATAAACTCTATTTTCACTCATGTTCCCATCATGTGGCCCTGATCTCACAGTAAGGGCATTCAGGAAATATGGTTTTCTTAGGTGCCAAGGAAGAGGAAACAGGATTAAGGAGAATCTAGATATTCTCTCTTTGCCAGTAAATGGATTCCACTTTAGCTTATCTATTCTACTACTCAGTTTTTTATTCTATTTTAAATTTTTCAATAATTTTTGGTTCATAGTCATAGATGCCTTTTCCAATTTTTTAAAAGATTTTATTTATTCATGACAGACACACAGAGAGAGGCAGAGACATAGGCAGAGGGAGAAGCAGGCTCCCCAGGGGGAACCTGATAAAGACTCAGTCCCGGGACTCCAGGATCATGCCCTGAACCAAAGTCTCAACTACCAAGCAACCAGGCGTCTGATGCCTTTTCCAAATAATAACCTATTTTCCTTTTAAGTATGCTATTTCTTTCTTTATCTCTTTGAAGATTCTAAACAAACTTGTAAATGCCTTGGCGGGTTGTACCACTATTTCTATCTGTAGGTGTGATTTGTCCTATTTGTTGGGTCAGCCAACCAGTTCTCATTATTACATGTGTCATTATGTGCTTTGTAATTTTTGTATGAGAGCTGATTGTGCATGGGAATTTTTTCTCACCTTGTTCCACCCTGTTGGTTTCATTGATGCCTCAGCCTGGTCCCCTGAGATGCACGGTTCTGAGACAGATCTTTGTGTAAGGATTTGTGCATTTGATCCATTGTGTATAGTATATCCACTTGATTGCATATTTGATCCATTCCATATAGCACTATTTTTGGATGCCACACATAGGCCCAAGTCCTGTTTTTTTACCGGAATCACTGCTTCCCACCATTCCCCAGAACAGTTCTAAAAATTTAGTTGGAATTACCTTAGTCCCAGTTCACTGGTGGATGCTTGGCCTCAGGCTTCAGGCAGGGAACTGGATTCCTATCCACTTCTAGGATGCTCTTGGGCACTTTTCTCAGAGTGATTGAAGACCTGGCCTCCACATCTTCCATCTGGCCCCTGCTTTGCTTATACTGTATGGTTTCAGTTCCTGCCTACCGTTTGGTAAAGCCTTCTCCTATCTTTTCAAACAGAATTAATGTGCCCTGTTCTATGCTACCCAGCACCTATTATATTATGGTTATTTTGTATAGCTAGACCATAAGCACTTTGAGGGTGGAGACTATGCCCTATTTATCTTGCTGCCCTAGTACCTAGCACAATGGTTGCATATTAGAGGTGTTAAATGTTGGTGAAATTGAATCTGTGATGTTTTAGGGCCTCTTGAGAAACCCAGTTTCATGTAGCCCAGAAATGAGTCTTCAGTGATATAACATGATGTTTGTGGAAGATAATTTACAGACATAACCAAAAGGCATGTATTTGGACTCTAAATGATGTCTGATCTGCCTGTTTGTGTGCTAACTTGTGCAAGGCCTTCTATTTGCTTTCATTTTGTTCCTTTGAAGATATAATTGCATCTTGGTTCCATATTTCTATTGCTCATTACACTGTTCCATACCATTTCATTCTGAAAATAAAACAAAATAGGATATTTAAAATTAATGATGTGGGGCACAGCTTTTTCCTTCCCTCTACCTCTAGGCAGAATTAGCAAATGGCTTGAACACCAGCCATTCCTTTTATCGGAAGCATCTGGATTTCATTAGAGTGAGAAAAATTGCTGATTGCAAGGGGAGAGGACCCAGACCTCCTTTAGAAAGGATCACTGGCACGTTTATATATTCTTGCCCCCTCTTTCCAAAATGAGCAGGCTGGTGGCGGCTACTTCTGTTTCAAAGCAAGCTGAAAAGTCATCCTCATTGGTTTTAGAACTTGGAGAGTCTGGGACGCCTGGGTGGCTCTGCAATTGAGTGTCTGCCTTCCGCTTGAGGCATGATCTTGGTCCAGAGATTGAGTCCCACATCGGGCTCTGTGAGAGGAGCCTGCTTCTCCCTTGGCCTGTGTCACTACCTCTCTGTCTCTCATGAATAAATAAATAAAACCTTAAAAAAAAAAAAAAAGAACTTGGAGCGTCCGAGTATAAGGTTTTCCTCACTGGCTTCATTTTAGAAGATTAGGAATATGAGCACTTTCTGGGAATGACACCAGATACGATGTGACAGAGTGCTGTGTCTTTTACAACTGTTGTTGTCCTTGAAGAAACTAGTATGAGTGAGTTCTAGTGGCCAGGTTTTCTAACACATGATGATGGCTGAAAATTTGTCCTTTCCCACCAGCACCGTAGCTAGATATGCAGACACACAGTGGAGCCACCATGGTAGGGGATTAGACCATTCAGTTAGGAGTAATAATAATATTAGTGTTTGGTTTTGATGGTCAGCTCATATACCAGACTCTTATTTCATTTGAAAATGTCTGTGTTGAAGGAATGCTATCAAAATTCTGTTTTCTTAAGCTTGGTTCCCTCTCCCATCCCATTTGACTGATACAGGAAAATATGACTTCCTACTCTGGTGATCAGCTTATCCTTGGAAACTCTAGCAGGAATTGGGGAAACAGTGGAACAGACTCTCTAAACTCATATGCTTATGCATTGCAGTACATGTTAATTATAATCCTGCAGTTACCGAAAATGCAACTCAAATTGGGTTAAACACTAAAGGGAATTTATTGGCTCACATGTCTGAAAAGACTAGAAATACCAGGCTTTTGTAAAGGCTTTATCCAACAACTTGGCGTTGACCCCAGGACCCAGATGGTTTCTGTTCCTCCTTTCTGCCTTCCACCACATGTATTTCTCTTGGTGGCCACAAGATGGCTGCAAGTAGCTTTGAGGGGCTAAGTATTGCCTTGTTCACATCCAAAAGAAAGAGAATGTTCTTCAGGTAGTTTCTAAGAAAAAGTGAAGTCGTTCTGCCTAGAATCCTCCAAGAAATGTGTCTTTGTCTTTGGTTGGTCCAAATTAGGCCATACAGCCATTCCTGCACTGGTGGTGGTGGTCCGGGAGAGATGGGACCCCCTGATGGTCCTCTGTGGGTCTAGGCCCTTCCTTGGGACTGAGTATGCTTCCCTGCAAGTGATGGACTCTGTGTGGGAGGATGGGCACCTAAATGGAAATCAGGGTACTGAGTCAGAGGGACCAGATGGCATGTGCTCCAAAATAGTGTATCTCAAGACTCAGGAGAGAAGCATCTTTACTTTCCCTTCTCTGGTCTTGGGTGGCAGGGGGAAATAGGGGCTCAGGCAGGACAAGGATGAGACCCCTCTGTTACTAGAGAGGAAAGGCAGCGTGGAGTGGGCCATCCTCTATTCCAGTCTTGGAGTTGAAGAGACAAACAGGCCCATACCTGTCCTCCTAGCTCACCTGGTCATAAGATCAGATTGAGAGCAAGACTGTGTGCCTCAGCCAGAATTTCTTGTCCATGTATGGCTTTGGGAATTCCACAGACAGGTAGCAGTGGGAAGATGATGAGCCGGCAGTGTTACTGGAATTAGAGATTCAGGATGCTGGCTATCACTGGCCTTCAGCATCAGCATCAGCAGACCAATCTCAACGTTTACCAGCTTGGTGAGCATCATTAAATCATTTACCTTTCCCGTTCCTTCGTTTCTTCATCTATAAAGTGGGGGTAATAGGATCGCAATAACCTCCTTGCCTATTTTGTGAAGAAAGAGGGAATGTTTCTGTTCTTTGGTTTGTGTTTTAGTCTTGGCCCAGAAAAGTGCGAACTTCCAACCCCCCGTCCTCCCTCTCTGGGCTCTCTTCCTAGTTCCTCCCAAAGGAAGGAGGAATGACAGAGTTGATTGGTTGGCCATGTAGCATTCCTCAAGTTACACAGGAGGGTAAACCTGTTTAAGAAGTCACACCCAGCATAGGAGGTGATCAAGGCTCAGCCCGGCACACCCCCTGCATCTTCTTCCTCCTCTGTGGCCTTGAGCAGGGCAGGATCTGTTTTGTACAGCCAAACATCCTTCCCCATCACTTCTTGTAGTGAAATTGGTAACCAGCACCCTTGTGGAATCTGGTCAACTCTCTAGCCACAGGTACCCCCTGAGAGCAGCCCTGAACTTTGGATAGGAGTTTGGAGAGAGGAGTGCTCCCCCACCCCCACTTTGACTTGGGTTTATCCCTCCCAGTTCAGCTTTCCCAGACCTTTACATTAAAATACTGGGCTCTTGTCCTGACAACTTTAATAACCAGTGCTCTTTCCAGGTGGCTCTTGACCTTTGTGTATGGATTCCTTTGGCAGGAACTGTGGTAAGGACTTGGGAGTAGGGAGGATGGCAGAGCTGGGAGAAAAGGTAGAAACAGACACCAACTGCTGAGTTGTGGAGATGAAATGAAATTATATACATGAAAGTACCTTGGGTACTAAAGCGGAGCACAAATGTAAAACTGATCATGTGAGGAGTGGTGCTCCCTCCCGGGAACTGGTCTTGCACAGATGTCAGTTTTCTAGGGAACATCCCCAATCCAGACACCAGAACCGAGATTGTTGGCCGGAAGATCTTCTCCTCCAAGACGTGGCTTGAATTAAAGTGTGTAATGGCGTAAGACGAGTCAACTACTCACAAGTTCACTCATGTTCCCAACTTGGAGGAACAGTGAGTAATAAATCCTCTCTTTTTTCTCCTCTACGAGAAACCTATCTCCTGGCTAAGTGCGTTTCCTTGCAATGTGCTTTGAATTTCAGAATCTCCTGGGACTTTGGTCTCTCTACAAAGGGCTCTTCTACCTTGAAAGATATCCTAACTCTACCTTTCCCTTGAGGTACTGCTCTCTCCTCTTACTTCCCTTTGCTATTTAACCACAGAAAGATTTTCATGCCTATGGCTATACTAAGTACAGCTAAGCTTTCTTTAAGGTCACCAATGATGTCATAATCATTGCATTCAAATTCAAAGGTCTGTTCTTGGTTCTCACCTTTCTTGATGCTTTTGTCATTGTTGTAATTATTTCACTAGCTTATTTTTAAAGCCATGTCTCCAATTTCTCCACCACATCACTGAATCCGACTCTCTGGTGATGGGCCATATACATTTGTAACCTTAATAAGTACCCAGGTGATTCCTAAGTGTATTAAAATTCAAGAACCACTGTTTTGGGGAGCTGACATCACAGAAAAGACACTGACAAAAGTTCAGCGCTACCAACTTGGGCTTTGGAGTTACCCTGGACCATCACAGACTTTGCCAAGATGAGAAGCTGAATGGGCAGCCAGATCCTTGTCAGCCAATAATACCTTCAGGCCTGTGCGACCACAACCAAAGTAGTAGAACTAAGTGCATTTGATTGTGTGACTTTTTTCTAAGTCCTGTAGTTTTTGAGATTTGAGTTCTAGGGGAGAAGAGAGAAGGAGGGACTAGCCTAACAAAGTTTCAAGATGCTCTTTAGTACCATCTGACAGAGAAGTTACGCAGCTGCATTAAAAATCACTATTCTGGGGGCACCTGGGTGGCTCAGTAGGTTAAGCATCTGCCTTCAGCTCAGGTCATGATCTCAGAGTCCTGGGATTGAGCCCTATGTAGGGCTCTCTGCTCATCAAAGAGTCTGCTTCTCCCTCTGCCCCTCCTTTGCTCATGTTCTCTCTCTCTCTCTCTCACTCAAATAAATAAATAAATAAAATCTTTTTTTTTTTCTCTCTTTTTTTTTTTTTTAATCACTATTCTTCCTGACATCTATGCCCTTATGCCTAGTGGGGTATAAAATTTGCATGCCTACTACAGTTCTGCCATCTACGGCTCCACTTTGACCACGACCTTTAGAAGAGCTCTCTTTGGGTGTACTGCGTATGTGAGTGTATGTGAGTGTGGTTGTGGGAGGGTGCAGATATTGGAGTGAAACCAGGGAGAAGGGGTGGCAGTAAACTTTGAGCACTCTTGTAAATTAGACTGGAGTTTTATGAACTGCCGGTTGTGATATATTAGTGGGTTTGAAGTAGATTTAGTGACCAGCATTTTAAAATGGATTGGAAAGGAATGAAGTGGACAATAGAATGGAATAGACTGCCATGTGTTGCCAATAGTGTGTGTGTGTGTGTGTGTGTGTGTGTGTGTGTGTGTGTGAGTGTGAGTGTAGTGGATGAGAATATGAGATTTAAAATTTTGATAGTGGTGAAAACGTTTGAAAACTGTTGGCTTAGAGGGAACCTGCATTGGCAGAAAACCAACTTGAGGAAATTTCAATCCTTAGTGGAAAGTCACTTAATTTCAGGCCTTCTCACTCGAAAACCAGTACTTTCCACCCTAATGTTTCAATGCAGTGTACACTTCCTTCAGTGTGCAGAGTCTTCAAATGGTTTCATTTCTAATGAATGAATATTAGGTTCATATAAGATTATTTGTTTTTACTATTTCCCCTACTATTGAGTATTTCAATAATTTCATTCATTAGTTATTATAAATAATTCTGCTATAAATATTTTATAATTTTAAGTTTGCTCTTCTTATGAATTACTTATATGGGATACATTTTCTGGTGTGATCACTTTTATGACTCTTACTAAAAAAAAAGAAAAAAAAGAAAAAACCCAAAATGGAACAAAACACAATTTACACTTGTACCAGCAATCAATTCCCACCAGACACACTGGTGCTGCATTTTATCATTTATCTTTATACATGTTTATCTGATATGTGTTAAATGGCCCCTTATAATTGTTTTCATTTGGGTTTCTTTAATTACTTTTGAGGTTTAGTGCTCCAAATGTGGGTTTATGTTGGCTTTCCTGGTGTATGAACTGCCTGTGTGTGTCCCAGGCTATGTCTCCACTGGGAATCTGGTTTGAATGACTCAATATATTTTGGACATTAAACTTTAAATATGCAGCTGTATTTATAGCAAACATTTTTCTTATTCTGTTACATCTCTTTTTGTCTTGGTTTTGTGGAATTTCATTATTTCAATAGTTTTACATTTTTATGTAATTCTACACATCATTATTTTTTACTTTGAATTTCTCCCATGATTTAGGTCATAAAGAGAAATAATCTCCTTATCATTGGAAAAAGCATTCTATTTCTTCTTTTTTTGGTAATATGATTTTTAATTCTGATATTCATGCACAACATAAAAAGTCCTTTACTTTCACAGAATGTGAGGGTGTAACTCAGGGACAGGGTTGTTAGAAGCCTTTTTGCCATTCTTCCAAACCAGTTGTTCTTAGTGAATGGTCCTAGACCAGCAGCAACACATCACCTAGGAACTTGTTAGAAACATACATTCTCAGACCCCAGCCTCCACCTCCTGAGTCAGAAACTCTGGTTGTGGAGTTTCCTAGTAATATATGTTAAATAAACTCTCTAGGTGATTCTGACACACTCTGGAGTTTGAGAACCACTGTTCTAAATCACTCCTATTGCATTTTAATTTGGGTACAAACTCAACCACAATTACACTCCTTCCTACTTTTAATTAATTGGTAGTAGAAATCATCTCCCTTTACTGGGTAATTCCCTTGGAGCCCACAGAGCATCATTTATTTGGTTTATCAAAATGTCTAACGACACTGTCCCCTCCATCCCCACCCCTTGTTAGTGTAGCCAATTATATGCGCATGCTTTCAATTTGCAGTTTTGCTTGTAACCACCCTCCACTCAACACTTCACTACTACTTTATACTCTTCAAGGTTTGCATGAAGCTATTCTTCCAGTTACCCTCCTGGGTTATTAGCTTTGAGACATTATGTGTATTTTTATCTTTGCTTATGGAGAATTTCTCAGCTATGCTTTCTGATTATTTCCAGCTCTCTCGGGTCTATCCCTAGTGGCTTCATTGCTGATCTTTTTCTTTCTCCCAAGGTCAGTTTTGAAGCACCCTTCAATAACAAATAGAAGATAGGCAAAATACAACATTCTTAAAGTCTTGAATTTTAAAATATCAGGAGAAAAATCTCAGAAATTTTCAAGGGAAAAAAAAGGAAATATCAATGTTGCTGACTAGGAAGGCCATTAGCTGTACATGAGGATTTTCTAAAGTCAGCATGTTAATGGTGTCACAGGAAATAATCCAGGTTATGTCCCTAGCTCTAGTTAGCCACAAATGAATTTCACCAGTTTGTCTGGAGTTGATCAGGCTCCCAAAAAGCTGACCAATAAGAGTCAAACTGCCAACACTCTTTGGGACACTCTTCTAGGACCTTCCTTTCTTTGATCTATTGCATTTCCTATTCTTCCCATCCATGAAGTCATGCTTCTTCTAGTAAACCATTCTTGCTATGCCTGGCCTAAGTGGATGTCACTCTCTATAACTCAACCAGCCTCTGTCATCTGAGATGGATGCACTGGGATAGGAGTCATAGTCCTCCAAGAGCCAGCACCAGCTCTATCATCTGATGCAGGGGAGAAAGCTTTTTCCAAAGAGTGGTCCTGAGAACCAAAACTACTCTAAGAATGTTCCACAGTGCACCACAGGCATTTACTGGGACAGCTTGATGATATTGCAAAACTGCCTTGCTGGGCAGAGGTGTTCGAGAATGTTCAACCCAACTTGGATCTCTAAGTGGGAAAAATGCACTTCTATTCCATGCCTCTAGCAACCAATAAAGTTAAGTTGTAAACATATCAATGCATTTTATAGCAATGACCCAAGCGTCTCATCATCTTTTTCCAACTTGCTGCTCTTCCTATCTCCTCAATGGTAATGGTTCGGACTGTACCCCCAGATGTTCCCTTTCTAAACCTCTTCAGGTAGAACTTCACTCTCAGATGGTCCCTTGAGATGCAACCCCCACAACAAATGTCTTCCCAGGAGAGCTCCAGAAGATTGCAGATATTTACTACAGAGATCCGTTCTAGAGCCATACCTACGCAGAGGCATGAAAAGACTTAGGTGTTCTGTAGTCCCTGAACCTGAAAACCAGGGTGCAGTAGAGAAAGCCAACTCTGTGGGCAGGTGGCCACCTTTACTGGGTCATTAAACAGAAGTGAAGACAGAGCTACTGCACTCATTTGTGGAGGCTTTGGGATAATTTTAATTCCCTAAACACTTTAACATAATTTAAAACAATTTCCTATCTTCCAAATAGCTACAAATCATAAATATTTATAGCCAGGACCTATGGTTATGGGGGAAAGTGAAGAAATCTCATTTCATGTTTGAGATGTACAAATCCCATGGATGGGTTACTTAGGATGTCTGGACTTCATCAAGTCTGAGGGCCCTGCAAAGGAGAATTTAGTTGACTTGTCAGCCAGAGCTCACTCAGGGATAGTCCAGGTAGCTGGAGCCACCAGATCACCTGCAGGGAGCAGTTCTGACACAGATACAAGGGGTTCTGAGATCTGGTTACGGGGGGAGCCATTCTGACCATGATAGCTCCCTTCTGAACTAGTACCACAGGCCTCCTCTGGCTCTCCCCCCAGAAGTAGAGATTTAGGCATCACAGAATGATATTAGATATCACTCTTTGGGGGTGACTACCCCAGGTTTGAGGTCATCTATACATGGATCACACTTGTAGATAGAAATGTAGTTTATTTTGGTAATGGCCACTAGTATCTGACATTAATAGCATTTTCTAGTTAAATATTTTGCTTTGGTAGCAAACAGCAGTCTATAAACAAGACATGATCAATAACAAGGGCTAATGTGGCAAAATTCATGACCAGCCTGGTTTTGTTGTTTTGTTATTCTGGGTTTTTAAAAAAGATTTTATTTATTTATTCATGAGAGTTACAGAGAGAGAGGCAGAGACACAGGCAGAGGGAGAAGTAGGCTCCATGCAGGGAGCCCAACGTGGGACTCAATCCCGGGTCTCCAGGATCATGACCTGGGCTGAGGGTGGCGCTAAACCACTGAGCCACTGGGGCTGTCCCTGGTTTTTGTTTTTTATTTTTTATGTTTTATTTTTTTTTTTAGTGACAGGTAGGAAGCACAGTACTTAATTTCAAAGGAACCTCTGAATTTTTAAATGCAATGTGACAGTGTTTGGAGATTATTCCCCAAAAATGCTTATTCTTGAAATAACCACACATCTCACCTGACATATTTTAATGAACATGGGAAAAAAAAGATCCCATAATTTCATGCAAAACCCAGTATATTTTCCTTCAGTACCTGATTGCTATTCATATTTGTTAACACATGCGTTCCCTCTGTAATCGTATCATTTTTGCATTACTCGTGTGGCAGCCATTGTTGGTTCCCTACCCAATAGCATTCCTTTTTTTCTTCATTGCTAACAGAATCATTCCTTTCCTTGTGTGGTTCCTTCTGAGCCTAGAAGATAAATCATGATTAGCCTATGATCTCATCCTCCTTGTCTCCTCCATGCGTCCTTGGTTTAAGCAGTGGGAATATTTGGTGTAATCTGGCCAATGAGAGATGAGGAGAAATTGACATGGAGGCTTCTGGGAGGGATTTCCCCACTTGCAAAAGAAATGGAAAAGGAGAAACCAGTTTCTTTTCTACCTTTGAATATTATGGGATGAGGATGGGATGCTATCCAGAGACCCTGGAGACAGAAGTGGGAATTCTACAAACCAAAATGATGCTTCCCTCAGTTTTTTGGTTTGCATTCAGCATATTGTAACAAATTACAATGTATATGTGCCAAGTTAGGTGGATTCAAGGATTATATTATCCTAAAAGAATTTTTTCAAAACTTTGAGAGAATATTTTTAAAATCTATCTTTGAAAATGCTTTCATTATTACTTATTTTGTTGCTAAAAATTATGTCACTGTGTCATTACCCAAAAGAACATAAAGTTATCCAACTTTTATTTATTTATTTTAGAGAGAGAGACTGAGCAAGCAAGTGTACATGTGAATAGGGAACGGGGCAGAGGGAGAGAATCTTCAAGCAGACTCCCCTCTGAGCACTGAGCACCTGGGCTTGAGCCTACTACCCATTAGATAATGACCTGAGCTGAAACTAAGATTTGATGCTTAACTGACTAAGCCACCCAAGTGCTCCTAAAGTTATCCAACTTTAAAAAAATAAAAGCACTGGGTGTTATATTAAAGGCTGGCAAATTGAATTTAAAGTAAAAAAAAATTATTTTGTATAAAAATTTTTTTAAAGAAACATTTTGGTAGAGTTTTGGACCCATCGTTAAAAATAAAAACTAAAATTTGAATTAGTATTCAAGAACAAAGATTTTCGTTAGGAAAGTTTGTAATATATTGTCCAGTTTCACAATTTAGGTATGGATTGAAATAGGGTATCATGCTTTAGAAAGCAGAGTCATTTATGAACTTCTGTGAATATTCGTGAGGGATCACCTTCTACTCCAACAACCACTAAAATCTAAGATAAAGACAAAAAAACTTAAAGCGAGACCTCCAAATTGAGTTTTGCAAACATTTCAAAATAATATCTTACAAGTTTTGAAAATAATAAGAGTATTCTGCTCAAAATACCAGCAATAAAATATAATAATTTTTTAAACAGATTGTTTTTCTTATATTGTTAAAATTCTATTTTTGTATATAGTTACAGAATATACAGGAATATTAGTACAGTTCTATATATACTTTATATATAAATACATTTATCATATATAAATTGTTGAGTGCATTCTCAAACATTTTTACTGTTTGGCATGTACAATACAAAAATATCTGAAACCACTGGTTTAAGTTATTTTTAATGGGTCTTCTGTTACTTGCAATCACATTATCCTCATGTAGTGCTTTACTTAGAAATGGCTTTCATGCATACTTTTTTTTTTGACAATAGATTTTATTTTTGAGAACAGTGTTAGGTTTATGGAAAATTGAACAGAAAGCACAGTTCCCATGTACCCCTTCATACCCCCCACTCCTACAGTTTTCCCTAGTACAGTATCTTGCAGAGTGTGATATATTTGTTACACATGAACCAATACTGATGCATTATTATTAAATTAAAAGCCAGAATTTACATGAAGTTCAATCTTTGTGTAGTACTTTTGTATTGGAAAAACCCACAGTTCCCTTCCTCCTCCCTTTACTGTCTCCTTTCACACAGGATACTTCACTACTGACACTTCTGGTCACCAAGTGGGTTGGGGTTTCTCCCCACACCAAGCAGTTCTCCATGACACCAGCTGGATATCCTACAATTTCACTCAATTCTGATACTTATTTACCTGGAGACTGCATCAGATCCCCCAGGGCAAGGGCTCAGACCCAAGAGATTGCTCAGATGCCACTGCAACTAGTAGGTCCCCAGGTTATTCACAACTTCTGTCTGGCTTGGCTACAGATTAGTGATTCCCGTAACCCCCTTCTCAGGTGCAATATTTTTGCTAAAATGGCCCACAGAACTCAGGGAAACACTTAAATTTACCAGTTTATTAAAGGATATGATAAAGGAAACAGATGAAGATTCAAATGAAGAGATACATAGGGCAAGGTCTGAGAGGGTCCTGAGCATAGGAGCTTCTGTTTCTGTGGAGTTGGGGTGCCTCACCCTCCTGGGGTATGGATGGATCACTGACCTGGAAGCTTCTCGAACTCTGAATTGGGATTTGTACAGAGGCTTCCTCATATAGTCCAGATCAATTATAACTCCATTTTCAGTTCCTCTCCCCTCTCTAAAGGGTCAGGGTAGAGTTGGGGCTGAAAGTTCCAAGCTTCTAATCATGGCTTAGTCTTTCTGGTGACTAGCCCCCGTCCAGGAGCCCTCCAGCAGCCCACCCAGAGTAGCCTCAAGAGGACAAAAGATGTTCCTAGCGCTCTTACTACTTGGGAAATTACAAAGGTTTTGGAAATACTATGCCAGAAACAGGAGGCAGAAACAAAGGTATATTTTTCTATTATCTTATCTCACACTAGTCTATGGTCTATGGATTTTTGACAAATGTATAATCATATGTATCCACCATTATAGCAACATAATAGTTTCACTGGCCTAAAAGTCCCCTGTGTTCTCTACCTATAAATCTCTCTCCCTCTTAACTACTGGTAACCACTGATCTTTTTACTTTCTCTAATTTTTCCTTTTCCAGAATGTCACATAGTTGGAATTTAAAAGTATGCAGCCTTTTCAGACTGGCTTCTTTCACTTACCAATATGCATTCAAGTTTCTTCATATCACTTCATGGCTTGATAGCTCATTTTTTAAAGCTAATTTCTTTTCATCACTGAATAATATTCCATTTTCTGGAGATAACAGTTTGCTTGTCCATCTACCTAATTAAAGACCTTTTGGTTGCTTTCAAGTTTTGACAATTATAAATAAAGCTTCTATACACTTATGTGCAAGTTTTTGTGTGGACATATGTTTTCAATGCTTTTGAAGGAGCACGATTGCTGGATTATATGATGTTTAATTTTGTAAGAAACTGCCAAAATGTCTTCCAATGTGGCTGTACCATTTTGCATTCCTGCCAGCAATAAATGAGAATTCCTATCACTCCACATCTTCACCAGCATTTGACATTGTCAGTGTTTTGGATTTCGGCCATTCTAATAAGTGTGTTGCTGTATCTCCTTATTGTTTCAATTTGCAAATTGTTACTGAAATATGATGTTGAGCACCTTTTCAGATGCTTATGGCCATTCTGTGTATCTTCTCTGGTGAGGTGTCTGTTTAGATCTTTTATCCATTTTTAAATTGAGTTGTTTTCTTATTATTGAGTTTTAGCAGTTCTTTGTATATTTTAGATTAGGTTATAGTCCTTCATTAGATTTGTGTATTGCAAATATTTTCTCCCAGTCTGAAGCTTGTCTTTTCATTTTCTTAGAAGTGTCTTTCATAGAGCAGAAGTTTTAAATTTTTTAAAGTTTTGTTTATTTGAGAGAGAGAGCACAAGCACAGAGGGAGGGGCAGAGGGGCAGGGAGAAGCAGACTCCCCACTGAGCAGGGAGCCCAACTCGGGGCTGGATCCCAGGACCCTGGGATCATGACCTGCACAGAAGGCAGATGCTTAACCAACTGAGCCACCCAGGCACCCCAGAAGTTTTACATTTTAATAAAGTATAACATACCAATTTATTTTCATGCATTATTCTTTTGTTGTTCTATCTAAAAAGTCATTGTCAAACCTAAGGTCATCTGGATTTTATCCTAAGGTATCTTCTAGGAGCTATAATTTATAGTTTTGCATTTTACGTTTACATTACAACTATGATCCATTTTGAATTACGTTTTGTGAAAGGTGTGAGGTCTGTGTTAGAATTCTTTTATTTTTTTTTGCATGTGGATGTCCAGTTGTTCCAGCACCATTTGTTGAAAAAACTGTCCTTTCTCCATTTTATTACCTTTGCTCCTTTGTCAAAGAGTAGTTGACTATATTGTATGAGTGTGTTTGTGGGTTCTCTATCCTGTTTCATTGATTCATTTGTCTATTCTTTTGCCAATACTACGCTGTCTTAATGACTTAGTTTTTTTTTTTTTTTAAGATTTCTATTTATTTGTTCATGAGAGACACACAGAGAGAGGCAAAGACATAGGCAGAGAAAGCGATGAGGGACTTGATCCCCAGACCCTGGGATCACACCCTGAGCAGAAGGCAGACGCTCAACCCTGCTGAGCCACCCAGGCATCCCAATCACTTAGTTTTTTAGGAAGCCTTGAAATCGGGTAGTGTCAGTCTTCTACGTTCTTCTCTTTCAATATTGCATTGGCTATTCTGTTTTGTTTTGTTTTGCCTTTCTGTATAAAATTTAGGATCAGTTTGTTGATAACACACAAATGCTTTTTGACATTCACAATAGTTCTGACACACAGGCAGGGAAAATGTCATTTACTCATTCACTGATGAATGAGTGAGTCCTGGGCAGTTAGAGATTTGCCCGGTGTCATGCAAAGACTCAAAACCAGGCTTCTATCGCCAAGCCCTCCTTGTGTTTTTCTCACTACTGTGTGTCTAGATAGCAGGATCAATTATGTATATTTGCTGACTTCAGAATGAATTGATTGTTTAGTGCATACCTGGCCTGTGTGCAAACCAGTACCCAGCATTTATCAGGGACATAGGTCTACTGCACAGCATCCTGCTTACAAAGCTACCAACACGGTGGCACAGCTGGGAAACTTACAGCTCGTGGTGTTCAGAGGACTGGCAGTGAGGAAGCTGGCAGCCTGACATGCCAGAAATGAGAGTGGTCAACCTGTTAGGATGTGGCTGCCTGAACCTGCCTTTAGACACCCAACTCAGCTCATGGGAACTATCGCCAAAATACTAAGAGGCCATGTAAATTTTCTGTAGTGAGATAGGGCTATCCTTTTATTTTAATCCCTGGCAATTTCGCAAGTACATCTCTAGAGCTGAGTGGAAAATTATTCTCTTATATCCTGTATGACATGTGACACACTTCCCAAAGCAAGTTCTTAAAAAATCTATTTTTCTATATTTGTTCTGCTTAGAAAATAATGTGGGTTTTAAGGAAGAATTCAAAAGCACAGAAAACTAGAAGAAGAGAAACCAAATCGAATATGTTCTTACACAGAGATAATCCCATTGCCAGTTTAATAACTTTATTCCAGTGTTTGTTCTGTGCATTTCTAGTGTCTGAAGATTGTTCTCTTTCAATACTTTTAATTCATTGTTTTTTCCATGAGCCCACCATAATTGGATGTATGTGTATCTGTGTATTTTAGTTACATCTTACCGTGGGTATTTCCTATGACGGGGCATATCGTATATCTCATGAACAGGACTTCCAGTGGTTGCCTTGTATTCTATTGCATAGCTCTGTACATATATAGTTCTGCTACTGGTAGACAATTTTCCATTATAATAATATTCTCAAACCACAGCCTTGTACGCATGTATTCATCCATAGCTCTGATTTCAAAATTGTCCTTACAAGGATGCTTTTTGTCTTGGAAGGCAATGCCCTCTTCAGAGGTTTTGTGTCGATTTTGTCAAATGTGTGTGTTTTAACACATTAATGCCATATTCTTCCCACTGTGTTCACATCTGAAAATAACATGAGACACTTATCTTGTCTCTTTTTCACCCATTTGTTTGTTCTTATTCTTCTGGTAGTTCTCAGCCAGATATAAGTATTTTTTCCCAGTTAAAATAGCGGTCTGGGATAGTGACCTTTAAAAGAATGTCCTCAAATGAGAGCTAAGCCAAAGAACTGTCAAGAAACAAAACAAAACAAAGCAAAACAAAAACCCAAACCCCATCCAGACTTGTTATTAGTGAGGACCTGCCAGCCAGAATTTGCCAATAGTTTAGGTGCTTCTCTGCATAAAGATTAAATGAGATGACCCCAAAACTTTCTCTTCCAATACCAAGAAATTGGATTTCCTCATCTTGAAATTTATAAATCTAAATGCAAGGAAATGGTAATGAAATGGTAAAAAAAAAAAAAAAAAAAAAACCCAAGCCTCCCCCACCGGTATATATATTTAAAAATGTATGTGGGTGAATCCTTTCTTTTGCCAATTTAGTGACATTTGTATGCCCAGTTTATCAAATCTGTGCACTCAATTGCGCTGAGCCCTGAAATAATCTATACCAACTACATTTTTATGGCAATGTTTAAATAAATCCTATACACGTATATATCATGTCTTAGAATAGAGTAGGCAATTGGTCTACTGGTGTAATGTGAGAATCACCAAAAAGGACACCAATCTCAATATACTTCCCCATAGGCTCAGTCACTCCCATATTACTGATCCATAAAAAACATAGCCCTTATTATAAGAAAACTATAGACTAAAAACTATAGACTAAAACTAAAATTCCTCATGCACAAATGCAAAAATGCTAAAAATGTTAACACATCAAACCCAGCAATATAAAAGATAATATATAATGACAAAGTGGGGTTCATTCTAGGAATACAGGTTAGTTTAACATTTGAAATCATTGTACTCCATCATGCTAACAGAATAAAAGAGAAACACAAAAGATTATCTCAGTAGATGAGGAAAAAGCAGTTAACGCGCAGCCCAGGTGGCTCAGCGGTTTAGTGCCACCTTCAGCCCAGGGCGTGATCCTGGAGACCTGGAATCAAGTCCCATTTCAGGCTCTCTGCATGGAGCCTGCTTCTCCCTCTGCCTGTGTCTCTGCCTCTCTCTCTCTCTCTCTCTCTCTCTGTGTCTTTCATGAATAAATGAATAAAATCTTTAAAAAAAGAAAAGAAAAAGCAGTTAGCAAAATTCAACATCATTTGTGATAAAAAAAAAATTCCCTGAAAACTGGGAATAGAAGGGAATTTCATCAATCTGATGAATGACGTCTCTGAAAAACCTACAGCTAACGTCAAATCAGCTGAACTCTGAACACTTTGTCACTAAGGTGGGAACAAGGCAGAGATATCTGCTCCTACCACTTGTATTGAGCATTGTAGCAGGGCCCTAAACAGTGCAAAAGGACAAGAGGAGGAAAGAAAAGACACAAACACCAGAAAAGGACAAGTAAAGCATCTCTATTTGCAGGCAACATGATTATTCATGTAGAAAGCCCTAAGGAATGGAAACAAACAAAAACTACTACAGTTAAAACATAAGTGTAGCAGTCTCAACATACAAGGTCAACATGGTAAAAAAATCAATTATATTTCTATATGCTAGCAGCAAATAACTGGGAAAATTTTCAATGCATTTACAGTCGTGTTAAAAATAAACAAAATACTCAGGAATAAATTTAATAAGAGATGTGCAGAATATCCACGTTGAGAGTTATAAAACACGACTTGGAGAAGTTAAAGAAATTCTAAACATTAGAGAGATATATCATGTTCATGGAGCAGAAACTCAATAGCATTAAGATGTCACTTCTTCCCATACTGATTTATAGAGCCAATGCAGACTCAGTGATAATACCAGCAGGCTGTTTTTTAAAAACAGAAAATGACAGGTCCACTCTAAAATTTATATGAAAATGCAAGAGAGCTAGAGTGCCAAAACAATCTTAGAAAAGAAGAACAAATCTAGAAGACTTATACTACCTGACTTCAAGACTCACAAAGCCACACTAATCACACCCAAGCATAGACAAAGAGATCAATGGAACAGAGTCCACAGAGAGATGCATACTTATATAGTCAGCTGATTTTAAACAAAGATGCCAAGTAAATTCAACAGAAAAAGGAAAGTTTGTTCAGCAAATGATGCTGGCACAACTAGATTTCCATATAGAAGAAAAAAAGAGTAACTTTGTTTTTTTAAGATTTTATTTATTTATTTGACAGAGCAAGTGAGCCCAAGCAGGGTGAGCCGCAGGCAGAGGGAGAGGGAGAAACAGGCTCGCCATTGATCAGGGAGCCTGATGTGGGTCTCGATCCTAAGACCCTGGGATCATGGCCTGAGCTGAAGGCAGATGCTTAACCGACTGAGCCAGCCAGGTGCCCAAAAAAGATTAACTTTGAATTATGCTTTTTGCTACACCCAAAAGTTTAATTGAAGTTGATTGTAAACCTAAATATAAGAACTAAAACAATGATATTTTTAGTAGGGAATACAGGATAATATCTTCACGACTGGGAAGTATGTATGTAGACAGGACACAGAAAGCAATAACCATAAAAAAAATACTGGTGGAAAAAAAAAATACTGGTGGTTAAGACTTCATCAGATTGAAACAATTATGGTCATCAAAAGGTTAAGAAAATGAAAAGACAAGCTACAGACTGGGGAATATGTTTTCAAAGGACTTATATCTAGCATACCTATAGTGGAATAAAGTGTCTAACAAGAAAGACAAATACTATGTGATCTCAGTTATATGTGGAATCTAAAAAAACAAAAACAAAAACCAAACCTCAAACTTACAGAAAAAAAAAGATCAGATTTGTGGTTACTGGAGGCAGAGGGTGGAGAGGAAGGAGAATTGGAGCAAGGTAGTCAAAAGGCACAAACTTCCACTTATACAGTTAATATAAGTCCCGGGGATGGAATTATAACATGATTTCTATAGTTCACTCTGCTGTTTGGTATATTTGAAGTTGCTACGAGAATACATCCTAAGAATTCTTATCATAAGTAAAAAACATTTTTTCTTTTTCCTTTTGTATCTATATGAGATGATGGATGCTAACTAAACTTATTGTGGTTATCACTTCATAGCTATCTAAGTGAAGTCATGATGGTGTATACTTTACATTTACACCATGCCGATCATACCTCATTAAAACGGGGGGGGGGGGGCAGCAAATGGCCCAATTTTTTAAATGGACAAAAAACTAAAACAGACACTTTGTTTTTTGTTTTTTGTTTTTTTAAAGATTTTATTTATTTATTCATGAGACACAGAGAGAGAGAGAGAGGCAGAGACACAGGCAGAGGGAGAAGCAGGCTCCATGCTGGGAGCCTGATGTGGGACTTGATCCCGGGACTCCAGGGTCACGCCCTGGGCTGAAGGCAGGCACTAAACCACTGAGCCACCCAGGGATCCCCCTAAAACAGACACTTTGTAAAGAAAGATATATGGACCAAATACATGAAAATGTGCCTAACATCATTTGTCATTTGGGATTGGCAGATTAAAACCACAATTAGATAAGCCTACATATCTACTGGAAGGCTATGAAAGAGAATGACGATACCAAATGTGGGGAAGAAATGGCACTCTCACACACTGCTAGTGGGGATGAACAATGGTATAACTACTTTGGAAAAGTTTTGATGTATATAAATATATGTAAACATATGTTTATATATGCAAAGCTACATATCTTCACCCAGCACTCCTTCTCCTATTTATTCAAAAGAAATGAAATACGTACGATCAAAATGACTTGGTCATAGCAACCTAGTTTACAATAGTCAGTCAGTGGGGCATCTGGGTGGCTCAGTCAGTGAAGTGTCTGCCTTCAGCTCAGGTCATGATCTCAGGGTCCTGGGATCAAGCCCTACGTCGTGGTTGTGGGGCTCTCTGCTCAGCGGGGAGCCTGCTTCTCCCTCTCCCTCTGCCTCCGCCCCACACACTTGTGCTCCCTCTATTTCTCTCTCTCTGTCAAATAAACAAAATCTTTAAAAAAAAAAACAAAAAACAACCCAAAAGTCAGTTAGTGCAAACAACCCAAATGCCCACCAGCAATGAATGGATAAGTAAACTGGGCTATATTCTACAACGGAGTCCCACTTTGCAATAAAACGAGGTGAGCTGATAAGCCCAACAGTGTGAATGAATGTTATGGATATTATTGAGTGAAAGACATCAGTCACAGAAGAGATCATATTGTATGAATCCATTTACATAATACTCTATAACAGGCAAAATATACTGGGCTAAGGAGGAAAAAACCATCACAGTGGTTCTCTGATATTAAAAGGTCATTGAGGCACTGAGGAGGGACATATAGAACTTCTGGAGAGATGGAGATCATGACAGAGATCCTGGGGGATGGTTGAGACCAGCCCCTTTTGATTTGATAAAGGACCTCTGCAAGAAGCTACACAGCTTCACACTGAACAAGCATCTTTCTCCCTGGTCTATTAACCAACCAGGTCCTGAGGCCTTACCTTACCTTAATAAATCCTGACCTGCAGTGTGAGTTTTTGGCTCTCCTGAGTCCTCTTAAGAAGCAGACAGAGATCCCCCTTCAGTTTGGTATCTAATCCAAGTGTCCTAAGACCTAACTATCTGATTCCAGGTCCTCTTGATAATTTCTCCCAGTCTGCAGTGGGTCCTTATCCAAGTAGGCCTCCAAGTGGCCCATCCTGGAATTTCAGCATTTCTTAAGTATGTAGATAAGGCTTCCCCTGATAGAATTACAGATCTGGGGAAAACAGAGTGGACTTCTCCCCAGCCAGCAGACCTTGTCAGACAGGTTGGATGACTTGTAAGGATCTACAAGCAGGAAGGAGCACACCAGAACTAGGATTCGATGTCGTAACTCCCCGTTCAGAATGAACAGGATTATCTATGAAGACATTTGATTAAAAGGCTTATCTTGAGTATGTGTTTGAAAGACAGGAAAGGAAACCCAATGTAAACTAGTAAAAGCCCCAAATGGCATTTATTGAAAGGCTACTGAGTAGTTCACAGAATCAAGAAAAGATCTCTGGAATCAAGGACATATTGAACACCACAGGGACTGGAGTTCTGGGCTCAAATTCTCCTGACAGGCTGTCTCTTGTCTCATTTCCCCCCTTCTCTTTCAGGGATAGACCCCCAGCTAGTTATAAAGTTCTTGAGGTTGCAGATGTGTTTGAAGACTAGAGAGGTTTTATAATTATTCTTATAAACTCATCAAAATTGCTTATACTTAGTGCATGGATTTTTTTCCTTATGAGTATTATCTTCAGAAAATTGACTGTTAAAAATCACTATAAAAAAAGGTGACTTCTTAATAATTGTACATCTTTCCCGATAGCAGTGACTATACTGATCTCAACCTGTCTTACACTGGTTTATTTATTAGATTCTTGCACAAGACAATCTCCCTTCCAGCTTTAAATAAACTGCCACCCTTGAGCACCACTGCATTTGGTTTATGTCCTCACCAGCTAAGAAACTTACATTGAGCTTCATTTTCTGTTGTTCATATTATGAATACAACAGATAGTCTTTCACATATATCCTGCTTCAGCAACTTACCACTCTGGAGTGTGGGGGATGTCAGGAAGGCAATCACACTCAGCTTACTCAACCCTTGCTGGCTGTGTAAGGGTGCTGGGGCCTAGAACATTCCCTAACATGGAAATAAGGAGACTCCATTGCCTCTGCTGAGCTTATTATCTTGTTTGGGAGAATCTTATCCTGTTCCGGGTTTGATGTGTACCCCTCTGTTCTGCTTAAGTGTGTGCATCGTACGGCAATGTGCCAACCCCGCTGCTACATCTGTTCCTGGTGGGAAAAAATGAGGTCCTTTGTCTGCAGCACAAGAAGGGTACATATAGATCATCTGTCTGCCTTAGCTGTAGGGTGAGATTCACATGGGGGACCAGTACTCATGACTGAACCTGATCTTGGCCTTTCTGTCCTCTGTGTAAAAAAATGCCTGTATGAATCATGTCTCCTTTGGTGACCCCCAAACCTGCAAACCATG
Source organism: Vulpes lagopus (assembly GCF_018345385.1). Taxonomy (NCBI): domain Eukaryota; kingdom Metazoa; phylum Chordata; class Mammalia; order Carnivora; family Canidae; genus Vulpes; species Vulpes lagopus. Next base: position 45,256,262 of record NC_054833.1, on the reverse strand, counting down.
CAGTGGGCTGCCACCAGGACTGCTGCTCCTGGTGGCAGGCATATGTTATGTTCTTTGCTATCCTCCGCTCAGTGCAGCACCTACCCTGGCAGTGCTAACAGGTGTTGATTGCTCAGCAAGTTTGCATGTTGAGAGTGTGTGGGATATGCCTTCCTCCCTCATAAGAAGCACTATCTTAAAACATATTTATTGTTATAATCCTTTAGTGGCCCTAGCCTGTAAGAGATGCTTATATATGTTTGTCAAACTGCACTGACCTGCAATGAACACTACCTCTATGGTCCTGTTGTGCAACTCTGTAGAGGAGCAGCTGCACTCCCAGAGAGGTTTCTATGGCACCTCTCTAGGGACAGAGGAGCTTTTTCTCTCACCACAGCCCTGCATCTCCAGCAACAAGGGTGGCTCACCTAAGGCAGCTAGGGCTAACCTAACCACCACTGATGCTCCTGGAGATGGAGCCACTGACCTACAGAGGACAACAGCTGAGGCTCCCAAGCCCCTCACCTCCACTTGCACAGAGAGAAGGTGCCTGCCTTTCCCTTCTTAACTCCTTGGGTTTGGTTATGAAGACAGCTATGTTTGTGGCCATACATCCTCCATTTCTAGCTCCATGCTGTCTTCCTTCTGCCTAGCACACATGCATGACTTACTCGCTAGGACAAATCACGGAGTCCATACATAAATGCATTGCTAGAGGTTTCCACGGGAAGACCCAAAAAGCTGTTTTCCTTGCTCAGTGCAGATGCCAGTCAGCACCCAAGCATTTGGAGAATGCGATGGGAATTACATATATGCAAAATTATGCTGTCAGTGTGTTAGCGAGGGTGACCTGTTCTTTTAGGCTGTTCAGAAACATAACTGTCATTTGTGGTGGTTTCAGTCAAAGGCTCTCTCCATCATTTTGTGTGATTAGGGACATTTTCCTGAGGGTGGCAAAATATGCAGACATTCGGGCTGTTCTCTCCCGCCTCCCTATCCCCCCATAGAGCAGCATCATTTCTGTAGCCCTCAGAACGTTAATGGGCTTTGGGCAGAGTCAGGCACTGAAGCAGAAGCGGCAACACGGAATATGAGGGTAACCAAGCAGAGAGACGGGCACAGATGACAAGTGCAATCAGCTCTATGGATGGAGGAAAGATGAGTGACGGAGCTGTTTGCGGAATGTCCTACCTGTCCGTCACCTGGTGCCAGATGTCCTCTTGGATATCCGGCCTCTTATTTTTTTTTCACCAAACAGAGGCCCTCACAACACGAAAGCTTATGAATTTTGACATATCAGAAGAGAAAGTGATAAAATAAAAATTTCCTGCCACATGGGGTAAAGGGATTTTTAAATATGTAATTGTTTTCAGCAGTTGCCTTGCTCTAGTGCTACCCTTTTATCTACTGCTCCTGGAAATGACTTCATTTAGCCAACTCTTCCCCTCGCGCCCCGCCACAGGCATTTTCAAAGCATGAGCCACATGGCTTCGCTTCATTAGCGTCTTTGTTTGTGTACCAGCATCATTGATGATATCAGTTATAGCTCTGGGAGTTTGGTTTGTTCATACATTAACCATCATTAGGAACAAACAGCAAACAGCTTTTCTCAGGAGCAAAGCCCATTTCTGCAATGACAGAGCCTAAGAAATGGAGCTCCTTCTATGTACTGCTTATGTCTGATATTTAGGCTTGCTCTTACTCTAGCTCTGGTATATTTTCCAAAGTTGAGACAATGAATCCCTACATCAGTGGACAAAGGTTGTTTATAAGATTCACAAGCAGTATCCTTCTCACTACCAGGACCTAGGGGGTCTCAGGGTTATCATTTTGTGAATCTTACCTGTATCAGGTTTTGTTATGTCATAGACCATCTAATCTGTGGCATCCTGAGGCTAAGTGAAGTCTTGGTTGCCAACATTTCAATTTATATAGCTAAATTTTTTAGATATATATATTATAAAAGAGATCTGTAGTAGATCTGCTATCTAATCAATGATGGATTTTACCAATAAAGATCAAACCAGAGGCACCTGGGTGGCTCAGTTGGCTAAGTATCTGAGTTCATTTCATGATCTCGGGGGCCCTGGAATTGAGCTCTACATTGAGCCCCATGTTGGACTCTGTGCTCATCGGGGCATCTGCTTGTCCATCTCCCTCTGCTCCTCTCCCCACCCATGTGGACTCCTTCTCTCATATAAATAAAATATTTTAAAAAAATTAAACCACTCTATTGCTAATATTTGAGAGACAAAATTAAGAATAGTTCCAAGTAGTGGTTACTTTCTCAAGTGAATTTCCTGTGATTTTGAGTGCTGAGAGAGCAACTTCTGAGGAATTGCAGACTGTGGATTCGGCATCACCGAGTGGAGTCCTGCAGCTCATTCATTTTCCCAGTTGCCTAAAGGTCACATTGCCAAGCAACCCATCGATTACTGAACTGTCAATCCTTTTTACCAACCAACTCACATTTGCTTTGTGTTTCATTGGTTTCTTAGGTCAAGATCATTGATAAACCAAAAATGTCTCCAAAACAGTGGATTCCATAAAACACACAGAGACATGGCCAAACATCTTATTTCCTATCTTTCCAGTTTATCTTTGATCATCTGTAAGTGGTGGTGGAACACTTTATCTGTGATCTGAACTGTCCTATTAATAAGTGACCCAAAGGATCAGCCATGCTTTCCCAGTCTGATTCCTTCTATACCATAATAATGACAGGCACAAGTCTTCCTTCTACCAAAAGACCAGATCTGTTTGAATTCTTCCGTTATGTGGCCCAGCAGATCACTGTACTGTGGCTGAAAGCCTGCGAGCCATATGTAAAAGTGCTCCTTAAGGAAGGAGCACGTTCCCAGCACCAGGGGAAAACCCGGTGTGGTGCAGAACTCTCTTTGCGATTTACCAGTTGCTGGGGTAGCTCTCCTCCCCACAGAGAAGCTGGTGCTTGGGGACAAGCAATAATTGTGTTCTCTGCCACAATATCACAGCTTAACCTCTGGAGGGTGTGATGTCTGCCACAAATTTTTAGATTTGTTCTTGCAAGTCTTGACTTTCTGAGGTTATCTGATGTATCCTAGATTTGATGTCTATAATTCAGCTAAGCCACCATCAGGCAAAAGGGGTTCAGACCAAGACTTAGCTAACTTTGTTTGCAAAGGGGGATAGTAAATATTTTCAGCTTTGTGGCATAGATGGTTTCTGTTGCTACTGAGTTCTGCTATTGTAAAGCAAAAGTGTCTATAGACAGTGAACGTGGCTGTGTTGCACTTTTGTTTTATTACAAAATAAAATTTTGTAATTTTATTTACAAAAATTGGGAGTGGGCTGAATTTGGCCTGTGGAATATAGTGTGTCAACCCTTCCCTGCTCTACAGGAGTTGTCTCTAATTTTGATTGTGTATACTATCAGTTAAGACAAAACACTTTTAAATGTATATCCCCAACAGCATACATATGAATAGAACTTTTTAAAAAATGAGATATGGGGGCAACTGAGTGGCTCCATTGTTAAGATTCTTGATCTCAGCTCAGGTCTTGATCTCAGGGTTGTGAATCCAAGCCCTGCGTTGGGCTCCATGCTGGGTGTGGAACCTACTTTAAAAAAAAAAAAGAGAGAGAGAGAGACAGAGAGAGATGTAATAATGCTTTCAAGTGTAATTTTAATTGAAATAACTTCTTACTGTCACTACCTCAGATTTCAGAAATAAAAGATTTAAGATTTAAAAATGCGAAGTATACTGAGGTCTAGATTTACAGTTAATTACAATGGAATTAAATCCATAATTCAATAGTCTTCTTGATAATTTCAAAACTTTTTGGCTAGCTTACTAAACTCAAATGCATCTTAGTTTTATTTTGTAATATTGCTGGCAAATAATCCAAACTGTTTTTTACTTTAACAAACTCATATTGTTTGCTCCGTGCTAGGCACTATCCTAAGTGTTTAAAAAATATTAACATGTAATTTTCATAAAATCCCTGTGGGGTGGGTACTGTTGTTATCTCCTTTTTACACGTTTAAAAACTATAGCATAGAGAGGTTAGGTAGCTTGCTCAAAGTGACACAGTTGCTAGGTGGATGGTTCCAGAATCTTTCTTCCTATCTACTGGACTAAGGTTCCTCTCTCACTTTCTGCTCTTCCCTTCTAATTTTACTATTGCAATTAAAGTTCAGTGCACACTTTCTTTTCAGGAAGATTGTAAGTTACTTGTCTATTAGGGTACAGTGACGTTAGGGAAAACTAGGGAGTGTAGTCACTGTTACAGGTTGCACTGAGCTCCCCCAAACAATATGTTGAAGTCCTAACCACCAGCATGTGTAAATGTAAACTTCTTCGGAAATAGGGTCATTATGGGATGCCTGGGTGGCTCAGTGGTTGAGCATCTGCCTTTGGCTCAGGTTGTGATCACAAGGTCCTGGGATCAAGTCCTGCATCAGGCTTCCTGGAGGGAGCCTGCTTCTCTCTATGTTTCTGCCTCTCTCTCTGTGTCTTTCATGAATAAATAAATAAAATCTAAAAGAAGAAAATAGGGTCCTTATAGACATAGTTAGGGTAAGATCATACAGGGATAGGGTAGGTCCCTAATCCAAGAGTCTGATGTCCTTAGAAGAAAAGAGACATGGGTACAGGAGATATGGTAGATGGAAGACAGCCAGTGACAAAGCGGGTGGAGATTGGAGCAGTGAAGCTACCAGCCAAGGTACGGAAGGGTTGCCAACAAAGAAGAGAATCTAGAAGAAGCAAAGAGGAGTTCTCACCAACAGGTGTCAGAGGGAGCATGAGCCTGCTGACATTTTGATTTGGGATTTTAGCCTCCAGAACTATCAGATGATAAATATCTGCTGTGCTAAGCCACCTTGTTTGTGGTACTTTGTTATGGCAGCTCCAGGAAATGAATACTCTCTGTCATCATGTCCAAAACTAACTGAATGTCCCCTTTGTGCACCAGTAACCCTAATGTTCCTCTTCTACTAAGTTCTGTTTTCAAATAATAACATTTTAGTCTATAGTCTTCTCATAGAAGCTAGAAACTTGGATTTATCTTATACTCGCCTTCACCCTTCACACTGTATAAGCCACCAAATTGTGTTAACTCTATCCTCCCTTCAACTTTCCTTTTAACATTTTAGCCATTATGACAACTTCCAAAGCAATTCTTTTTCTTCACCTTTCTTATATTTCCAGTGAATTCTTGTATCTGCTATAACAATCTACCTTATTAAAGCACTTCTACCCTTTACTGAAAGATTCCCTTGCAACTGGAAACGTGCTAAGTTCTTTCACATGTATTTGATCTTCACATTAGGTGGTAACTACTATCATGTTCATTTTAGGAATGCAAAAAGTGGCGCCCAAGTTTGCAAAGCTATCAAATATCAGAGTTGGAATTTGAAGTCTTAATCACTATGCTATACTGCTTGTAGCACACCATGGCACCTCCTTAAAATAGAAAATAGTAGAATGGCACTCAGGCCAACCCTAAGCCTTGTTTCCCTACACATTCCTCTATAACCATCTGCTTCAGGCACACCAGGCTTCTCATCATTCCTGGAACATGTGGATTCACTTTCCACCCTTAAGGCTTTGATTATGCAGTTCCCTCAACTTAAACACCCAGCAATCTTCACTACCCATAACCCTGTGCATACCTCAATGCCAGTCTTACCAATTACTTCTTTCCTCAATATCCCAAGTCAGAATTACCTGCTCCTTCCTCCGGATTGCTTGCTTAGAACAAGCTATTTCACCTTTCTAGCCATTTATATGTGTCTTTCTCCTGTGGTCTGGCCTGCTTCAAATCAAGGATGATGTCATTTAATTGTCATTTTTTTGCTCCCATCTTTATAATAGTGCCTCAGGATCGATTGGTTTATTTTATTTTTAAGATTTCATTTATTTACCCATGAGAGACAGAAAGATAGAGAGAGAGAGAGAGAGAGAGAGAGAGGGAGAGGCAGAGACACAGGCAGAGGGAGAAGCAGGCTCCATGGAGGGAGCCCGACGTGGGACTCGATCCCAGGTCACCAGGATCAGGCCCTGGGCTGAAGGTGGCGCTGAACTGCTGAGCCACCCAGGGTGCCCGGATCTACTGGTTTAAATTGCTAATAACAGCAATAGTAATCATGCCAGCAATGTTGGCAAGGCTTTGCTAGGTACTAATACTCAAGTTTCAATAACAATTGAAAAATAAGGTTTTTAAAATTAAAAATGTTGTAACAGTTTTTCTCTTCGTACGACTGAAATGTCTTAATCTGTAATGAGATATGAGAAGCTTCACATGAAATACCTGTCCATTTCTGTTCAGTCTGCTGCTGTGTGTGATAGATAGATGTATTTATTATGTGCTAACATCAAAATCTGTCCAGTATCCTGTAGAAATAAAATGTTCCTGGAGTTTTGGGCGGAGGGAGGATGGACGTCTATTTTGTTGCCTACTCTCCAGGAGATAGTCCCTTTGTTCCTGGATCTTGAGCAGATCTACTCTTTGAGTGATTTTAGGTTATGTCCCAGTTGGTTTGGACCTAACCTAGGACTCAGTTGAAAACATACATGTACTTCACTGCCTTCACCATCCTGCTACTTTAAACACAGCCTTCAATTATTTTGGAGTCTCAGAGAACTGACATAAGATCAGATTCTATGCTTCTGGGCAAGCAGAAGGAACCCAAAGAGAAACACAGAGAAGAAACTAAATGAGCCCCATAGGAGATCACCCAAGAGTGGACATGCTGGCCAAGTGACAAAATAACTTTCTGCTTAAGTAAGAAACTATTTAGAAATCAGTTATGTATGAATGATTAACCAAAATGGTTGTCAGTGTGGGTGCCTTCATAAAGAACAGACTGAAGAAAATGATTAGGAAGTAATTAAAACAGCATACCACACAGAGAAATGATGCAAAATAAAGTGATCACTCTTCCCTCTTGGGCTTTTTAATTTTTTTCCGAGCTGGAAAAATATCCGCGTTTCTGCCCATAATTTGAAATATGTAGAATGTTGAATTTATTGACAGAGAGTGTACTTACCATCTAATCAGAGAAATCTTAAAGGGAAAAGAGCGCTGTACACATCAGAGGTCCCCTAGAGACTCAACTGCTCATAACTCTGCATGAATGGGGAGAAAGTGCCATATTCCCATTAAAGAGCAACACAGTTGGTTAAAGAATGAACAAAAAGCAGCATTTCTTCATTAGTGTCATTGCAGGAAGCTGATGCTGTGAAAGCTGGAGGCCATCAAATGGGATATTGCAGCAATAAAACAGAATGAAAAAATGAAATGCTCCATTCTCTTGTCAATCTCATATGCTTGTCTCTTTCTTTTTAATATACCAGGCACTACCCTGGTAAGCTAATGCATATTTGCAGTTTCGTTTTGTGCTTGGTAATTGTGCTATGGGCACTTATTCATTTGACAGAATTTGCTTTAAATGAAGGAAACTGGCAGGTTGGAAGAAAAGAACCCAATGTTGCCAAATCACCAATTAAGGAAACTGCCAGAGGGCAAACCGGTCCTGAGACTGGTATCCGTAAAAATGTTATAATGATGCTGCACTTCAAAAGACATTTTGAAGAGACACTTAATGAAGGACAGGAGAGAGGTGGATTATAGGGTGGCTAAGATACATGACTGCCAAATTTAAACCGCAAAGATAGATCCAATGGGGGTACAGTCATTTTTGCAAGATTTTGGACATCTAAACAGCAAATACATCCAATTGTGTTGCAGTTGACAGGAAGCCTGATTGTTCCTCTGTACATGGGGGAAAGTCAGCCTCATAATCAATTCTGTTCAAAACTCCTTATTCTGAAGGCATGTCACCTTGGTAGACAGTAGGGATATGAAAACAAAGAAGCCATAATCCTGGCCCACCCTCTCGGGTCTCAGTATGGGACAAAGGAATAGGCACACAGGCTAACTGAACGAAGCTCCAAAGGATGAAGCAAAATCTTCCTCTAGTTTTCCATCGAGTCACCCGTTGGCCGCCCATCAGTATCAGGGTGATCTTTCTGTCTCTGTCTCCCTCACTCTTCTTTCCCACAGTATCCTTGATTTGGTTCCATTTCTCCAATCTTCCCCTTCTCGCCCCTCTGCCAGACCCGGCTTCCATTCAGGAATGTTTGGAATTACTAAGAGACTTTCGTTACTTTACATATATTCAGTTTTTGTTTGGGGATTTTTTTTTTTCCTTCTCAAAGATAAACTTCAAAGAATTCTTATATTAGCCATATCCTTGTTTTTTTACTCTGTTTTACTGAAGACCCTGTCCCAAGGAAGTATACAGAAGGGGGGCATCTGGGTGGCTCAGTTGGTTAAGTGTCAGGCTCTTGGTTTTGGCTCATGTCATGATCTCGTGGGTCGTGGGATCAAGCCCTGTGTTGGGCTCCACGCTCGGCAGGGACTCTGCTTGAGATTATCTCCTTCTGCCACCCCCCATGCTTTCTTATGCATCCCCCCCCACAAATAAGTAAATATTTTTTTAAAAAAAGTATACAGAAGGAAAAGATGAGGGAAGAAACCCCCGTCTTGCCACAGATGATCTGCATCAAAATAGTGGTGTGGACAAAGTCCTGTGAAATTCCCGAGAACTTGGGGTTGACTTCTGAGGAATCACTAAGAACCCTAGCTCTGTGTGATCGGCAGTCTAAAGCTCTTATGTCATTAACTCTGCACTCTCCTGCTTTGCAAGACCTGCCCCAAATCATCTGGCCCTGGTCCTAAAATACCAAGAGATACTGCTAAGACTATCAAAATGGTACTCTCCTTAATTTCAGTGAGCTTAATAAACTTAGCTTTGCTTGATTAAAAGTGTCTTCTGGTGGTCATTTTGGGGATTGACAGAACAATTCAAAAATTTTCCATAAATACAGATGTCTTGGCTACAGACAGTCAAACAGTCTGTACATAAACACGTTCTTTTTCTCTTAATGTATCTGAGGCTAGGGCCCAGAAATACAGCAATAGCCATGATTCAAAAGTCACGCATCTTAACACACTAATAAAGCATTAGATTAAAGGGAGGCAATCATTTGAGTGCCATCTGAGCAGAAGGCATGCCATCTGAGTGGTGCCCAGAGACCCGTGGGGGTGGCACTAATACTGTACAGACTGGAGCAGAGATTTGGATATAGCTCGGAGTAAAGTTTTGTGACCTCACCTTAGTTCCTGGGCTCTATAAGCCAAGGTTTCTCCTAGAAAAAGCTTAAATCATGTTAGTGCCTGGGGATCAGATACTCACTGAATCATCTGGCAAACTGGGAGCAGAAAGACATTCTAAGAGAGCAAAACTACCGAGAAGGGCACAGAAGTTCATTGTGAGGTGAGAGGACATAGTGAATGAGCATCCGTGTCTAGGGTATGCGGGTGTATGCAGCCCTCGGTTCTTGGAATCATCATGCCCACTCATCCTTGGGGCACACCACACTCTGGGAGGTATACATAATTGAAAGAGCCATCTCACTGGATCTTAGCAACACTTGGGGTCCCAAGAAACCCTGCTGTGGTTGCTCTTCCAGTGAGAGAAACACACGGAAAGATGTTTCTCTGGTCCAACTCTTGGCAGATTAGGGGGTTGAGGCACAGAAGACTGGAGCAACAGGGGCCAAGTATCTTAACCCTGCAGAGCAGAGGCCCATGGCAGGGGGTCGGGGCCTGAAACATGAACATATGTAACCCCTTCCCCCATCCCCAGAGACTCCCAGAAGGGCTTTGGAGCTGCACTTTTACAAGGAACCTGAATTACTTTTATGAGTTGTCAAAACCAAGAATTAACCGGAATTTGATATGAATCTTAAGGAACCCCAAGCTTGAGCCCACAGGCTGGTGATGCTTGGAGAGATCTGAATCACATCACACAAACTTACTGACTTCTTGTAGGAGTCTTGGTGGGAGGGAGGTGGCTGGGGTGGTGGCTGTGCATGCCAGTGCTGGAGTGCTTGAACATGATTGTCTCAATCTGGATCTCTTTTGTCCATTGAATTCACTGATAATACTGGGGGGGGGGCAAGCAGTCAGAAGCATAAGGAACTCTAGAATAATAGAAGTCAGTGGGAACTGGAATGGGCCCAGAGACACATTTGTGGCAGAGATATGTAACCTGAAAAGGCTAGTTAAAAGAGTGTTATCACGGTCTTGGATTCTATATGTCTGCGCACATCCACTCTCCATGGGCTAGGATGGCAGCAGGCAAGGCAGTTGTGACCTCTGTCTTTGTGCCTGAACGTAGGGAAGAGGAGTTGAACATAGTTCTGTCCTATCTAGCACTTACCTCTGTTGGCTTCACATACTGATGTTAATTATACATCCTCACTCTACCAGGGCACTGCTCATTTCAAATGATATGTCCCACTGTCCTGGGAGGATGGTAGGGATAAAGAACTGAGGTGCTATCCCCTAGCCAGCTGTGTGCCTTTGAATGAGTTCATTTATCTGCCTTTTCTTTTTCCTCCTCTGTAGAAAGAGGAGCTAATACTGACACTGTAAGTGGGACACACTGCTGGCTTTCAGTCTGCCCTTCTTCCATAGTAACAGACATGTAGCAAGGCACAGGGCTGACAGGCTGTCCGACCCTTCACCACCTTCTCTGAAGACGTGACAAAGTTCTCTCCACTGAAGCATGAAAGGAGCTATGTGTCCAATTCCCAGCCTGCTGTCTTGAGACCAGATCAGGAGGGGTCATATGCTTTCCCCTTTCCACTTGGTGCAACCCGGATGAGATGCCCTCATCTGGGTTGCAAGGTGGAGGGATGCCTAGCTGGCTCAGTTGGTGGAACATGCACCTCTCGATCTCAGGGTCATGAGTTAAAGCTCCACATTGGGTGTAGAGCTTACTTAAAAAAAAGAAGAAGAAAGAGAGAAAAGAAAGAAGGAAGGAGAGAAAAAAGGAAGGAAAGTAGGAAGGAAGGAAGGAAGGAGGAAGGAAGGAGAGAAGAAAAAAGAAAGAAAGAAAGAAAGAAGAAGAAAGAAAGAAAGAAAGAAAGAAAGAAAGAAAGAAAGAAAGAAAGAAAGAAAGAAAGAAAGACTGAGAGGACCTAGATCTGTGAATAATTGTGGGGAAACATGCTGAGCCAGTCTGTTTACCTGAGGATAAAATAAAGTATCTTGTGTGAGCTATTGCATTTTACAAGTCCTTAAAGTTTAACCTTATCCAAACTGGGTGTATTTCACTGAACTGTTAGAAGCCCAAGAAAATAGAGGAGATGACATCCCCTTATAAACTAAAGTGTTTTACAAATAGATTATGACTGCCACATAATTGAATGAGCCATCAGTGGAAGCAACAGCTCTGAGAAACTAAATACTCCCTACTGTCAAGCGGATTACCCAGGCTGATCTCACTGCAGTGAGCAAATCAAGCAAGGGTGACAGACATGCATCGCTCTTTGAGTGTTTTGTCAACCCTCTTCCTGTGAACAGCCCTTCTTCTCTTTGGGGAGTCTTGGGAGGTAGTGGACACAGAGCCTGAGAGGCCTCGTCCCTTCTCCCTGCTTCTGCAAGTAACCAGCCTAGCATGAGGACGGCTGGAGGTCATGTCCATCATGCTGCAGAGTGGCGAGGTGGACCCAGCCGTGCCTGGGGCCTACTCTTTCGCTGCCAAGAACCTTGGCTGATGCCCCAGGCAGTTGTCAGCTCCCCGCATCTGAGTTTACTCACAGACGCAACTTAAGCAATTAAACAATATCTGTCTCCAGAATCTCCCTGTTCCCTTCATTACAGCGCTTCACGAATCCTCTCAACATCCCTGAGAAAGTGGAAAGCAGGTGCGTCTTTCCTAACTTGACAGCAAGCAGATGTTTGGGGAAGGAATTAGCCAGACCACAGGGGGCTCCGGGAACAGAACAGAACCTGGCACAGCTGCCCTGGGCACCTGTGCCCGCGGCTGCCCCGCCCACCCTCTACCTAAAGTGAGTGTCCCTCCTGCCCCAGCTGGGCCAAGGTCCTTGGCATTCCCACTGTAGGAGATTAGAGACTCATTCCGTTGCACTTTCTAGGAATTCTCTTCCTTCAGGATGGAGCAAGTCCTGGGGGAGAGGCTCACATGTTTATTACTTAAGCCACAGAGTCACAATGCGGGTTCCCAGCCCCTGGGGGAGGGTCGACAAATGACAGATGCCATTCCGCCCCCCCATCCCCCCTCACCTCCCAGTAAAGCCTGGGGTCGCTCTTTCCATTTGCCACACTTGGTCCCCAGAGCAGAGGAGGACACACATCTAAAACGTTAATTGGGTCCAATTTCTACAATCCCCTCTGTTTACTGCAATGTAACCTCCCCCAGAAACAGATTTTTGCTTCAGGTATTTTACTGCCAGTCTCATCTTCCCCATTTTATTGTGCCCTCACTGGGACGTCCTGTTTGTCACTAAGAGTCTGTGCAAATGACAGAGTCTTTCCCAGTAGCCCCAGAAATGTGAGGTGCAAAAGGGAAGAGTGCACACCCCCCGCGGCAGTAAAAGACAAGCAGGTTTCTGATCTGGGCGCTCTGCTCTTTGCTGTTTTCTGCAAAAAGGTTGTACACAAGGTTTACCTTTGATTTGCTCGCAACCCACAAACTTGACAAGCTTATACCCGACAAGGTACCATCTGAAGGCCTTCGACCGGTTTCGGAAGCAGAGATCTTTTTCTTTCTCCCCATCTTGCTGACACACTTTTGTCACCTTCTGATCTTCCAATTCTCCCCCTGCCTTCGACACTGATCCTCTGGATGATGCTCTCCTCCCCTCCCGCCACCACCTGACCTTTCTTTGAGGTGAATGCCACTTACTTCTTTGGATGGGAAAGGAAGATCTAAGTGTTTCTGACTCCTGCTTTCCCTTTATTCTATACCAAGACAGAAAGTGCCTTATCAAAGGACCACACCAAGCAGACACATGTCTGCTGAAGAGGAATTCTGGGAAGGCAGGACCTGAACTGAGCCTTGTGGCGGGGTAGACTTGGGTCCGGGGCTCTAGCTTAGCCACCTGCTGCCTGTGACAGCATGGACTGCCACCTGCTGCCTGTGACAGCATGGACTTCATGACTCAGTTTCTGGCTCTGTCACATGGAGATCAAAACTCCTTTCTCATGGGCTTTGTAAAGCCACCACCTTGGCCCCTCTGGCCAACTTGGTAGTCTTTAAGTTTAAGCAAGCACTGTTAGCCCTTGTGATTGATGGGCTGGACTTTTCTTTGTAGATTTACAGATCAAGCAGTGTTTCCTAGAAAGACACAGAAGCAAACCCTCTGGCACTACCTCCCCCTCCCCACTCACCTGGGCACCAATATGCAATCTCCAAACACTGAGATAAGGTCTCTAGCTGGCACCATTGAGTCTGCATGTGATCAAGAAGTGTTACAGACCACTGTGCTCCCCTTTTACTGATTAACTGCCCTAAAGTTCTTTTAAAAATTCTTTGGGCCACGCAGAAACCTCAGAGTTGGTTTTTGGACAAGAATCTGTCTTCTCTCCAGGTGGCTGGCCTCCTGAATGAAGCTCATATTCCTTTCCAATCAAAGCTCACCTCTTGGGTATTGGCTTTTCAAGCCACGGGCAGCCAAACTTGGGTTTTTTTGGTAACATTGAGGTAATAATTAAAAACTATAGTACATATTAAGCATGTGGCATCATACCGATCAGTTCCCTCATTTTTCAAACATTCTACAGATAAAGAATTTTGGAGGGGCTAGTAACATTCTGACAAATAACACGGCAGCTTCTTGAGGGATGGTCCAAGGCTGCTTTCACTGTAAAATATAAAGCAGAGTTACAGAAGGGATCACACACTTGCCCTCAGATCTTGGCCTCCATGCAGTGAGATGCTGTAGTCTTAGTGGGATCTCATCAATGAGAACATCAGAGGGACAGCCTGCTGGTAATCAAGTTACTCCCATACTTACCGAATGGAATGTGATAATTTGTTTATTTAAAAAAATGAAATAAAGAATAAATACATTAAAAAGAACTTCTAAACTTCTAACACTTCTAAAGGACTTCTAAACACTATTGGAACTTTCTTAAATTTGAGTGTACATGAATTTTCATTAGGTCTGGTCTTTAAAATAAACTATGTGATTCCCTACAGGCCAATATTTGGCACTAATTAGGGCCACTTCACTACATTTTTCAATTAAGGAAGATAGCAATATCAAAAGAAGGGACAAAGTATGAGCAGGAGTACAGGTGTGAGATAGGATCTGTCTTAGTCTGTAAACTATACCTCCAAAATATATAATCTTTTGAAAGAGAAAGCTTTATTAAATTTTTAAAATAAAGTTTTAATTACGTATTATGAGCAAATCCTGAAATAGTCATATGTATCGCATAGTAATTCCCTCTCCAACACCTGTTTGTTGTAAAATAACCTTTGAGTTTGATCATTAGGGAAGGGGCTCTGTATTTGAAGCAGGAACTCTTATATGATTCCCAGATTCCCTGAAATTACTTGCCAAATTTTGCATTCATACAACTTTGTGTTGTTGTTGTTTTTCTGGGTAGATTGTCAATCTCTTCCAGCAGATTCTCCTCTGTAAATCTTAAAGTGTGTGGTTTGGAGATTGTGCATGGCCATGAGATTTTTAAGCGCCTTGTTACCACATCTAGGCCAGGCCACCAACTCTGCCTGTTCCTATGGTTACATTCTCATGTCTGCTCTACTACCCACCCCAGGAGACAGTGACTGAGAATCATTCACTGTTTCTCTTACCATTGCACTTATCTCTTATCACAGAAGGTACAGGTCACCAAACCTCCTCAACCAATTGAACTAACTCCCTCCTCTCAGAAAGATGTCTCCTCCAGATGCCATCAAAACAGAACAGTAGGTGTTAACCAGAGGCATTGTAGTTGTCAACAGACAGCACTGGTTCTCTTCCAGGTAGTTTTCTACGATCACAGGCTTTGTCTCATTTGATCCTCACTATAACTCCATGGGGTAGTTATTTTTATAACCATTTTACAGAGGAAGCATCTAAGTCTCAACACGGTTGTTAACTTGACCAGGTTTATACAACTGGTTCATTCAACAGGAAGTGATTGAAGGAGCATTTATATGTTGAGATCTATATTCTTAAAAGATGGCTGATATCTGTGTGGAAAATGGTTGGAGAGGCACAAGAGTAGGACTACAGAGGACAGCTTAGAGGCTATTGTACTACAGATAAGAGGTAATGTGGCTTGGACTAGAGGGTAGGCAAAGTCAAAGCAGAGATGAGGTAGACTAGACTTGGTATTAATTAAAGATGGTAGAGAGAGGTTGTAAAGATGACTCTCAGGTTTCTGATATGAGCAACTGGTTAGATAGTGGTGGTAACCAGCCACCAAGATGGCCCCAGCGATCCTTGTCTCCTGGTATTCACACTCTTGTGGAATACCCTTCTACAATGAATCATGGCTAGCCTCTATGACCAACAGATTACTGAGAAAGTGCCAGTGTTTGCCTTATGAGGCTGAGTCATGAAAGGCGTTATATCATCCTCCTTTTGGGTCACCTGCTCTGGAGGAAGCCAGCCACTACGTTATGAGGACACTCAAGCAGCTCTCTAGAGTCCTGTAAAGAAGTCCAGGTAGGGAGGAACTGAGGTCTTCTACCAATAGACAGCACCAACTTGCAAGCCATTTGAGTGAACCACCCTGGAAGGGGCATCTTCCATCCCCATGCAAGCCATGGAATGACTGAAGCCCTGGTCAACATCTTGTCTGCAAACTCGTGAGAGACTTTGCTAAGCTAATGCCAAATTCCTGATGCACAAGAACTCTGAGATAATAAATGTTTATTGTTGTTTAAAGCCCTTAGATTTTACAGTAAGTTGTTTCACAGCTAGAGATAAGTAATTCAACATTAGTGCTACGTTTGGGTTCTCTGAAGGAGGGGTGATGAGTTTGGTTTGGGCACATTTAGTTTAAGATGCCATCCAAGTGGAGCTATTGAGCAAACAGTTATACATGCATGTCTGAAGCTCAGAAGAAAGCTGAACTGGAGATTTAAATTTGGGAGTCCTTTAACATATGGATGGTATTTGAAACCAAGAAAGAGTGTGAAACCGAAGAGAAGAGAGCAAGAAAGGCTTCTGGGAGGAAGTGATAGCTGAGCTGAATGTGGACACATGACCAGGAGTTAGCCTGGGAAAGGAACTGAGGATCTGAACTGGGGAGAGGGTGGCAGGGAATTCCAGAGCCTGTAGGAAGTTAGGGTGTAATAAATTCTTGTGGATGGTGGTATCCTTTTAATTTGAGGCCATGTGCATTTCTAAGTATCTCCTGAGTAAATGATAAAGGCCATCCCCAGTGTGATGTTAAAGGATACTGAAACATAAAATATTTGTGGTCAAAAAAAGACACACATACTATGAAAGAGTCTGTTTTGCAGACGGATAAATTTGAATTATCAATAACTAAGGAATTATTAATATATTCTGTGCCTCCTCCAGCCCTCTTTCACAAGCCAAGTGGCTTGAGCAATATGTAGTCTACCCAGCTGACTCTTTTATTTCTCTCTGTGTCCTGGTTGCTACATTGAGTCTGTAAGTATAAATAAAGCTTTGATATTTATATATGGAATGATATATAAAAAGTGGCATTGGAAATACCTGGGAAGATTTTAGATATGAGCTATGTTACAAGAATCAAATAAGAAGTACAGAGGTAGTAATCAGGAAAAACATGTATAGATATTTACAGGCATTCCCTATTATTAGATTAGCCCAGATGGCAAGGGCTATGTACGCATAGTCCCTGCGTTCAGCAGAAAGGAGGGATATGTTTTCTTCTCTAGCCACAGACATGTGAGAAAAGATTAACTCAGCTACCTGACTTTTGAAATTTAATGGATGTATTTATGGAAGAATATTAGAGTTGACTGGTCTTGGTTCAAAAATGCTAAATTTCCTGAACCTGGACTATGTTTTCAAAAATTCAAGATGCATTTAGCAAAGCAAGGAAAAATAAATTCAGGCTGCTAGCTTGGCAGCTGGTCTGGATACAGTATTTTGCTCTGTTTACTCTGTCAGGAAGCCAGTTCCATTTGATTAAATTCTGAAATTAGAATGCATGCACTCTGGAAGATACCAAGCAGCTTCATGCTTTCACCCGTATGGAAAATGTGATTAAGGAAATGAACTCAACGGCTGTAGCATCAGAAGAGATCAATGCAATAGCTGTATTCAACTAGGCTCAATGGGCTAGACCTTTACTTTATTAAAATGGATGGCTTTAGCATAGAAACTGTGTCCACATCACAGAACTGCCATATTGCTCTGAACTCAGGCCGAGAAAGGAGCCAAGTGGAACTGCCATCAAATATTATGGCAGCAGTGCAAAATGCAGACCCACTCTCACATCACAGAGCTAAAATTTAGCCAAAAGGAGAGATAATTAAAGAATTTATATGCACAGTCTCCCCACATCAACATATTGGATTATTTTCAAAATTGCTGGTATGTCCTAATTTGGCAAGTTCTGCAAAATTCCCCCATAACAATCTTGAAATTCTCTGTGGGGTGGCAATATCTTTTGCTTTGCCTAAAATGAAGTAGACTATGAAAATAATTTATATGTGAAATGCTGTCCAATATAACAAGTTTGTCCACGCAAAAAAAAGAAAAACAAAAAACAAAACAAAAAACAGGTATTGTGTTCATTTGCAATTAATTGAGAGACAGTTAGGATTTTATTGGAAATCCAACTGTAATTGCCACGTCTTCACTTGGCCATATAGGTTTTGTTAGTAAGTTGAAAAAACTGAAATGGAATTGAGGTATTATCATTGTACCTGTGAAGCACAGGAGATGTAAAAGGAATGTGACCTAAGAGATGCTGAACCAGAGGACTGCTATTTAAGACTTTCTAGAACAGCAGTATATTGATATGGACACTGTGTTCCAGACTCTAATCTTTAGGCTTCATACATCAAGGAACTTTATGTAAGGACTTTCCAATGTAATCAGATCATCTGGAACTCTTTTCATGCTAACCAAACTCAAAAGAAGCTTACACATAAAGCAGAATGCCAATAATCATGGGGCTTGGAATGCTCAGATGGGCTGATGGTATAGACAAGCTAGATAGATGTTCGCTTGGTCAGTTTGGAGCTACAGCAAGGAAAGCCGACTCATCTCCCTTGTTAGTTTTATAATAATAAATATCCATCTCTATAGATTACATGCTGGTGTTCTCACTTTGGGGGATAGTCCTCCTTCAACAGGAGAAAATGTGGCAAATTCTTACTATTTGGGCTGCTTTTTAAGAAATACCATGAAAGGTATCCCTTCTGTTAATGCAATCTTTCTTTGATAGGGTTTAGCAGAATTAATATATTTGTTTTTAATCTAGACTATATTTTGTGCCAGGCTATGACCCCTATGTATCATCCATGAGTTTTGTGAAATGATCTACTAAGAGGACAATGAAAGAATTGATTGATTTATATTAAGTAGTTAAGAATATAAACATAACCAAGGCACCTGGGTGGCTTAGTTGGTTAAGCGTCGGACTCTTGGTTTCGGCTCGGGTCATAATCTCAGGGTCATGAGATCAAACCTCACATCAGGCTCTGAGCTCAGCACAGAGTCTGCTTGAGATTCTTTCTCTCCCTCCCCTCCTGCTCTGCTCCACCCCCTGCTCAAGCCCATGCATGTGTGCATGCTTTCTCTCTCTCAAATAAATAAATAAAATCTTTAAAAAATCAATATAACCTAATTGAAGTTGATATGATTAAAGAATAAAGAGAAACAATAATGGCATTATTAAAATATTTTACAGATGATTTAAATTTTAAAAAATTATAAAAAATGTATAATTGCTTTGTAAATTCAGAAAAATTTAATGAGCACATATTACGAATCACACAAAATGCCGTCACCCAAAAATAACATTTTGGCAAAATTACTTCCACTTTTTTCTTTTCTTTCTTTATTTATGCATGAGGGACAGAGAGAGAGAGAGAGAGAGAGAGAGGCAGAGACATAGGCAGGAGGAGAAGCAGGCTCCACGCAGGGAGCCCACACAAGGAGCCTAATATGGGACTCGATCCCAGGACTCTGGGATCATGCTCTGGGCCGAAGGCAGGCACTAAACTGCTGATCCACCCAGGCATCCCTACTTCTACTTTTTTCTATGCATATTTTGTTCATATAGGTCAGAGCATGTAACATATACGATTTTATATCATTTTTTCCAGATATGTTATTAGTACACAATATAAGACAAATAAATTCCCATGTTATTAAAACTTTCTATTTGAATGGCTACATGAGATGCCTTCTTAAATCAGGTATCGCAAGCGCTCATGGCTTCAGGGGCCTGGTGGGTAATTAAAATATGTGAAATAGGTAAAAAACAGAGGGTGGTAATGGTAACTAAAAATGTAGATCCCACCAAAAGGCATCCAAATTTAGTTTTATTGTTATTTTTTAATTTTTTTAAGATTTTATTTTGAGAGAGAGAGAAGGAGAGAAAGAGAGAGTGAGAGCAGGAAGAGAAGCAATGTGGGGCAGGGTGAACAAGCAGACTCTGTGATGAGCACGGAGCCCTATGTGGCTTGATCCCACAACCCAGAGATCACGACCTGAGCTGAAATCAAGAGTTGGATGCTGAACTGACTGAGCCACTCAGGTGTGCTAGTTTTATTTTTAAAGTGCTAGCAAATCTCCAAAAGTGGAGAAAATAAGCCACAGAACACGTGCAGTATAATACCATTTATCCTGTTTTAAAGCAGGTAAAACAATTCTATGTTCCACTGAGCAATACACTAGGGGTACATAGGTAATGAAAGTTGTTTTTAAAAATAGAGGAAGGAATGCAAAGTATCAAATTCAGGACTAATTACTCAGGAAGTAGTATAACATAAGATTATCAAAGGAAGGTAAACAGAAGGGATTTTATTTATTTATTTTTAATTTTTTTTAAAGATTTTATATTTTACCACTGAGCCACCCAGGCATCCGTTGAGGGGAGTTTAAATGTGGGGCAATATTTTATTTAAGTTGGATGGTAAGTACATGGGTATGGGTTGCATTTTACTTATTCTGTTTTTGTACAAATTAAATATTGTATAAGGCATCTTTTAAAGAAAAAAAACTGCAACTGTTAGCCAAAGGAAACCCCATGCTGGCTTTGGCCAAAGGTTGCCAGTTGGCTACCCTAGCATGGTAAGTAGTATAGCATAGTGACCAAGTGAATGGACTCTGAGGCCAGGCCATTGGCCAGGCCGTTTGCTAAAATTTGAATCCTCATTTCACCACTAAATGGTTTTGTACCCTTGGGCAGTTAATAAAATTCTTTGCAAACTAAGGCACACAGATCAAATCCAGCCCTTGGCCAATTTTTGCATAGCCCTCCAGCTAAGAACAGTTGTACATTTGTAAAAGATTTATTTATTTATTTCAGAGAGAGAGTGTGTGCTGGGCAGGAGGCAAAGTGTAGAGGGAGAGGGAGAGAATCTCAAGCAGACTCCCAGCTGAGCACCAAGCTGGAGAGAAGGCTCAATCTCAGGACCCTGAGATCATGGCTTGAGCCAAAACCAAGAGTTGGATGTTTAAACAACTGAGCCACCTCGGCACCCCATGTACATTTTTATTTTATTTTTTAAAATTAATTTTATTTATTTTTAATTTTTCCCCCATGTACATTTTTAAGTGGTTGGAGGAACTACTCTCAACCACTATTACTGAACCCTGAATGGTTTTGGAAATTAGCTTTTGCTGCAGGCTTGAAAATGTTTCTCAATGAATTAGATCTAAAGCTGTAGGGGATCCCTGGGTGGCTCAATGGTTTAGCACCTGTCTTCAGCCCAGGGCGTAATACTGGAGTCCCGGGATCGAGTCCCACGTCAGGCTCCCTGCATGGAGCCTGCTTCTCCCTCGCCTGTGTCTCTGCCTCTCTTTGTCTCTGTGTCTCTCATGAATAAATAAATAAAATCTTTTTTTTTTTAATAAATAAAATCTTTAAAAAATCTAAAGCTGTAAGGCAAAATAGCACTTACATACCAAATTTATACTGTGGTAATCTCAACTAGCATTTTTTGAATCACAAGCAATCTCAAGCTATTTTATATACTTCCTGTGCTGTTCAAAAATTAAGAAACAAGATCTCCATGACCACACAAATTTGTAGTAGATATATTTTTCTGAGTTCAAACTACAGTTCAACAGTGTCTTTTGGACCTGGATGTGAGTGCAAAAAACTTTCCTTATTTCAAAATCCATTCAACTGTGCAATTGCAGAGCTTCCACCTTCAGTTGGAAGCAATTAATCTGCAACATAATGACATATTAAAAGGCAAATATCAAGAGAAGGATTTAACAGAATTGCATAAATGCCTCCCAAGCAATGAATATGCTCAATGAAAACTATATACTCATGGACTGATACCAGATTTGGCAGTACCTATGAAAAGAAGATTTCAAAGACATTTTCAAAGATAAAATACATAAAATCTCACTAAAAATCAGCATTAACAAATGAGCATTTGCTATTGATTTTGATGATGGGAACATGAACTTCAAACTCCAGTAGAGTGAAATGTCCCCCTCACCACTTCCAAAAAAGAATTCCATCTTCTCCTTTATAAGCATCACCAAAAAAACGTATCAACTATTAGATTTGAAATTTATCAATACAAATTTTGTGGAACTTTGTTATCTCTCGTTTTATAAGTGCCTCAGTTCTGCTCCTTGGTCTGCAGGGTCTAAGGTATTTACTACCTGGCTCTTTACAGAAAAAAAGTTTGCTACCTCGAGTCACAGAATGATTGTAAGGAGTATTATTTACTCCTATAATCCTTAGGAAAGTGGTTAGTGGCAACCTGGTATAAAGTAAGCACTCATTCTTTTTTCTTCACTCATTGTCTATTTTGGACATATAAGCTGCTTCCATATTTTTAAAATTCTAAGTAGGGGCATTTTAAGGTGCATTAATTATTTATGTGCATATTTGTACACATCTTGGATTAGGACTTACCTTTAGGTTACCTTCCCAGAGGCAGATTGACTCCAAATTGAAGTAAAACCTTTAAACAAAGCTAATTTTGTCTTACTATAGTACTCTTATCGGCCCAGACAACTGGTAATTTTAGCCTTGAAGGGCCAACAATTTTTGCCCTTGCCTTTCTAGAATGCTCTACTTTTGGATTTTGATTCCAAGGGAGAGATAGCCTATGTGAAGTTCATTCATTCATGTAACAGGCATTCATTAAATATCTACTCTTTGGGTAATAGGTACAAATAAACATAAAAATAAATTTAGACATGTTGTCTGCTCTCAGGGAGCTTCAATGTAGTAGAGGAGATAAAACATGGATTATAAATCTATGCTTCTCCCCAAATACATGAATGGAGGAAGAGGGAGGGGGCTTTTTAAAAACTTACGTTTGATTTTTTTGGACTATTTTCTGTATTACTCTTAGAAAAATGCATCTATTTTAGAATGACAACATGCTAACTTAGCCACTGATATAAAATAAAAATTCATTTTGTACACTATCATTTTTTAAAGATTTTATTTATTTATTCATGAGAGACACACACAGAGAGAGGCAGAGACACAGACAGAGGGAGAAGCAGGTTCCATGCAGGAAGCCCGATGTAGGACTCAATGCCAGTTCTCCCTTGGCCAATGGCAGACGCTCAACCGCTGAGCCACCCAGGTATCCCTGTACACTAACATCTTTAATGACATGGACTGCTCTTGGGAAAACTTTGTCCCTGCTTCAAGGTAATTTCATTGATAGAGGTTTATGTTGGTTCTTGCTTCCATGATACGGTCTTTGTGACTCTAGGAACACACTGGACACTACTATAGATGCTAAGAATAAGGAGAATTTTGATATTCATTGGCTCAGACTTAAAATGATGTAACATTTATGTGAACAAGGTTCTCCTCCTGTCACACAAAGCACAATTAACTACACTATTTTCTCCCCCGCCCCCTTCTGACACATATACACTATTACTCAATCAAAGCCCTACTCCTGATGATCTCACAGTTAAACAGAAACGAAGTCACTCCCTTTGGGTCTTCCTTTTCTCATGTGCACTTTTACGCCAGACTTTTTGTTTCTTCATTTACAAATCTTAGCCTTTCCCTGAAGCTAAGAAATAGGTTTTAAAGGCATATTTAAGGCTGTATCATCATCTCCTAGGGATAGGTGCGCTGGAACAGCCTGTTTATACCTCATCATAATTGACAGCACCCTCTCCCACTCTCAAGTGTTCTGATTTGTACAGTAAGTACAGTCACCTCATTTTCTTGTTCTCCATTTCCAATGAGCAAGTTTCCACAAGTTAATTTTTTTTAAGTACAGGATTATAGGTTAAATAGAAGGTCTGACAGGACATCTATTTCATATTTGATAGAATTCAGCCTGTATCTGAGTTTTTTGGCTGAACTTATCTTACCTTGTGAGGTGTTATTTTTCACTATTAGGTATCTTTAAGTTTTATGAAATCCCTTCTTACCTTCAGCCTTAATTTTATTATTCTTCCCATTCTAAAACTCATAACATAGAGATTTGGGGTTCCTTTCTCAACTACAGGTTTTTGTAATGCCCAGTCCAAGGCATCCATCACTTGAGTCTTTTAGATATGTGATGTCCTTGGGAGAATTGAGAAAATAGTTACTCAAATTACTTTTTGTATTGCATGGTTCAAATGAGGAAACTGGGTTGCAAGGCTGCAAGGCTGTTATTTACTAGTTGTATGACCTTGAAGAGTTTACTTCATCTTTTTTGTGCTTTGGTTTCTGAGCAGTAGAATGAAATATGATACTCTCTAATGGGCCATAGTGAGAATTAAATGACATATATAAGCTCCACCAAAGCAGAGACATTATTGATCTTGTTCACTTTATTCTAAATGCCTAATACAGGTAATATCAGGCACAGAGTAAGTTCTAAGTATCTGAATAGTGAATAAAAGCTCTTACCACATTGCCTTACACATAGCATTCAATACAACATAGCTATTATCCTTTCAACCATTTTTCCTATGACCTGGTTTCCAGATTTCTCACCATATCAATCACTCTCTTATGGATGCGCTCTGATTTACCAACATTCTTCTTCAGAAGTGGTTCTAAAAATCCAATACTGCATGGTATGGGGTGATTCTGCTTTATCTGATCATAATTATAGATAAGAGTCCCCTGGGAAAAAGCTAGTCTACCTGCTTACATAGAGCTGGCACTTAAAAAATCCACTTTCTCCCAATACCACCCTTTTAACCTTAGGAAACATATAGTTAAGAGAATAAAAATATCATAAAATAAGGGGGGGGGGATGAGTGAGGTAAGAGAAGAACTAGGATAGCACAGTATTGTGGAAAGCCTTCGCAACCAGTATTTATCATCACTGCCCCTAATTAACAGTCTGTGGTGATCACCTACTGATTAGCCTGCCTACCTACAGTCCTTAACTGTAATTTATCCAGGGTGCTCACCGTTGGGAAGATCTTCAAATATCGCTCAATGGCTGAATGAGTAAAGATAAACAAGAACGTCTGAGGAAGATGCCAAAGTGAGCAGATGAACAGCTTCCTAACAGGAGACTGTGAAGCTAAAGTATCCACCATTGTTATTTTGGGACAGCAGACTAAGGAAACTGGGATTGAATGCTAATAATGAAATGACAAATAGAAATGTAAAATTCATTTGGAGGCTTTGGAAAAAAAAAAAAGTTAAATTGCTTTGATAATGTGAAGCAGCAGCAAGGTTGGGACGCCTGGGTGGCTCAGCGGTTGAGCATCTGCCCTTGGTCCGGGGCGTGATCCCGGGATCCAGGATCGAGTCCCACATCAGGCTCCTTGCATGGAGCCTGCTTCTCCCTCTGCCTGTGTCTCTGCCTCTCTGTTTCTTGTGAATAAATAAGTAAAAATCTTAAAATAAAAATTAAAAAAGCAGCAGCAAGGTTTAGGTTTGTTTTTGACTTCTGGTATGATTGCGATTGGGGTCGTATAAAATATTACTGAAGAAAAAAATGGGAGGGCGGTGGACAAGCCTTAAAGGCAAGATGATGGCATAAGCCTCAGGCCACATGGAAGGATAAGCCAGGGGAGTAAAAGGAAGCATTTCCTTTTCACCAATAAAAGTGAACCTAGTGAGAACGGTCTGGGGTAGAAGTGGGCAGTTCAGGAAGCTCCAATTACAAGTCTCAAAGCAGGAGCGTCGGCCAGGGTGGGGGTTAGAGGTGTGGGACGCGGGGAAGCGCCCCGCGGTCGGGAGGCGGTGCACCAAGGGTGAACAAACAAGCAAACAAACGCCTGCTGGCCTCTGGGGAGGGCGGCTCAGCTTTGTGACTAAGCAGGAGAAAAATCTCTTCTCCCTCCTTCCTGATCTCGTCACCCAGGCCGCCTCAACGCGGCACGGGGCAGGGAGTAAGGGCTTCCTCTGCGCCAAGCCGTTGGTAACTGGGCCCCTGCGTGTTTCCCCGTTGGGACGCAAACGCATCCCTCTGAAAAGACGACTGCCGAGGCCTGGGAGAGGGTTCGGGAGGCCTTGTTTGCGCGGGCCAGGGGGCGGGGGGTCGCATCAGGCCGGGAGGCGGGCCGCGAGCAGGCGGCGCCGCAGCACGGTCCGCAGCAGGTCCGGTTTCACCGCCGGGATCGGGTACGGCGCGCCTCGGGTCCGGCGGCTGCGGGCCCGCCCGTCAGGGTCCCGACCCTTGATAGGGCGCGTCGGGCGCTCGGGGCGCACGCTCGGCCGCCCCGCCTGCCGAGGAACGGGCCCCGGGAGCCTCGCCTCGGGCGCGGCGACGAGGAAGCCGTCTCCGGAGAACAGCGCCAGCGCCGCGGCGGACGGGCTGAGGTCGCCCGGGGGCGCGCGGGAGGCCACCCTGCTCCTTTGGTCGCCGGCCGACAGGGACACGGAGTTCACGGCCATCTTCAAACGCTGCCCGCAGGGTTTGTTACGTCCCTCGGTCACGGCGGCTCCCTCGCGGCTGCCCGCTTCAGTCCAGCCCGTCTCGGACGCCGCCACCGCCCACCAACGCGGCCATAACCGGAGCCGCGGCCGTGCGAGGAGCCGCCTCTCGCTGGCGCTCTCCTCGCGCGCCTGCGCATGCGCCTGCGCCTGCGCAGCACGTCGGCGCGCGTCGACGCCGGCCTGGGGCGAGCGTGATTGACGCTTACGTCGGCGACGCCCGGGAGGGCGAGGACGTGGGGTTTCCGAGAGTGCGCAGTGAGTGCGCCGGCGGCGACCCTTCGGCCTCGTGCGGGAGGGGGCGACGCTGACATGGGGGCGGCGGCGGCGGAGGCGGACCGCACGCTCTTTGTGGGCAACCTGGAGACGAAGGTGACCGAGGAGCTCCTCTTCGAGCTTTTCCACCAGGTGAGCGGACGACCGCACGCTTTTTCCTTCCGCTTTGGGAGTCCCCGGACGGCCCGGCCCGGCCCGACGGCCTTGCCCGCCTTCCTGGGGGAGGCGGGGCTGCGGGTCCGGGCGCCCGCCGGGAGGGCCGACTCGGCGGAGGGGGCGCCGGGAAACTGAGGCGCTCGCTGGGGCCGCTTTCAGGGCAGAACCCCGGTCAGTTCGCTCGGGGGGTGGTGGCGGTGGAGGCCCCCCCGGGATGCAGGCGCCCCCCAGGGATGCAGGCCTCCCCACAGGGATGCAGACACCCCCTCCATGCAGGCACCTCCCCCAGGGATGCAGACACCCCCTCCATGCAGGCACCTCCCCCAGGGTGCAGGCACACCCCCCATGCAGGCACCTCCCCCAGGGTGCAGGCACACCCCCCATGCAGGCACCTCCCCCAGGGTGCAGGCACACCCCCCATGCAGGCACCTCCCCCAGGGTGCAGGCACACCCCCCATGCAAGCACCTCCCCCAGGGTGCAGGCACACCCCCCATGCAGGCACCTCCCCCAGGGTGCAGGCACACCCCCCCATGCAAGCACCTCCCCCAGGGTGCAGGCACACCCCCCATGCAGGCACCTCCCCCAGGGTGCAGGCACACCCCCCATGCAGGCACCTCCCCCAGGGTGCAGGCACACCCCCCATGCAGGCACCCCCCCCCCCGGAGGCATTCCGGAGGTGAAGGTTCGAGGGTCTTGCGCGCGTGATGCGGGTGGGCTCCTGGCTGTGCGCTCCCCCTGTTCCTTCTGGGCTCATCTTCCTTCCCCAGCGGGCACTTTCTCTTCGGTGTATCTGATTGAGAGATGGTATTTCTACATGCTTAGTATCTGTTTTCTACTTAAGTTTTTTTTTTTTTTAACTTTAAATTTAAGATAGACTCTATTCTGTAGAGCAGGCTTGTGTCTCTGCACTAAAATCAGCCTTAAAAAGAATTAAAAATTCAGAGTATCTCGTTTCCGCCAGGTCTCTGACAGCTGGTAATATTTGGTGAATCGATGCAAAAGTGAATTTTTTTCTTTTTAGCCTAAGAAAACCAGTTTTTCTACCCCTGGATAAACGAGCCCCGCAGTGGGAAAATGATGGGTGTTGGTCGCCTTGCTAAAAAGTCATAAAGCGCTGTGAAATGTAAACTGAGGGGCTGTTTCCAGTTCCTTAAGGGCTTCCTTTTCCAGATAAATTAATCAAGTGGCCAGTCATATTTGTAGGATCTTTAACAGGTGGAATTCCCTTGGGTGTCTCCTTTTTAGACTTTTCCTGGTTCCATTTAGACATTTCCTGTATCTAAACGTCCTAAAATGTGAATATTTTTTTTGAAATTGCCTTAATTTCCAAACACTTTTTCTTTTCTTCTCTCTCTCTCACTCTTTTTTTTTTTTTTTGTCTGTAGGCTGGGCCTGTAGTAAAAGTGAAAATCCCAAAAGATAAGGATGGTAAACCAAAGCAGTTTGCATTTGTGAATTTCAAGCACGAAGTGTCTGTTCCTTATGCGATGAACCTACTTAATGGAATCAAACTTTTTGGGAGGCCCATCAAAATTCAGTTTAGATCAGGTAACTGTTCAGTGTTTTTGGGGGGGGGAGAAGGGTTTTTCGCAGCTTTGTTCTTAATTTTATGATTCAGTTTTGTTGGATGAAAATACCTTAAGATTTGTGGATACTAAGTTTTGTATGTCCCTGAAAGTAGGTCACATTGACTATAGATTTTTAAAGTCATCATTGTAAAATTGAGTTGAGGTTACGGAAAAGAACATAAACTTTGTCGTTGGAAAGACGGGTTTGAGTTCATGCTCTGAAGGCAGCAAGGATTGTTTTCTAAAAATACTTTTCCTGGTTGCTTTGTGATTTACATTTACAAATTTAGATTCTAGATTATGTGAAGATGAAACTTTCCACGTATGCAGTTAAAATTTAGTGTGGGGGTCATAATATTATGGCCAGGTTGGATATTTATCTGTTTGGATAGTGCTTATTTGGAACTCTCTGTTTTACGTATATCTGGTATCAAACATTTACAGTTTTACTCTGGAACAGTAAAGCGGTTTACTGAAATTTGATGTTTTCTCTTGTAGCTTCTTTCTACCTCTTTGGCAAGATTTGGGATAGGAGGGATAAAATTTCAACTTAAGT
The DNA here is from genome assembly GCF_018345385.1 of Vulpes lagopus. Lineage (NCBI taxonomy): Eukaryota > Metazoa > Chordata > Mammalia > Carnivora > Canidae > Vulpes > Vulpes lagopus. Next base: position 45,227,842 of record NC_054833.1, on the reverse strand, counting down.
TTTCTATCAAGGAAAATTTCTTGGAACGCCCGGGTGGCTCATTTAGTTCAGCGTATGCCTTCAGCTCAGGTCATGATCTCAAGGTTCTGGGATCAAGTTCTGCATCAAGCTTCCTGCTCAGCAGGGAGTGCTTTTCCCTCTGCCCTTCCCTCTGCCCTTCCTTCTGCTCATTCTCTCTCTCTCTCTCTCTCTCAGATAAGTTTAAAAAAAGAATAATTTCTCAAATTACTTCATTTTAGGAAGTAGCCATGCCTCACAGGATGTCAATTTGTTGTATCCCCAGCATCATCTTGGAAACTCAAGCCCTACCTCTACATCTCCCAGCAGGTAATATTTTGCACCTGTTATTAAAATCATTTATTGGAATTTTTATTTTTTAAGTAGTCTCAAAACATACTCAGTGATCTGTTTCTTTTTTAAAGCTTCTGCTTCTTTATTCTTTTATATTATTTGTATTTTGGATTCTAATTAGGTATCTATTTTAAGGGGACTATAGACATGTATAGTACTCCTAAGGTAGATATGTATGTATCTGTAATTATGTTCATTTGTGAAGACTTATGCCTGCAGCCTCATATTTTAGTATGTAACTGAAACACAATTTCCCAGAACATTCTTTAAGCTCTCTACTTTCAGTACTCTATATTCTATTTTATTTTTTTTAACTCGAATTAGTTTTGACCACTAACTGGTTGTTATTTGCAGTTTAAAAATATCTGTAGGTAAACAGACTAGTGGACTAAGTTTATAGTGTTGGATTCTAGGTCTGCCTCTCTGATTGTGTAATCTTGAAGTCTCATTTCTCTGATCCTGTCCTTCCATTTGTAAGGAAAAGCTGAGTTAAACACTCTCCATGGTCTCTTCCAGCTACTAAGGGTTAGAAAAAGTACCATGTTTATATTAAATAGTTTTATTTGCTTTGGGAAGGCTGGTATTTTATGAGAGAGATTTTTTTTTCCTGGTTTCTTCGTAGAGCTTCTTACCAGTCATAATGGGCTTATTCAAGAAAGAGTCAACAAATAATCTGTCACACGTTAGGTTCTCCACCAGGTCCTTTGCATTTATGCTCTTATTTCTCACATCAGTCTTAGGAGGTGTAGGGGTTATTGTTAGTTCCATCTTGTATGCGAAGAAAGTGAGGATTGGACATTAACTTGCCCATGTTTGAACTGCTCATGAGCAGTGGGTTGGGATTGAAACCCAGGCATTGTGACTGAGCCTCAGCCACTGTAATAGGCTGCCTAGTGAAGCTTAACCGTCTACAGGAAGACGTGTATATACTTTGTGACTACCTGTTTAATAAGTTCTCTAAAGAAAGCATAAAATGTGCTTGGAGAAAGGTTTAACAAGGAGGGATGATATAAATGAATGAGGAACTAAAAGAGGCCAGTGTGTCTAGGTCATAATGAAGGAAAAAAAAACGGAGAGTAGTAGATGATGTTGATAAAGTAGAAAGGTCTTTCTTACAGGCTATATTTAGGATCTGGGAATTTCCTCCTAAAAATAGTAGAAAGACATTTGAAATGTTTTCAGTAGGATACTAGCAGCACCAGGTTTGTATTTTATCAAATTGTTTGGTTGCTGTGGGAGAATGGATTGGAGAGGACAAGGCTGAAAATAGACCAGTTAGGAAGTTATTGGTAGCAAAGTATTGGTATCAGTAGCAAGACACAAGGAAGTTTCAGGGGTGAGGTTGTTGGTTTGGATTAGGGTGGTGCCAGGAACTGAAGTGAACTGGCTTCAATATGAAAAGATAACTGGAAAATAAAATTGCAAAAAAGAATAGTGTAAAAAGAGTACCACCTTACTAACCTTTGTTGCCAACTGAAATTGTATTTGAATACTTCTCATTGCATTTGGGACTTGAAGCATGTCAAACCACTTTTGTAGACGCTTTAAAGGTACCTCAGCTGGAGGAAAAAAGTTTACCTCTCTGGGAATTTCTTTGGAAAAATATATACAAGAAAATAATTTTTCTTTTTTAATATAAGGCTAGAATGTGCATCATTGTTTTCGTAGAAGGAAAATTTATAGTTTTTGCCCCTTTAACATATAGATGTCTAATCTGATTTAAGAAAACCCAAAATGGGAAGATACAAATCTTGAGACCAATCAATTAGTGATTTTGATTATAAGTATTTTAAAATAAAATGAAATTAAAACACTTGTTAAGGTGAATTTTTCTATAGAGCAAGCTACCTTTGTAGGAATTGAGGAATACGTTAGAATTCCTTAAAAATTAATATCCTTTTTGTGTTACAGAACTCTTAATTCCTTGCTCCCCCAGACCTGTTCCTCTTCCCTTTCAGAGTAAATGTCTACATAATTGCTCAAGCTAAAAATCCAGATTTGGCCCTTTATTTTTCTTTTTCCCTCATCTGTCATGTCTAATCGATCAAATCCTTTTCATTTTAGTTTTTTTTTTAATTAATTTTTTATTGGTGTTCAATTTACCAACATACAGAATAACACCCAGTGCTCATCCCGTCAAGTGTCCCCCTCAGTGCCCGTCACCCATTCACCCCCACCCCCCGCCCTCCTCCCCTTCCATCACCCCCAGTTCGTTTCCCAGAGTTAGGAGTCTTTATGTTTTGTCTCCCTTTCTGATATTTCCCACACATTTCTTCTCCCTTCCCTTATATTCCCTTTCACTATTATTTATATTCCCCAAATGAATGAGAACATACACTGTTTGTCCTTCTCTGATTGACTGACTTCTCTCCGATTGACTTACTTCTCATTTTAGTTTTCAACATAGGCCTCTGCACTAGCCCTGGATTGACAGGTTTTTTTTCCTATGAAGGGCCAGATGGGTAATGTTTCAGACTTGGGAGGACATATATTTTTTTTTTCCTCTGTCATTGTAACACCACACAGATGAAACAGACACAAGAGTATGTTACAAAAACTGGATTTGGCCCACAGGCTATATAGCTTGCTCACCCCTGTGCTAGTTCTTCCCTCAGCTGAAATGTTTTGTCTCCAGGTAATCTTGTTACTCAGTTTTCACTTCAAATGTGCATCCTTTGTAGAAAGATAATCCCCGACCAGACAGCGAGAGCTAAAATAGAACCCCTGTCCCGCTCATCTTACTTGCTTTTTAGTGGAGTATTCATTATATCACTTGTTATAAGGTAAAATTATTTTACTATCTGAATCTTCATCCATGAGAGCGATACTTTGTCTTTTTTGTTCATTCTAACCTTTGAGACTGTCTTGCTCATGATTGGTATGGAGTAAATATTTGTTAAATGAATGATTATTTGTTGGTTTTCTTATTTTTCATAGGTATGATAGGACTGTGGATAATATGACTCCATCAGCACAGATAATTCAGAGATCTTTCTCTTCTCCAGAAAATTTTCAGAGACAAGCAGTGGTAGGTTGATTTTTTTTTTCTTTTCTTTTCTTTCTTTTCTTTTTTCTTTTCTTTTCTTTTCTTTTCTTTTCTTTTCTTTTCTTTTCTTTTCTTTTCTTTTCTTCTCTTCTCTTCTCTTCTCTTCTCTTCTCTTCTCTTCTCTCTTTTTAAAAATAAAGTAATAATTCCTTTATTAAAGAAAAAAATGAGCAAATGTATTGTGCTGTTTTTAAACGTACAAACTATCCTCTTAGTAACCATGAAAAATACCGGTGCAATCTTCCATATATAGAATAATTTGTAAAGTATTACCTAAAATGCTTCATGAGGAGTAAATTCCCAAATTGTTGAATTTAAAACAAAGTAGACATTGATTAGCGTCTCCTTGTATTAGAACTAGGGTGAACCAAATGTCTAGACTAAGCCTTTAAGTAGCGCTCACACATACACACACACAGAGATGAAACCCTTACAAAAAAAAAATAGTTACAATGTTTTGAATATATGGTATATGTCAGGCAATATCACCTCAGAGTGTTATATATGTTACATTATTTATTCTTAAGGGTAACAGGGATATATGCGCTATTATAATATATAGCAATACGAAAATTGAGGATTTGGAAGATCATAAAATTAGCAAGTGGTGGGACTGAGATTACAAGTGCAGCCTGCCAAAATTTGAAACCATGCTTTGAACTGCTACACAGAAAATATAATGAGAAAGAGCAGCACAATAAAAAAAAAATAGAAAACCCAGAAAGTCATAATTAGGTAATTGAATAAAATATCTCATTTCAAAAAACCCACAAAGCTATATATGCTAACTATGCAGCCCAGTAGCATACAATGTACACTTGCAAATACAGCTCAGTTTATGAAGTTTTAAAATTTGTCACGAGAAGTCCTTGTCTTACAAAGACAAAAGCAGAAGTTCATAATTGCTTTTACCAGTAATTTATGTACTTGGTGGATTATAATATCAGCTTCTCAAAAATAGTCACTTTTTGATATGTTAAACCCTTACCGAAACGTTAGTTCTTGGAACACCCAGTCTAAATTTTTACCAGCCAATTAAAGCATCATGCAATGAACTTACGTCTTTCTTACAGCTAGAAAATAAAATTTGTCACTCATTTATTTTCCACTTTAAATAAACTCAAATATACTGCTTGGGACATATTTGTTGAGTCTAAAGGTCACTTATAGTTTAAATAATATCTATAGAGACTGCCCAAAAATGTTTATCAGAACTCAGCTGTCTTCCACTTGAGTTGCTAAAAAAAAAAAAAAACCAAAAACCAAAAACCCCCCAAACCTAGAATGTTCAGATGGGTGGCTCAGTTGGTTAAGCATCTGACTCTTGGTTTTGGCTCAGGTCATGATCTTGCAGTTGTGAAACTGAGCCCTATGTTGGGCTCTGTGCTCAGTGGAGAGTCTGCTTCAGATTCCCCCTCTCTCTCTGTCCTTCCACTTGCACATGCATGCACTCTCTCTCAAATAAAGAAATGTTTTAAAAAATGTTCACATACTTCTTAAGTAATGACCTAAGTCTTAGTTAAACTAGCATGATCTTTGTAGGTTGATAACTCATTTTGGTTTTCACTGGGGTGAAATGCATATTTAACAGATTGAAGATAAATAAAAGAACTGCATTTCACATTTGTATTTTTCTTCAGCTATTGTGTGTGCTTTAAAGATTGGAAATTTATTCTCTGATATTCTTGCAGCCTATGCTGAAGGGCTTCTTACCATACACTCTCTTTAATGGTTATAATGGTACTTGAATATATTGGAGTCTTTGACCAGTTTTCTCTTGATTGCCATTTTTTCTGTAATATGAGACTGTGCAACTAGGCTTAAAATTTTTGGTGTGTTTTACTGTTCCATGTCTATCTCCAGTCTCTCACTTTTTTTATTTTGTCACTTTCCTTTTTTTCTTGAATTCATTTCTTCTTTTTTTTTGCTCAAATCAGTCTTGCCTTGTGACTCCTCAGTCTTTTGAAGGTCTGCAAAATAAAGATGTGAGAGTGAAATAAAGTAAAATTGAGAGAGCAATATAAAGGGATGTCAGTTTTACATACATATAACATATTTTTCTATAGGCTATTTAAAAAAATTGTCACTGGCTAATACCTATCCATGAGCAGAATTTGGGGACCACTGGTCTAATCAGTTCGTACGTGTCTCTGTTTTCTCCTTGCTAGCCCATCTCACACACGATTTCAAAATGAATATTACAACCCTATTTCGCTTATATTCCTGGTAATTTGACTTTCCATCATTTGCAAGGTGAAGTCTGAATTCTCTAGCCTAGTTATGAGGTGCTCCCATCATCTGATGCCAATAAAGGTTTCCAGCCTATCTGTCCATTATCCACTGCTTATGAGATCTGTAATTAGAATTCTTGCTATTCTATGAACGCATTCTATTTCCTTGTTATATTTGTGCAATTTCCCTTCCTTGGTTATAATTCTTCCTCAAAATAGTCTATCCAAACTTTTAATACTTAGATAACATGCTACCTTCATGAAGCCTTTCCTAGTGATACTGAGCTCCTGGCTCTTTATGTGTCATCAGACAATGATTTACATTGTAATCATTTATGTGATCACTTCGACTCTAAGTTATATTCTTGAGGGCAAGGAGTAGTAGTTATGTACAAATATCTTATAGGTATACATTGTAATGAACAAAGCCATTGTATTTTTCTACTTCAAGTTCTCTTCAACCTAAGAGTAGGTTGCCAACCCAGATAGGCAAGAGTAGTTTTGCTTTTCCATCATTATCTGTTTGGTTCACTGTGACTAAGTATATATTGACTTTGATTCCTAGAAATATTTGCAGTTAACATTTCCTTCTTTTTCCCTTCATTTAGATGAACAGTGTTTTGAGACAGATGTCCTTTGGTGGGAAATTTGGTTCTCCACACCTGGATCCATCAGGATTTTCCCCATCACATAGTCACAGTTTCAACCAATCTTCAAGCTCCCAGTGGCGCCAAGATACACCATCATCACAGCGTAAAGGCAGACAGAATTCTCATCCCTATATACCAGATAGACATTATAGCCGAGAACAGCGTTACAGTGATCATGGGTCTGACCATCATTACAGAGGAAGCAGAGATGACTACTTCTATGAAGATAGAAATCCCGAAGGCTGGAGCCATGACTATGATAACAGAAGAGACAGTAACCGAGATGGAAAATGGCGTTCATCTCGACACTAAACAAGTATTAAAAGGACAATGTTGTTATAGGGTCATTCTAGGCCCTTTGGCTCATTTGGCCTGGAAATGTTTTGTTAAACTGTACAGAGCAGCTTTACAAGTTGCCACTTTTCTTTATCAAATTTTTAAAACCTATAGCTAGTCTAATACAGAAATAAGAGTTGTGGTTCCAATTTTATTACATTAATAACCTTTCACCTCAGGGTTTTATGAAGAGGAAAGGGTTTTATGCAAAAGAAAGTGCCACAATTCCTAATCATTTTAGACACTTGAGGAGGGGATGTATTATACTAGTTGTATTATAAAGCAAATATTTTAATTATCTGTTATCTTTTTGTATTGCAAGAAGTTTCTTGTTAGTGAATCAAATTTTGGTGTGTATAATAGAAAACATTCGAGTTCGGTAGTCTGAAATGACTATCAGTATTTTGTTAATAAGAAAATGTAATTTCAGTGATACAGTTTACTTAGAAAGCTTATTGGTAAAGTTTGGGGATAAATCATACTGGACTTAGAGAATTTTTAGTGTAAGTTCTGTGACATGGTCTTTTGAGTTTTACTCTAAGTGAACATAAAATTGTAAATTTATATATGCTATCTCATTCTAAAATTTTAGAATTTGCTCATTAAATCATTTTGATGTATAACTAAAGTCACTCAGGAAGTTAAATATTTCTAAATGTATTTTTTTATATTAAAAATACAGTGTTAATATAAATCCCCCTTTTTAGGAAGAACACAAATGTAAATTCGTAGTCGGATTAAAAATGGTAAAATGTTTTACTGAAAGTATGCTTTTTTGAGGGAAAAAAAAGGTTCATGAAGCCGTTAAGTGCTGCCTCTATCACTCACATTTTAAAAATGTTAACATTTTCAAAGTGCCCAGGACATGTGTACAAGGATACATTTTATTACGAAGCTCGTACAGGTTGTTTTTTGGTTTGAGCATTTGAAAGAATTTAGTCTTAAACGTTTTCTGACTTAAAAATTTTAAAATCTTGTTTAACAGAACTTTTGTGTATCAAGATGCAGTTTTCCTTTTGTTGTAGAACTTGTTTATAAAAAAAATCATTCCTTGAAAAATTTGGATCCTTTTTAGTATTAACTACAGCATTTGTACTCTGTTGCTTTTTAATATATTGAAAACATAAAATGAAGTGTGCCTTATTTTTTTTGACGTCACTAACTTTAGAGACATTGTATATAAAATTAGTCACATCTTTCCAGGGATTGTCAGTTGTCAAGAATGTCCCTTCCTAGAGCATCCTGAAATACTCCTTTTGTACATATCAAACTTAATATTTAGAATCAGATTTTCAGTGACATGGATTATAGTTCTGAGCATTATGAACTAATTACTGTCTTTGGTTTCTAGGAGTTCATGTACTCTCAGGCCTTCCCTGTTTTTAAATGCATGCATTTTTTTAGGTAAATGGAGCCATTTACTCAGCATGGAGAGCATTAGGATCAGAAGTTTCTGTTTGCTTTAGCAGTTTAATAGTAGAAGGATTTGTTTCTAATGAGCTTGTTCTCAGGTATCTTACTTTATATTTATTTGGTGGCTTTTCTAGAGATTCACAAAGATTAATTCTGCTCTATTGCAATTTATGTGGGTCGGATCTTTTCATACTGATTCATAGGAATTCCTGGTTCAGAATCATCTTTTGTTTTTTTAATGACTTGGGGCACACCCTTGTGAGGTTCCAATGAATCTTTTTCACTTCAATCTCGCCCTGTTGAAAGTAACCAAACTAATAAATGTACTGTGTAAAGGGATCAAACAAGACAGCCTCAACAAATTGAATATAGCTGGTGAGATAATTCACCTAGGTTTGGGAGCTGCAGTAGAAAGGAAGAGGTGCTTTTGTGGAGCACAGCTTCTCCCTGTGTGTTCCATGAACCACCACTCACTCTCACAAGGTGTTCTGCAGAATAAGCGTTCTCTAAGTGTTCAGTAAATGTGTACTACCTGACATGGGTGGCTTTCTCTTAGCAAGACTATAAACCTGACAACTACTGCAGTAATGAAATCTTTATGCTCAACCTAGTATTTTCCAAACTTACCTTTATTTGACCCTTTTGTACATGTTAAGATATTAAGACTGCATAAATCAACATTTTTGACACTTTGCTGTCATACTGTGTAGGTTCATATTTCCTCATGCTAACTGCCATCATCCTAGAAGGAGCAATCATTCTCAACAGGATTTATTATTCCAACAGCATTCAAATGTGCCAATTTATGCATTACAATACTACGCTATATTTCTCTTACCATAGCCTTCTAGTGCATTACAATTTTCTTACTTGTATCTCCAGGTAGCTCCATGAAGGCAGAAGCCATATCTTACCACTGAATTCCCAGTATCCAGTGCCTGGCACTACAGTAATACTTGGTAAATTTTTGATGGATAAGTGAAGGAACATTTGTCAAATAATTGAATAAAAAAAGGAGGCCTCAACATAGTTTTTTTTTTTTTTTTTTTTTTGGCCGTTTCCTAACCCTGAACCATCATTGCATTCTGTTATAAAAACTCTGTATTTATTGTGCCTTTAATAACAGTCTAGAATTAAATTCTTCAAAAATGTTAAGATTTGGATATTCATGAGGTTTTCCTTAAAATATTATCTTATTGGGATCCCTGGGTGGCGCAGCGGTTTGGCGCCTTCCTTTGGCCCAGGGCGCGATCCTGGAGACCCGGGATCGAATCCAATGTCGGGCTCCCGGTGCATGGAGCCTGCTTCTCCTCCCTCTGCCTGTGTCTCTGCCTCTCTCTCTCTCTCTGTGACTATCATAAATAAAATAAAATTCTTTTAAAAAAAAATTATCTTATTTGGTTTGGGAATTACAATTCTGCTAGTCTTATAGGAGTTGGTAATCAGCTTACCTTTTTTTTTTTTTTTTTTCTTTTTCTATGCCCTGGAAAGAAAATTGAATAATACAGGAAATATCTGTTAATTTAGGACTTGTTGAACTTAAAAAACTAAGTCTTAGAGGTAATTGATTTTTTCCTCTATTTTCTCTTATTAGCCATAAGGGAAACTATTCATGTTTTCTACTTTCTCGGCAATCAATTTGAGTAATTTATACCTTTAAAAATGCAACTATTTTCTTTATCTTTCCAAATTAATCAATAGACAGTTGTACATGATATTTCTTGTAATTTTTGAGAAACTACCTCCAGCTATAGTCAAGTTTTAGTTCCTGATATATTTTACTTTCCCTCCCACATTCTGGCCAGACTTGCTTGAGGCTGTGCTATTACACAGTTTACATTCATATATGTAAAAGCTCCATTGCATTGTTTTTTTAAACATTCTCTATTAAAGAGATTTAAATAAAAATCATATATTATTCCACTAGTTAACCATTTCTGGAGCTCTTTGTTCCTCTATGTAGATCCATTTATCCATCTGGTATTCTACTTGAAGTTTTTTTGGATATCTTGTACAAGTGCAGGCTTGCTGATGATGAATACTTTCTGCTTTTTGTCTGAAAGTATCTTTCACATTTGTTTTTGAAATATCTTTTTGTTGGGTATAGAATTCTAACTTGACAGGTGGTGGTGGTGGTGGTGGTGGTTTTTATTTTCAATATTTAAAAAATGTGGCTCCACTGTCGTCCTGCTTGCATTTTTTCCTATAAGAAATATGCTGTCAGGTGCCTAATGTGTCATTTTTCTCTAGCTGGTTTTTAGCAGTTGGATGATAATGTACCGTAGCACAGTTTTCTTCATGTTCCTTTTGCTTGAAGTTCATTGTGCTTTGTGGATCTGTGGGTTTATAATGTTTATCAAAATTGGAAAAATTTTGGCCATTATTAAAAAAAAAGACCCTCAAAACACTTTGTCCTAACTTTTCTCTTTGGAAACTCCAACTACACTTATATGAGACCCCTGATGTTTTTTTATCCTATCGCTCACTGGTGTTCTGTTTATTTATTTATTTTTTTTTTGTTCTGTTTATTTTTTAAATTATTTTTTCTCTCTGTGTTTCATTTTGGATAGTTGTGTTATGAAGTCTTCAAGCCCACTTTTCTTTTTCTGCAATGTCTAGTCAGCAATTAATTCCAATATAATCTTCGTCTTAGACATTATTTTTCTCTCTAGAAGTTTGATTTACATCAAACATTTTCTTCTTTTACTCTTTTTTCTTCAGCTCTATTGAGGTAGAGTTGACAAAATTATAAGCTATTTAAAGTATACAACATGATTTGATATACTTGTGAGAGGGTGCTCCCCCTACACACACCTTAATTAACACATGACTTGGATTTTTTGTATCTTCCCCATATTTACTTAAAATTTTCAACAAATAGACTAAAATTATAGTAATTTTTAATGTCCTTGTGTGCTAATTCTAATATTTTTGTCAGTTCTCAGTTGGTTTCTGTTGATTCACTCTCATTATTGGATATACTTTCCTGCTTCTTTGCATACCTTGTCATTTTGATTGAATGCTAGGCAATATGAATCTTATTCATATTGGATGCTTGATAGTTTGCATTTTTTTTTTTAAGATTCTATTTATTTATTCATGAGAGACACAGAGAGAGAGGCAGAGACACACAGGCAGATGAAACAGAAGGCGGCGTTAAACCGCTGAGCCACCAGGGCTGCCCGATAGTTTGCATTTCTATAAATATTCTTGAGCTTTGTTCTGGAACACACATAGGTGTAAACCGTTGTATCCAGGATATGATATAAAGTTTATGAGGCAGAATTTGAGAACTATTTAGGATTAACTCACCCCATTACTGAGGCAGAAGGCTTGAATGCTGTAACAGGTGCCTCACGAATTACGAGACTTCCAGTCTGACTAGTGGGAACAGATACTGATCCTGGTCCTATGTGAGTGCTAGTAGCAGCTCCTCTGATTCTTTGAGACAATTCTTTCCTCAGCCTTTGATAGTTTCTTCAAACCTATATGCTGCCTGTTACTCTCAAGAATACTGGAGGAAACTTGCAGATCTCTGAGAGTTTTCTCCTGGGCAGCTTAATCCTCTTCAGTCCTGTGTACTGGACATTCTAACTGCCGTGGTGTCCCCTCTTTCTCTGAGCTCCCCATCCCGTGGAGTTTGCTAGGCTCTGCCCCCCTGCCGCCAACCACACTGCAGGAAGATCCCCCCTCCACTACCACCCCCCCCCCCACCCCCCCCACCCCCGCCCTGAGCAGCAAGCTCACCTCATTTGTCTCCTGCTTCTCAGGATCACTGTCCTTTCTAGCTGGTGTCCATGGTCTTGTTTTGTGTTTTTTTCTATGTATTGGTTGTTTCGGGCAGGAGGGTAAATCCAGTCCTTGTTACTTCATCTTGACTGGAGATGGAAGGTAATTCCTGGGTTTTGACATGTAATGTCCTCGCCATTCTTCCTTTTAAATGGTCTGTATTTTTACGTTTGTTTTTTCTCTCTGGGTTATTTAGATCCTTTTTAAAAATTCTAAATGACTCCCCCGCGCCCCTTCTATTGTGACTTTTAATTTTATAGCCTGTGGACAGAGAATGTGGCCAATGTAATCTAAACTTGTAGAGATACAAACCAGATCACTAGATGATCACAAGCTTTTTCTAGGTTTCCTGGCAGGGAGCTGACTGGTTGACCTGTGGCCCAGACACACCTCCCCGGAGGCTGCCAAGGAGCTTCTGGGGCCGCACCCATTCTCCCTGGCTGACCTTTCTGTCTAGGAGTTCCATCCTGTACAGTGTGATGCCTGCAAGGTGTTTGTCGAAAGGTTTCTTTTCCTAATTTTTATGATGGTTCCATGCATGTTTGAAAAACATTCATTTTCTCTGTTTCAAAATTCTTTTACAAAATTATCTCTTACCTGACAAGATTTGTAAATCAAAATGTCAGAATGAGGAGTCATTTAAAAAAAAAAAGAAAATGTATGCATTTTAGTTTAATACACATAAATATCCATTCATTTGCCAGTCTTTTGATGTAGGGCCAAGGCCTTTTCCTTAATCTAGCTACACTAATAGGAGTTTAGTGGCCTTTCTCGTATAAATCACTGCCAGACTGCGTTGCTTATAATTTCCATTTGGGGTTTCTTTATGGTGGAATGCAAATCCAGAGAAACTTGTGAAATATTCACATTTTCTAGAATTCATATCCTTTTTTTTGTAGTTGTCTTGCTCATACTTAATCCGACAGCAAATCCTTATAGTGATTTATCCTTACTGAATCTTTACAATGTATTCAACTAGTTTTCTAGAAATTATTATTTTTAAAATTCATATTCATATTTCACATTCAGATTATTTGTTTATATAATATGTAGGCTAAGAATATGCATTAATGAGAACTAACATAAGCAGGTTTAGAACCACTTAAATAGTAAGAGCAAGAGTGGGTTGACCAGCACGTAGCCTGAAGTGTGTCCAGGACAAAGACATTTATTACTGAAAGAATAGAGATTATCAGTTAATCCAATAAATCAGTTATGTGGAATTCAAGGAGTTTAATGTGCTAACTTGGTAGATAAGTTCTGTTAATTATATGTTTTATGTCCTATATGTTTTTCTTGATCTCTTAGTTCTGAAAGAGATGATTTTAATTTATCATTTTCTCTGAGTAATAAGTACATCCTGAAGTTGGTGTATATCCTAGAGCTATGCTAGATGCAAAAAGAGGTATGACATTCCTTCACTGTGCACTGTAATGTTATCAAGGTAAATATCCTTGACCCGTGTTCATACTATTAACTAGATTCTATCCTGTTGTATATTGATATTTCACACCTTTATTTTTGTTAATATTGGTCTGCTTTGTCTTTGTCTATTTGTTAATTTTAATACCTCTATGTCACTTGAATTTAGGAATACCTCTTATAGTAAGGTATATTTTAATTTATTCCTACTTTACTTCCTTGCATATGTAGGTTTATAGGATTGATCATCTTTTCTTTTTTTTTTTCTCCCTTCTAGGACAGCATTTAATAACCCTAGATACATACTGGTATCACCTTTCAAAAAATGCTTTAATGCCTAAACTTTACCCCAGAATCTCAGGGGAGAAGAGTGGTATCAATATTTTTTTAGAAGTCAAATGTGCTATCCATTGTGCAATGGAGCCACCTTCAATATTTTTTTAAAGGAGTCTGGTATGCGGTCAGGATTGAAAACCATAGTGTCATTTTTTTTTCTATTCCTGCAGTGTATTCCTTTAAATTCTCATCCATCATCTTAAAGCTTTTAAAGCTTATAGTTTTTATCAGACAGAGACAGTTATAGCAGTCAAGGTAAACTCAGTGTAAAGTATAAGGGACTTGTAGGGATTTCGCCTGATGCAATTGTGATTGCAGTTGGAAAAATCTGTTGCCCTGCATCTGGTGTTGAGTCTGAAGTCATTAAGTTAGCCAGATCCACAGCTGGGAAGAAAAGCTGAACAAGAACTGGAGCAGGGACAAACTGGAAACTGCTAGAAAACCAACACAGAGCTTGCATCTGTCTCTCATTACTTCTGCCTTCAATGACTCGGACAATGCCTGCAGGTGCCGCTGGTGCTCTGGGCTACAGAGCTGCTCTTTTGTTTGGCCCAGGACTCAGAGAAGTTGGAGGACATGCAGTGGCGGGACCTGGAGGAGCCACATGCTGGGTTCCGCCTATGCCAACACGGCAAGCCAAGAGATCAGCAATAATGTGTGTGAGGTACTACAGTGCCTGGCACTCTGTGCTAATCTTCTGGAGTGTAAAATACATGACTGCTGTTTTCCTTATGATGTCCAGATCTCAAGTGAATTTCTCTTGTGGTCAAAACTGCATTGCAATTCTAACACCACCCAGAGTTAGGCCAAACATCACAAGTTAAGCCCTCACTTGAAATACCAGCTGCATGCTCAGGGATTCCTGGGCCACCCACACTTCTGACCAAGTGGCTACAAATTCAGGAATTCCCACTAATCCCTTGGGTTTGATAATTCACTGGAATGACTCACAGAACTCAGCTACAAGCTATGTTTATGATTACTGTTTTATTATAGCAAAAGGATACAAATCAAATGAGACAACAGAGGAGACACATAGGGTGAGGTCTGGAAGGGTCTGCAGATGCAGGGTTTCTGTGTCCTCTTGCCAGAGTCAGGATGCATCACCCTCCTGGCACATCAATGTGTGTTACCAATCAGGAAGCTTACCTGAGCTTTGTGTCCAGAGTTTTTACTGGGGTTTCACTATAGAGGTATGATTGATTGAACCCTGGCCATGTGATTGAACTCTCTCAGGAGTTTGGACTGGTATCAAGTGGCTCAAAGCCTCAACTCTAATCCCATGCTGATCTTTCCAGCATGGCCAGCCCCAATCCTGAAACTAGTATTAGAGATACTCTTCTCTTGGGAAATTCCAAGGAGTTAGAGACCTCCTCTCCAAGGGAGCAGGAACAAAGGTCAGTCAAAATCTTTACTACAGAACACCAACTCTAAATGGAACTAGACAGGGGAGGGAATTCTGGGACCATAGTTAAGTTGACACAGTGCAAAACCACCACAACAGGATTATGTCTGATACCCTTGCACCCTATCAAGAAGATACCTTTAGCATGCCTTCACTGTCTTTATATAAATATATAATATAAATATAAATATAAATATATATTTTATTCACTTGAGAGAGAAAAAGAGAGAGAAAGAGAATGTGCATGAGCTAGGGGTAGGGGCAGAGTGAGAGCGAGAAGCAGACTCCCTGCTGAGGAGTCCTCAATCCCAGGACCCTGAGAACCTGACCTGAGCTGAAGGCAATCTTTAACCATCTGAGCCACCCAGGCGCCCCATGTCCTCACTTTCTTTGCCACTTCTCACCCACAACAAGCATACAGACCACCTTCAATGCTTTATCACAATCACTTGGATTTTAGTTTCAGATTGCTATTAATATTTAAACATTTTATCTTCTTAGGGTGCCTGTGTGACTCAGTTGGTTCAACAACAGAAATCTGATCTCAGAGATCTCAAATCATGATCTCAGGGTGGTGAGATCAAGCCCTGCGTCAGGCTCCATACTGAGCATGGAGCCTGCTTAAGATTCTCTCTCTCCCTCTCCTAACCCTGACCCTAAATAACCCCAAAACTTAGTGTTAGGGCAGCCCCGGTGGCTCAGCGGTTTAACGTCACCTTCAGCCCGGGACTGGATCCTGGAGATCTGGGATCGAGTTACACATCGGGCTTCCTGCATGGAGCCTGCTTCTTTCCCTGCCTGTGTCTCTGCCTCTCTCTCTCTCTCTCTCTCTCTCGCTGTATCTCATGAATAAATAAATAAAATCTTAAAAAATAAAAAACAGTGTTAAAAAAGCAGTCATTTGGCTGGGGCTCAGCAGGGATGGCTCTTCTTTGCTTCGCATCACTGGGGTGACTCAATTTGAGGCTGGATGATCCATTTTCAAGTTGGATTGCTTATATGACTGTCAAGTTGGTGCTGGCTATTGGCTGAGCTCGGCTGAGAGCTCAGCCAGAGTTGTGAACTGGGTGGTTTGGTTCTTTTCCAAGTGGGCCTGCTGGGGCTTCCTTTCAGCATGGTGAATGTGTTCCAAGACTGGGGATCCCAAGAAAGCAAGGTGGGAGTACAAAGCATTTTATAATCTAGTTTGAGATTTCCTGTTCTTTTCTTTTTCTTTTTTATTTTGTGCAATGACACATATGGAACTAGAGGGCATTATGCTAAGCAAAATAAGTCAATCAGAGAAAGACAATTATTACATGATCTCACTTGTATGTGGAATTTAAGAAACAAAACAGAAGATCATAGGGGAAAGGAGGGGAAAATAAGACAAAATCAGAGAGGGAGATAAACCATAAGAGACTCTTAATCACAGGAAACAAACAGGGTTACTGGAGGGGAGAGGGGTGGGGAAATGGGGTAACTGAGTGATGGGAATTAAGGAGGGACGTGTAATGAGCACTGGGTGTTATATAAGATGATGAATCACTAAAAAAATTATTTACATTTCTCAAATGAGAAAAAAATATAATATCTAGCCTGATAAGTCACTTTTACTGTATTCTGCTGGTCAAAAAAGTTACAGTGGTCTACCCTAGTTCATGAAGAGGGGACACAGAATCCAATGATCAATGAGAGGAGGTTTTTCTTTTTCTTTCTTTTTTTTAAAAGATTCTATTTATTTAAGAGAGAGAGCTAGTGAGAGAGAGCACAAATGGTGGGGAGGGGCAGAGGGAAAGGGAGAAGTAGGCTTCTTGTTCAGCAGGAAGCCCAAAGTGGGGCTCCATCCCAGGACCTCGAGATCATGATCTGTGCAGAAGTCAGATGCTTAACCAACTGAGCCACCAGGTGCTCCAGTGAGAGGAGTTTCAAGATCATATTGTAAGAGAAGAATGTAGGACAGGAGCTACGGTTGTGACCATCTTTTAAAAAATTAAATCTGCCATACTGCTCTTCTAGGACCTAGATTCTGCACACAGCACAACTAAAAACAACTGTTGTTTTCTTTCTAGCAATTTTATTTCTAGTTTTACCCACTTAAATGCTTAATCCGTTTAGATTTTCTTTTGGTGTAAATTTTGAAGTCAAGAGCCAATTTATTTTTTTCTTGAGATAGCTGCCTAGTTGCTAACAAAAATTTATTATCAATCCATCTTTCATCACTCATATGAAATGGTGTCATTATATTCTAAGTTCCCCTTTGGATTATCTGTATCTGGGCTTAATATAATCTATAAATGTCTGGCTATACCTGCCCTAGAACCTAATTATTGCAGGACTAGTTTCTTCTACACCCACCTACCAGTCTTCTTTTTCAAAATTTTGCTGGGTAATTCTTTTTTTTAAAAAATTTTATTTATTTATCCATGAGAGATACAGAAAGAGAGGCAGAGACCTAGGAAGAGGGAGAAGCAGGTTCCCTACTGGTAGCTGGATGTGGGACTCCATCCCAGGATTCTGGGATCATGACCTGAGCCAAAGGCAGAGACTGAACTACTGAGTCACATAGGCATCTCTTGCTGGCTAATTCTTGCATGCTTATTTTCCTATGTGAATTTTTCTGTGTCAACTTAGCCTCTCTAGTTTTATTTTAAACCAGTCTATTGGTATTTCCATCAAAGTACTGATTATTAATTTTTTTATTATTAATTTTAAATCACTTTTATCATTAATAGGGTATTTTGACTACCTTCTATCAGCCAATTCCATTTCTTCATGAATTGTTCATATCCTTTGACCATTTTTCTACTAGGGTTTTGATTCTTCTGATCAATCTGTAAAAGCTCTTTGTATTTGGGCATATTAGAGCTTTGTTTGAAATGTTTCTTATAAATAATAATTTTCGCCAGTTACAGGAGTCCTCCCCCATTGTGGTTTTGTTTTCTCTGGTTTCAGTTGTCCACTGTCATCTTTGTTCAGAGAGCAGATTATCCTGTCTGGTCATCTGTCAGTAGTAGCTTAAGTCTAATGTCACAAAGCCTATGTCATCCCATTCCCTTCATTTCAGCACTAGACATCTTACCATTTTGCATCACAAGAAGGGTGAGTATAGTTACAATAAAATATTTTGAGAGCAAGAGAGAGAGACCACATGCACATAACTTTTATTACAGTATATTGTTATGATCTAGTATTTTTTATTTTATTTATTTATTATTCTATTGTTAATCTCTTACTGTGCTAATTTATCATAGGTGTGTATGTATAAGAAAAAAATAGTATATATAGGGTTAGGTACTCTCTGGTATCCACTGGGGGTCTTAGAACATGTCTCTTGCAGATAAAGGGAAACGGCAATAGTTAATTTTGCTTCTGATATTTTTTAAAGTACTGAAATAAAAAGTAAGTGTGTGTGTGTGCATGTGCACATGAGTAGGCATGGGGAGTGAAAGCTATCTTGTGTGGTTTCTTTTGTCATTTTGAGCAGATGTAAAAATGTAAATAGTCATATTTTTCAGGATTTTTTATGGCCTTGTTTTTCTATTTAAGTGTTTAACCCATTTAAAATTTATTTTAAGTATTGTGTGAAGTTCTGATCAAACCAGTTTCTTTGCCAGTCTATTTCTCCCAACACTATGAAACCAGTGCCTTTATTTAACTATTTTTTCAGAATTCAAAATATAATCAAGAAAACATAATTTTTCAGGTTGGAAGAAAAATTCAATTATGATTTTGACTATGATTGTATGAATCCCGGAAACTAATAACAGGCATTCAGGTTTGAATGTGAAATGACTCATTGCTGGAGTATAAGCACATCAAGTCACAGATTTGAGATCCTCTAGTATCTATTTTAAGATGGGCCTCCCTCCAAATTTGGCAGATCTGTAAGTTTAAATTAAAAAAAAATTAATTCCTATTCATAAAGAAATAATTCTATTAAAAATTTCTTATTGTGGTAAAATATATAAAATTTGGTATTTTAACCATTTTAAATTGTATGGGTCAGTGGCATTTAGTACATTCACATTGTGTAACCATCACTCTGTATTTCTAAAACTTTGTCACCGCAAACACACTCTGTACCTGCTAAGTAGTAACTTCCCGTTCTACTGCCCTTCCCACCCCCAACATTTCATTCAGCCCACAGACTTTCTGCCTCTATGAAATTGCCTTTTCTAGATATACAGGTGAAATCATGCATTATTTGACCTTTTATGTCTGGCTTATTTCATGTATCATAATGAAAGGAGTAGTTGTAGGAAGTAGTTGTTAAATTTTGTCAAATTTATTTGTTTATGAAAGAAGAACAAGATGCTTAGACAGTTTTCATTACTATCCCAAGGTCATATAGGTAAGTAGTGTCAGAATTTGAATATAGGTCTTTCTGACTCCTAGTACCTCATTTTACCCCCATCCCTGGTCCTCTGGTCATCTCAAGATGAAGTGTTTTGCTTTGGAAACCACTGTACAGATGGGGGGGAAAAAGTAAAAATAATTTATTAGTATTTTTATGTCTGTAATTTTTATTTTCATTTGTTTAAAAAGATTTTATTTATTTATTCATGAGAGACACAGAGGGAAAGGCAGAGACACAGGCGGAGGGAGAAGCAGGCTCCATGCAGGGAGCCCGATGCAGGACTCCATCCCAGGACCCCGGGATCACGACCTGAGCCGAAGGCAGACGCTCAACCACTGAGCCACCCAGGTGTTCCTCCATCTGTAATTTTAAAAATCCATACCTTTTCCTCTCAAAATGGAAATCAAAGACTACTTTGAGGTCAGTGCAGAATGAGAAGATAGGAATTGGATGGTGTCTTCCTTTTTGAATAGTTGGGATGAGTCATCAAAGTTTTCTCTAAAGTGAAGTACATATTTCTTGCTGCTTTTCACAGGAAGCGAAAGAGATACAATAAATTCCAAGAATGAAATAGTTATACTAAGGAGTTAGTAGAGTTTGCCTTTAAAGCAATGCTTACATTTAGCTGTATCAGTAATAAGTCTGTGAAATAAAATGAGATATGTGAAATTAGATGAAACAGAAATAGGTCATTAAAATTTTGGTTGTGGCCTGAGATGACTAAAATACAAAGGTGAATGATAAGCTCTGAAGAGAATCTAATTTCATGAACATACTTCTGGTGTATTAGTTCACTCTTAGTTTATTTGATGTCAAGGAAAATTCAAAAAATATGGAAAGCTAATTATGCCATTTTCCCAACAATTACTTTTCTGCATGAAGTTTTGTTGTTGGTGTTGCAAGATTTCTCCCCTTTCAAAATTACATTCTGAGTGCTGTTGTGCTCATTTAAAATTTAATGCAAGTGGTTGAAGATGGCACTTAATTTACCATGTAGAAATAGAATTACTGCTGTCAGCACTTATGTTTGAAAAATTTTGTCAGGACAATATAATTATTTTAAAAAACAATGTTCATTCAAAGGAGAAGATTTCATTTGTGAAAGTGATCATTCTAAAGCTTGTCCCAGCAGCTGTGCTTCTGTGGTTTATTCTCCTAGAACCAGGTATCTTTTCTCAATTTCATTGTTTTTTATCTCTTTCCCTTTATTTCTCCTAGAACCAGGTATCTTTTCTCAATTTCATTGTTTTTTATCTCTTTCCCTTTATTTCTCAAGGGTTTTTTTTTTTTTTTTTTTTTTTTTTATCAGTGGCAGTGTGGTTCTTAATGAACTTAATAAACTGATTTGCTCTTCCATTCTCTCCAAGGCATCAAGAAAGAACCTTTATGGCACACCTGGGTGGCTCAATGGTTGAGTATCTGCCTTTGGCTCAGGTCATGATCCCGGGTCCTGGGATTGAGTCCTCAATCCCACTCCCCAGAGGGAGCCTGCTTCTCCTTCTTCCTATGTCTCTGATGAATAAATAAATAAAATCTTTTTTTTTTTAAAGAAGAACCTTTATTACTCACTTTGTCAACTTGTAATTCTCTGATTTGTTTCTCAAGCTGCAGCAGAATTTTGTGTTTTTTTTTTAAAGATGATATTCATTTATTATTTGAGAGAGTATGTGCACACAAAAGTGGAGGCAGGGTGAGGGGAGGCAGGACGAATAGAGAGGGGAAGAGCAGAGGAAGAGGGAAAGGGACAAGCAGACTCCACGATCCATGCGGGGCTCAATCTCACAACCCTGAGATTATGGCCTGAGCTGAAAGCAAGAGTCAGACACCCAACTGACCGAGTCACCCAGAATTTTGTGTTCTTTTTTTTTTTTTTTTTTTTTAGATTTTATTTATTTATGTATGAGAGACAGAGGCAGAGACACAGGCAGAGGGAGAAGCAGGCTCCATGCAGGGAGTCCGACGTGGGACTCGATCCTGGGTCTCCAGGATCCTATCCTGGGCCAAAGGCGGGGCTAAACTGCTGAGCCACTGGGGCCACCCAGAATTTTGTGTTCTAATGACCAAAAACAATGACATCTTTCCAAACTCTTCCTGAGTTTGAGACTGATGACTTCATTCACATTTTTTCTTCCTTTATTTTCTGTAATGCTGCATTTTGTTAAAACGTTTCCTATTCTTACCATCTTGACCAACAGTTAATCTGTCTCTGATTTCCTTTCTTCACTCACCACTTAAATATAGGTAATCTCCAAAGCAAGTTCTGTAGGGGTTAGGAATTGAGTTAGGTTATCAAAAACAAAGGCTCAAAGATAGTAGTTTCACAAAGTAGAGATTTTTCTTTCACCCAAACCAAGTTTCTAGCTAGTATGGAAGCTCCCCTAAGTCACTATGCCTAGAGTGACCAAAATTGCTTCTATCTTCCTGCTTTAGCGTCCACACCACTAGTTCTATGTTCAAGATTGTATCATGGTACATGATAGATGCTAAGGCTTCAGCCACTGTGCTAAAATTCCAGGTAACAGGAAGGGCAAAGAACACTTCCAGTTAAGTCAATTCCTTTCAAGAAACCTTTTGGAAACCCAATCATATCATTGGCTAGAACTTAGTCACATGACTACAGCCAGCCACAAGGATGGCAAGTATTTTGCTAAAACTCAGAAATATGTCATGCCTGAAGAAAGAGATGTATTTGATAGTTAATGATCAGTCTTTGCCACAGTCTGTTTTCTCAGATGCTGGCTAGATGATCAGAAATGATCAAGAAATGGTGAGTGGGGTGGGTCTGTTATATACTAATGATGATTTACACTATTTATTAAGCACCTGCCCCATGCCAGGTATTAGAGTCACCTTGTTTAAGGAAATATTGGTAGCAATGAGCTGAGGTACGGTTTGAAATTCAGCTAGTTTGTCTCCAAAGCTTTTTTTTTATATTATACATTGCCTACACTGAATATTCATGTACATATACATATTCTTTTGTCCAGTAATTAGACTGCTCTAGCCTGATGTCATAATTTCCAGGAGTATTACACTGGACTATTCAGAATTATAGAGTTGTCTAAATTCGGTTGCAATGTTAATCGATTCAAGTTTGTAATCAAGACACCTAGAGATCTCCAGGTAAATTGGTAGTAGCACAGCACCAGGTGCAAGAGGCTAAATCTGAACAACCTGAGGGTGCCAATGAGAAACTGACGGACTCACACTTACCTCTCCGAGGCCCTCCACCTGAGTCACACAGGACCTCAGCTCTCCAAAGCCTCCTTCACAAGTACTTGCCGGACCTCTAAACAAGCCTAACCTCAGGACACTGCCTTTGTACGAGGTTGCCCTTGTCTGATTTCCTGTTTCAAACCTTGAAATGTTACTCCATGTTTTCATGGAGAAATTAGCAAGGCCAGGTGCAAGAGGCCAGAACTGTTAAGCCAGTGGCCCTTCTTCCACATGGAAGGCAAGTATGAGGAATGAGAAGAAATATTCCTCTTGATTCCCCACCCTTGCTCCTGCATTGCTTCGGTTTTGTCTTTTTAAAAATTTTGTTGGACTGGTGGAGAACTCAAGCAGTGTTGTGTGATACCATTATCATATGTACTTTTTATTGAAAAAGTTCTTCTGGAACACCTGCATCCTCTCTGTTCTCCATAGACTTTAGACACACATCCAGTAGGGACTAAGCCAGGAGACAGATCTA
Organism: Vulpes lagopus; assembly: GCF_018345385.1. Taxonomy (NCBI): domain Eukaryota; kingdom Metazoa; phylum Chordata; class Mammalia; order Carnivora; family Canidae; genus Vulpes; species Vulpes lagopus. The sequence continues at coordinate 45,204,830 of NC_054833.1, read as the reverse complement.
CTACATGATAGGTGCTGTGTTGTCAGAATTACCCTCTTCCTCCCTCTGACTTAGTCGGCTTCTGTGCTACACTATGCTTTGTTTCTGGCTGCTTCTTCCTTTAGTTGATTTCTCTCCCAGGATTTGTCCTACTCTTCCAAGAAACCTGCTTCTCATGGGCTTGCTTCACCAGTTTGTTCAATATGTGCCAACATGTATAAATCCAGCTGGGATTTTTTTTTTAATGTGTGAACTGGGCTTAAAAATTAGGTTTGCAAAAAATGAAGTTTGGAATGAGCCTATAGCAGTATTTTTTAGACAACTTGCAACCTTCTCTCCCATTGCTCCATCTATCCTCTCTATGTATATGACTTCCAAGTTCATGTCTCCATCTGTGCCCTCTTCCTAGCTGCCTGCTGGATACCTCTGTGTAGTTGTCTAACCTTTCCGAAGTGTGACTCCAACCATTCCAAAATTGAACTTTTCTTGTATTTGTTCTCTCCATTGGGTTTCTCTCTTATTTTAAAGACTAATCATTCTAGTTGCTTAGATTCAAGGTATTTTTTCTATATCAGTGAGGGTGACAAAACATGAGAGACACCTAACTGGGAAATGAGCAAGCGGTAATGGAAGGGGAGGTGGGCGGGGGGTTGGGGTGACTGGGTGATAGGCACTTGGCGGGATGAGCACTGGGTGTTATGCTATATGTTGGCAAATTGAACTCCAATAAAAAATTTTTTAAAAAGGATATTCTTTCTATCTAGGATAGGCTTACCATAATACCTGTTGTAAAAGTTACCTTTTATAAGAATTTAATTCAATTTCCATCCTCCTGTATTTCTTCAGACAAAATGAATCCTTTCCCCTATATTCCCATAGCACTCTCTAATCTCTAAAGCATTGGCACAACTCCCTTTATTAAATTTTGTATCTTCTGATTTGCTTACAGAAATAAATGAGCATATATTATATATTATATTAGATATTTTATATGTTTTTGTTTAGTCAGACAACCTATTTTATAGATGGAAAAATTAAAGCTGTTTCCTTATCTGCAAAAGAAAGAATTCTTTTTTTTAAAAAAATTATTTATTTATTCATGAGACACAGAGAGAGAGAGAGAGGCAGAGACACAGGCAGAGGGAGAAGCAGGCTTCATGCAGAGAGCCTGATTTGGGACTAGATCCTGGGTCTCCAGGACCACGCCCTGGACTGAAGGCGGTGCTAAACTGCTGAGCCACCCAGGCTGCCCAAAAAGAAAGAATTCTAAACCCAAAATGAACCATCTTATTCTTGGATGGTAAGACCATCTTAATATCTTAAATACCTACAGTGTCTGGTATAATAAATATCATCTTAATAAGTGTATTTTTGCTTTGATATTCTAGCATAGTGTTTGATATACACCAAGGATTCAGTGTTTGTTGAACTGAATCGAGATAAAATGCAATTCAAATGCCATGAAAGCCTTTATAGAGTGTCCATTTTGTGCAAGCTGTATTTTGAAGATTATGTTTGGCTTCTATTTTTACCACTTTTTTTTTTTTTACAGTGATAAAGGGTAAAGGCAAAAGATTTATCCTTTATTCCCTAGATCAGTAGAAGGAAGTAAATAACAGTTATCAGTAGTTATCTGCAGTAAACCTGATGTCAACATTTCTCAAGACAAAATTCCACAAAGCAGTTGAAAGGAAGAGATATTATCATCAACTGGTAAGTATTCATGAGGTACCTACTGCCTGTTTAAAGATATTTTATAAACTGTAGGACAGTTTACAGGTGTGAAGTAGTTTCATTACTTCGGTGACTACTAACTAGTACAGCTACTATTAAATGGCTTTGTGCTAGTCTTATGAAAATACAAAAATAAATGTGTTTGGGGACACCTGGGGGGCTCAGCGGTTGAGCGTCTGCCTTCGGCTCAGGGCATGATCCTGGAGTCCCAAGATTGAGTCCCACATCGGGCTTTCTGCATGGAGCCTGCTTCTCCCTCTCTGCCTGTGTCTCTGCCTCTCTCTCTCTCTCTCTCTCTCTCTCTGTGTGTGTGTGTGTGTCTCTCATGAATAAATAAATAAAATCTTAAAAAAATGTGTTTGGAAATTAAAGTCTAGTTTAATAGAATGGTGATAAAGCATATCAGATCAAGTTCACAACACAATTTTATTTTTTTCAATTTTAACGTTAGTTTTATAAACTCGCTGTCACAATTAACAGGATGAGCCAGGACTTCTAAGAGGGAGTAGTATAGGGAAGGACATTTTAAAAGGTAGGATTTGGAATGGTTCTAAAAGGGAACCAAGGGGAGTGGGGATAACCTCTGGATTATTGTATAGTCTTTGCTTAGGAAGTGAGAGAGCAAAGTAGGTCTGGGGAAGTCCTGGTAGGAAAGCTCAAGTAAAAATAAATAAATAAATAAATAAATAAATAAATAAATAAATAAATATATATATATATATTAAAAACCATGTCAGTATTCCCAATAGCCGAAGCAACCCAAGTGCCCATCAACTGATGACTGGAAAAACAAGATGGCATATTAATAAAAATATAATGAAATATTCAGCCTTAAAAAGGAAGATAATTCTGATGCATGCTATGACATGGATGAAATTTGAGGACATTGTGCTAAGTGAAATAAGCCAGACACAAAAGGACAAATATTGTAGGATTCCACTTATCTGAGGTACTTAGTGTAGTCAAATTCAGAGACAGAGGAAGAATGGCCAAGGGCTGGGTGAGGGGGTTGGGTGGGTGGGAACGGGAAATTAGTGTTTAATTAATATGTATTTTCAGTTTGAGAAGATGAGAAATTTCTGGAGATGCATGGCATTTATGGTTGCACAACAATGTAAATGCACTTAATGCCACTGTACTGCGCACTTAAAAGTGGTTAAAATGGGAAATTTTATTTTACTACAATTAAGAAAATCAAAGGAAAAGCAATGTAAAAAAATAATGATTTCCCAATTAGGGGAGTGTTTGTGTGGCCTTGGCCATGTTCTGCTAGAAACATTGTCATTGATTCTGTTGGAAACATCAAGGGCTGACTACCAGCAGTGCTGAGAAGCTAACTCAGAGCCCTGCTTATTCTTATTTAGACACTAAAAAGTCAAGATAAATGTGGAATGCTGTGTCTGAACACCTTTTATCTGATCTCTGCCCCCTGGGGTGACAATTGAAGCAGCTTCTCTGTGTCAGTGACTCACAAGGGCTCAGATTCTTTGAGTAAGAGATGTTCTATTGTCACTAAAATGACTTCAAACACCAAAGTTTATCATAGTCTGTGATATTAGAGAACAAGATTTCTTATCACTATAACCTTGTTAATTAACAAAAGCAATTTTTATGGGACCGGAACAGAATCGAAAAAACAAAGTATCTGACAGAGTGGTGTGGAAAAGACAAAGAAATGATTGAGCCCCCTGGGGGATGAGGCTGCTTGCAGATTCTAGCGTTTCATGTTCTTGTGTCTGTCCTCATATACATGGGGGGCGGGGGAGGAGGGGGAATCTGTGAATTTGGTGCATATGTTGCCATATGGTGCTTTGGGACCTTAATCTTTAAGATCACCAATGCAACGATATGACACACAAAACCCAACAACTGTTAAGTCTCCTTACATTATAGCACCATTTACCTAAAGTGTGTCTTTATCGTGATAAAGTACGTTACTATGAAAACCTAAGTTTGAAAGATGTCCACACATAATTTTAACTACACAGCATTTTAAAATTAAGGTCATACATTTTCAGGATATAAGTTCTTAAATCTAAATAGCATTTTCTAAGTTGTGATTTCTAAGAAAACAATGTTCCAGTAATAGCTTTGAAAGCAAAAGGTGTTCTGTGAAAATTTAAAGAACTAAGAACCCTTCAGAAGGATGATAAAAAGCCCAACTGATAAAAGTTTCTGCACTTCAATTGATTCTACTTTCTATGAATCAAGTTAAAAACTAAGGGGAAAAAAAGGAAGGAATGTAGACTTTTTATCTTCTAAAGTAGGCTACACATGAGTAAAAAGCTATAGCAAAACAATGTGACTCATCAGGCAATGCAGTTATAATGTATACAGACCGCGCACAATAAAAGGCTTTATGAAGTATGCAAGCTGTGCACCCCATTTCATGACCCTTCAAAGAGTTTCTATGTGCCCTGGCAGGTGGTGGGTTGGGTTACACCAAAGGAGTTGCAGGTGATACCCAGTATACTACACTGTCCTTACAACCCTGATTAGGCAACAAGTTTCTCTCTCACAAAACCAGCTCACCAGGTATGAATTACTATGCGATGGACCACAAGCTCTGTAATTAGTGGCAATACGGCTTTCAGAGAAAAAAGAAAAAAAATTGAGGGTGTCTTAATTCCAGGCGGAGGCCAATATGTGTGACAAAGTTGCAAGCTGCACGCGCATTTGCTACTGAATAGCCAAGATTTAAGAGACTCATGCAATTTGACACTACAGGGTCCGCTGGTTCTGCTGGTGGCTCTCTGGACTCCTGGAAATGATGGAAACAATAGTTACCTCTGACAGATACTTCGATCAAAAACCAAAGCCGATGACAGAGCGAACCAGCTGTTTTAGTTCATTTTAATTTGCTGCACAGGTTCCTTAGGAAAGGACGAGATTTAAACTCTGAGCACTTGAAAGGGTGACGCAGGAAGTCCTGCCCATGGACATCCTACAGCTGAGCTGATAACACAGACCACCTCCCTGCATCAGCAATAAGGAGCGACCCTTTGCCAAAGGAGGAAAGTCTTATTGAGCAGGTAACGTTCAATCCCCCCTAAAGGGATCTCACGCATCTCTAAGGGATCTGACAGCAGTCGACTTGGCCTTCTAGCCTAAAAAAGCAGCACACCGCAATCCTGCGGTGTGTCGACGAGGAAAATACTCAGTGTGGACCTGAGCTGCAGGTAAGTTAAAAAAAAAAAAAAAAAAAAAAAAAAAGGAGGGGGGAGCAAAAAGGGCAAGGATGTATTTGGAAAAAAAATAAATGACCCGTTCTTTTTTTTTTTTTTTTTTTTTTACCAAATAAAGTAGAAGCTTTCTTTCTCAACCAGGCGGTTTGCAACTAATCCAGAACTCAGGAAATAACTCTGCGAAACGAATAAACTTAAGTTCAGGAAAACATGCGCGTCCAGTAACATCCGAAAACACGTGGCGGGGGTGGGGAAAGCGGTCGGAACACCGCGCGAGACTCCAAATCCCATGACCCCATTCGGCAGGTGAGCCGGGCTGTGCAGGGCCCGCCGGCGCACGGGATGCTGGGGCTTGTGGTTTGGGCTCCTGCGCCTCCCCGCGGGTTTGCGACGTTTAGCGACCATCGCGCCTGCGCCCGCGCCCGCGCCGGCTGGGAGGCTGCGAGGCTGGGAGGCTGCGAGGCTGCGAGGCTGGGGCCGCGGCGGCTCGCGCCGGGTGATGCTAGGCGGCTCCCTGGGCTCCAGGCTGTTGCGAGGTGTGGGTGGGAGCCGCGGGCGGTTCGGGTCGCGAGGTGTCCGCGAAGGTGGCGCAGCCATGGCGGCAGGGGAGAGCATGGCTCAGCGGATGGTCTGGGTGGACCTGGAGGTGAGTGCGGCGGGCGGGGGCGGGGGCGGGGGCGGCGGGCCGGGCCGTGCGCTTGCTTTCCCGAGGGGACGGCTCCTCCGTAGGGCTCCCCCGCCCGGGCGCCGCCCTCCCCCCCCCCCCCCCGCCGTGGCCGCTCGGGGCTCAGGTCCCCGGGCTGGACCCCGGCCCCCCTCCCGCCCCGCCCCCGCCCTTCCGCAGCCTCCCGGGACCCGGGCTTGGTTTAGCTGGACGGGACTCCCGAGATGACTCAGCCTTACCCCTTCTCCCACAAACGACAAAACTGAGGCCCGGAGAGAGGATGGAGCTCCTTCAAGGTCACGCTGTTAGGTCCTGAGCTGGGGCTAGAACCCAGTTCTGATCCCTTTGGGGTTTCCATCCTCCTGCCGAAGCCTCCCCCCCCCGCCCCCCTCGGTTGAGCCTCAGTTTCCTTGCCTAGGAAATGGGGGTAACAGCAGTGCTTTCTACACTCGATGGTGATGGAGATCAAGGCGCGTCATTGACACGAAAACTTTGTGAACTGCGGGGATGTAGTGATGGGACTTGTCTAACTCTTACCAAATTGAATGCTGTCAGCACTCGATTTTGCTGACTTTGCATCCGTCCCACAGTAGAACCGGGGTGCCGGACATGTAGCAGGCCTTTGGTAAATATTTATGGAATAAATGACTCATGTTTAGTGCCTCGGGGGCTTGCCAGAGAAGCATTATTGTCTCTTTTATCCTGGCAATGGGATATAAATGGAATATGCTTGAGGGAATCACTGTTAAATGAAATTGAGAAAAATAGACCGGAAAGATGGTTTTGTGTGTTTCATATTTGTTTTTGATTGCAGATGACAGGATTGGACATTGAGAAGGACCAGATTATTGAGATGGCCTGTCTGATAACTGACTCTGATCTCAACATTTTGGCTGAAGTAGGTGATGCCGTGTAATCCAGTCATACTGTTTATAGAGTGTGTTAGAAACCTAAATCCTTTCTTCCCCCATCTCTTTATTTAAAAAAAAAAAAAAATAGAACTGAGGTACATATAGGTTAATATGCTAGGTCATAGTAGGGTTACTTCTGGATCCAAAGTAGTCCATCTCACAATCTGGTTATTTTTCAATAATCCATGCCCAAAGTGACAGAAACGTATATGCTCTGGTGTACTGAGACCTTACTGTGTGCTGCACACGGTTCTAAGTGCTTCACATCTCTACTCTCAGTCTTCACGACAACTATAAGGTAGGTAGTTAATACTCATTTTATAGAGGAGGACATTTTGGCACAGAGGTATTGGGTAATTTGCACAGGGCCACCTGGCTCATTACTGGGGGAGTCAGGAATTTATCCCAGCAGTTTGAGTAAAGTATTTCTAACCGATAAGACAACTAGCTATTGTATCAGGGTTAGTGACTCATGCCAGAATTATATTGTCACCTTATTTAAACCTGTATTGTCACCTTAATTTTCACTTGACTCTCTGTCCAGTTTCTGCCTTCTCAACGAGGATGTGTGCTTGTCTAGATCTATAGTAAGACTTTGGAATTCCTGTTGATAAAGAATTAGAATAGTCTCTTGTTGATATATTGGGCGTGGTTAAGGTTTTAACATGCTGCTTTTAACTGAAGCATTAAGCAGACTAGCACACCTGTTGCCTTTTGGACACTTAAGAGGCATTTGAGAAGTGTGCGAGGGCATCTGATTGGTAGTGGGCCTGGAATTGGTCCCTGGTCTCATATTGTCAGCATTTTCAGAGGCCCTAAGGAACTCCAGAATAGGAACACAGTAGGAATGTTTGTAGGAAAAGGTTAGTCCTGTTAGAATCAGTTCCCAGAGAGCAGGAATGATGTGCTCCCTACATCAAGTGGATTTCATAAATCTACAGTAGGACTTCCACTTAGTAGGTAAGGGATGGGAGAAGGCCTGTATAGATGAATTGCTACTTTTGTGGAGTACCAGGCATACATCCTGGAGTTACCACTTGCTGCATCAGCTGTAGGAAAATCATGAGACTTGGTGTTTCTCATTGTAACAAGTAGCTCCTGTGGTTTTTTTTTTTTTTTTTTTTTTTTTTTTTTAGCTTTATATAAATAAAGTTCTGCGTTTTAGGTTTGGTTGTTTTTTTCCTGTCACTTGGAATTTACTGCGGATGAATAGTGAAGAGAAGTGTCTTTATTTTGTGAGCCCTACTTACCCTTGGCTGAAGAAGAGTTTTTCCTTTAGACTGTTGATATAATGTGAAATACTGACAGTTTAATGGACCAGTTAGTTAATATGTACCCTGGAGGAAATTTGGGTCTGTATTCACACAGCTGCAGATGAGTGTAGCATTTGTAAATAGACTCAGTCAGATGAGGATAAGAATGTTTAAAAAAAAAAAAAATGCTCAGGGGCTGTTGGCACTAAAGTGTCATTTCTGTGGAAAATATGTTTTATTCTTGTGTATGAGTCTGAGGAAAATGTTTTATGCTGGTAGAAGAACAAACATACTACCCTGAAATTTTTTCTGTAGGTAGCTTAGTGTGCCAAACTGGGACCTAGAATAAGTTAGATTGCCTTAGATTAATAGTTTGCTTTTCCCATCATAGTTTGTTAAAAACGGTTTTTTGTTGCTTTTTTTTTTTTTTCCCCAATATGAAGTTTTTGGTTTTTTAAAAAGCATGTCATCAGAGCAAGTTTTTTGCTTCTTAAGAGATTGCCTTGACCAGTTTTCTTATTTGGCTGAAATTCCTTGTTAGTTGTAAGATGTCAGATAGTCAAATTCGAGCCATCTCTCTCAGGGATCACAAACTATTTTTACCAGCTTAGTAGGAATAATGCCTTGAATTCATAAAGTACTTTTCTTCCAAAAAGTTCAAAGAACTTTGATGTCTGTAATTTCTTTTATCTTGTTAAACATCCCGTTGAGGAAAGGGGGGCGGTTTGTTATCGCTATCATACAGGAGAAACTATGCCCAAGATGACTTGTTTTAATGCCACCGGTCAGGCTTCTGTTATTGCTGGGACTCTGCCTAAGACACTCATAAGTTCTGTGTTCTGTTAAATGGAACAGAGAATTTGGGACCACGTGTTGCTTTTTTTTCCCCCCCAAATGTTGCCAGTTATTTTTTTTTAAGACTTTTAAAAAATGTATTTATTTTTTAAGATTTTATTTATTCATGAGAGACACAGAAGGAGAGAGAAAGAGAGAGGCAGAGACACAGGCAGAGGGAGAAGCAGGCTGCATGCAGGGAGCCCAGTGTGGGACTCGATCCAAGTCTTCCAGGATCAGGCCCTGGGCTGAAGGCGGTGCTAAACTGCTGAGCCACCCGGGCTGCCCACCAGTTACCTTTTTAACTTTTTGATCTAAAAGTGCCATTAAAATTAAGCAGTATAACTTTATCCGAACTCTATTTGTATTTTGCCCTGTTCTGCTGCTGCATCCTATTCCCCAAAACTTGTATATTTTCTTGGCATTTTGTATGCATGTATAAATGTATGTGTTTCTTTTTTTTTTTTTTAACATGTGTACATGAAATCACATGCACGTATATACTGTTCTGCAATTTGCTTTTTTCACTTGGCAATATAGACACTTTCCAAAATGAACTCCTAATTAGAGGCTGGCAAACAGTTTCTAAAAAAAGACTGAATGGTAAATATTTTAGGCTTGGAGTGCCACATACTACCTATCACATGTTTGTTTGTTTTACAACTCTGTGCAAATGTAAAAATAATTCTTAGCTTACTGATAGTAAAAAACAAAAAAAGCAAAAATATACAAAGGCTGGGGCTATGGTTTGCTGACCCTTGATAGACTACCAGTGTCCTCTATTAATAGGCATTTCACTTTTCAGAGGTGTGTATGTGTGTGTGTGTTCAGTCATTTTTGTCATTGTAAACAGTGCTGGAATGAATAAGGACTACTTAGATAAAGGGCCCTCATCTCTTTCTCTGCCATCTATATATTTAATCCTGACAGCAGCGTAAACTTTACCTCAGAAACCACGGTTATCCCTGTCGATTCTGGATGACTAATGGCTTTTCCCATCCACAGGGTCCTAACCTGATTATAAAACAGCCAGATGAGTTACTGGACAGCATGTCAGATTGGTGTAAGGAGCATCATGGGAAGGTAACATTACCAAATAACAGGAGTGCTGCTATGGGGATCAGTAACAAGCGTGTTGCTCCCACATCTGAATCCTATACCATTGTTGGATGGGATTTTAAAAAGGGTTAGAGGAAGATTGCTTGGCGAGCCTGGGAGACTGCTTGCTTGTTTACCTGTCATCTTTGGGACCTCTCGAGATCATCTCCTCGTGAATGTTCTCTTTTTTCCTCTCCTGCATTCAGTCTGTCGCGAACGCATTGTGGATTGTCAAGCATTGCTCAAATCAGTCTTTTGGATAAGGTTAGACATCAACTTTCAGAGAAGGGGGCGTGCTGCTCACCTGTTAATAGTTGTTTCATCCCAGAGCTTATATCCTTGGACTTTGAGCACCATCTTTTTTGACTGTGTGGAAATGCTATTAACAATCAGGAACATAGCTTATATGACCTGGATTCTTTAAGAAAAAAAAAAAAAATCAGTGCAAAGATGGCAGTTTCAGTTTGAACTTGTGCTTTATAAATGGTCCATCTATGGTTATATTTGCCCATTTTAGAAGTGAAGTTTCATTTCTGGATGCCTTTGAAAACTGACTTGATGTGTTTCTGGTGGGGGCTGGGGATTCTCTCTTGCAGTCTGGTCTAACCAAGGCAGTGAAGGAGAGTACAATGACATTGCAGCAGGCAGAGTATGAATTTCTGTCCTTTGTACGACAGCAGACTCCTCCGGGGCTCTGTCCACTTGCAGGTAAAATCCAATCCTATGTATACCTTGTAGATAGTCTTCCATTGTAGTGGTTCAAGAGACTGCAGTTCCAGAAAGATCAGCTAAGACCATCATGCCTTTCACTTACCCTGATTTGGATTATACATCTTAATTTTGCGTTCACGTTTCTTTGTGTAATTTGTAACATGAGTATTGGGGAAATGCCCTGAAACCCGACATGGGATCTGGGGTACATAGACTCACTCAATAATATTTCCTCTCCTATTTTTATCATGGAAGAATTTCACATGTACAGGAGAGTTGGATTTAGTAACGGTTACCCTTGCGCCATGTTTGTTTTCCCTCTGGTTTTTTTTTGTTTGTTTGTTTGTTTGACATTTGAAAGTAAATTGCAAGCGTTTTGATGTCTCATTCCTAAGTACTTCATCAAGCATTTCCTCAGAGTAAGGACATGTTCTTATGTAGCCACAATATCAATATCATTTTTAAGGTAGTTAAAAATAATTCAGTAATACCGTTTGAGATCTGGTCCACATGCAAAATGTCTAATTGTTTTTGAACCAGGACTCAATCAAGACTCATGCATTTTACTTGGTTATGTCTCTTCAGTCTCTTAATCTAAAATGTCCACCTGTTTTTATTTTTTAAATTTTTTTCCTGTGTAACATTGACTTCTTAAAGAAACCAGGCTGGTTCTACTAGGATTTTGAAAGTCCTGCCATTGTCAGGGAAAAGTTAATGATCTCTGGAGGTGTATTTGTATTTGTATATGTAATTGATGTGATAACTTACACTTTCCTTAAATTTCACTTAAAAGAAAAAGTTTGACTTTACCTACTAGAGCATATATTGTGTATATATTTTCCCTCTAGCTAGTGTGGCTGGTGTCTGTTTAAAGTACTTATTTGAAATTTAGTGTTTTTTATATAAATTACTGTATGGAAACATGAATATGGATATGATTTGTTAAAATTGGAATGTGAATAAAGGTTTATTTACTTAATGTGGTTCAGTTAAGTTTTTAGCGTTAATAGTGTGGATTTCATGACACTGGGAGAAAATTTGCACATCTGGTATGATCTGAAAAAGTAACAAATAGATTTGTGCATTATTTTAAGTATGTGGAATGATAGATTTATCCTTTTGTCCATAGAGAGGCTGTTTATAAATGTATTATGAGCTAGACTGACTAAATACTCAGAAGTCCGTACTTGTAACCAAATCAGATGCACTCAAACCTGATTTAAAAGTTCTGGGATGCTTTTAGGAATTATCTGAATTAAAAAAAAAAAAAGAATCATCTCCATTTCCATACCAGTTAATGAATTTTTATATCCTGTTGTATATTGCTAGAAATACACAGATGCGGTATGCTTCGTGTCTTTCTAGGAAATTCAGTTCATGCAGATAAGAAGTTTCTTGACAAATACATGCCCCAGTTCATGAAACATCTTCATTATAGAATAATTGATGTGAGCACTGTTAAAGAACTGTGCAGGTAAGGGCTATATTTAGGACACATTAAATTGCCTCATTTAGCATGTTTTAATTGGGAATTTGTGGAAAGTAATTGAATAGAACTGTAGAACTGAGGGTGCCCAGTGGGTGAGTAACTTCATCCCTTTCTCACTTGGACAGGTCATTAATTAATTCTGGACCAGTGAGAAATGGGGGAAACAATGTCAAAAATCTTTTGTATAAATTTCATTAGTCCAGAAAGTTTATTGAGCACCACTCTGTGCCAGGCATTGGCCTATGTGCTGGAAACATGACAGATGAAAAGCCTTAAAATGGCGTAGAAACTAGTGGGGTGACAGATGTGTAAAAAACACACCTGACACATATACTGTGTCATGACTTCTGTAATGGAAATGTGCATATTGAATATTGAAAGCACCCAAGGGGAAAGGCACCCCTCCCTAAATGTTGGAGGGAGGAATGGGAAATTGGGGAGAGCTTTACATAGGAAATTTAAGTTGAGATTTGAAGAGGAGTAGATGTTTTCCTGCCATTTAAGTAAAGAGGGAGGGAGGATTCCAGAGAACGGGCAGAAGGATGAAGAAATGAGGGCTCAGGAGGATAAGGGGATTAAATAGTTCATCAATGTGGGAGTTCCAAGCACACAGTTTGGAAAAGGTGGGATCTGAGGCCAAATGGCATAGGGCTTGTGTGGTGGGCTGAGATGGTTAATGTAAGGGATAGGTTCCTTTAAAAAAGTGTAAGTAGAAGGAGTAGATAGGATTAGATCATTCGAATTATAAGGTGGCAAGAAAAGAGGGAGGTAAGAAAGGAGACTTTTGCCTTATTGGAGAGAGAAGAATGAGCTAGGGACATGGCACTTGGGTTGCAGAGAAGGATGCAGAGAACGTCCCATCTGAGAATGTCACTTGGCATGGTAGGGAAAGAAAAGCTCTAAAGCAATTCTAGTGTTTCTGTTTTGCACAGTTAGGTAGATGATGAATCTATTGAAAGATAAAGGGGGAAATAGGAGCAAAAGCAGATTTGGTGGATGGGAGAAGGGAGGTCTTGAGGATAGTGTGGTTTTATAAATGTTGATTAGAAGTGTCCGATGGATCTGTAGGTGGAGAGGTCTAGCAGGTGGTTGCCTGTCCGTGACAAACGAGGAGAGGGCTGGAATGGAATGGATCTAGGAATCCTAGACAAGGATGAGCTTATCCTAAGAGAATAGGATGAAGAGAGGGTGGAAGAGAGTCCCTGGCAAGGAAGCATCTTGATAGTCACAACCCAAAGTCCCGTTTCCAGTGTTAATAAATAACTTGAAGGAGGTAATTATCCAGTATATTTGAGACAGTTTCCTTTGAGAGTTCCATTTTTGCTGTGTATAGACGCTGGTATCCAGAAGAATATGAATTTGCACCAAAGAAGGCTGCCTCTCACAGGTAAGTTTGGGTCCTTCCAAGCGCTTGACGTGCACATAATCCCGAATTCCTGACTGCTTAAAACAGTGTCTCTTCTGCCCTCTCTTGGGGGGTAGGGGGAAATAAAGGTCAATTGGCATAAAGATAACCTTCTTTTGCTAAGATTATTAAGAATTCTGGTCAGGATTCTAGTATTCCGTTCTGAGATATGCAGTATCTTATGTCTTTACCACAGTTTTAAAACTAAAAGATAGCTTAGTTTATAGGTGTGATGAAACAGTCTGTAATCTTTCTAGTAATGAGCAGTACTAAGATTCTTCCCCTGCAAGGATATGAATACTTGTAGCGACTTAAAATTAATTAGAACACTTTGTGGACAGTTGTGTAACATAGTTACTTTGTAATATAGTTACTTTGGACACGTTTGAGGGTTTTTTTTTTTTTTCCAGATCTTTTCTATATTATGTCTATAGACTCAGGCACACAAGAAATTTGAAAATCTTGTTTATCTAGTGTCCTGTACTGGCTTTTTTATTTAAAAAAATTTTTTTTTAAAATAAATTTTGTCATTTTTCAGGAGGAACGTAAGACTTGATTGGGGATTTAGCAGCTGGCTATGGAGGACATTTAGTTCATCCATGTTCTGAGTCCCTACATACGGTTGTAGGCAAACAGACCAAGTCTCTGCTGTAAAAACCCTGGTATTCTAGTGTTTCCTTGTAGGGGTAGATTACACGGACCATTGCACAGCAACACAGGTTTAGAATACCTAATCTGAAACAATTAGGGTTTGATGTCTTTCAGAATTTTTCAAGCTTTAGACTGGTAATAGTGTATCTGTAGTGTTTGCCGTTATATAATATGCCATACAAGGTCTGAAGAAGCATCCCATGATCAAACACATTGATGATTCTGCAGCAAAACATACGGATATGCACACTAAATGGCATTACTAGGGAGTATATACAGCTTCATGTTAAGATCAGGTTTTGCCACATAGTCATAAAAGCCCTTTGGATTTTCAGATGTTTTTTGGATTGAAGATGTAGGTAAGATACCTTATACCTTGATTTAGTCAGATTGTATATTCGACAGTCTGAGCTCTCTACTGCATATCCAAGACCAGGGAAGAAAGCAGAACTCGCCTCAGTCACAGCAATAACCATTATAAAACTCTCACACTAACATGAGTGCAGTTTATTCTGTAGAAGAGGCCTTTAGCTTATTGTACAGAGTTTACTGATTGAGCTGCACACGGTTCAGATAATTTTGGTTACCTGATTTTCAGACCTCAGCAGATGAGAAACAGCATATTGGAGTAGAAGAGAGGCTATTCTATAGCTGGTTGTAGCACAAATCTTTGCCAGAGAGGAAGTAGATCCTCTGTAATGGTTTGGTACTGTCGATGATGTTTATCATGACTGAGTCGTGAGTTATGTTTGCACATGTCCATATATTTTGTGTAGGGCTGTCAGTATTGCATCATGTTTCCCAAACTCTGTTCCATGAGCTGTTAATGACTATTCCACAAATGTGGTCGATTAAGATTTAGAAACACTGTGTGTGTAGTACAGCCTCCCCTTGGAAATTCGCAATACACATTAATATATAAAATACTTTGCAGAGAAGTTCAAAAAAGGAATGCTTGATCTAGGTTTTCCTAGACTTACTTGACACTAGAATTCTTTTTTTCCCCCATAGAACACTTTACCATCTTGAATAGGACAGTTAGGAGACTTTATTTGATAAATTTTAGGAAAATTTTTACTCCAACTCACTTTAAAAAAAAAAGAAAAACAAAACTTAGATTTGCTTTATTGAAATGTTCCTCTTTATGATGTCAGATAGGGGCATTTACCGTCGTAAGTCTTGTTACTGTGTAAGAAGTCCTGTTGTTGATTACTTACTGCCTCTGTGGATATTTCAAATCAGTATGTGTTTGCTTGTAGGGCGCTTGATGACATTAGCGAAAGCATCAAAGAACTTCAGTTTTACCGAAATAACATCTTCAAGAAGAAAACAGATGAAAAGAAGAGGAAAATTATAGAAAACGGGGAAAATGAGAAGACTGTGAGTTGATGGCAGTGCTCATGCTGTCGGCACATAGTTCTCGGGAAGCAGCTGCTGGTAGTTGCATTTGGTTTTCTGTTTTGTTCCTGCTGATTGCTTGGCACAGCACCTTCTTTCACTTGTGTCTCCAGATTATTCAAACAGACATCACCTGAAATATCATTTTTCTCCTAACATTCTGTTTTCATTTATGACACAGCAGCATCTCTGTAAGTACCAGGTCATGTCCATCCCTCGGTACATATCTGCATTTGCTTTTAGACCATTTCTTTTGTTTAATAATAATAATAATAATAAAGCTAGTTCTATTGAAATGCAAACGTTTTTGTACCATCTATTCTTTAGTAGTTTGATGACTGGTACACCACTGGAAATGGTGGCTTTTTGTCAGTGGTATGGCTAATGTTTCAGTTCTCTTAATGATGTCAGGAATGGGTTACTTTCGTGTGTGAAACAGGAGATGAACTTGTCTTACCTTTATGTGTCAAGGATGTGCCAAAGTACCAGAGCTCTGGTTAGCTAGTTTTCACTGTACCCAAGAAATTCAAGTCCGTCATCAGAGAGGGATTCTGTAACTAATAAGGTTTACTGAATAGATACTATGTGTAAGGCTGTCACTGTGCTAGTTTTATAGAACATTGGTAGCCCTGGGTGCAATGCTCTGTAAGTATTTGAGATAGGTTTTTAGCCTGAATATCTTAATTCCTAATTTATGTACTTCACAGCACAGTGTTAAGGTGACTCCTTAGCCAGGGTGTGTGTTAGAATCACCTGTCTGTAGAATACAACTCACTCTGACAAATGTCCTCTTAAGAAATCAGAATTGAGAAAGGCCCATAGGTGACTTCCGCTTGTCCCAGAGAACCACAGGATCTGCAATTGTATTCCCCAGTCCATTATGACCATTATAGGAACATAGCAGTGTGCTCCTACTGTGTAAGGGTAGCAGATCCAGAAATCACTAGACTGTAGATCACAATTATCATAATTGTATGTACTGAGTTGTTTTCGCTTTGCAACAACCATCTGAGGCGAGAAAGATTTCAACTTTTTCCAAATGAGTGAAGTAAGGCTCAAAGTCATTAAGTGTAGTTAAGTGTAAGCTGATGAAAACATCTGTCTGCTGACTTTTCTGCATGGGTTTTAGCTCATGTGCCAACTTCAGTGGCTTGGAAGACAGGATTATATGATAGTCAAGGACGGAGCTCTTGAATCAAACTCTGACTTCAGACCTGAGCTCTGACACTTACTGAGTGGCTTTGCCAGTTCATTTTTCTTAGCCTCAGGTTTCTTATTTATAAAATGAAGATGACAGTACCTAACTTAATGTTAGAATGAAATACTTTTCATACAGTTCTGAGTTGGGTGCTTGGTACACAGTGAGTTACCCTGTCGTGATAACTAATGTATAGTGATCATGGATTCATTCAGTCCAGGATCTCTGGGAAATGGTGCAGTGACTGATTAGCCAGGGTGGCTGGGGCATTATTTTTTAAAAAAAAGTGCTCACTTAATGTCCTATAATTGACTATGTGTTGCTGAGGATTGCTTCACTACCAGTGTGACCTTGCCTTCATGCCTCCCACTAACTTTGGCAAGGTAGTCTTTGTCTTTACTTGGATTTCAGGAATGTTATAAATTCTAGTATGAGAATAGATAGGAATACACTGGGCTTGGAAAAGGTTCCAAGGAAGCCAGATTGCTACCATTAATGCTGTGGGGTTCTCCCCTACAGCTTGTCTGCATATCCATCAGGTTAATGGTTTGAGCCCTACTGTTTAGTTTTCTTAAGAATTTTAGCTCCTGGTGCTCATTTTAAATCTTCCGTCCCATGAATGACCTGCTCACTGATTTAATTCTCTGTTCCCTATCTTCCTAATGTAGCAGTGTCCCTTAACGGAGCACATGTTAATTTTTAGCAAGACAATTGGCAACCTGTGAGATAAGCAAATCTGGTCTGATGCAGGTCTGTATGAAGGTATGATGGTTCAGTGATCAGTTCGTTATTCATTAGTCTGCTTAAAAAAAAAAAAAAAAGAAATTTAAATCGGTAGTGCTAATTTCACAGGGGATTCCTGAAGCTATGAAGTAATTTCTGTGAAATGAACTGCCACGCAAATTGGTTTAAATATAACTACAGCCTTAAGAATGATCAGTATGTTTGTTTAGCAAAGCTTGCTGTTCAGCGGTCCTGAGGGCTTTTCATTTGGTGGTTCTTCTGGCTGTGCTGTGATTATCCTGCAAGCTGTCTTTGTAGGATTAACCAGGTACATTTCTCCCCAAATTAAACTCATAAGGTGAACGAATTAGTACAGTGATGGTAGTCTCCAGTCAGCATTCCTTGAGTGCTCACAGTAAGTAATCTTGCCATTATGATGAGTGTGTGGGCAAGAAGGACCTCCCCGCCCAACCTCAGTTTAGCCATAGGAGGTAAGAAGGAACTGAGACCCCTGTGTCTCTCATTTAAAAAACAATAGGTCTATTTATTAAGAAACCAGCTGACAGATTCATAGGGAAATCGATCATGTCCTTTGGCAGAAGTGGGGTTCTTAAAGAAAAGAGTTAAAAATAGCTAGTTGTAAAATGTTCAAGTGCAATCTTATCATTAAATAAATTTTGGCATATTGATTGCCTTGTGATAGTGCATGAGAGGTCTAGGTACACTCGGGTTTACATCTTGAAAAATTAATAAGCAGCAGGGACAGTGGAAAATTGGTTGTTAGGATAAGCCATCTGTAGCAGATTGATGAGAGCAAAAGCTGTTATGTTCCGTATCTTCTGATGAGGCAAACACTATTAATGCCGTGTACTTTGATATATGCTGTATATCTGTTGCGAGTATTGAGTTTCGGTTATTTGACCAAAGCCTTTTAATTTTATGCAGCTCCCGATTATACCATAGCCATGGTGGTCACTTAAATGAAGAGATTTTCCTTAGTTGAGTATTTTCTACTGAGGAGAGAGTACTTGAAATTTTCTAAGAGGACACTAGTCAACACACAAAAGAGTAATTATGTATGGATATTTATTTAGCTTGCTGTTTTTATTTTTCCCACAATGTATTCATATATATGAAAACATTAAGTTGCACCCCTTAAATACATAATTTCTGTATGTTAGGTATCTCAGTTAAGGGCTACCAAAAAAGAAGGGATTATAAATCTTCATTCCACTAGAATGTGGACAGATGTAATAGTTGCTTTCATAACTGACTTGTCAAGTTGAATGCATCTGACCTGAGCTTTAATTTGGTGTCCAGGAAAATTTAATCAGTTTCGTTTTGCACTTGGGTTCTATGATACCGAAAGTAAGAGTCTCTCATTTTGGATTCAGCCCTAGAAAATGGGAAGATTGGAGAGTGTGGAGCAAAAAGATGTTCTTGCCCAACGAAAACATACCATAAACAGCGTGCAGAATCTTTGGGGACCCATAAGAACTTGCATATAACTTGCTTAGCTATGTGAATTCTACAGTTGACCCTTGAAGAACATAGGGGTTAGGGGTGCTGACCCAGCACAGTCAGAATCTGCATATATAACTTTTTACTGCCCTGAAACAGATTTACTAACAGAATCTCTAGAGATCACTTTTCACTGCAGTGCTCATGGAGGGATGATTAGTGCCACATGGCATTTTAAGTGGATACTCACAACACTTGATCTCCCCTCAGTAGCCACAGGTGGTGGCTAAGAAATTATCATAGAAGTACAGTTTGTGATTAAGATTTAATACTGCATCTTCATATTTGTTTATATTCCTCTCAACTGTGAATGGTGCCGTGTACAACCTGCACTACACAGACTACACTGGTTTGTGTAAGTTTTGATAAATCTTTTTATAATAGATTTGTGTATATTTTATGGTAGTAAATGTTAAAATAGTATCTACATACATTTTATGCATTTGTGACATACCTAACTTTTTCTTAAATTTTTCCACATCTCCAGGCTATGCAGTTCGTATCATCTGTGAGTTATTTCACGTTCTCACAAGTTTCCCAAATGTTTCCAATTGATTTATTGAAAAAATCCATATATAAGTGGACCCATGCAGTTCAAACATGTGTTGTTCAAGGGTCAGATGTACTTAGTGCAAATAAACTCTCTACACTTAACGGCAAAAATGTAAATTTCAAGTATATCTCCCCCCCCCCCCCAAAAAAAAAGATGCATAATTTGACACCACCCATTTTCAGAATGATCCTGTCTTAGGACAATAGTGTAAATGAAAGCCAGCTTAGAGGAGCTGAACTTGGGGAACACCTGATTGTGCCTTTGGGGAGAAGAACTTCTGTTTCCCAATTTGGAATAGCAGGAAGTGGATGATTTGGGAAGCTGCTTTCTCTTATGTTGTCATCAAAGTGGTACAAGGAATGGCTGGTTTTGTTTAGTGACGAAAGAAAGTTAACAAACATCCTTTGGGAGCATCCGGCCTTCTTTCCTACCTTTAAATTTAGTCCCATGTGCGGGGGAGAAATGTTTCTGCTGTCTGAGTTAGATGTCCTTTCTGCACAACCGAGGTTAACAGGCTCGTGGAGGCTGCCCTGGCATCTGGGCTTGTTCTGCTTCTGTGTGGAAACTCTACATTTTCTATCCTACCTCACCAGCCCTCTCTACCGGGCAATGGAATTCATTGTTGGATTAGAGACTGTATGTCATAAATACTTTGTCTCCTTGGTTGTACTTCTTCTGTCCACGTCATTTATTTTCCTTACACATTCATCTTTACTATTCTAAGGGTTCTAAAGTATTTCATTCTACCTTATACCTCCTTCCTCTTAAAGTGCTTTGTGAGATATGTCGACACAAGTGCCCCATCATTTTTACGTTCGCATTTAACTAGCAGAAAGCAGTGTCAGAAGAAAAAGTGGGACAGACACTAGAGATACTGTGAAAGGAATCGCTAGCCGTCCCTAGAGTGGAATAGGAAGAAAGGTAACTCTTGTTTGAACTATATGTTAAGCATAATCTTCCAGAAATAATGGAGTTTGGCATTGCATGCTCCAAGGCCTCCTCTTCCTAGAAAAACTTGTTCTCTTCCTCAACAAATACTATCCATATTTGTTTTCCCTAGCTTTAGGTTTTATAAATAGTAAAAATGTTAAGTTATTTGGATACTCTCTAGAGATTGCCAACGTTTATTTCGCCAGATAAGGATGTTAAAAATACCATCATCTCAGAAAGGACATTTTAAAACGTAACAGAGGTATATGATTTCAGAATAAGGGACAGTTACTTTAAGGGGAATACATTTAGCTTTGTGAATAATCCAATTATGTCCTTATTTTCATTGCACTTCAGATTGATTAAAAAACACACTGTCTTCATCCTGTTCAGTTCCCAGACTGGAGTTTGGGAATCACTGGTATTATTTATGCTTGGGGTGTCTGTCCAAAACACTCGTGGAAGAGAAGAGAGAGAAAAAAGTTACATTCTAGACTATCCAAATGATTTTTTTTTGACAGTTACTAAAGCCATGCAGTGGTATAGTTTTGAGATGATATTGTGTGATGTGCTAATAATCAGAGCATCAAAGCAAGATACTTTGTCTATTTGTTTTATACCATTGTTGACTCAGGCCCTATTCTGTTTTTTTTTTTTTTTTTTCAGGTGATTCTAGGAATGCCATGAGTTCCTTGGTTATTTGAAACTTTGTTTTTCCAGTTTTAACATTCTGAAATTGTTTTTATGTGACCTTTAGCTATAACGTCTTTGATGTTCAAACACTGGCTTTCTGAGGATGGTTGGGAGAGGGGATAGTTTTAAAATTATTTTAGTTTCAAATAAAGCCTGGGAATTAAAAAAAAAAAAAAATCACCTGAACTAAGTCCCAAATCTATTTTGAAGTTGGAAGACTATAGGTAAGTGTTTCCTGTGATTCACACTGGTTTTTGAGGAAAGAATGACAAATATATTTAAATACTGAGCTCCTGAAAGACCCTTGGAAATGCAGTGTTAGAGATCACTGATAAAAATGGTTCTAAAATTAAGTGGGAGAATGGTCCATGCCTTGGGATTTTCTTCTCTGAAAATAGCCTAAACTACAGAAATGTGATAGCAAATCTGGAGAATAAAATTAGAATTAAATTAGATAGTATTTAGTTGATAGAAAATAACAATTTTATGACTAGTTTATTTTTACTTATTTCAATACGTTTTTTGAAGATTCTGATTATGGTGTTTGCTTACAAAGTATAATTGACATACAATGTTATTTAGTTTCAGGTGTACAACGTAGCGGTTCCACAATACATTTCTCTGTGCTCACCACAAGTACAGTCGTCATAGTGTTATTATAATATTGTTGACTATATTCCCTATGCTGTACATTTTATCTCCCAGACTTATTGACTCTGTAACTGGAAGTTTGTATCTCTTAATCCCCTTTATGTATTTTGCCTCGACTCCCCCTTCCCCCAACTCCTCTGACAGCCATCAGTTTGTTCTCTGTATTTGGGAGCCTGTTTTTTGGTTTATTTTGTTGTTTAGATTACACATATAAGTGAAATCATATAGTATTTGTCTTTCTCTAACTTACTTCACTTAGCATAATGCCCTCTAGGTCCATCGGTGTTTTTGCAAATGGCAAGGTCCCATTCTTTTTTATGGTTGAGTAGTATTCCATTGTATAAATCTACCACCTCTTTACCCACTCATCAGGTGACGGACACTTGCCCTGCTTCCATATTTTGACTGTTGCTAAATAATGCTGCAATAAAGATAGGGGTGCATGTATTTTTTAAAATTAGTATCTTTCTCTTGGGGAGTATTTTCTTTGGGATCCAGTAGAATTTCTGGATCATGTGTTATATTTATTTTTAATTTTTTGAGCAACCTCTATTCTGTTTTCCAGAGTGGTTGTACCAATTTTCATTCCTACCAACAGAACACAAGGGCTCCCTTTTCTCCAAATCCTTACCAACAGTTGTTTCTTGTCTTTTTGATGCTAACCATTCTGACAGGTGTGAGGTGATATTTCATTGTAATTTGGTTTGCATTTCCTTTATTAGGTTGAGCATCTTTTCACGTGTGTTGGCCATCTGTATATCTTTGGAAAAATATCTGTTGAGGTGTTATCTCCATGTTTTAATTGGATTGTTCTTTTTTCTGGTGTTGTATAAATTATGTATAGCTGTAACCCATTATTGAGTGTATCATTTGCAAATACTTTCTCCCATTCAGTAGTTTGTCTTTTTTGTTTTTTTGTTTTCCTTTGCTATGCAAAAGCTTTTTATTTTGATATAGTCCTAATATTTTTGCTTTTGTTTCACTTGCTGAGGAGATATATTCATAAATATATTGCTAAGGCCAATGTCCAGATGATTACTGCCTCTGTTTTCTTTTAGGAGTTTCATGGTTTTAGTCTCACATTTAGGTCTTAAATTCATTTTGAGTTTACTTTTGTGCATGATGTAAGAAAGTGATCTAGTTTCATTCTTTTGCATGTAGCTGTCCAATTTTTCCAACATCAGTTTTTGAAGACTGTCTTTTCCTTGTAGTCTATTCTTGCCTCATTTGACTATATGATTATGAGTTTATTTCTAGGCTCTCTGTTCTATTGATCTGTTTTTTTGTTTTTGTTTTTGTTTTGTTTTGTTTGTGTGTGTGTGTGTGTGTGTGTGTGCCAGTACTGTGCTGTTTTGATTACTACGGCTTTGCTGTATATCTTTAAATCTGGGATTGTGCTATTTCCAGCTTTGTTCTTTTTCAAGATTGCTTTGACTATTTGGGGTCTTTTGTAGTTTCATACAAGTTTTAGGATTATTCTTGTTCTGTGAAAAATGCTATTGGTATTTTGGTAGGGATTGCATTGAATCTGAGATTGCTTTGGGTGGTATGGATAGTTTAATGATATTCTTCCAATCCAAAATCTTTCCATTTACTTTAATTTCTTACTTCAGTGTCTTAGAGTTTTCAGAGTATAGATCTTTGACCTTCTTGGCTAAATTTATTCCTAGGGTGTTTTTGTTTTTGTTTGTTTTTGGCACAGTTGTAAATGAGATTATCTTCTTAATTTCTCTTTTACTTTGTTATTAGTGTATAGAAGTGCAAGAGATTTCTGTATATTAATTTTGTATCCTGCAACTTTACTAAATTTATTTCAATAGTTCTTTTTTGGTGGGGCCTTTGTTTTTTTTTTTATGTATAATATCATCTGCCCTTGATAGTGACAGTTTTACTTTAAAAAAAAAAACTATTTATTTATGAATGAGAGAGAGAGAGACGCAGAGACAGGCAGAGGGAGAACAGGCTCCCTGCGGAGATCATGATGCAGAACTTGATCCCAGGACCCCAGGATCATGACTTGAGCCAAAGGCTAAATGCTCAACCACTGATCCACCCAGGTGCCCTGACAGTTTTACTTCTTCCTTAACAATTTGGATGCCTTTTACTTCTTTTTCTTACCTAACTTCTGCAGCTCAGTCTTACAATACTGTGTTGAATAAAAGTGGTAAGAGTGGACCTCCTTGTCTTGTTCCTGATCTTAGAGGAATGTTTATCAGTTTTTCACCATTGAGTATGATATTAGCTGTGGGTTTTTCAAATATGGCCTTTATTATGTTGAGCCCTCTAAACCCACTTTGTTGAGTTTTTATCATGAACGGATGTTGTATTTTATCAGAAGCTTTTTCCGCATCTGTTGAGATAATCATGTGGTTTTTGTCCTTCTTGTTAATGTGATGTATCACATTGATTTGCAAAATTGGAACTACCCACACATTCCTGGAATAAATCCAGCTTGGTCGTGGTGAACGATCCTTTTAAAATATTGTTAAATGTGGTTTGTTGATATTTTGTTGAGGGTTTTTGTGTCCATGTTCATTGGAAATATTGGCCTGTAGTCTTTTTTTTTTTTTTTTTTTTTTAGTGTCTTTGGTGTTGGTATTGGGTTAATGCTAGCCTCGTGGAATGAATGTGGAAGTTTTCCTTACTCTTCTCTTTTTTTGGAATAGTCTGAGAAGGATAAGTATTAACTCTTTTTTAAATGTTTGGTAGAATTCACCTGTGCAGCCATCTGGTCCCCACATGTTTGTTGAAAGTTTTTGATTACTAATAACAGAATGGAACTGGTAATCTGTCTGTGCAAATCTTCTATTTCTTCCTGATTGAGTTTTGGAAGATTGTGTGTTTCTAGAAATTGATTTCTTCTAGGTTGTCCAGTTGGTTGGCATATAATTTTTTGTTGTAGTCTCTTGTAATTCTTTGTTTCTGTGCTGTCAGTTGTTTTTCTTCATTTCTGATTTTGAGTCCTTTTCTTGAGGCTGGCTGAGGCTTTATCAAATTTGCTTCTTTTCAAAGAACTAGCTCATGATTTCACAGATTTTTTTTTTTAAAGTTTTATTGTCTCTATTTCTGCTCTGAACTTTATTATTTCCTTCTGTTTACTAAGTTTGGGCTGTTTCTTCATTTTCTAGTTCCTTCGAGCTTTTTCTTTTTTTCTTGAGGTGGGCTTAAATCCCTATATATTTCTCTTTTAGAACTGCCCTCACTGTGTCCCAAAGATTTTAGACCATTGTGTTTCATTTTCATTTTTCTTTAGGTATTTTTTGATTTATTTTTTCATTGCTTCATTGTCTCCCTGGTGGTTTACCATATTGTTTAACCTCCACCTGTTTTTGCTTTTTCCATTTTTCCCATTTTTTTGTGATCAGTTTCTAGTTTCATACCATTTTCATTGAAAAGGGTGCTTAATATAATTTCAATCTTAAATTTATTAAGACTTGTTTTGTGGCCTACCATGATCTGTTCTGGAGAATGTTTCATGTGCACTTGAAAAGAGTATGTATTCTGTTTTGGATGGAATTTAATGTATCTGTCTCTTAAGTCTAGTCTGATATGTTGTTCAAAGCC
Organism: Vulpes lagopus; assembly: GCF_018345385.1. Lineage (NCBI taxonomy): Eukaryota > Metazoa > Chordata > Mammalia > Carnivora > Canidae > Vulpes > Vulpes lagopus. Next base: position 45,179,685 of record NC_054833.1, on the reverse strand, counting down.
ACTGTTTTTTTTTTTTTTTTTAAGATTTTTATTTAGTTATTCATGAGAGACAGACAGAGAGAGAGAGAGAGAGAGAGGCAGGCTCCATGCAGGGAGCCTGATGTGGGACTTGATCCCGGGACTCCAGGATCATGCCTTGGGCTGAAGGCAGGCGCTTAAATGCTGAGCCACCCAGGTGTCCCAAAGCCACTGTTTTCTTGTTGATTTTTCTTTCTGGATGATCTGTATTTTAACGTAGATGGTGTTTAAGCTCCATACTATAATCGTATTACTCTCAATTTCTTCCTTTATGTATATTAAATATCTGCTTTATGTATTTAGGTGATTCTGTGTTGGGTGCATAGATATCTATTATTGCTATTTTCTTGTTTGATTGATTCCTCTGTCATTATGTAATGCCCTTGTCTCTTGTTATAGTCTTTGTTTTAAAGTCTTATTTTGTGTAGGGTGCCTGGGTGGCACTGGCAGTTGAGTGTCCAACTCTTGGTTTTGGTTCAGGTTGTAATCTCAGGGTCATATGATTGTGCCCTGCATCAGGCTCCTCACTCGGTGTGGAGTCTGCTTGAAATTCTCTCCCTCTGCCCCTCCTGCTTGTGCTCTGTCTCAAATAAATAAATCTTTAAAAAACAATAAATGAAATCTGTTTTGTCTGATATAATTATTACTACTCTGGTCTTTTGTTTTTTTTCTTCCATTTGCATGGGCTATCTTTTTCTACTGCTTTACTGTAAGTTAGTATGTGTCTAGGACCAAAGTGAGTCTTTTTTTTTTTATTTTAAGATTTTATTTATTCATGAGAGACACACAGAGCCAGAGACATAGGCAGAGGGAGAAGCGGGCTTCCTGTGGGGAGCCTGATGTGGGACTCAATCCCAGGACTCCAAGATCATGACCTGAGCCAAAGGCAGATGCTTAACCACTGAGCCACCCAGGCATCTCTGAAGTGAATCACTTTTGCAGCTCCTAAATGGATCTTTTTAAAAAATGCATTCAGTCATTCTGTGTCTTTTGGTGATAGCATTTAGTCCGTTTACATTTAAAATAATTATTGATGGGGGATGAACTTATTGCCATTTTGTTGTTTTTTGTTTTTCTTTTTTTTTTTCTTTTAGTTCTCTGCTCTTTCACTCTCTTCCTTTCTGGTTTGATGACTCATTAGTGTTGTGCTTGGAGTTCTTTCACTTTACTTTTGGGTATCTATTTATAGGTTTTTGATTTGTGGTTACCGCTCGGTTCATATATGCCATCCCATATTAGGTTGTTGGTTGCTGAAGTTCATACACATTCTAAAAACACTGAATTTTTACTTCCCCCTCCATGTTTTATATGTATGATGTTATATGTCTTTTATTTTGTGTATCAATTTCAAGTCATTGATTTTTGTAGATAGAATTGCTTTTTACTACTTTTTTTTCACTTCCACACTGGCTTTATTATTCATTAAGATATTGTCTTTACTATATGTTTACTTTCACTTGTGACTTTTTTTCTTAATTTCTTCCACTTTTGGCTTTTTTTGTTTGTTTGCTTACCATTTAAAGTCTTCCCTTTGACATTTCTTGGAATGCTGGTTTAGTGGTGATGAACTCCTTTAAGTTTTGTCTGGGAAACTCTGTATCTCTCTTTCACTTCTGACTGATAATCTTGCCATATAGAGTATTCTTGGTTGTAGTGTTTTGTTGTTGTTGTTGTTGTTTTTCTCCCAACACTTCTGCTCCCTTTTGGCTTGCAAAGTTTTTTCCTGAAAGGTCAGCTGATAACCTTATGGAAACTTCCCTTGTATGTAGCGGTTTTGCTACTTTTGCTGCTTTTAAGATTCTCTCTTTAATTTTTACCAGTTTAATTCTTCTGTGTCTTAGTGTGGACCTCCTTGGGTTCATCTTGTTAAGGGCTGCCTGTGCTGCCTGGATCTGGATATCTGTTTTCTTCCCCAGATTAGGGAAGTTATAAGCTATTATATCTTCACATAAGTTTTTTTCTTATGTGTGTCCCCCTTCTCTCTTGTCTCTCTGGGATCTTTATAACACAAATATTGTTATGCTTGATGGTGTCAGAGTTTCCTTAACCTGTTCTCAGTTTTTAGAATCATTCTTTCTTTTTACTATTCAGCTTGGTTGCTCCTCTTTACCCTGTCTCCCAGATTGCTTATCTGTTTTTCTCTATCTAATATGCTTTTGATTCCCTTTAGTGCATTTTTCTTTTCAGTTATTGTCATCTTCCGGTTTGGCTGGTTACTTTTTATATTTTCTGTCTCTTGGTTGAAGTTCTTACTGAGCTCACCCACCCCTTTTTCAAATCTGTTTATGATCATTATTTTGAACTGTTTATCAGGCATATTGCTTATTTCTGTTTTGTTTTTCTCTCTGATTTTTTCATTTGGGACATACTCCTCTGTCTCCTCATTTTTGTCTAATGCTCTGTTTCTCTGTATTAGGTAAGTCAGCTCTGTCCCCTACTTTTGAATGTAGTGGCTTTGTGTAAAGAGGCCCTGTAGCATAATCCTCCCCACCCCTCACCCTGCTCACCAGAATCAGACACTCCAGTGGGTTTTGTGTGGTTGCATGTGCAAGTTCTATTTTGACAGAGATACTATTGCTGTGGGCATGTTTGTTGGTGGGCTGGCCTTTAGCCCGGCTGACTACAATGACCCACTTCACCTGCTCTGGGTGCACTGTGCAGGGTTTGGTCCTCATGCTGTAGAGAAACCCAACTATAGGTGGTATGAGTTCTTGGTTGCTGGGATTGGTACTCAGCCTGGCAGCCTGCAGTTAACCTCTGCCACAGTTCAGCCACACAAATGACAGTCTTTGTCCCCTCCACAGCCAACTAAAAGGCACAGCTACAGTGACTATGAGCATGCTGGCATGTTGGGTTATCTCTCCCCCATTCCTGGGGCAAGAGTAACGTTGGAGTGGTTTTGGTCCTGGCCAGGGCTGCCTGAAGAGTATTGCAGGGCTGGCGTTGTTTTGGAGGGGCACCTGCTAAGGTGGGTGGGTTGACTGGGGCAGATCTGCAGAGTAACAGGCTGGGTGAAGGCACTTTTGTTCCCAGAGAGAGCCCCTGCAGGTCCTGTCCATCTGGCACCCATTTCTAAGATTAGGTAAGAAATCTTCACATGTACCCCAGGCACCTTTCAAACTGCTGCATCTGTGCTGTGTCTATGGGTGAGGTGGCCATTTAAAGGTGGGCAAATTCTTCTCACCTGTCAGGTCTCCCAAGGTAAGTCCCCTGATTTTTAAAGCTTCTGGAGTTAAGCCCTGCTGATTTTCAAAGCCAGACATAAGGGAGACTCCTCAGTGTGGGTGCCATGTGTGGAGTCTGTCTCCTCCAGTTGCACCAGAGTCTGCTTCCTAAGTGGTCTTCAGCCCTTCTACCCTCTTGCATGTGGCCTTTTCTCTACAGCTGTGGAAGATCTCTTCTGCCAGTCTTCAAATCATTTTCATAGTTAGTTGGCTATGGCTGTAATTGTGTCTGTGGGGTGAGAAGAGTCTGGTCCTCCTCCTCTACCATCTTCCTCCAGCCGCCTCTCTGCTGAGTAGTTTTAAAAAATTGAGCATCTAGCCAAGATATAGTTCCATCTCCCCATGGAGTTTTATGTTCTAGTGAGAGAGATAGGCAAGTAAATAAATAAAGCAATAGTTGTACTATTAAATAAAAAGGTGCTGTGATGAAGACCAAGGGTTGGGTATTGTAGGAGGAAGGGCTATTTTAAATAAGATGGCTATTGCAGGTTGCCTTGGTTAGACAACATTTTAGTCTGGCTCAGAAAATTGAGGAGGAGGCTGTGGGAGGTAGTGAATTTATATTCTTGGAACTGTCAGAAAGTTATCTTGGATGGAACTTGGTGAGCTCAAGGAGCAGGGGACACTCCAGGCTCTTTGAACAGGACCCCACTAAGTTTACTTAATGAATGAACGAACGAGTGTACGGTTTTTATAGCCTCAATTCTGGTAAATCATTATGTACTAAAATCCCTTATTGCAAAGTAAAAGGTGATTGTGAATGAGGTGGATATCACTGGGAATGATGGTCAACTGGTCAACTCAGTGACTCAAGAGCAGTATACTCAAATGTTGCACAGATTTAGGTTCTTCTGGTTGGCAGTCCTAGAATTCTGAGTTCATCAGTACACCAACAGCAGACCAATGCCTTAAGAAGGAACTTACTCCAGGCATACACATGAGGACCTGATGTGTAATTCTGTGCTGGTCAGTATACACTGTGATCTTTTTCTCTGATAAGGAAGATACCATATTAATATGTGCTCTATGGGGCATTGCTTTTTGCAGCATCAGGGCTTTGGGAAAGTGCATTTGTAATCAGAAGCCCCCCCCCCCCCCCCCAAGTAAATTTAGAAGAAAACTTCAATGTTACAAGTGTTCTCTGGATTTACTATCTTTTTAGGATAGGACTAGATTTATGTGTACTTCTAGGTTACTGGTTTGCTTATTCTACGGTTGCTTTTCCCTTATCTTGACACAGTCTTTGTTTTGTATGCATTTTTGTGTTTTGTATGTCATTTTTTTCTGGATAATAAAAGAACAGGGTGAACATTTTAGAAAATTGCTGCACTGTACAGAGAACACCACTGTTAATACATCAATACCTATTCTTTTTTTTCTATGTGAATTTGTATGAATAGCAGGCTGCTGAGTGAGGCCGACTTAAAAATGTAGTTCTTTTACCAGAAATATTTAAAGTAGATTGTGTCAGAGGTGATACCAAATCATCTTTGAACAGATTTATGCTTTAGTAAGGTCATTGAAATGCCTCTTGGGTTATGATTATAATACAAATACTCTTGTAATTTTTTAATGTGGATAAAGTAATCAGAATACAAATAAATGATTAAGAATCACTCATGGCTTGTTTCCTTCTCTGCTTCCCCCCCCCTTCCCATATGTTCATCTGTTTTCTTCTTAAATTCCACATATGAGTGAGATCAGATGGTATTTTCTCTGACATATTTCACTTATCATAATAACATTCTAGCTCTATCCACGTTGTTGCAAATATCTTAATGATAGAGAACAAACTGAGGGTGATAGAGGGAGGTAGGTGGGGGGTGTGCTAAATGGGTAATGAGCATTGAGGAGGGCACTTGTGATGAGCCCTAGATGTTGTATGTAAGTGATGAATCACTGAATTCTCCAGAAACCAATAATGTATGTTAACTAACAACACTTATTTATTTTACTTTTTTAAAAAAAGATTTTATTTATTCATGAGAGACACAGAAAGAGAGAGGCAGAGACACAGGTAGAGGGGGAAGCAGGCTCCATGCTTGGAGCCTGATCTGGAACTCGATCCTAGGACTCCAGGATTATGCCGTGGGCCAAAGGCAGGTGCTAAACCGCTGAGCCACCCAGGGATCCCCTTTTATTTTACTTTTAAAAAGATTTTATTTATTCATGAGAGAGAGAGAGAAGGCAGAGACACAGAGGGAGAAGCTGGCTTCTTGCAGGTGGGGTCTGATTCAGGACTCGATCCCAGGACCCCAGGATCATGACCTGAGCCAAAGGCAGATGCTTAACACTGAGCCACCCAGGTGCCCCACCTAATAGCATTTAAGTAATAAAAAGAATACAAATAAATGAGATGGAGATCCCAAATAATCTGTTTAATAATCATAAATGATTCTCTTGAGGGAAAGTGCATCTCAGCAGAAATTTATTTTAGAAATGTTTAATAGAGTGTTAAGACATATGCAAAAGTTAAGAGACTAATGAGCCCCCAAAGACCTTTACCCAGTTTGAAGTTCTCTCTACTCCTGTGTCATTTGTATCTCCAACTAGTCTCCCCCATTATTTTATAGTAGTCCCCAAACAGCATATCATTTCTCTAAATATTTCAGCATGTATCTCTATAAGATAAGGACTCCAAAAAAACAAAAAAACAAAAAAACCAATGGCCATGATATGATTTTTATCTGGAAAAAAATGATTTCTTAATATCATATAGTAAATATATCCATTTCCCTCTTCTGTGTTTCCCATATACAGTTTGCAGTTGGAGCTAGTAGATTTGTGAGATTCAGGTTTGATTTTTACTATATTTTCTTTTCCATACTACAAAGTTCATTGGAGCCAGTAACTGAATGCATCCTACATTGGAGGAAAGTGGGCGTTCAGCTCTTCCTTCTGGGGAGAAGAGAGTAAATCCAGACAGTTACGTGATGTCAAGTAATTTTTTTTTCCTGGTTGTCTTTGAGGCTGGTAGAGTGGAAGAAGGAAGAAAGAACCCAAAGCTGAATAGGTACCGTAGGCTGCTGGAACCGTAGGAGCTGTAATGACTACAGTTTTAGGTTTTCCTTTTCATGTGTTATAATTCATAACTTTAATGATCTTTACTATCTAGCATCAGCAATTAGCAAAGCAAAATTGAGGGAAGTAGAGCATGTAAGTTGCAGTAGTAAACTGGTCAGTGGTTCTCAGCATCTGTAAAAGGTGACAGTAGACAACCAAGATGCCTAAGCCCCTCGCAGGAATCCTCAAATATTCAGGAGGGACTTGACTTTCCTATAGTAAAAGGAGAGGTTTGATTCTTTTCATTAGAGCTGCAGGAAAAAGATAACTTCCAGAAGGCTGTGGTCCTGGGGTTACTCGTGTTGCATAGGAGTTTTCATAAACCAGTGGATGCAGTATGATGAATCATTTAGGGATTATGGTATGAAACAGACTTATTACATGGACACCCGTTTCTTATAAAATATTAACGTGTTTTCTGTAACATAGACTCCAATAGGAAAATAGCTTTTATGAGTGGCGGGAACGTCTAACTCGTTTTTTTTTTTTAAGTTTTTAATTTTAGTTAACATGCAGTGTTATATTAGTTTCAGCTGTACAATATAGTGATTCAGCATTCCCATACATCAGCCAGTGCTCATCACAACGGGTATACTCCTTAATCCCCATCACCTATTTAATCTATCCTGCTACCCCCACCTGCCTCTCCTCTGGCAACCATTAGTTTGTTCTCTATGATTAAGATTCTATTTCTTGTTCTGTCTCTCTTCTTTCCCCCCCTTTGCTCGTTTGTTTTGTTTCTTAAACTCCATATGAGTGAAATCAGATGGTATTTGTCTTTTTCGGACTGACTGAATTTCACTTAGCATGAAACTCTCTAGTGCCATCTAAGTTGTTGCATATAGCAAGATTTCATTATTTTTTATGGCTGAGTAATATTCCATTGTGTATATATACTATCTCTTTATCCATTCATCAGTCCTTGGACACTTGGGCTGCTTCCATAACTTGGCTGCTGTAAATAATGCTGCAGTACACCCAGAGGTGTCCCTTTGAATTAGTGTTTTTATATTTTTGGGGGTAAATACCAAGTAGTACAATTGTTAGATGATAAGGTAATCTTATTTTTAAATTTTGAGGAGCCTTTTTATCGTTCTTCTACAGCGGATGCACCAGTTTGCGTTCCGACTAGCGGTGCAAGAGCATTCCTTTTTTCTTTACATCGTTGGCAACACCTGGTGTTTCTTTATTGTTGTTTTTAGCCATTCTGACAGATGTGAGGTGATATCTCATTTTCCTGATGGTAAGTGATGATGAGTATCTTTTCATGCGTTTGTTGGCCACCTGTAGGTTGTCTTTGAAGAAATATCTGTTCACGTCTTCTGCCCAGTTTTGGTTGAATTATTTGTTTTCTGGGTGATAAGTTTTAGAAGTTCTTTATAGATTTTGGATACTAACCTTTCATTAGCTATGTCATTTGCAAATCTCTTCTCCCATTCCATTGGTTGCCTTTTAGTTTTGTTGATGGTTTCCTTAGCTGTGCAGAAGCTTTTTATTTTGATCAAATCCTGATAGTTTATTTTTGTTTTTGTTTCCCTTGATGCAGGAAGAAGTAAGAAGTAAGTAAGTAAGAAGTTACTATGGCCAATGTCAAAGAGGTTGCTGCCTGTGTTCTCCTCTAGGATTTTAATGGTTTCGGGTCTCACATTTAGGTCTTTCATCCATTTTGAATTTATGTTTATGTATGGTATAAGAAAGTGGTCCAGTTTCATTCTTTTGCATGTTGCTGTCCAGTTTTCCCAACACCATTTGCTGAAACATCTGTCTTTTTCCTATTGGATATTCTTTTCTGATTTGTCAAAGATTAATTTACCATAGAGTTGTAGGTCCGTTTCTAGGTTTTCTGTTATGTTCCATTGATCTTTGTCTGTTTTTTATGCCAGTACCATACTGTTTTGATTATTACAGCTTTGTAATATAACTTGAATCTGGAATTGTGATGCTTACAGCTTTGATTTTTTTTTTTTTCCTTAAGATTGCTTTGGTATTTGGGGTCTTTTGTGGTTACATACAAATTTTTTTTAGAATTGTTTTAGTTCTGTGAAAAATGCTGTTGGTATTTTGATAGGAATTGCATTAAATGTGTGGATTACTTCGAGTGGTATAGACATTTTAACAATATTTGTTCTAACAACCCATGAGCATAGAAGAACATGTAACTCTTCTTTTGAATGGCCAGCTGCTTATGTTTTTTTAAATTAAACTTTTTATTGTTATTTTGTTTATTTTTAGCAGTAGTGAACTACCAAAAGCGCTAATTGAAGGCTAATGGTTAATAGAATTTTAATAAGCTCATGGGTGCATACATTCAAAGGCTTATGAGGTACTATTTTCTCCTCAGGTTGTTTTACAAAATATTTTTCTTTCTCTTTTCACTTTCCACATTTACTGAATTGAATTAATTATACTTCTCAGTTCATTGATGGCACATTATTATTGATTAATGCAAAACCCTCTTGTTTTATATTAGTGCATTTTCCATCTCTGCTGCCATGTTCAACTCTGTTACATTGACTATATGTTCCTCCATTCTATCTTTTTAATTCTTAATGTATATGATGCTGCGTTTGTGTGTTTTTACTTTATGTAATTGGTATTTGGACTTTGTGGTCACTTTCTTTAGAGTTTTCTCTGAAGTATGTATTCAGAAGTAGGATTTCTGGATCATTGACTATCCCTATATTTAATTTTCTTCTTAAGTACTGGTAACATTTTCTTACAGTGGCTGTAACAGTTTTAGTTATGACCAGAAATACAGTTATTACTATTTTCTGAGATCTTTTGTCAGTATTTGGGTTTGTATGAGTAAAATTTTTGCCATTTTATCTACAAAATAATATTTCCTTATGAAATTTGCATTTCTCCAAATATGGGTTTGAGCATGTCTTTATGTTTCTTGGGGTATTTATCTTTTGTAAGTTGTTTATTCATATCTTTTTTTCCTACTTTTTCTTAGTGATTTTCATTTCAGTTTTTACTCATTTGTTATCCATTTGTTGACTTTGTGTGTGTTGACTTTCTTTAAACAGAGACCTTTAATTTTGTTATTGTAATGTCTGTTACTTTTCTTCCTTAAGGTTTGTTCTTTGAGAATATTGTATAAGAAATAGTTTTCTACCTCAAGATCATGAAGGTATTTCCCTATGTATCCTTTTATAAGCTTTATACTTTAATTTTACTTTTCATGTTTTGGGGTTTCTAATAAATCTGGAGTCCACGTATGAAGACTAAGGTAAGGATTCAACCTTATTTTTTCCATGGAGTGCACCAATTTTCCCTCATTATTTGCTAAATAATCCATCATATATCACTGACTTGTGGTATGACTTTTATTACACACCAACTTTTCATATACAGAAGGGTTTCTGGGCTTTTATTCTATTACATTGGTCTTTGATTCTAAGGCACTGGTTTTTGTTTTGTTTTTATACTCTGGTTTTGTAATAGGTCTTAATTTTTTTTTTTTTTTTTAAGATTTTAGTTATTCATGAGTGACAGAGGGAGAGAGAGAGAGGCAGAGACACAGGCAGAGAGAGAAGCAGGCTCCATGCAGGGAGCCTAATGTGGGACTCAGTCCCGGGACTCCAGGATCACGCTTGGGCTGAAGGCAGGTGCCCAACTGCCAAGCCACCCAGGCATCCCTAGGTCTTAATTTCTTATAAGGTCTTTCAATGGGATGGTGGTGATTCTGGGTTTTCTCTGTGGATTATAAAGTCAGCTTCAAATAATAACAATCTCTTGCATATTGTTTCTTTTTCTTATTACATTACCAGAATGTTCTATACCATGTTGAACTGACCTGTCGTGGTAGCATTTTTATATCTTGTTGACTTTAAAATAAATGTATCAAAAGTTGTTGCATTAATTATGATGTTTGCTCCAGGGCATTAATACATAGCTGTCAAAAAGTTCAATTCTATCCCTGTTTTTTTTTTTGTTTTAAGAAAGAAATGATAATTGAATGTTGAACTTTGTCAAATGTCTTTCCTACAGCTTCTGAAATAATTGTGTCTTTTCTTCTTGACTATATTGCTCTGGTAAAATCCATTTATAGATTTTCTGATATTAAATCATCTTTGTATTTATAGAATAAACTCTTAATAAAATAAATACTTAATGAAAGTATTATTAGGATTACTTTTCAAACTCCCAGCTAGATTCTGTTAGCTGATATTTTATGCAAGCTTGCTTCTATCTTTGTTAGTGAAATTGGCCTATAATTTTCTATCTTGTCTTCATCAGGTTTTTTTAAAAAAAGATTTTACTACCTTGAAAAATGGACATTGTTCAAAATTTTTCTAATTTTGGATAAATTAGAGCTTATCTATTTCAGTGCAACAAAACACCCCCATAAGACCTTCTGGGAAAAGTTTCTCCAAGAGATTGTTTTTCACATTACTATTTTAGTTTCTTTTATGTTAGTGTATTCAGGTTTTCTATTTCATGTAGTATGAACATTGTCATTACCATATTTTGCCTAATCTGTCTTGTAAGTTTTCATCTCTTTATTCTTTAAATCTTTCTGATCACTATAATTTGTTCCTTGGATTTAAATATATTCTGTTTACTTGCATTTTATTATTGTTTTGTTGAACAGACTTTCCTGAAGTTGTCTGTAAGAGGCTTAAAGAGGGAGCTTCTGTCACCATTACTCTTTTTCAGTACAATTTTGTTTCATATTGGGTCTACCCTTTATTATTTTCTCACTTTTAGTTTCTTTGGGTGTATTTTCTTGCTTACATTTTCAGTTCTGCTTAGTCATTTTTTAACTTGTTTGTATTTTCCTGTAAGAAACCTCTTTAAAAAAAAAAAAAAGAAACCTCTCTTAATAAGCATCCATATAGAGCATCCATATAGCTCTATATGCATATAGAGCATCCCCCTAACAACTTCAGGATAAACTTTCTTTACAAGCATTCTGTAGTTTAAACAAATATTAGAAGATTGAAATCCTGTGAGTGTTATAACAATACAATTAAGCTATAAATTAGTACCTCTAGGTAACTGGAAAAATTTAATATAATTCCAAACAGCTTAGGTCACAGAAAATTTTAAATAGAAATTAGAAAACATTTGGAACTAAAAGTTCATGGAAACACTACAGAGAAAAACTTTTAGCTAAATAGTACTTTGAGGTTAGAAGTATAGTTGTAAATCCTTATTTTAAAAAAGGGTAGTAGGCAGAGGGAATGATAAACTTATGAGCAGAAATTAATGAAATAGAAATGAATATTGAGTACTGAATATCAAGTAAGCTTAAATACTAACAGTGAGAAATGATGACTTTATGCCAGAAAAAAGAAGGCACATATAACCAAAATCGGTGGGGAGAAAGAGAATATAACTAAAACTGCTGCAAACAGTGAAAAGATAAGAAAATATTGTGAACTACATATAAAGGCTACAGTCTGCCCATCACTTTATATGCATTCAAATAGTAAAAATCAAATGTCTGATAGCACCAAGTATTGGAGAGGATCTGGATTAATGGTATATCACTTTTAAAACTTTGTGCTGGGAATGGTAGTATAGCCATTTAATGAAACAATTTGGCATTATCTTAACAGTTAAACATTTGTATACTTTACCAGCACTTGCATGTCTAGGTGCAGAAGAAAGTTGCAAAATATGTACAAGTAGTTCGTAGCAGGTTTATTTGTTAAAGCAAAAACATAGAAACGATCCAGATATCCACAAACAAATGGATGGATAAATAAAGTATATTCCCAAATGATTATATAGGTATCAAAATGATTGAGCTAAATGTGTATGCAAAATTTCTGCTACATAAAGTTGAGTGAATAAATAAGTTCCCTAAAGATTAAGTGTACCATAATGCTCAGTGTAAATAAAAAAATATACTCTTTTGGAATAAATATATGTATTTATAAATATATATTTATGTATTTATTCATTCCACCTTGGAGAATGCCTCATCCACCTATGGCCCTGCCCTGTGCAATAGGGTTTAGTCTTCATGAAATTTTGTTGGGTATAAATATAGTAAGAGCTCCTCCATCTTACAGCATATACACATGAGATCTTGAACAATATGGGTTTGAACTGCATGGGTCCACTTCATGTGGAATTTTTTTCAAATAAACATATAGCCTAGAAATACAGAAAAAATTAAGAAAAAGATATGTCATGAGTGCATAAAACGTATGTTGATATTAACCTGTTCTGTCATTTACTACCACAAATTATGCACAAATCAGTTATAAAAAGTTAAAATTTATCAGAATTTGTGCACACATTTGGAGACTGTACATGGTGCCATTCGCAGTTGAGAAATGTTGAATGGAAGGTGCAGTATTAAACCGTAACTAAATAAAATGAACTGTAGTACATACTATCCTGTAGTAGTTTTGTAGTGTTGTTATTGGGGTAAGCTCGAGGCTTGCAAGTATGCTTAAAATGCCACATGACGCTAATCACCTCTCTGTAAGCAATCTTTCCATCAAATTACATATCACAATAAAAAGTGATCTTTCTTGGTTCTTATGTATTTTTCTTCATGTTTAGTGCAATACCATAAACCTTGAATAACACCATGGGACTCATACAAAGTGCCACTAGTGATGCTGGAAGTGCTCCCAAGAAGCAGAGAATAGTCGTGACATTATAAGGAAAAGTTGAATTGCTTGATATGAACTGTAGATTGAGCTCTGCAGCTGTGGCTTCCTGCCATTTCAAGATAAATGAATCCGCCATAAAGACCATTGTAAAAAAAAGGAAAAAAAAAAGTTTGTGAAGCCATCTTGCCAGGTATACCAGCAGGCACAAAAACATCTCACTGTGAAATACCTTTTTGTCTCATATTGAAAGTACAGCTTTTATGTGGATGGACGATTGCTGTAAGAAAATCATACCTGTAGGTTCTAATATGATTAGAGAAAAAGGAAAGTCATTATATGACAACTTTTTTTTTTTTTTTTAAAGTAGGCTGCATGCCCGACATAAGGCTTAAACTCATGACCCTAAGATCAAGAGTCAGATGCTCTACTAAATGAGCCAGCCAGGTGCTCCTAATACATGACAACATAAAAGGAAGATGAAGGATCTGAAGCTGAAAAAATTAATTCCAGCAAAGGATGATTTGATAATATTAGAGATTTGACTTTAAAAATGTCACACTAACAAGAGTAAGCAGCTTTTACCCAAACAAGAGGCATCCAGATGGGTTTCCAGACACTTGGAAGAAATCACTGAGGAGAAAGGATATCTGCCTGAACAGGTTTTTGTTTTGTTTTGCTTTTGGTTTTTGTTTTTAATGCGGATAAAAGTGCCATGTTCTGGGGGGAAAAGTGCCACACAGACATTTATGAGTAAGGGAGAGAATTGAGCACCAGGATTTAAGGCAGGAAGGGATAGATTACCTTTACTATTTTGTACAAAAGCAGTTGGATTTGTGACCAGGATTGGTCTTATCTATAAAGCTGCTAACCCCTGAGCCTTAAAGGGGAAAGGTAAATACCAGCTGCCAATCTTCTAGTTATACAGGAAGAAGGTCTGAACAATAACAGCATTCAACATTTATTCTGGATTGATTCCTTCAATGCATTGTCTCTGAAGTCAGGTAGTACTTTGCCAGTGAGAGACACTACCTTTTAAAATCCTTTCAATATCATACAATGCCTTGGGTCACCCAGAACCCCATGAAGTGGTCAGTGAAGGTGTTGAAGTGGTCTACTTGCCTGCAAACACAGTGTCTCTAATTCAGCCTCTAGGTCATACAATGCCTTGGGTCACCCAGAACCCCATGAAGTGGTCAGTGAAGGTGTTGAAGTGGTCTACTTGCCTGCAAACACAGTGTCTCTAATTCAGCCTCTAGGTCAGGAGGTAGAAAGGACCTTTAAGGCTTCTTACACATGGTACTCTTTGGAAAGGATTGTCAACCAGATAGAACATCATGAAAGTCTGGAAGGATTATACCATTGAAGATGCCATTGTTGTTATAGAGAAAACTGTGGAAGACATCAAACTCCAAACTATACATTACTGCCGGAGAAAAGTATCTAGGTGTTGTGCGTGACTTCACGCAGGTTTTAAGACATTCAAGGACATCATAAAAGAGATTGTGGATATGGCAAAAAAAAAAAAAAAATGTGTGAAGGTTTTCAAGATAATGGATCTTGGAGAAATTCAAGAACTAATAGACATACCAGAGGAATTAACAGAAGATGACTTGGAGATGAGAGTTTCTGAACCACTGCCAGACAATGAGGTAGAAGACGTATTGAGCAGAAAAAAATTGATAATGCACAATCTGGCAGAAGGATTCTGATCATTCAAGATTGCCTTTGACTTCTTTTATGATATGGACTCTTCTGTGATATGGGCACTGAAACTAAAGCAAATGGTGGGAGAAAGATTGGTATTGTATCACAACATTTTTAGAGGAATGAGAAAGCAAAAAAGTCAGATGGGTCCCTGGGTGGCTCAATCAGTTGAGCATTTGACTCTTGATTTTGACTCAGGTCATGATCTCAGGGTCATGAGATCGAGCCTCACATCAGGCTGTGCACTCAGGCGTCTGCCTGAGATTTTTCTCTCTCCCTCTGCCCCTCCCATCCCCCCACACATGTACTCTCAAATAATAAATAAATCTTTTCTAAAAAGTCAGAAATTATGTGTTTATGTAAAGTTACACCGCGTGTGCCTGCCTCTCCTTTCATCTCCACCTGTTCCACCTTTGCCACCCCTGAGATGCCAAGACCAACTCCTCTTCATCTTCAGTCTACTCAATGTGAAGATGATAAGGATGACGACTTTAATGATGATCCACTTCCACATAATGAATAGTAAATACTGATGCTATTAATTCACCAATCTGTTAATAAACCTGTCTGTTGTGTATATGTGTCTTTGAAAGCAAGAACTGTGGATGTTTTGGGGCCATCATCATTGTCTAAGTATTCATCTTGTAGAATATCACTTGCAAGACTTGCATGGAAATGGATACCTTATTACATAGGCATCAGGTGAATGATACTTTAGTATAAAATTACTAGTGTGTTTTCTTACTGTTTTATAACTTTGCTTTCAAAGAGTTATATCACCATACAGTATACTTCTCTTTCATAATTGGAGAAATTGTGTTTCAGCTTATCATCACAGGTGTATTTTTTTTTTTAATGCAATGGTGTTTCCAGTACTGTATCATGAGTATGACTGTAATACTGTATGCTATAAAAATTTTATAAGGAATCATTCATTAGTGTATAGGCTAGGCTACATGAAGTGATTCTATCAATTATTATTAGTCTACCATAAAGCAATCATTGTTGCTTCTTTGTTATCAGTGCATGAATTGTTATACTTGTAAATAACTATGAATTTCCTTTTCACATCATCTTCATTTTTGATATCTAGTGTTAATAGGTATAACATTTACAGTGTTTTGCATCATATAAGTATTGATGTAGGTGCTGACAGATACTTGTAAACAGGTGACATAAACTGGCAGTATTGATACAGCATAGTACTAGAAATTTTTTTTTGAAAGATTTTATTTATTCATGAGAGAGATTGAGAGAGAGAGAGAGAAAGAGAGAGAGAGAGGGGCAGAGACACAGGCAGAGGGAGAAGAAAGCTCCATGCAAGGAGCCCGATCTGGCACTCTATCCCAGGACTCCAAGATCACACCCTAGGCCGAAGGCAGGCACTAAACCGCTGAGCCACTCAGGGATCCCCTAGAAATGTTTTTTTTTTTTTTAATGATTTTCTTTTTTCCTCTAGCTTTATTGTAGAATACAGCATATAACGCATATACAAAATATGTGTTATGTTATTGGTAAGCCTTCTGGTCCACAGTAGGCTATTAGTGGCTAAATTTTGGGGGAGGCAAATGTTATACAAGGATTTTCAACTGCCTGGGGTAGGGGTAGGTGCCCCTAACCCCACATTGCTCAATAGTCAACTATATTTATGTGTATATATATGCATTACATACACACACACACACACACACATATTATAAGATGCAAGAAATACTCTGGGCTGGGGTTATGGAATGGAGGAGGATCATATAAGTGCATCAGAATTTATGTCTTTTCTAGTTCTTGAGTTCACAGGTATTTATTAAAGTTAAAAGATGGCTTATATAAGCCACTGAGTGAATGTTACGAAGCAAGAGTTATGAGTTTAACAAATATTAAAATATCAATTTAGCATAATATACTAAGGGAGAAAATTCATCTGATCATCTTAGTAGGTACACAAAAATCATTTGTTAGAGTCAAAGTCCATTTAAAAGGAGAAAAAAGACTTAATCTAGGCATACAAGAGAATTTACTTAATCTGGCATATGGTATCTATAGAAAATACTACTATAAACACCAAATATTATCCCTTCCCCTCTATCCTCTACTACACTCCTTATTACTAGCATCTTGCATTAATGCAGTATTCTTGTTACACCTGATGAACTAGTACTGATATATTATTATTGACCAAAGTCTATAGTTTAGGGTTTGCTCTTCATGTTGTATATTCTGTGTTACTGGCAAATGTATAATGACATATATTCACCATTACAGTATCTTACCGAATAGTTACATCCTCCTAAAAATCTGTATTCCACATATTCATTCTTCCCTTCCCTGCCCAAGCTTGTGGCAACCACTGGCTGATCTTTGCACTCTGTCCATAGTGTTGCCTTTTTCATAATGTTATGTAGTTGGACTGATAAAGTATCTAGCCTTTTCAGATTTGCTTCCTTCACTTAGTAATATGCATTTAGGTTTCCTTCATGTCTTTTTATTGCTTGATATCTCTCTTTTTTTTTTTTTTTTTTTAAGCGCACAGCAACATTTCATTGTCTGGATGTACCACAGTTTATTTAGCCATTCACATGCTAAAGGACATCTTGGTTGCTTCCAAAACCTTATTCTTAATATTAGCTGAAAGTTCAAAGAATTCCCATTGAGAAGGGGAGCTTGTCAGGGATGTTCACTACCAATTCTATTGATTATTGTACTGTAGCTAGCCAACATAGTCAGTAAAAAATAAAATCATGTTTGGGTTGGGAGGTAAGTAATAAAACTTACTATCCATAGGTGATTTGAATGTGTCTATGGGAGGCCCAAAAGAATGTGTAAAACATTTTTAGAATTAATAGACTTTAGCAAGTTGGCCAGATAAAAAAAATCAATATACTAAAACAAATTGCATTTGTTTTATATACTAGCAAACATCAGCTAGAAAGTGAAAAATTTAAAATACACCATTTACAACAGCATAGAAAAATATGAAAGATTGAAATAAACTTAACAAAAAAATCTACAAGAAAACTAAGGGAGAAAATGATAAAACTATATTGAAAGAAATTAAGGAATGCGAACAAATGGAGACACAAGAAAGATTCATAATGTGAATGTCAATTTTCCCAAATATTTATAGTCATTATAATCCTAGTAAAAATCCCAAGCTTATTATTTTATAGGCCATTGATAAAATGATTCTCAAATTTATATTGAATCATCATACCCAAGTATTGGCCCACTTGTGAAGAAGAATGATAAGGTGGGCCCTCTTAAATATAATGACTTATAAATCTAAAGATGAGTATATTTTTGTTGCAAGGGTAGACAAATAGACCAATGGAGCAAAATAAAGAATTGAGAAAGAATCACATGTTATAGGACTCTTGATATATAACAAGATTTCAAATTGGAGAAAGGATAGCTTTTTTCAATAAATATTATATTAAATATTAATCAGCAAATGGGACAATTGTGTGCCCACATTGAAACAAATGAAATGGGAGGCACCTGGTGCAATAGGTTAAGCATCTCGCTCTTGGTTTCAGCTCAGATCATGGGACTGAGCCCTGTGTAGGGCTCCATACTCAGGAGGGAATCTCTTTGAAAGATTCTCTCCTTCTGGCCCTCCCCTCACTTGTGCAGAGCTACTCTCTCTCGAAAAAAAAAATCTTAAATAAGATATGTATATATAATTGGGGAGGGAGAGGATGTGACTCTAGGGAAAGGAAAACCAGGAAGCTTCTAAAGTTTTGGCAATATTTTCTTTTTTTTTTTTTTAATTTTTTATTTATTTATGATAGTCACAGAGAGAAAGAGAGAGAGAGAGGCAGAGACACAGGCGGAGGGAGAAGCAGGCTCCATGCACCGGGAGCCCAATGTGGGATTCGATCCCGGGTCTCCAGGATCGCGCCCTGGGCCAAAGGCAGGCGCCAAACCACTGCGCCACCCAGGGATCCCAATATTTTCTTTATTAAAAAGTGTGGTGTTTACCTAGATGTTTGCTTTTTTTTTTTTTTAAGATTTTTATTTTATTTATTCATGAGAGACACAGAGGGAGAAGCAGGCTCCATGCAGGGAGCCTGACATGGGACCCGATTCCAGGTCTCCACGATCATACCCCGGGCTGAAGGCGGCGCTAAACTCCTGAGCCACTGGGGCTGCCCAGATGTTTGCTTTTTAAAAATGATTATTCTTTGAAAAATGTATGTTTTACCTTCACGAGTATATATTGTTACAAAGAAAACCCCAGGCCCAGAATGATGTCACTTAGGCCAAGTCACCACGCCAGGACTTAATACTTAACCGATTGCAGTTTCAACTCTGGTCAGTCAGGCATTTTCTGGTCAGCACCAATGAGGTTAATTGGTCACAAGGGTCCACTCTGTCCCCCAAAAGGACGATGAGATAATCCACCTAATAAGATCCCCAGCTCTTCCTTCTAAGGGGAAAGTGACCTTGCCTAAAACAGTCCTTTGTTTTGCTAAACACTGTTTTCCCACCCTCCTTCCTATGAAAACCTTACATTTTATACAGCTCCTCTGAGCTCCCCTCTACTTGCTAGATGGGACACTGCCAGGTTCACACACTTCTTGATAATGGCAATTAGACCTTCAAATTTGCTTGGTTGAATTTTTGTCGTTTAGCAATGTTTTACAATAAGAATACAATTAAGAACTTTAAATGTGATAACGAATGAAAACTTTAACAAATACATAGCATATATTTTTTCCCTTATTATCCAAATTTTTACCTTCTACATAGAGTTGTAGCTATATCTCACAAACCTTTCATGTGGTGCTTTTGTTTAGGTTGAAGTCTTTTTAAAATTCCCTTTATAATTTTCTCCTTAAAACAAATATTATTTAGTAGACTATAGTTTTCAGGCACCTAAGATTGCTCAACCACCCTTTCTCCGTTTTATAATAGTGCTGCATTGTACTCAGAAAACAGTCTCTATGGAGGTAGTGGGTTTTTTTTTTTATTTTTTTGAGACATTGAGTTTGTTATTTGTAGCTTGAAATAACAAAATGTACTTAGATGAATAAAAATACCTTTATTGAAATTCCTGCAGTGAAAATAATCTTGGTATTGCAGTTCTGAAACTCTCTACACCATTCCCCCTTTTCCCGTAATGGCCTGGGCTTTAATATTTCTACTTTTGATAATCTGAGGTTTCTTAGTACTAGCCATAATGATACCACAGAATAGGCTATGATTTTCTCTGTTTATTTGTATTGTTTAGTGTTAATTTATTATTTTTTTGAAGATTTTTTTATTTAACAGAAGGAGTTGCACATAAGCAGGGGGAGAAGCAGAAGCATAAGGAGAGGGAGAAACAGGCTCCCCATTGAGCAGGGAGCCCAATGTGGGCTCTATCCCAGGATCCTGATATCATGACCTGAGCTGAAGGCAGATGCTTAATTGACTGAGCCACCCAGGGCGCCCTGATTTAGTGCTAATTTAGAACAACCTCAGCTGTACCCATTTCTTTGTCCCTCAGAGAGTATGTGTGTATGATTTATAAAGTTTAAGTTTTTTATTACATATTATCCAGTTGTCCTTTCATGTGAGTTGTTCATGTTCTCTACTAACTTTGTATTGTCGAAACTGTTTTTTAAAATTAATTTTTAAGACCTGTTTATATATTAGGGATATCATCCCCTGTTGAAAATTTCCCCTTCCATTTGGCATTTTAATTTCAACGTACTCTTTCTTCTTTTTGTCATCGTTTTTGGGAACAGATATTCCCACCTTTTCCTTCGTATTTCGTCTAGAGCAGTTTAGTCTTTTGTTGCGGAGAGATGATCATTTGGCAGATAATGTAGCCTGGATAGCAGAATTGAGTTGCAGGTTGGAGTATGCCAGCTCTCATTTTTGCCAGTTCCGTAAGTCAGTGAATATCACATCTATTCAGACAGCTCCCAGATAACAGATAACTTTGCAATATAGTGACCCCACATTTAAGCATGTCAAGAAAATATAACCTTCTGACTCTTTGACAAAATTTTATCTTAAGAGTCTTCATAAATATACCGTGCACACTTTATCAAGCAATCCAAGGTAAAACATCTTTTCTGTCTATAGTGAGAGAATAGCTTTGACATTTGTCAAAGGTCAGAGCTTCAGAAATTTAATATTAATAAATCTGTGAACTGCTAGTATTTTTATATTGTGAGAGTAAAAGAAAGAATGCACTTAAAAAAAAAAAAAAACATGTTTTAGTTCCTACCAAGAGTTTCTAAGCACATTGTTTTTGTACTAAAATACAAACCATTCTATATTTTTGATGGAAAAGAGATAAATCTTTTCTTTTTGGAAAATGAAAAGCAGTCTGTTTTTTAAGGATTATCTATGCAGAACAAAAGCCTAGGAAATATGTAAACCTCAGTACAGACTTTTCCATATTCCCTGAACTGACTTAAACTGACTCCATGATAGGGCAGATCGTAAATGGGCTTTGGAAATAGGGAAGACAGGCATCCACATGTCATAATACTAGAGATCATCCACTAACTGTAATACAAGAGGTAGAGGAGGAGTGATGAAAGAAGACATTAGAGCTGGCCTGCAATATTGCTCTTTAAAAAACCATCAGAATCAAAGAGCAAAGAAAATTATGGGAAATCCCTGCTAATAGCCCTGAATTTTTCTGGGTGAGCTAGAGGTGAGGGCAGCCTGTGGGACAGAAAGTGAGCACTTGTGAGCACCAACTATTGGCATTTCACAAACTGCAGAGTTGTATGTGGTGGCCCTATGTAGTCCACTCCCAAGGAAGGGACTCTTTATTCTTTTTGTTTGTTTATATTGAAGTATAGTTGACCCACAATGCTACATTAGTTTCAGGTGTACAACATAGTGATTGGACAACTCTATACGTTAATGTATGTTCACCACAACTGTAGCTACCATCTGTCCCCATATAATGTATACAATATCATTGACTGTATTCCCTGTGCTGTACTTTTTATCTCCTATGACTTTTTGCATATCTGGAAGCTTGTACCTCCTACTCTCCTTCACTCATTTTGCCTGTGCCTCCAGCCTCTTCCCAGTGGCAACAACCAGTTCTCTGAATTTATATGTCAGTTTCTGCTTTTTCTTTGTTTTTTAAAATTCCACATAGGAGGGAAATCATATGAGTTACTTCATTTAGCATACTACTCTCTTTTTTGTATATTTTTTTATTGGAGTTTGATTTGCCAACATATACCATAACACCCAGTGCTCATCCCGTCAAGTGCCCCCCTCAGTGCCCGTCACCCAGTCACCCCATCCCCCCCCCGCCCACCTCCCTTTCCACTACCCCTTGTTCGTTTCCCAGAGTTAGGAGTCTCTCATGTTCTGTCACCCTCTCTGATATTTCCCACTCATTTTCTCTCCTTTCCCCTTTATTCCCTTTCATTATTTTTTTATATTCTCCAAATGAATGAGTAATATTTGGTAATATTTACCTGGGAATCAGTCTTGTCCTGGACTTCTGTTTGTTGGGAGTTTGTGATTGGTCATTCAATTTCATTACTAGTAATTGGTCTGTTCAGATTTTCTATTTTTTCCTGATTCAGTTTTAGAAGATTTTGTGTATTTAGAAATTAGACCACTTCTCTGTGTTGTCTAATTTTTTTGTATATAGTTTTTTGTAGTAGTGTTTTATAATTCTTGTGTTTGTATTTCTGTGGTGTTGGTTATTTCTCTTTTGTCTTTGATTTTATTTAGGTCTTTCACTTTTTTCTTTAAGATCTATTTATCTTAGGTTAAGTGCATGAGTGGGGGAGGGGTAGAGAGAGAGGGAGAGCATCTCAAGCAGACTCACCCCTAGCTTGAAGCCCACTTGAGGTTCAATCCTACAATCCATGAGATCATGACCTGAGCTGAAATCAAGAGTTGGATACTCAACCTACTGAGCCACCCAGGCACCATTTCTCTCATTTTTCTTCTTGATGCATTTGGCTAAAGGATTCTCAATTTTGTTTCTGTTTTGGAAGAACTAACTTTTGGTTTTATTTATATTTTCTGTTGCTTTTGTCTCTCTTTCATTTTTCTTCACTCTGATCTTTTTTATTTCCTTCCTTCTACTAATGTTGGGCCTTGTTTGTCTTTTTTCTTGTTCCTTTAGGTGTAAGTTAGATTGTTTATTTGAGACTTTTCTTTTTTCTTGAGATAAGCAGGTATAGCTATAAAACCTCTTAGAATTGCTTTTGCGGTTTCCCAAGGATTTTAGACATTGTGTCTTTATTTTTATTTATCTCTTGGTATTTTTTGATTTCCTCTTTGATTTCTTCATTGACCCATTGGTTGTTCGGTAGCACGTTGTTTAGCCTCCATGTGTTTGTGGTTTTTTTTCCAGTTTTATTCTTGTAATTGATTTCTAGTTTCATATCATTTTGTTTGGAAAAAGCTTGATATGATTTCAGTCTTCTTAAATTTATTGAAACTTGTTTTGTGGCCTATCATGATCTATCCTGGAGCATGTTCCATGTGTTTCTGAAAAGAATATGGATTCTGCTATTTTGGGTGGAATGTTCTGTATGTATCTGGTTAAGTCCACCTGGTCTAATTTGTCCTTCAAAGACACTGTTTCTGTATTGATTTCTGACTGGCTTTTCTATCTGTTGATGTAAGTGCTGTGTTAAAGTTATCTGGTGGTATTGTATTATTATCATTTTCTCCCTTTCTGTCTGTTAACATTTGTTTTTTATATTTAAGTGCTACAATTTTATGTGCATAGTTATTTATAATTGTTATATTCTCTTCTTGGATTGATTTCTCCATCATTATGTAATGCACTGTTTTGGTCTCTTGTTGCAGTCTTTGTTTTACAGTCTGTTTTGTCTGATGTAAATGTTGCCATCCCGGCTTTTTCTTCTCCATTTCCATTTGCATGGAATATCCTGTTCTATCCCCCACTTTTGGAAGTCTTTGGGAATTCTTAATTGTTCTGGGCCTTCTAAATAGTGGTGGCATTTGTTAGAGAGGAATTGGCTAGCAGCAAGTTTCTAAGGGTACTCTACTCAAGTGAAACAATTAACTTTTTTGTACTCTTAAGTTAGACATAATAGGTCAGAGGTGTCATCTTATCATAATTGGTTTTCCTTTCTTGGGAAATGAGGAGAAACTTAAAAACAAAGCAAAAAAATCTTTTCTAACAAAAACTCAGCTATAATCTTCAAAGAAAGTTTTTAATGAGTGATCTTGAGGTGCTGTTTTCCTCATTTAACTGTAGAATATCATTTGGGAAAGAGGCACATAGGCATTGCTATAATGGAAGAACAATGGACAGTAATTGTAATCTGCTAATTTGATCTCTATTAGAAAAGAAATACTATTAAATGATGAAGGATGTCATGATTTTTCTCAAGGTCACTCAAACTACTGCTTTCCTCATGTCAGTCTGGGAATGGTAGTTGAGTTAGGTTAAATAAAGTATATCTGCTTTTCTTACCTCCTTCCTGAGTATTTCTTTTTTTCAGAATAGGATCTTTGCCTCTTTAGAACCAAAGAGTATTTTTGCCCAAACATTGTGTTAAAGGTAATGAAGGTTAGCAGAATGTGACACCCCAAAACATGTGTCTTTCTTTGGTGTAAGGACTATTTTGAGCTGACTAGTTTGAGAAACTGCAGATACCTAAGAAACTCTGGTAATATAGGTTACTCTTTTTGTAAGGGAAATTGACATTAGAAAGGGGACCTGTACCAGCAAGGGGTGCTATTGCCAGAGATCACTCTTTAAACTGAGAGATTTACCTGCCTGACAGAGCTGATTTTGTTTACCATACATTTCCTCTTTTCAGCTTCCTATGAGTTTCTTTCCCTTGCCTTTGAAGTTTCAGATACTTATCCCTTTCCTTAGCTCAGGATGGTATATAAGCCACCATTGTTTGGTTGCCTTTTGAGCCTTTTTATCTTTGTTGGGCTCTTGTATATACATAATTAAAATAGTTTTTCTCTCTTATTCTTTTTATTGTGTGGGGAATGGGGAATCTCAGCCAAGAATGAAGAAGGGTAGAGGAAAAGTGTTTTTCTTTCTTTCCAGTGAATTAAACTCTCTATTTTTAGAGAAATAAGAAAACTGCTTGCAGTTTTAAAATGGCCAATTTCCTTCTAGTCCTAAAGTTTTCAAAAAAATTGAAGTTTAATTTTAGAATTCTATTATGATGGATGAAATGTTAAGATACATATTAAGAGAAAAAGAAAAAACCCAACTGAAAAAATTATATGTAGAAACACAAATATTATAAAACCGGGAAATTTTCTTATAGACTGTTAAAGCTATGTTTTTGGCGTTGCCTGGGTGGCTTAGTCGGTTAAGCCTCTGACTTGATTTTGGCTTGGGTCATGATTTCAGGGTCTGGAGATTGAGCTCCATGTAGGGGTCTCCGTTTAGTGGGGAGCCTTCTTTTTAAAAAAAGCTATGTTTTGGTTTACAAAGTTATCTTTTATATTAGGTATACCTTTACTTATGGAATTGTCTTTTTGGAAGAAACTTAGAAATTGTTTTTTTTTTTTTTTGTCTTTATCAAAACTCTTCTTGAAATTATACCTAACTTTTATTTCTTTTTTTAAACCCTGGCCAGAATTGAGGAAGTTTGCATTTTAAACCTCTAAAGTTAGCCTGCCTAGGCACAGATCTAGTTCTGTCCCAAATCATTTGTGTGACCTTGGAAGAGTACATAACTTTTACTGTGGCTCAGTCTTCTCATCTCTAAAATGAGGATAATTCTAATGGCTGGAAGGTAGGTACTAGGTTGACAGAATATGCTGATGGCTTTGGCACAGGGTATATGTGTGCGTGAGGACAGTGAGGAGGGAGACGGAATCCAAAGGTTTTGCCCTGTGGCACTCTAACATGGAAGGGTGGGGGGCGGTACTAGAAAAGGAGATTGGGAAGGACCCATTTATAGGAAGGAGGAAACCAGGAAGGAGAGAGTGGTGTTTAGGAACCAAGGTCTTTTGTGATTAATTGAATAAATGCTGCTGTCAAGTGTATTAAGTGATTTACAGCTACCATTGGATTTAGCTATTCAGAAGTGATTGGTGACTTTATTTTTTATTTTTTATTTTTTTTAAATTTTTTTTTTATTTTTATTTATTTATGATAGTCACAGAGAGAGAGAGAAAGAGGCAGAGACACAGGCAGAGGGAGAAGCAGGCTCCATGCACCGGGAGCCCGACGTGGGATTCGATCCCAGGTCTCCAGGATCGCGCCCTGGGCCAAAGGCAGGCGCCAAACCGCTGCGCCACCCAGGGATCCCGTGATTGGTGACTTTAAAGAGCAGTTGTGGTGGAGGGTTGTGAATAAAAGCCTGGTGGGAATGGTTTCATGAGAGAGTGGAAGGAGAGAAACAGAAGCAGCAATCATTGACATTAAAATATAACAGCAGGGTCACCTGGGTGGCTCAGCGGTCAAGCAGGTTGTCTTTGGCTCAGGGCATGAACCTGGAGTTCCGGGATCGAGTCCTACATCGGGCTCCCTGTGTGGAGCCTGCTTCTCCCTCTGCCTATATCTCTGCCTCTCTCTTTCTGTGTCTCTCATGAATAAATAAGCAAAAATCTTAAAAACAAACAAACAAACTGTCACATTAAAGCTGAAAAACAGTAAGTCATATCTTTGAAATAATAGGTGACACTTATTGAACATTTATTGCATGACAGACACAGTTTTAGACACTTCTGTCAACTTGTTTAATGAGTAGGGAATACAGGCAGTCCTTGCTTTGCATGGTAGTGCAACACCATGCAAGCTAAAACCATGCCAAGCAATCTTAAACATCAGTGGGAAAGCTTACAAGTGTTCCATGAACTTTAAAGTTTTGAATACATTCAACATTTTAACCAGCTCTTACTGTTGGTTATTAATGTATTGGGAAGTGAAAAAATAGTAGAACTTCTATTTATTATCATCACTGTAACTTAAAACATTAGAAACACTATAAAGATTAGTTTGAACAATGCTCACCTTATCATAAACGTAGGATAAGCATCTTTTTTTTTTTTTTTTAAGATTTATTTATTTATTCATGAGAGATAGAGAGAGAGAGGGAGAGAGACAGAGACAGAGACACAGGCAGAGGGAAAAGCAGGCTCACCGTAGGGAGCCCAATGTGGGACTGGATCCTGGGATCATGCATGACCTGAACCGAAGGCAGATAGATGCTCAACCGCTGAGCCACCCAGGTGTCCTGGATAAGCATCTTTTCTGTTTGTCTGTGTTTAGATGAGTTTCCAACATTGAATCCTTTCCCTTTCAATGTGCATATCAGAGTTCATCGAATGTGAAGTTTTTGTTGATGTCACTCCCTGTGGGACATTTCATTGTTTTTATCCCAGCCGCTTCTTCATTTATGTTTATAAATTTGTCTTTAGTAAGTTCCTGGGGCTGCATGCCTCTTGGTGGGTCTGGGTGTGAGTGTGTCCTGCCTGAGTTTTACATTGCTTAATATGCCAGAAGTTTTTGTTTTTGTTTCTAAACAGAGGAGTCGGGGACAGGAGTGCAATGGGCCGAAGTAACCTACTGGGGGAAAAGACTTTTTTCAGGGCAGGGTATTCCCTCCCTGACTCACTGTGCTGGGTTCTCCAATTGTAAGGGTCCAGATGAAATGCACAGTGGCTTCAGCGTGCCTTCACCACTGGCAAACAACTTTTCAGATACGAATTCACCACCTTTCACTTGGTCAGCCTGGGTCGTGATTGGTGCTGTTGGGGAAATATTGAAAACAAAAATCTCCTGCCAACCCAGAAAACCTCTCCACAAAGGTAGAAGAACAAACAGTTTTATTATTGAATAAGCATTTAACCAAAATGCGATGGTGTATCACAGACAATCAGCTAAAGAGAAAAGACAGAAAGGAATCTCACCCTTGCACACAGCCAGGCAGATACAACCTCTCACATCCATGTGCTCAGGAGAAATGGTAAGTAGTTCTCAGGTAAGAGGACATGACAGCACCGTTTGTCACACAAGCTCATCCTAGATTCACTTGGTAATTGGGCTGGCCATCTGTGTTTGCTAATTTTCTTTATCCTGAAGAATAATACAACTTCTCAAATCTCTATGACAGGTAGATAGTTAGCGTTTAAGGCCAGATGTCCAACTTAAACTCTCCGGGAGACTGAGATAGAGGTGCTATCTTCCTTTATGTTTACATTTTAAAGAGATGGCTGCTAGGTCCTTGAGAAAGACATTCTTGGGTTGTAAAACTGTCAAAAGGCTTCTTTAGCTTTTGAAAGAATCTAAATACACTTCAAAAGGGCAGAGAAAGAATGTGATTACAAGTTTTCTAAAGGAAACGCTTTAAGAAGAGTGGGGTGAGGGTGAGGGGAGAGGTCTCTTCCCTTTCTTATACCAGAGAAAAATTCAACTTTTTTTTATTTTCTAAGATTTGTATTTACCCATACAGTACATATGATCAGAAACTCTTTGAATGTAGTCCAAAGCTTATTTCTGTTCATTTGATCTCACTGGAGACTGGAGAGAGCTTGTTATCAACCTCTAAATAATTACTTTGATTTTGAAGATTAAACTTTCTCCTTCAGGCTACTAATTAATTACTCCAATCATTGTTATCTGAGCCCTTTCTTTTCTTGGTCTGTACACTTTATCAACAAATGAAGACATTTCCAGTCGTGTTTAACCAACCATGCTGTGAAGAGAGTCTATATTAAATTCTCTTTGGTTCTGAATGGTGATGAATATTAAACAGATGTTGTGCTCCACCGTCCTGGGAACTAGGGATAAATGGTAAACATGGCAGGCATGGTGTCTTCCCTCCTGGAACTTACCCTCTGGCAGGGAATCAGACTTGAATACATAATAACCAGGGCCACGAGTGCTTCTCCTGGAGGGGCATGGGGTGCTTTGGGACAGAATCATGAATAAGATGTCCTAACCTTGCCCGGAACTGCAAAAAGTCAGATTGTGAAGGTCCTGTAAACCATAGTAAGGATTTGGGATTAAAAAAGTTAGTACCTTGGGTTTATGCCTAGAGATTTTGATTCTTTAGGCTTAATGTAATTCAAGAGGCAGCATTCTAACAAGATCCACTCTAGGACTTTGGCACAGTTAGTCCCCATACAGCCAGTTGACACACTCTAGGCTTTTTATAACAATTGAAAAAAATCTTAAAAACAGAGATTGATTATATTTGGATTTAAATGGATTGGTGGAAAGGAGGGGACGAAAGCGGTTGGAGGGTAGTTAGATGGCTACAGAAGTACTTAAGGACAAAAACGACGGTATTTTGGACTAGGAGGCATAGAGAGAAGTGGATAGTTTTGAGATAAGATAGGAGGTAAAATAAGATTTTGTGATTGTTTAAATATGAAAGGAGACGTTGAAGGACAAGGAGGTATCAGGAAGGACGCCTAGGTTTCAAATTTGAATAACCGGCTGGATAGTGGTATCCTTTCCTGAGATAAACACTGTAGGAAGAGCACATTGGGGTTGAGGGTAGGATTGCAGAGTTAATTTTTGGACACAGAGACAGCCACATGGAAATGTTTAGTAGGCAGTGAGATACAGCACTTTGAAGCTAGAGCTGTGGATTTGAAAGATGGTAAATGAATGGGAATGGGCTACCTAAAGAGAGGCCATCTATGAGAAGGGAATAAGGTCTAGAACAAAATATGAGCAACATCAGGATATGTTTTGGTAGGAAGAGGAGCCAGCAGTAGATATTGAAAGGGAAGGAATAGAGAGATGGATGGAAAAGTAGGAGAGTGTGCTGGGTATCTATGGAGAGTGGCCCCTGGTGGTTTTCCATATCTGTGATTGAGCAAAATCAGGTTAACAACATTTCAGTCTCATTTCCAATCACACAATCTGAAGGGTAGATTTTTAATGCCACATTCAATGGTTTTATCTCAGGCATCAGTCACACACTGAGATCTTAAACATCCCCTTGAGGGTAAGTGAGTTAACAGAGCCACAAAAATCACCCAACCTCTCTTTGTCCATATGCACATCGTTAATGTTTTCCATCTCACTTTGGTGTCTGGACTTCTCAGGGGCAGACATTCAATGGCTCTTTGACCCTGTGAATGAAAGCATTGACAGGAAAGGGTCTGAAGTGCCGGCCAAGGGTGACGGCAGTGATTGTGTCGTTTGCTGCTACAGGGTCAGTTTCTCCAGTGATACCATTTATCTTTCACTGAGAAATGCTTCAGAATGTTAAATGGGAGGCCATGTCTTTTCCATTGAAAGTGAATGTTTTTTTTTTTTTCTGCATCTAGAAGTACATCTCTCTTTTTTTCCTCGTTCTTTTCTCTCTCTCTCTCTCTCTCCTCTTCTCTCTCTCTCTTTTTTTTTTTAGAGAAAGCCTGCCTAACCCTAAACTACTACTGACCAGGGGTCAGCAAATGTGATCTGCCTCCTGCATTTGCACGGCCCACCAGCCAGGAATGGTTTGTACATTTTTAAATCATTGCATTTTAAGGGATTACATATTTATATAACCTTGATTTTTTACTCTTAGCCCACAAAGCCTAAGATGTTACTATTTAGCCTTTTATGGAAACACTTTGCAATCCCTTCTTTCCAGTATTATCCCTTAATTGCCTAAGCCTGAAAAGAAATCTGTTCACTCAAATGGGAATGTCAGCTAGGCCAGTGGTTCTTAAACTTTGGCATTGGTTAGAATTCCCTGTAGGATTTCACTATAGATTGCTGGGTCCCTTCTCCAACGCCTGGAGTGGGACCAGAGAAGTGGCATTTCTTTTTCTTTCTTTTCTTTCTTTCTTTCCTTTCCTTTTCTTTTCTTTTTTCTTTTCTTTTCTTTTCTTTTCTTTTCTTTCTCTCTTTCTCTCTTTCTTTCTTCTTTTATTCATTTTTAAAATTGAGGTTATATTTGATGTACAGCATCATGTTAGTATTGGTGAACAATGTAATGATTTGATATTTGTGTATATTGTAAATTGACCACTGCAGTAATTCTAGTTAATACTTGTCTACATATACATAGTTACAACTTTTTTCTTATGCTGAGAACTCTTAAGATCTGCTCTCTTAGCAACTTTCACATATGCAACACAGTATTATTAAATCATAGTCATCGTGCTGTATATTACATCCCCAAGACTTATTTTATAATTAGAAGTTGGTACCTTTTTTTTTTAAGATTTTATTTATTTATTTATTTATTTATTTATTTATTCATTCATTCATTCATTCATTCATGAGAGAGAGAGAGGGAGAGAGAGAGGGGGAGAGAGAGAGAGGGAGGCAGAGACACAGGCAGAGGGAGAAGCAGGCTCCATGCAGGGAGCCTGACATGGGACTCCATCCCAGGTCTCCAGGATCAGGCCCTGGGCTGAAGGCAGCGCTAAACTGCTGAGCCGCCAGGGCTGCCCAGAAGTTGGTACCTTTTGACCTCCTTCACCCATTTGCCTACTTTCCACCACTCACCTCTGGCTGCCACCAGTTTGTTCTCTGTATTTATGAGCATGTTTTTTTTCTTTCTTTTTGTCTATCTTTATTTCTTTCTTTCAAATTCCACATATAAGTAAGATCATACAGTATTTATTTGTATAGAGGTCTTTTTGTTTGGAAAAAAAATAGCATTCGTCACTTTGAAACATTTGACTGTAATAGTGATATATCTGCCAAAGCTATCCCTCTCAAGGAATCAGTCCTCCCTTATTCCACCTAGCAAGCTGTTGGGGTATAAACCTGTCAGGTCTGGTGCCCTGCCACTAATGTTCTAGGAGATATTTATTAAACATCTTTAATAGGCCTGAAGTCCAATTCCTCTATCCCTCTATACTTACCATGACGAAGTAGAAGAAGGATCATCAAATTGTGACATTTTAATTTTAGGTCACTTACCAGTATGTTCTTTTTCAGGGAAACAAATGATATTTATTACAACAGGGGAAGAGAATATATAATATTTGCTAGATTCCTTTAAGAAATCTATCTCTAGAAGTTATGCTTGCTTGCTGTTTTAATGTTTAATTAGCACACAGAGACTCTGCCCATTGGACTTGCCTCAAATATTATTCTAGAGTTATGATTGGATTCACCAAGGACTATTTATTTCCCTCCTGGGAGATGAGCAAAAGGAGTCAGAACTCTTAGACAGTTGTATCCACAGAATTTGGGTTTCTAACCCTTGGCATAAAGTGAGTTTCTACCTTAGCGTAGGGGTGGGGTGGGGTGAAGGTATCACACTGTGGCAGGAGATTGAAAACTGTGATGTAATATTTGAATATTGCTTAGTGTTGCCTATGAAAAGAATGGACAGGGATCTTTGATTGGTGACCTGAAATTTCCATCTTACTGCTTAACAAATTTCACAGAAAAAGAACTCATCTCAGATTTTGGTAAGAGTTTAAAATACGTGCTAAGATAGTCAAATTAGATCATTGTTGTCTAAAAAGGGCAGAACCCTAGCTCAGGGGAATTAGAACTGCAATGACAGAACTTTTTTATTAGAACACGTCAAGAGGACAAATATTTTAAATTTAATTTTGCATTTTTCTATTATTGAGATGGCATACAATGTTAGTTTCAGGTGTTCAACATAGTGATGCAACAATTCTATACAATACTCCTTGCTCACCATAATAGGTATAGTTACTGTACAATGTTATTAAAATATTATTGACTATATTCCCTATGCCATACCTTTGATCTCCCTGATTTATTTTATAATTGGATATTTGTAACTTTTAATCCTCTGTGTCTATTTTGCTCATCCCTCCACCCATCTCTTGTCTAGCAACCATCAGTTTTTCTCTGTATCAAGAGCCTGTTTTTTGTTTTGCTTTTTAGATCCCACGTATAAGTGAAAGCATGGTGTTTGTATTTCTGAGTGATTTGTTTTACTTAGAAAAATATTCTCTAGGTCCATCTGTGTTGCTACAAATGGCAAGATCTCTTACTTTTATTTTTTATTTTATTTTTTTGATCTCTTTCTTTTATATGGCTTAATATTCCAGTGTGTGTGTGTGTGTGTGTATACCATATATTTATACATTCATCTGTGAATGGAAGCTTATGTTGCTTCCATATCTTAGCTATTGTAAAGCTGCAATAAACATAGGAGTGCATATATCTTTTTGAATTAATGTTTTCATTTTCTTTGGGTAAATACCCAGTAGTGGGATTACTGGATCATATGGTATTTCTATTTTTAATTTTTTGAGGAAGCTCTATACTGTTTTCTGCAATGGTTGCACCAAGTTACATTCCCACCAACATTGCATGAGGATTCCCTTTCATCCACATTTGTTTTTAAAGCTTTTATTTATTTATTTATTCATAGACACACAGAGAGAGAGGCAGAGACACAGGCAGAGGGAGAAGCAGGCTCTACGCAGGGAGCCCGACGTGGGACTCAATCCCAGGTCTCCAGGATCACACCCCAGGCTGCAGGCGGCGCCAAACCGCTGTACGACCAGGGCTGCCCCCTTTCATCCACATTTTTGACAGTACTTGTAATTTCCTACCTTTTTGACACTAGGCATTCTGGCAAGTGTGAGGTAATAGCTTATTGTGGTTTTGATTTCCATTTCCTTGACGATTAGTTATGTTTAGTATCTTCTCATATGTCTGTTGGCCATCTGTATGTCTTCTTTGGAAAAATGTCTGTTCAGGTCTTCTGACTACTTTTCAGTCAAATTGTTTATTGTTTTGGTATTGAGTTGTATATGCTTTTTATATATTTTGGATATTAACCCCTTATTGTATTTATCATTTGCAAATATCTTTTCCTATTCAGTAGTTTGCCTTTATGTTTTGTTGATGGTTTCCTTTGTTGTGCAAAGGCTTTTTATTTTGGTTTAGCCTCAATAGTTCATTTTTGCTTTTGTTTACCTCTCCTGAGGAGACATATCTAGGAAAATGTTGCTAAGGCTGATGTCAAAGACATTACTGCCTATGTTTTCACCTAGGAGTTTTATGGTTTCAGTTCTCATATTTTGGTCTTTAATTCATTTTGAGTATATTTTTACACGTGGTGTAAGAAAGTGGCCGTTTTATTATTTTGTATGTAACTGAGAGGCTGAATATTTTTAATATTTCTTGTGAAAGGAGATATAAAATATAAAAATTAAAAACTCACAAGTCAAAAAAGGTGGATAAATCCAAATAAGATCAAAAGCATAGAAAGATTTTGGTTAAATAAATTTAAAAAAACCTACGGTTGAATTTTTAAAAAAATATTTTATTTTTTAGTAATCTCCACCCTTAATGTGAGGCTCAAACCCACAACCCTGAGATCAAGAGTCCCATGCTCCACTGACTGAGCCAGCCAGGCACCTCCCTAAGGTTCAACTTTTGTTTTTTTGGCATTATAGTGGTGTGAAAGCAATACACGTTTGGTAGAAACCGTACTGTGAATTTTTTTATTTTGATCTTTTCCCAGGTTAGCAATATGTAGTATATGATTTTCTTATGATGCTAGGCAGTGCCAGTGAGCCACAGCTCCCATTGAGTCACACAGCCATGAGGGCAAACAATTGATACAACCATTCTTCTATATCATAGAACCATTCTGTTTTTTTCACTTTCAGTAAAGCATCCAATTACATGAGATATTCAATACTTTATTATAAAATAGGCTTTGTGTTAGATGATTTTGCCCAAGTGTAGGCTAATAGAAGTGTCTGAGCATGTTTAAGTTGGGCTAGGCTAAGCTTTGATATTCTGTAGGTTAGGTCTGTTAAATGCATTTTTGACCTAAGATATTTTCAAGTTACAATGGGTTTATTGGGATATAACCCCATCGTAAGTCGAAGAAGACATGTGCTTTCAAAAAGTTTTGGGAGGTAGTAAATACGTTGGTGTAGAATCTTCTATGAAGTATAAAAAAAAAAGTTCCTTTCAGTGGTTCATTGATGACTTTAAATTCAGTCTGTTTGCAAATTTCTGAGATTTATCTCTTCCAAAGGGTAACCAGTGGGAGCAGAGAACTCACCTCAATTTTTGTTGCACTTTTTAATTCTCAGAAAATCAAACACCCCTCATAAGCAATATTTAGCACGATTGTTTTTGTTATAGACCTTCCTCTACACTTGGAGGCATCAGATGAATCAGCCATATTTTTCTCCAACCTCGGCATGTGGAGGCATGTAGTACAGGTACTAAGTATATTCATGCACAGGTTTCATTTGAAAAATGCATTCACCTCTCAATTTGTGCTCCTTACCAAGTGGTGGTTGTATGCCTGCTTTTTTCCCCACCCATTTATCAAGTGCCTCCACTGTAGTTATGCAAGGTTCAGGGGATACAGATGAAATATTTCCTGTTCTTAAGGTGCCCACAGCCTAGTATAAATTCAAATATGAAACAGAATAGTATAACAGCTCTTTACCACTGACTGAGTGAGGCTAGGAGTGCTCTGTTTAGCTCTGAAACAAGGCAGTTAATTGACGTGGGGTACTCAAGACACTGGCCATGTCAAAATTGTGATTTAACAAACTGAGTCAAGCAACTTGAACTGTCTGTGGAGTCCAGGTGATACTGAGTACTCACGAAAGTGTTTCAGGAAATAACTCCCAAGAAATTTGTTTATAAGCAAAGGAATCTATCCATCTTGATGACTTGAATTTTGGGGCATTTCCCTTTAGTTTTAGCTGTATTTTGAGTATTTGCATATTTTCTTTCTCCCTTTCTCCTTACCTACATAACAAATTATGTTCCTTTAGTTTTTCATCCCTACTATTAAAGCAGGTGCAAGGTACCTTAGCTAATATATTATTATTATTATATATTATTTATAATATATATTATATAATTAATTACATATTATATTAATTATATATTACTTATATAATATATATAATTAATATATTACTTATTGAGGTCTGGCACAAGTACCTTCCCCTCATAATGCACACCAAATACATTGTCCAAGCTATCATTCCCATGCCTTCCGGTATTGTATCTTGAATATGAGTACATTAAGACTTTGGTCGTCCCACGTAACTCTTCATACACACAATTTATTAAGATTTTTTTTTGGAGTAAGAGGTATAGATTTTGTTTGTTTTTGTTTTATGAGATCTGAGCATGTAAAATCCACAAAGATTTTCTTTTCTTTTTTTTTTTTTTTTAAATTTATTTATTATAGTCACACAGAGAGAGAGAGAGAGAGAGACATAGGCAGAGAGAGAAGCAGGCTCCATGCACCGGGAGCCCGACGTGGGATTCGATCCCGGGTCTCCAGGATCGCGCCCTGGGCCAAAGGCAGGTGCCAATCCGCTGCGCCACCCAGGGATCCCCCACAAAGATTTTCTTAGCATTATTTCTTTGATCCCATATCAATTCATTCAGTCACACCCATTCATTACTTGTAATCCCACATTGCTAGGTTAGAATGATAGGGTTCTCTCACTGTTCCCACTGTTCAGTTACCAATAATTTTATTCCTGTCTACAACTTGTCTTTCTTTCACAAAGTTCCTTTTTTTTTTTTTAAAGACTGTATTTATTGTTTTGAGAGAGCGTGAGTGGGAATGGGGGTGAGGGTCAAAGGGAGAGGTAAAGGCAGATTCCCTGCTGAATAGGGAGCCCATGTAGACTGATCCTAGGACCCCAAGATCATGACCTAAGTAGAAGGCAGATGCTTAACTGACTGAGCCACTCAGGTGCCCCACAAAGTTTCTATTTATAAAACGTTACTGAACTTCATATTGTTATCATTATTTTTTCATTTCTACTATCCTAATCTAGTTTATATATTCCCTATGTTTTCTGTAGTTATGGAAGCAATAATATTTAAAATTTCAATAAATAGATTTGTTAAGAATTGTTCAAGCAACGAGGACTGGCTTATCTTGAGCCAGACTGCTTGGTTCAAACCCCAGCTCTGCCGCTTGCTGGTTGGGTTAGTCATTTAACCTCTTTAAACATCTGAAGTGTGAGCATAATGATAATGGTAGGACACAGGTGGTATTTCATGGTGGTTAGAGTGAGAGATTCTGGCACTGGATTCAAGTCTTTGCTCTGTCACTTATTTGCTCTCTAATCTTGGTAAAATTTAATCTTTCACAATGCTATTTGCTCTTCTGTGGTTCAAAGATCATGATACCACCCGCCTCCTGTGATTGTTGTATGGAATAGGATATGAATGTAAAACATTCAGCACAATGCCTGGCACCCCACAAGTGGTAAGCACATGATACTCTTAGGAAAAACACACCGCAGGATCAAAATCAATAAACTAAAACTCAGATATGTAAAGCACTGTTGCTTTCTAATTATTCTGTAATTGAATTAATACTGTTCCTGCTATTGAGGGAACAAAAGGCAACTTTCCCATTGTAGCCAATGTCTCTTCCAGTTTAAAATGGTATCATTCAGATTATTTCTCCTTTTTTTTTGTTAAATGGACAGTGTTGAAGGATTCCTTTTCCTGTCCTATCTCCCTTGATCACTCTCCTTTTCTTTTCTTTTCTTTTCTTTTCTTTTTTCTTTTTTTCTTTTCTTTCTTTTCTTTGGCTAGGTGCTATCTGGGCACAGAGAAATGGTTACATGACCTCTTGGTAGCAGGAGAATTTCTTCCCTAAAAAGAGCTTTCTCTGCTGGTCCCCACTGCTCTGATTGATGCAATTCATGCCACCTCATCTCTGAGAGTCTGCTGCCATCTTTGCCTGTTTTCTAGTCAAGGGAAATGCAAGATGGTTGCCCTTGGGGAAGTTCTCTGTCATCTCCCAGTGATGACCTTCTGTGACCTAGCATCATTGCTCTCCTACCCTCTCCCCTTATCCCTTGTGGTGTTTACCTATGTCATTGTTTTCACTCTATTATTTGTTGGCACAATATACCTACAAGCCATTCTTTTATCAAAGTTACAAATAGGAAGTGAAATCTAAGTCCTCACATTGATATGACCTCAAACTCTCTGGGGCATTTTTTAAGGCACCTTCTCCAAAGTGTGACTATGGGTGTTGCGGTTGCAGAATTGAGTGAGGAGTTGCCTTGATGGCTTCTCTCCCTCCCATCTCCCAGCTGCTTTTCCCATCGGGTAAAGGGTTATATATACTTTTCCTCTTTAGTTAGTGGGAGTCCTCTATCTTCTCTTTGCCTACTCTATAGATTTTGTAAAATTCTAATTGAGTTGACCAGACTTGACTCTCTTGATATATATGAAGGGCATTAAATATTCTTTTGAGGATATTGTACCCTTGAAAATCAAACCAACAAGCAAACAGTCAAACCTGGCTTTCAAGTTTTCTGTTTCTGTGTGCTAGAATACTGGTTTGAAGATCAAAACTGAGCAGTTCTTTTTTCCCCCCCAATATGATGAATATTGTTGGCTAGGCAAAAATAGCACAATATATGGAAAGTTTATACCAGTTTGCTATTTTGAGATATTATCCTTATTATTTCTATTTGTTATAGAAAGGGGGTACCTGGGTGGCTCAGTCCATTGTGTCCTCAGGTCCTGGGGTCCTGGGGTCCTGGGATTGAGTCCCATAACTGGCTCCCTGCTCAGTGGGGAATCTGCTTTCCCCTCTTCCTCTGGCCCTCCTCTCTCCCCGCCTAGCTCCTGCTTTCTCTTGCTCTCTCATAAATAAATCTAAAAATTATTTTAAAAAAAGAGAGGGATCATCACAAAATAGAAAAATAATCATCTGTAACCCCATCTCCAAGAAATAATCATTGTTAATAAGTTTTCCAGCTGGGTTCTAACTCAGTTTCCTCCTCTGTTGAGTGGGAATAACTCCTCTCTCTCCTATAGATGGTTCATTTGATTCCAGATGGCATTTTTATCATAGGGAAAATGATTGTATGTAATTGCTTCTTTTTCTGTTTATTCGTGTTGCAACACTCTAATTTTTATTTCTATATCTTTGTAGTACACTTTAATGTTTGACAAAACAGATGTTCTATATCTTTTACTGTTATAACTAATGTTTTAAAAATAATTTCTGCCCTTTATAACTTGTTTATTCTTTCAAATGAACATTAGCATTATTGTGTTAACTTCTTAGGCATTTCGTTGGTATTTTCAAAAACATGTGTATGATATTAAACATTCTAATAAAGAGGTTTTCTTTTCTGTTCCTCAGTAAAGTTTGATAGTTTTCATATAAAGTGTTCCACTTTTTTTTTCTTTTTTTTTTTCTTTTTAGAAAGAGAGCACAAGCACAGGGAGCAGCAGAGGGAGAGGGAGAAGCAGGCTCCCCATTGAGCAGGGATCCCTACATGGGGCTCCATCCTAGGACCCTGAGATCACGACCTGAGCAGACGCTTAACCAACTGAGCCACCGAGGAGCCCCTGTTCCATGTTTCTTATTAAGTTCTCTCAGGCATTTTATGTTCCTCGTAGTTGTTTAAAACAGGGCATTTTTTTTTTTCCTATTAAATTTCTTAACTGATTACTTGTGGTCTATTGAAAAAAAAAAAGTGGTTGATTTTGTATATTTCCAAAGTAGTTGCTTTACCTCTACTAGTGGTTTTCATTTAATTTACTTGGGTTTTCTATTTAGAGAAGCATCCTCTGACATTTGTCCCCAGGCTTCTGAAAGTTATCAATTAAAGAAATTCTTCCCAGCAGCTGGGTGCCTGGCTCAGTGGTTGAGTGTCTGCTTTTGGCTCAGGGCATGATCCCAGGGTGCTGGGACCGAATCCTGTATCAAGCTTCCTACAGGGAGCCTGCTTCTCCCTCTGCCTGTGTCTCTGCTTCTCTCTGTGGGCCTCTCATGAATAAATACATAAAATCTTAAAAAAAAAATACCACGTTCTTCTATCCTTTATTGAATTGGTTAGAACTTCCAGAAAAGTGCTAGACAATCATGACACTGCTCATGTTCTTGAATTTAAGGTGAGTGGGTGCTAATATTTCATTATTAATATCTATATGTAATAAATATTCTTTAATAGATTAAGGAGGTTTGCTTCTATTATCAGGAAGCTTTTGTATTTAATATTGCATTTATTTTAGTTATTTTTAATCTTTGCATTTATTAAAATAATTATTTTTCAATATTCTGAGGTACTGAAGTGATTAATTGACTGGCATAGTTAACATGCTACTGGATTAATATGTTATTTATATTAATAGGGAGATTAGTCTGTGATTTCCTTTCTTTGTGCCCTATTTGTTGGACTTTGGAATTAGAGTATTGCTGGTTTGGGAAAATGAACTGGGAAGCATGCCATCGTTTTCTATACTCCAGAACAGTTTAAATTACATGTGAGTTATCTTTCCTTGAAGCTCTGTGAGAATTCACTAGTTAAATTGTTTAAACATGCTACAGCATTTGGAATAATTCCCTAGGCAAAAATTTTCATTTCTTCCATGGTTATTGGCATCCAGATGGACTACTTTCTCAAGATGTTTCTGCAAGTTTATGTGTTCTTAGAAAATTGTGCATTTCATCTGTGTTTTCAGAATTTGTAGCTTTGAGTGGTGCATTAAAATTTCTTATATCATTATAAAGTACTTCTATATCTGTGAATAAAGTCTAATTCTCACTTTTAATGATTTGAATGTGTTTTCTATTTAAATCTACTAGATGCTTTACCATTTTATTGATACTTTCAAAGAAACTAGCTCTAGGATTTATTTTTATGTATTCTTGTTTATCTAAAAAAATTTTTTTTAGTGTTTCAATTTCCTGTGGTTTTTTAAATTTAGATTCAATTTGCCAACATATAGTCCATCATTAGTTTCAGATGTAGTTTTCAATAATTCATCAGTTGTGTACAATGTTTATTTTTAGATAATATCTACTTTTATATTAATTTATTTGTCAACTCATAGACTTCTTTTCTTTTTAACATTTTTTCAAACTTATTTTCAGTTTTTATTT
Source organism: Vulpes lagopus (assembly GCF_018345385.1). NCBI lineage: Eukaryota > Metazoa > Chordata > Mammalia > Carnivora > Canidae > Vulpes > Vulpes lagopus. Next base: position 45,139,359 of record NC_054833.1, on the reverse strand, counting down.
ATTTTTTATTTTTGTATTTATTTTAAAATATGATAATTCTTTTTTTGTTTAAAGATTTATTTTTATTTATTTATGATAGACATAGAGAGAGAGAGAGGCAGAGACACAGGCAGAGGGAGAAGCAGGCTCCATGCCGGAAGCCCGACGTGGGACTCAATCCCGGGACTCCAGGATTGCGCCCTGGGCCAAAGGCAGGCGCGAAACCACTGAGCCACCCAGGGATCCCCTATTTTCAGTTTTTAAAAGAAATAAATATACTGAAGGCTATGAGACTTCTGACTATCGTTGCCGTCATCATATCAGTTTTGACTTGTAGATTTTGTTGTTTTATAGGTTTGATGTAATTGCATTATTTTTAGCTTTTGTAAAAATTGAGTATAATTTACAAACAATAAAATGCACATATCTTACTTGCAATTTCATGAGTTTTGACAACCCTATGTAACCAGGGGCACCTGAGTGATGCAGTCAGTCAGACGTTGGACTCTTGGTTTTCTGCTCAGGTCATGATCTCAGGGTTGTGAGATCCAGCCCTGCATTGGGCTGTACACTTAGTGAGGAGTCTCTTTGACTCTCTTTCCCTCCTCTGATCCTTCCCTCTACCCTCACTCTCTCTTTCTCTCTCTCAAATAAATAAATCTTAAAAAAAAAATCTGTATAACCAGCATACTACCAAGCCAGATTCAGAACTTTTCCATCATTTGAGAGTTGCCTTATGCTCCCATTCCTCCCTCCCGACCCTCCCCACCCCAGCAGCCGCAATTATGTTTTCCATCAACAGAGTCATTTTGTTGGAACTTCATGCAAGTGAAATCACACAGTATGTGTTCTTTTTTATCTAATGTCTTTCCCTCAGCATAATGATTTTGGGATTAATTCATATTATTTGTATCAGCAGTTGAAAAAATTTTTTTTAGCTTGAACATAGTTTACATAGAATGTTACATTAATTTCTGGTGTACAACATAGTGATCCAACAGCTCTCTCTGTGACCATACGATGTTATTACAGCAGTTCACTTTTCAAGAAATTACTGAATTAAAAAAAATTCCCTTGTATACCTGCACCACAATTTGTTTATCCATATCTCCTCTGAATAGATTTTTGGAATGCTTCTAGTTCTCACTCTTAAGAATAAAGCTCCTTGACATTCCTATCAAAGTCTTTGTGGACCCATTTCATTTCTTTTGGGTAAACACTTAGTGGAATTGCTGGAGCAAGGGGTTGATGTATGCCTTATCCAGGAATGCATGAGACTCTAGTTGTTCTACATCCTTGCTAATAACTGACATTGTCAGTCTTTTTAATTTTAGCCATTGTTATTGAGGATAAAGTAGAATCTCAATGTGGTTTTAATTTGTAATTTGTGTTTCTCTGATGGATATTGAGCATCATTTTGTGTGCTTTTTTTGTCAGTCCTATAACTTTTGTGTGTGTGTGAAATATCTGTCCAAGATTTTTGTCTATTTTTTTATTTTATTTTTTAAAAGGTTTTACTTATTTATTCATGAGAGACAGAGAGAGGCAGAGACACAGGCAGAGGGAGAAGCAGCCTCCACTCAAGGAGCCCGATGTGGGACTTGATCCTGGGTGGACGGGATCATGCCCTGAGCTGAAGGCATATGCTGAATCGCTGAGCCACCCAGGTGTCCCTTTTGTCTATTTTTTTAATTGGGTTGTCTTTTTGTTGTTTTTAATTTTAACTCCAGTATGGCTAACAGACAGTAGTATATTAGTTTCGAGTATAAAATAGATTCAACAATTTTATTATTTATTTATTTATTTATTTATTTATTTATTTATTTATTTAATTATTGGAGTTCAGTTTGCCAACATATAGCATAATACTCAGTGCTCATCCTGCCAAGTGCCCCCTTCAGTGCCCATCACCCAGTCACCCCAACCCCGCCTACCTCCCTTTCCACTACCCCTTGTTTGTTTCCCAGAGTTATGTGTTCTCATGTTTTGTCACCCTCACTGATATTTTCACTCATTTTCTCTCCTTTCCCCTTTATTCCCTTTCACTATTTTTTATATCCCCCAAATGAATGAGACCATATAATGTTTGTCCTTCTCCGATTGACTTATTTCGCTCAGCATAATACCCTCCAGTTCCATCCACATCGAAGCAAATGGTGGGCATTTGTCATTTCTAATGGCTGAGGAATATTCCATTGTATACATAGACCACAGCTTCTTTATCCATTCATCTTTCGATGGACACTGAGGCTCCTTCCACAGTTTGGCTATTGTGGACTTTGCTGCTATAAAAATTGGGGTGCAGGTGTCCCGGCGTTTCACTGCATCTGTATCTTTGGGTTAAATCCCCAGCAGTGCAATTGCTGGGTCATAGGGTAGCTCTATTTTTAACTCTTTGAGGATCTTCTACACAGTTTTCCAGAGTGGCTGCACCAGTTCACATTCCCACCAACAGTGCAGGAGGGTTCCCCTTTCTCCACATCCTCTCCAACATTTGTTGTTTCCTGTCTTGTTAGTTTTTGCCATTCTCACTGGTGTGAAGTGGTATATCATTGTGGTTTTGATTTGTATTTTCCTGATGGCAAGGAACGTGGAGCATTTTCTCATGTGCTTGTTGGCCATGTCTGTGTCTTCCTCTGTGAAATTTCTGTTCATGTCTTTTGCCCATTTCAGGATTGGATTGTTGTTTCTTTGGTGTTGAGTTTGTTTGTTTGTTTGTTTGTTTATTTATTTATTTATTTATTTATTTATTTTAAAGATTTTATTTATTTATTCATGAGAGACACAGAGAGAGGCAGAGACATAGGCAGAAGGAAGAAGCAGGGTCCATGCAGGAAGCCTGATGTGGGACTCGATCCTGGGACTCCAGGATCATGCTCTGGGCCAAAGGCAGGCACCAAACTGCTGAGCCACCCAGGCCCCCCCACCCCTTTTTAAAAGATTTTATTTATTGCTGTTGAGTTTAATAAGTTCTTTATAGATCTTGGATACTAGCCCTTCATCTGATATGTCATTTGCAACTATCTTATCCCATCCTGTAGGTTGTCTTTTAGTTTTGTTGACTGTATCCTTTGCTGTGCAGAAGCTTTTATCTTGATGAAGTCCCAATAATTCATTTTTGCTTTTGTTTCCCTTGCCTTCATGGATGTATCTTGCAAGAAGTTGCTGTGGCCAAGTTCAAAAAGTATGTTGCCTGTGTTCTCCTCTAGGATTCTGATGGATTCTTGTCTCACATTTAGATCTTTCATCCATTTTGAGTTTATCTTTGTGTATGGTGAAAGAGAGTGGTCTAGTTTCATTCTTCTGCATGTGGATGTCCAATTTTCCCAGCACCATTTATTGAAGAGACTTTTTTCCAGTGTATAGTCTTTCCTGCTTTGTCGAATATTAGTTGACCATAGAGTTGAGGGTCCACTTCTGGATTCTCTGTTCTGTTCCATTGATCTATGTGTCTGTTTTTGTGCCAGTCCCACACTGTCTTGATGACCACAGCTTTGTAGTTCAACCTGAAATCTGGCATTGTAATGCCTCCAGCTCTGGTTTTCTTTTTTAATATTCCCCTGGCTATTTGGGGTCTTTTCTGATTCCACACAGATCTTAAGATGACTTGTTCCAACTCTCTGAAGAAAGTCCATGGTATTTTGATAGGGATTGCATTAAATGTGTAAATTGCCCTGGGTAACATTGACATTTTCACAATATTAATTCTGCCAATCCATGAGCATGGAATATTTTTCCATCTCTTTGTGTCTTCCTCAATTTATTTCAGAAGTGTTCTGTAGTTTTTAGGGTATAGATCCTTTACCTCTTTGGTTAGGTTTATTCCTAGGTACCTTATGCTTTTGGGTGCGATTGTAAATGGGATTGACTCCTTAATTTCCCTTTCTTCAGTCTCAGTGTATAGAAATGCCACTGATTTCTGGGCATTGATTTTGTATCCTGCCACACTACCGAATTGTTGTATGAGTTCTAGCGACCTTGGGGTGGGGTCTTTGGGTTTTCTATGTACAGTATGATGTCATCTGTGAAGAAGGAGAGTTTGACTTCTTCTTTGCCAATTTGAATGCCTTTTATTTCTTTTCGTTGCCTGACTGCTGAGGCTAGGACTTCTAGTACTATGTTGAATAGCAGTGGTGAGTGGACATCCCTGTCTTGTTCCTGTTCTTAGTGGAAAGGCTCCCAGTGCTTCCCCATTGAGAATGATATTTGCTGTGGGCTTCTTGTAGATGGCTTTTAAGATGCTGAGGAATGTTCCCTGTATCTCTAGACTCTGAAGAGTTTTGATGGATGCTGTATTTTGTCAAATGCTTTCTCTGCATCTATTGAGAGGATCATATGGTTCTCGTTTTTTTGCTTGTTGATATGATCTATCACATTGATTGCTTTATGAATGTTGAACCAGCCTTGCATCCCGGGGATAAATCCCACTTGGTCATGGTGAAGATTCAACAATTTTACACGTGACTCAGTGCTCACCAAGATAAATGTACTCTTTAATTCTCATCCCTTATTTCACTCACCTCCCCCTCCCCAGTTCCTTCCTGGTAACCACCAGTTTGTTCTCTATATTTAACTGTCTATTTTTTGTTTTCTCTCTGTCTTTTTCCTTTGTTCATTTGTTTTTGTTCCTTGAATTCCACATAGTGAGTGAGATCATGTGGCATTTTTGTCTTTCTCTGACTGAACTATTTTACTTAGCACTATACTCTCTACTTTCATCCATATTGTTGAAAATGGCAAGATTTCATTCTTTTTTAAGGCAGAATAATATTCCATTTTATATGTACAACATCTTCTTTATCCATTCATCTATTGATGGACACTTGGGCTGCTTCCATAATATGGCTACTGTTGATAATGTTGCTATAAACATAGGGGTGCATGTATCCCTTTGAATTAGTGTCTTGGAAAAATACTCGTAGTGCAATTCCTGGGTCTAGGGTAGTTTTATTTTTAAATTTTGAGGAACTTCCATACTGTTTTCCACAGTGGCTCAGTGGCTACACCAGTTTGTGTTTCTGTCAATGGTATACATGTTCCTTTTTCTCCACATCCTTGTCAGCATTTGTTGTTTGTTCTGTTTTTTATTTTAGCCGTTCTGACAGATATGAGGTGATATCTTAGTGGAGTTTTGATTTGCATTTCCCTGATAATCTTTTCATGTGTTGATGTTTCCCATCTGTATATCTTCCTTGGAAAAATGTCTGTTCGTGTCTTCTGCCCATTTTAAAAATTGGATTATTTGTTTTTTGGGTGTTGAGTTTTCTAAGTTCTTCACACAGCCTGGTTACTAACCCTTTATCAGATATATCATTTGCAAATACCTTCTGCCATTCAGCATGTCTTTTAATATTGTTGATTGTTTTCCTTCACTGTGCAGAAGTTTTTTTTTTTAATATTTTTTATTTTGGGATCCCTGGGTGGTGCAGCTGTTTGGCGCCTGCCTTTGGCTCAGGGCACGATCCTGGAGACCCAGGATCGAATCCCACGTCGGGCTCCCGGTGCATGGAGCCTGCTTCTCCCTCTGCCTATGTCTCTGCCTCTCTCTCTCTGTGTGTGACTATCATAAATAATAAATAAAAGAAAAAATTAAAAAAAATTTTTTTATTTTATTTATTTATCCATGAGAGACATGGGGGCGGGGGGGGAGAGAGAGAGGCAGAGACACAGGCAGAGGGAGAAGCAAGCTCCATGAGGAAGCCTGACATGGGACCACGCCCTGGGCCAAAGGCAGGCTCTAAACCGCTGAGCCACCCAGGTGTCCCAGAAGCTTTTTATTTTGATGAAATACCAATAGTTTCTTTTTTTTTCCCCCTTGCCAGAGGGAACCTGTTAGGAAAATGTTGCTATGCCTGATGTTGGAGAAATTACTGCTTGTTCTCTTTTCTAGGAGTTTTATGGTTTTAGGTCTCACATTTAGGTCTTTAATTCATTCTGAGTTTATTTTTGTGTATGGTGTAAAAAAGTGGACCAGTTTCATTCCTTTACATGTAACTGTCCATTTGTTGTCTTTTTCCCATTGAAGAGTCTGTCTTTTCCTCTTTGTTGAAGTTAATTCTGATTATGGGTTTATTTCTGGGTTTTCTTTTTTGTTCCATTGATCTATGTGTCTGTTTTTTGTGCCAGTACTGTGCTCTTTTGGTTACTACGTCTTTGTAGTATAACTATGAAGCCTGGAATTGTGATACCTCCAGTTTTGTTTTTCTTTCTCAAGATTGCTTTGGCTATTTGAGGTCTTCTGTGATTCCAATAAAAATTTTTAGGATTATTTGTCCCAGTTCTGTGAGAAATACTGTTGATGTTTTGAAAGGTATTGCATTATATATGTAGATTGCTTTGGGTAGTGTAGACTTTTAATGGTATTTGTTTTCTCAATCCATGACCATGGACTATTTCTTTGGTTGTCTTCAATTTCTTTCATCAGTGTTTAGAGTTTTCAGAATACAGTCCTTATGCCTCTTTGGTTAAGTTTATTTCTAGGTATTTTATTGTTTTTGGTGCTATTGTAAGTGGGATTGTTTTCTTTTTTTTTTTTTTTAATTTTTTTAAATTTTTTTAAGGGATTGTTTTCTTAATTTCTCTTTTTGCTGCTTCATTATTCATGTACAGAAATGCAACATATTTCTGTATATTGATTTTGTATGCTGTGACTTTACTGAATTCATTTATCAGTTCTGGAAGTTTTTTGGTTGAGTCTCTTGGGTTTTCTATTATACTTTCATGTCATCTGCAAATAGTTGAAGTTTTACTTCTTCCTTACCAATTTGGATGCCTTTTGTTTCTTTTTGTTGTCTGGATTGCTGTGGCTAGGATTTTCAGTACTATACTGAGTAAACATGGTGAGAGGAGACATCTTTGTTTTGGTCTTGACATTTTTTTCCTATTGAGTTTGATGTTTGCTGGGGGTTTTTCAAATAAGGCCTTTATTATGTTGATGTATGTTCCCTATTTCATTGGTGTTACCTGTTGTCAAATGCTTTTCCTCTATTTGTTGCAATAATCATATGGTTCTTACCCTTTCTTTTATTGATATGATGTATCATATTGATTCATTTGTGAATATTGAATTACCCTTGTATCCCAGGAATAAATCCCACTTGATTGTGGTGAATGATTTTTTTAATGTATTATTGGATTCAGTTTGCTAGTATTTTGTTGAGGATTTTAGTATCCATGTACATCAGAGATACTGGTCTGTATTCTCTGTTTTAGTGGTATCTTTATCTGGTTTTGGTGTCAGGATAATGCTGGCCTCATAGAAGGAATATGGAAAATTTTCTTCCTTTTCTATTTTTTGGAATGGCTTGGGAAGAATAGGTATTAACTCTTCTTTAAAGGTTTGGAATTTGCCTGTGAAGCTGTCGGTCCTGGACTTCTGTTTGTTGGAAGTTTTTTGATTACTAATTCAATTTCATTGCTGGTAATCAGTCTGTTCAAATTTTCCATTTCTTCCTTCTTCAGTTTGGTAGGTTATGTGCTTCTAGAAATTTATCCATTCTATGTTGTCCAATTTGTTGACATATAATTTTTCATAATATTCCCTTAAAATTGTATTTCTATAGTGTTATTGTTTTTCCTCTTTCATTTGTGATTTTTGTTTATTTGAGTTTTCTTTCAATGAGTCTGGCTAGAGGTTTGTCAATCTTTTTGATGTTTTAAGAAATGAGTTCTTAGTTTCATTTTAAAAATTTCTATATAATTTATTTCTGCTTTAATCTTTATTATTTCCTTCCTCTGCTACTTTTGGGTTTTGTTTGTTCTTTTTCTAGCTTTAGGTGTACACTTAGGTTTATTTGAGATTTTTCCTGCTGCTTGAGATAGGTCTATATTGCTATAAACTTCCTATTTTCAAGTTTCCACTGTTGACTGTATCTCAAAGGTTGTACGACTGTGTTTTCATTTTTATTGGTTTCCATGCAATATTTTATTCCTTCTTTGATTTCTTGGTTGAGTCATTTATTATTTAGTAGCTTGTTATTTAGCCTCCGTGTACTTGTGGTCATTGCAGATTTTTTCTTATGGTTGATTTCTTGTTTCATAGCAGTGTGGTCAGAAAAGCTGCGTGGTATGATTTCATTCTTTTTGAATTTGTTGAGATGTGTCTGTAGCCTAATATATGATCTATTCTGGAGAATATTCCATGTACACTTGGAAATAAAATGTATTCTGTTTTAGGATGGAATGTTATGAATATATCTGTTAAATCCTTCTGTTCCAGTGTGTCATTCAAGCCACTGCCTTCTTGTTGATTTTCTGTTTGGATTATCTGTGCATTGATGTAAGTGGGTGTTAATATTGCCTCCTGTAGTTGTATTACTATCAGTTATTTCCTTTATGCTTGTTAACTGTTTTATGTATTTGGGTGCTCCCATGTTGAGTGCATAAATATTTATAATTGTTATATCTTCTTGTTGGATTATCTCCTTTATTAGTATATAGAATCTTTCTTTGTCTCTTATTACAGTCTTTGTTTCAGAGTCTATTTTGCCTGCTCTAAATATTGCTACCCCAGCTTTCTTTTGATAATTGTTTGCATGATAAATGTTTCTCCATCCCCTTACTTTGAATCTGCAAGTGTCTTTAGGTTTGAAATGAGTTTCTTGTAGGCAGCCTATAGTTGGGTCTTTTTTTCATCCACTTTATCATCTTATTTTTGTTAGAGCATTTAGTCCATTTACATTCCATAGAGTGACTACTTACAGATATGTATTGATTGGGATTTTGTTACTTGTTCTGTGGTTATTTTTGTAGTTTTTCTCTGATTCTGTCTTCTCTTGCTTGCTTTCATGGTTTGCTGGCTTTCTTTAGTGATAAACTTGGATTTCCTTCTCTTTATTTTTGCATTTCTATTACTGGTTTTTGATTTGTGGTCACTAGTAGGTTTCTATATAACATCTGATATATATAGGTAGCTAAGTGAAGTTGATGGTCTCTAAATTTGAACCCATTCTTTACTCCTACCCCCACCCATGTTAGGTATGTAGTGTCATATTTTAAATCTTTTATTTTATGACTCTCTTGACTGATTTTTATAGGTACACTTATTTTTACTGCTTTTGTGTTTTTTACTTTCCATATTCTCATGTATGATTTTTCCTTTCTATTTAGAATGTCCTCTTTTATATTTCTTATAGGGCTGGTTTATTGGTCATGGACTTCGTTAGTTTTATTTGTCTGAGAAACTCTTTATCTCTTTTTCTATTTTGAATGATATAGCCTTGCTGGATAGAGTATTCTTGGTTGGAGATTTTTGCCTTTCAGCACTTGGAATATATTATACCACTCTCTTGTAGCCTGCAAAGTTTCTTTTGAAAATTCTGTTGATAGCTTTATGGAATTTCCCTTTTATGTCACTTTTTTCTTTCCCTCTCTTCTTTTAAACATTTTCTTTATGAAAATGTTTTTTTTTTTCATTTTTCATTTTAATTACTATATGTCATGTTGTGGGCCTCATTGGGCTGATTTTTCAGCGGGGTTGTCTGTGCCTTCCGGATCTGGAGATCTGTTTCCCTTTCCAGATCTCGGAAGTTTTCAGCTATTATTTGTTTAAAAATTTTTTTGCCCCCTTCTCTGTCTCTTCTGGGATCCCTATAATGCAAATGTTACTATGTTTTATGGAGTCACTGAGTTTCCTAAGTCTTTTCTCACTTTGCATATTCTTTCTTGCTTGCTCAGATTGATTCCTTTCCATTACTCTGTCTTCCAGGTCATTAATTTATTCCACTGCTTCCTCTAGTCTGTATTCCATCAACTGTATTTCTCATTTCAATTATTGTGTTTTTCATCTCTAATTTAAAAAAAATCTGTATTAAGGTTCTCACTAATGTTCTTCACTCTTCTGAAGTCCAGTGAGTATCTTTATGATCATTATCTTAGTTTCTCTATCAGGCATATAGTTTCATTTCACTTAGATCTCTTGCTGTGATTTTTGTCTTGTTCTTTCATTTGGGACATCTTTTCTCTGTGTTCTCATATTGCCTAGCTCTCTGTGTCTTTGTATTAGCAAAGTAAGCCATGTCTCTTGCTCTTGAAAGTAGTTGGTGGTGTGTGCACTTTTAACAAGATTGCTTTGGTTCTCTTTCAGAAGGGACACAGCTGTTGAGACCAGGCTGATGGAGGCCACTCTACAAAGCATATGTGTGTGGGTGCAGTGTTGTAAGATGTGCTTGCTGGTTCTCTTCCACAGGGGATGTACAGCCACTGCAGAGACCAGGGCCAGGCAAGGCTGCTCTGCAAGGTGACCATAGATGGGGGTGCCATTTTAACAAGGTGCATGTGTTCTCATGAAGGTCAACAGACTCTGTGTTAGCAAAGTTTACACTGATCCCCATAGCAGAGGGACTGAGGCAGGCCCAGCTGGTGGGGGTAGGGCATGATGTAAACAATTTAGGTAATGGATATCTGTTTCCTTCCCCAGAGTAGGGAAGTTTTCACCTATTACTTATTTGAATAGATTTTTTGCCCCTCTTTCTCTCTTCTTCTCCTGGGCTTCCCATAATATGAATGTTATTATGGTTGATAGACTCACTGAGTTCCCTAAGTCTATTTTAGTTTTGCATAATTCTTTTCTCTCTCTCTTTTGTTCAGCTTGATTACTTTCCACTACTCTGTCTTCTAGCTCACTAATTTGTTCCTCCATCTCTTTCATACTGCTCTTCATTCCATCAAGCATGCCTGGGGGCACATAACTAGGTGAGGTGCAATGGATGTGTGTGGTGTGTGGTGACAGCTACACACCCAACTTCTGGGTAGGACTTTAGCAAAATTTAGCAGGCTTGTGGGGGACGAATCTTCAGGAGAACTTGTGGGCATGGTGTATTGCTAGCAGGTTAGGGAGCAGGTGTCTGTGTCATTCCTCCTCCCACAGTGTCTCTGTGTTTATGCTGGGTGGGTGGGTGGGTGGGGTTTGGAAAATGTCACCTGACAGCTCCCTCATTTTCAGACAAAATACTCCATAATCTGTATGAACAGATCTGTCTCCCATTTCTCCCTGGCATTGTGTGAACTGCTATTTTTATGTTGCCTCTTTTTGCAGGCTGCTGTCTCTTTAAGGGCAGTGATCCAGTGATCACTCATTCTCCTGGCCCACCCAGTGCTGGGCCAGCTGACTCTTAAAACTCTAGGCTCCAAGTCCTGCATGTTTTACAAACCCACAGAATTCAGCCCATCGGATTTTTTAAAAATATATTTTATCTATTTATTTGAGAGAGAGAGGGAGAGACAGAGACAGAACTCAAGCAGGGGGAGGAGCAGAAGGAGAGAGAGAAGCAGATTCCCCACTGAACAGAGAGCCTGATGCAGGGCTCAATCCCAGGATCTTGGGATCATGACCTAAGCCAAATGAAGGCAGACACTTAAGCAGCTGAGTCACCCAGGTGCCCCTAAGATGGTTGTCTTGTGTTGTGTAATTCTGGATTGTGATTTTATGATTGGTGGGATTGATCTATGAAAATTGTGGCTTGTTTTGAGAGTATGAATTCAGAAAGAGTTTATATTTGTTTCTGTTAGGTATAGGGAATTATCCCCAGCTTGCTTGTTTACTTTTTTAAAAATTGGATTGGGTTTTCCTGAATTGAACAGGTAGTATGGATCAGAATTTCTTTATCAAGGCAGGGCTGTGCTTACTCTCAGGTGGAGATTTTGCTTTCTTTATAAGAGATTAGGACAAAACTGAGAAGCTTCTTTGTTATCTTTCATTATCAGTGGGTATATTTTTTCCAGTTTATCCCTTTCTTTGAGAGTAGCACTTTGGAGATTTAGGCTTATACAGGGATTTCAGTCCCAAACCTTGTATTCTGTTTGAGTTAAAACCAAGAAAGCTAGTGAGACTGGAAGATAATGAATAAGGGGCAAAGATGATAGGGTATGAAACCAGAGAAGTAATGAGAGGCAAGAACATGTAGGGCCTTGTGAGTCAGGTTGAGATCTTTTGCTCATACTCTGAGTGAGATGAAAAATCATTAGAGGGTTTTGAGCAAAGGCATGGCATGTAAGAATGTGACACAATTTATATTTTAAATGGATTTTTCTGGATGTAGTTGAAAAATACAGTATGGGGCCCAAGATTAGAAATAGGGAGACAAAATTGAATACCATTGCAATAGTGTAGATGCGGGATGGTGATGGTGTACATGCAGTTACAATGAAGGTGGTAAAAGGTCATAAAATTCTGGACGTTGTTCGAAGGTGAAGGAAATAAGATCCGATGATTAAATTAATATTGAGTATATGTGAGAGACTTGATGGTTTTCAGGCCTGGACACCTGGCAAGAAATGCATTGCTATTTATTGAGATGAGGAAAACAGGATAGAACAGGTTTATGGAGGAAAATCAGGAATTTGGTTTTGGACACTTAGATCTTAAGCTTGAGATGTAACTGCCATTCAAATTGAGATGTTGATTGTCAATTGGATATGTCGGTCTAGAAGAGTTCAGAGGAAATTGCACATATTTAATGTGTAAATATAGGAATTTTCAGGTAATACATGATATGAAATTCCATGGGACTTTGTAAGAATATGAATTAAAAAGGTGTTTATTATAAATCATTTAGAATTTCTAAGTATTTTATAACAGATATGTTTTGGATTATATCTGTCTACTATATTAGGAGAAGTACAGGTATGTTCTTTTTGAAAATTGTGGTTAAAATACACATAAAATTTACTATTTTAAACATTTTTAAGTGTACAGTTCAATATTAAGTATATTCACATTGTTGCACAACCAATTTCTAGAACTTTTTCATCTTGCAAAACTGAAACTCTATCTGCATTAAATAACAACTCTTCATTCCCCTTTTCCTCTGGCAAACACCATTCCAGTCTCTGCTTAGATGAGTTCGACTACTCTAGATACCTCATATAAATGAAATCATAAGGCATTTGAATTTTTATCATGAGCTTATTTTACTCAGCATAATGTCCTGAAGTTTCAACCATATTAGTGTGTTTCAGAATTTCATTCCTTTTTAAGACTGAGTAACATCCCACTGCAGGTATATATCACATTTTGTTTATCCATTCATCTGTCAATTGACATTTGAATTGCTTTCACCTCTTGGCTATTGTGAATAATGCTGCTATGACTGTGGGTATGCAAATATCTCTTTGAGACCTTGCTATCAGTTCTCTTAGATTTATACCTAGAAGAGGTATTGCTAGGTCATATGGTAATTCTATTTTTATTTTTATGAGGAACTGCCATACTGTCTTCTGTAAGGGCTACACCATTATCCATTTTCACCAATAATACACAAGGGTTGTAATTTCTCCACTTCCTTGTGAACACTTGTTATTTCCAGTTTTTTAAAGATTTTTTTATTTTAGAGAGAGAGAGAACATGCAAGTGGGGGCAGAGACAGAGAGAGAAATAGAGAGAGAGAGAGAACTTCAAGCAGACTCTGTGCTGAGCATGGAGCCTGACATGGGGCTTGATTTCAAAGCCCATGAGATCATGACCAGAGCCAAAACCAACAGTTGGATGCTTAATTGACTAAGATACTCAGGTACCCTTCTGTTTTTGTTTTATTTATTTATTTTTTTAAAAGATTTTTTATTTTATTTATTCATGAGAGACACAGAGAAAGAGAGAGAGAGAGGCAGAGACACAAGCAGGCTCCTTGCAGGGAGCCTGACGTGGGACTCGATCCTGGGTCTCCAGGACCAGGCCCTGGGCTGAAGATGGCGCTAAACCGCTGAGCCACCCAGGCTGCCCTGTTTTTGTTGTTTTAAAATAACATCCATCCTAATGGGTGTGAGATGATATCTTGTTGTGGTTTTGATTTACATTTCTCTAATAATTATTGATATCAAGCATCTTTTTTGTGCTTATTGACATCTGTATATCTTCAGAGAAATGTCTTTTCAAATCCTTTGTCCATTTTAGAATCAAATTATTTGGATTTTTGTTATTGTTGACTTGTAAGAATTCCTTAATGTATTTCTGATATTGGCTCCTTATCAGATACATGATTTGTAATTGTTTTCTCTCATTCCATAGGTTGCCTTTTTACCTTGTTGATTGTGTCTTAGATGCACAGAAGTTTTAAAATTTGATGTAGTCAGAGTTTTCTATTTTTGTTTTTGTTGACTGTCTTTTTGGTGTCATATCCAAGAAATTATCACCAAATTCATTGTTACAGGACTTTATTTTCTTCTAAGAATTTAATAGTTTTAGGTCTGACATTTAGGACTTTGATGCATTTTGAGTTTTTTTCCCCTATGATGTAAGTAAGGTAGGATCAAACTTCATTCTTTTTGCACATGGATATGTTTTTCAGCACCATTTGTTGAAACAACTTTCCTTTCCTCATTAAATAGTCTTAGTGTCCTTGTGAAAGATCATTTGATCATATATGTGAAAGTTAGGAGTATATTCTTGATTGATCCAACTTATTGACTTGCCATTAACCAAGTTCATTATATTTGCCTACTAAATATCTTTTTCTATTGAAGTTTAGATGACACATAATATTATTAGCTTCAGGTGTATAACATAATGATTTTATAATTATGAAATGTTTACCACAATAAGTTTAGTTAATTTGCTTAACCATCTGTCACCATATGTTATTATATTATTGACTATATTTCCTATGCTGTACTTTTCATCCTAGTGACTTATTTATTATATAACCAAAAGTTTGTACCTCTTAATCTGCTTTATTTCACCCATCCCCTCCATTACCTTCTCTCTGGCAACCAATAATTCTCTGTGTTTAAAAATTTGTTTCATTAAGGGGGGCACTTGTGACGAGCACTAGGCATTGTATATAAGTGATGAATCACTAAATTCGACAACTGAAACTAACATTATACTGTATGTTAACTAACTGGAATTTAAATGAAAATGTGAAACTAAAAAATAAATAAATAAAAATTTTTTAAATTTGTTCATTTGCCTTTCAGATTCCACATATAAGTGAAATCATAGGGTGTTTGTCTTTCTCTGACTTATCTCACTTAACATAATACCCTCTAGGTCCATCCATGTTTTCACAAATGGCAAAATTTCATTGCTTTTTTTATGGCTGAGTAACATACAGTATGACTGTATATGTAGACCACATCTTCTTTATCCATTTATTTATTGATGGACAGTTGGATTGCTTTTATATCTTGGCTATTGCAAATAATGCTGCAATAAACATAGGTGTGAAATGTATCTTTACATATTAGTGTTTGCATTTCCTTTGGTTAAATACTCCCTACTGGGATTACTAGATCATATGGTATTTGTAGTCTTAATTTTTTGAGGAATCTCCATACTGTTTTCTACAGTAGTTGCACCAATTTACATTCCCACCAACAATGGTCAAGAGTTCTCTTGTCTCTACATCCTCTCTAAAAATTTTTATTTCTTGCCTTTTTGATACACTAGCCATTCTCAGTGGGGTGGTGTGATATCTCATTGTGGTGGTGGTGGTGGTGGTGGTGTGTGTGTGTGTGTGTGTGTGTGTGTGTGTGTTTAAAGATTTTATTTGAGAGAGAGTGAGGAAGCACGAGCTGGGGTAAGGGGCAGAGGGAGAGGGAAAAGCAGATTCCTCACTGAGCAGGGAGCCCAATTCAAGGCTCAGTTCCAGACTCTGAGATCATGACCTGAGCCCAAGGCAGACACATAACCAAATGAGCCATCCAGGCACCCCGTCATTGCATTTTGATTTGCATTTCTCTGATAATTAGTGACATTGAAGATGTTTCCATGTGTCTACTAGCCATCTGCCTATCTTCTTTGGAAAAATGTCATTCAAGTGCTCTGTTAATATTTTAATTGGATTGTTTTTTGGTGTTGAGTTGTATAAGTTCTTTAAATATTTTGGATGTTAGCCCATTGTTGGATATATTATTAGTAAATATCTTCTCCCATTCAGTCATTTGCCTTTTTGTTTTGTTGATTTTCTTTGCTTTGTGAAAGCTTTTTATTTTGGTACAACCCCAATAGTTTATTTTGGCTTGTGTTTCCCTTGCCTCAGGAGACATATCCATAAATACATTGCTAAGGTTATTGCCTATGTTTTGTTTTATGATTTTATGTTTTCATGCCTGACATCTAGATCTTTAATTCATTTTATTTTTAATGTATGGTGTAAGAAAGTGGCCCACTTTTATTCTTTTCCATATACATGTCCAGCTTATCAATACTATTTATTAAAAAGATTTTCTTCTCCCCACTGTATATTCTTGCCTCCTTTGTCATAGATTAATTGACCTTATAATTGTGGGTTTATTTCTAGACTCTCTGTCCTGTTCCATTGATCTATGTGTCTATTTTTGTGCTAACCATACTGTTTTGATTACTATACCTTTGTAGTATATCTTGAAATTTGGGATTTTGATACCTTCAGCTTTACTCTTCTTTCTCAAGATTTCTTTGGTGACTCAGGCCTTTTGTCATTCCATACAAACTTTAGGATTATTTATTTTAATTCTGTGAAGAATGCTGTTGGTATTTTAATAGGAATTCCATTGAATCTGTAGATTGCTTTGGGTAGTATGGGTATTTTAGTGATATTAATTATTCTAATCTGTGACCATGATATATTTTTCCATTGTGTCATCTTCAATTTCTTTCATCAGTGTCTTTTTTTTTAAAGATTTTATTTATTTATTCATGAAAGACACACACACACACACAGATTTTATTTATTTATTCATGAAAGACACAGAGACACTGGCAGAGGGAGAAGCAGGCTCCATGCAGGGAGCCTGATGTGATACTCGATCCCGGGTATCCAGGATCCCACCCCAGGCTGAAGGCGGTGCTAAACCGCTGAGCCACTGGGGCCACCCTTCATCAGTGTCTTATAATTTTCAGAGTATAGGTCTTTTATCTCCTTGGTTAAATTTATCCCTCAAATTTTATTTGTGTGTGTGTGTGTATATAATTGTACATGGATTCTTAATTTCTCTTTTGCTACTTAGTTATTAGTTTATAGAAATGTAATAGATTTCTGTATATTTATTTTATATCCTGTAACTTTACTGAATTTATTTATTGGTTTTAATAGTTTTTTTGGTGGATATTTATGTTTTTTTAAATAATATATAGTATTACGTCATCCGGAAATAGTGACAGTTTTACTTATTTACATTTTGGATGGTTTAAATTTTTTTCTTGTCTGATGCTATGGCTAGGACTATCAGTACTATGTTGAATAAAAGTGATAGTGGACATCTGTGTGTTGTTCCTGACCTTAGAGACTCTCTTCAGATTTTCACCATTGAGCATGATGTTAGCTGTAGGTTTGTCATATATGTCCCTTATGATTTCATGTTTCCTCTAAACCTACTTCGTTGAGAGTTTTTATTATGGATGGGTTTTGTATTTTGCAAATGCTTCCCCTGCATCTGTTGAGATGATCATATGGTTTTTATCCTTCCTCTTGTTAAGGTGATGTATCACATTGATTGATCTGCAAATATTTAACTACCCTTGCATGCTTGGAATAAATCCAACTTGATCATGGTAGATAATTTTTTAAAAGATTTTATTTATTGGAGCATCTGGGTGGCACAGTTGATTGAGCAGCCAGCTCTTGGTTTCAGCTCAGGTTGTGATTTCAGGGTCCTGGGACTGAACCCCATGTTGGGCTCCATGTTCGTCATGGAGTCTGCTTGAAAGATTCCCTTTCTCTCCCTTTGCCCCTCCCCACTACATGTGCATGGACATGCACTTTCTCTTGCTCAAATAAATCTTTAAAAAATAGATTTTACTTATTTTTTTTTTATTTTAGAGAGAGCAAGCAAGTTGGGGGAGGGAGAGAGGTAGGGGGAGAGAATCTGAAGCAGACTGTCCCTGAGCAGAGTCATGACTGCAAAATCATGATCTGAGCCAAAACCAAGAGTCAGGTGCTTAACCGACTGAGCCACCCAGGCATTCCTATGGTGGATAGTTTTTTAAATGTATTGTTGAATTTGATTTGCCAATATTTTGTTGAGAATATTTGCATCAATCTTCATCAGGAACATTGGCCTGTGGTTTTGTTTTTGTTTTGTTTTGTAGTGTCTTTGTCTGCTTTTGGTATCAGGGTAATCCTGGCCTCATCAAATGAATTTGGAAGTTTTCCTTCCTCCTTTTCTTCTTTTCTCTTCTTTTCTTTCTTTCTTTCTTTCTTTCTTTCTTTCTTTCTTTCTTTCTTTCTTTCTTTCTTTCTTCTTTCTTTCTTTCTCTTTCTTTCTTTCTTTCTTTCTTCTTTTTTTCTTTCTTTCTTTCTTTCTTTCTTTCTTTCTTCTTTCTTTCTTTCTTTCTTTCTTTCTTTCTTTCTTTCTTTCTTCTTTCTTTCTTTCTTTCTTCCTCTTCCTCTTCCTCTTCCTCTTCCTCTTCCTCTTCTTCCTCCTCTTCCTCCTCTTCCTCCTCTTCCTCCTCTTCCTCCTCCTCCTCCTTTTGGAAGTAATTTGAGAATAGGTATTAACCCTTTTAAAAATTTTGGTAGAGTTTACCTGTAAGTCCATCTTGTCCTACCTTTCATGTGTTGAAAGTTTTTTGACTGCTGATTCCATTTTGTTACTAGGAATTGGTCTGTTTGGATTTTATTTTTCTTCCTGGTTCAGCTTCAGAGGATTGTATGTTTTCAGGAATTTATCCTTTTCTTCTAAGTTATCCAATTTCCTGCCATCTAATTTTTCATTGCAGTTTCTTATAATTCCTTGTATTTCTGTGGTGACAGTTATTTCTCTTCCTTCATTTCTGACTTTATTTGAGTCATCTCTCTCTCTCTCTCTCTCTCTTTTTAATGAATCCACCTAAAGGTTTATCAATTTTGTTTCTCTTTTTTAAGTAACCAGCTCTTGGTTTCATAGATTCTTTTTAGTAGCTTCTTTTTTATTCATTTCTGCTCTAATCTTTATTTTCTTCCTTCTACTAACTTTATTATTTTCTTCCTTCTACTAACTTTCCTTCTTCTTTTTCTAGTTCCATTAGGTGCAAAATTAGATTGCTTATTTGAAATTTTTCTTGTTTCTTGGTGTAGGTCTGTATTGCTATAAACTTCCCTCTTAGAACTGCTTTTGCTGTGTGCCAAAGAATTTGGATCATTGTGTTTAATTTTCATTTGCCTCCTTGTATGTTTTAATATCCTCCTTGATTTTTTGGTTGACCCGCTCATTGTTTAATAGCATGTTGTGTAGCTGTCACATGTTTGTGTTTTTTCCAATATTTTTCTTGTAATTGATTTCTAGCTTGATACTGTTGTGATTAGAAAATATATTTTTTTATTTTTTAGAAAATTTTATTGATGTGATTTCAATCTTCTTACATTTATTGAGACTTTTTTTGTGAGCTAATATGTGATCTATCCTGGAGAATGTTCTTTGTGCATTGGAAAAGAATGTGTATTTTGCTGTTTTTGGTGGAATGTTCTGTATATATCTCTTAACTTCATCTGGTCTAATGTGTTGTTCAAAGACACTGTTTTCTTGTTGATTTTTT
This sequence comes from Vulpes lagopus, assembly GCF_018345385.1. Taxonomy (NCBI): domain Eukaryota; kingdom Metazoa; phylum Chordata; class Mammalia; order Carnivora; family Canidae; genus Vulpes; species Vulpes lagopus. Next base: position 45,119,951 of record NC_054833.1, on the reverse strand, counting down.
TTCTGGATGATCTATCTATCAATGTAAATGGGGGTATTAAAGTTACCTATTATTATATTATTGTCAATTTTTCTCTTTATGTCTGTTAATATTTACTTTATGTATTTATATGCTGTTATATTGGATGCAATTACTTATAATAGTTATGATAGTTATGTCCTCTTTTTGTAATTGATCCCTTTATCATTTTGTAGTACCCTTGTCTCTTATTACAGTCTTTGTTTTAAAGTCCCTTTTGTCTGGAGCACCTGGGTGGCTCAGTCAGTTAAGTATCTGACTCTTGATTTCAGCTCAGGTCATGATCTCAAGGTGAAATCATCACACTCATGCTGAGTGTAGAGCCTGCTTATGATTCTCTCTCCCCCCTCTTCCTCTGCCCTTTCCTTGCTCACTCACTCACTCTCAATCAATCAATCAATCAATCAGTAAATAAGTCAGTCAGTCAGTCTATTTTTAGCATTGCTGATATAAGTATTGCTCCTTTCTCCCCTTTTTGGCTTCCATTTGGAATATATTTTCCATCCCTTCACTTGCAGTCTGTAGGTGTCTTTAGGTCTGAAGTGACTCTTATAGGCAGGATATAGATGGGTCTTGTTTTTTTAATCCATTCATTTACCCTATTTCTTTAGATTGGAGCATTTAGTCCATTTGCATTTAAAGAAATTATTGATAGGTATGTAGTTATTGCTATTTTGTTAATTGTTTTCTGGTTAATTTTGTAATTCTCTGTTCCTCTTTTCTTGCTCTCTTTGTGATTTGATTGCTTTCTTTAGTGTTATGCTTGGATTCTTTGTCTTTATTTTTTTTTGTGTATTTCAAGTTTTTTGATTTACATTTAACATTGGGTTCATGTATGACCCTCTGTGTATTGCAGTGTATATTAAATTGATTGTTGTTTAAGTTCAAGTACATTCTAAAAACACTACATTTTTACTCCCCTTCTCTGTTTTATTTATATGATGTTATGTTTTATATTTTGAGGAAACTTGTGTATCTCTTGACTGATTTTTGTAGATAAAATTGATTTTACTAATTTTGTTTTTTAGCCTCCATACTGGCTTTATAAGTGATTGAGGGCAGCCGGGGTGGCCCAGTGGTTCAGCGCCTGCCTTCAGCCCAGGGCGTGATCCTGGAGACCCAGGATCGAGTCCCACATTGGGCTCCCTGCGTGGAGCCTGCTTCTCCCTCTGCCTGTGTCTCTGCCTCTCTCTCTGTGTCTTTCATAAATGAATGAATAAATAAAACCTTAAAAAAAAAAGTGATTGAAATACTATCTTTATTATATGTTTCTTTTAACTGTGAAATTTATTCTTTCATAATTTTCTCCTAGTTATGGCCTTTTTCTCCACTTGAAAAATTCATTTTAGCATTTCTTTGTAAGGCTGCATTAGTGGGGATGAGCTCTTTTGTCTGTCTAGGAAACTCTCCTTCAATCCTGAATGATAATTTTACAGGTAGAGTTGTCTTGGTTGTATTTTTTTTTCAGCACTTCCCTTTGAATACATCATGCTACTTTGAATGTATAATTCTACTCTCTTTGCCCACAAAGTTTCTGCTAAAAAATAATCTGGTAGACTTATGGGGTTTTCCTTCTAGGTAACCATTTTGTTTTTCTGATTTTAAAATTCTCTATGATTACTTTTTGCCATTTCAATTATTATATGTAAAATATTATATGTCTTCATATGGACATCATGTTAGGGGCTCTCTATGCTTCCTGGTCCTGGGTATATGTTTCCTTCCTCAGATTTGGGAAGTTTTCACCTATTATTTCTTCAAATAAATTGTCAGCCCCTTCCTTCCTTCCTTCCTTCCTTCCTTCCTTCCTCCCTCCCTCCCTCCCTCCCTCCCTCCCTCCCTCCCTCTTTCTTTCTTTCTTTCTTTCTTTCTTTCTTTCTTTCTTTCTTTCTTTCTTTCTCTTTCTTTCTTTCTTTCTTTCTTTTCTCTTTTCTTTTCTTTTCTTTTCTTTCTTTTCTTTTCTTTCTCTTTTTTCTATTGGAGTTCAATATGCCAACATATAGCATAAAACCCAGTGCTCATCCCACCAAGTGCCCCCCTCAGTGCCCATCCCCCAGTCACCCCAACCCCCTGTCCACCTCCCTTTCCACTACCCATTGTTTGTTTCCCAGGGTTAGGTGTCTCTCATGTTTTGTCACCCTCACTGATATTTTCATTTTCTCTCCTTTCCCTTTATTCCCTCTCATTAATTTTTATATTTCCCAAATGAATGAGACTATATAATGTTTGTCCTTCTCTGATTGACTAATTTCACTCACCATAATACCCTCCTGTTCCATCCACGTCAAAGCAAATGGTGGGTCTTTGTTGTTTCTAATGGCTGAGTAATATTCCATTGTATACATAGACCATATCTTCTTTATCCATTCATCTTTCGATGGACACTGAGGCTCCTTCCACAGTTTGGCTATTGTGGACATTGCTGCTATAAAAATTGGGGTGCAAGTGTCCTACTGTTTCACTGCATCTGTATCTTTGGGGTAAATCCCCAGCAGTGCAATTGCTGGGTCGTAGGGCAGATTTATTTTTAACTCTTTGAGGAACCTCCACACAGTTTTCCAGAATGGCTGCACCAGTTCACATTTCCACCAACAGTGCAAGAGGGTTCCCCTTTCTCCACATTCTCTTCAACATTTGTTGTTTCCTGTCTTGTTAATTTTCCCCATTCTCACTGGTGTGAGGTGGTATCTCATTGTGGTTTTGATTTGTATTTCCCTGATGGCCAGTAATGCAGAGCATTTTCTCATGTGCTTGTTGTGTCTGCCTCATTCTTTTCTTCTTGGGATTCCTACAATGCAAATGTTTTTACACTTGATGTCACACATTTCCTTTAATTTACTCTCATTTCTTTTTTATTTTATTTTTATTTTATTTTTAGAGAGAGAAAGAGTGCATGAGTTGGGGAGAGGGGCAGAGGGAGAGAGAATCTTCATCAGGTTCTGCACTCAGTGTGGAGCCCAGTGTGGGGCATGATATCATGACCCTGAGATCATGACTCTAGCTGATATCAAGAGTTGGATGCTCGGATTTCAGCTTAAGCAATGAGCCATGCAGGCACCCCTAATTTATTCTCATTTCTCATCATTCTTTTTTTCTTTTTGTAGTTCAGCTTGGTTAGTTTCCATTACCATGTCTTCCAGATTGCTGATCCTTTTTTTTTGCATTCTCTAATCTGCCATTAATTCTCTATACTGTATTTTTCATTTTGGTTATTGAACTCTTCAGCTCTGACCAGTTCTTTTGAATGTTTCCTATTTCTGCTGAAGTTCTCATTGAGTTAAGTATCTTTTTGGCCATTAAGTAGTTTTTTGACTGTGACTTTGAATTCTTTATCAGGCATATCGCTTATCTTCATTTCACTCAGCTCTTCTGTGATTTTTTTTTCTTGTGCTTCCATTTAGGACATAATCCTCTGCCCCTCCCCCTTTATTTATTTATTTGATTACTTATTTATATATTCATGGGAGATACAGAGAGAAAGAGAGGTAGAGACACAGGCAGGGGGAGAAGCAGGCTCCATGCAGGGAACCTGACGTGGGACTCGATCCCAGGACTCCAGGGTTAAGCCGTGGGCCAAAGGCAGTGCTAAACCGCTGAGCCACCTGGGCTGTTCCCCCTCCCCCTTTTAAAATCTAACTCTTTGTTTCTATGTATTAGGTAGGTCAGTTATGTCTGCTGGTCTTGAAAGTAGTGGTTTTGTGTAGAAGAGTTGTGGTGCCCTACCTACAGTGCAATCCTCCCTTGGTCACCAGAACTAGGTTCTCCAAGAATGTCCCCTGTGTGGGCTGCATGCACCCTCATATCGTGGCTGAGCTGCAGTTTTTTTCAGTCTAGCTGGATACAGTGTCCCATTATGTCTGCTGAGGGCACACTAGGTAGGGTTTGCTCCCTGTGCTGATGAGAAACACAGCCGCAGGGAGTTCATTGGTTGGCGGGGCCAGCACTCACCCTGGCTATGTTCATTTAGCCCTTCTCCCACAGCTGCTGCTCTTGCAGCACACTATCAGGCACAACTGAAGGAACTGCAGGCGCACCAGTTTGTGGGGTTATTTCCTCCCCTCTCCCACCGGGGCAGGGATCACTTTGGGGTGGCACCATTCCAGTAGTGGGTGTAGTGGGGGCAGGAGCCTCTTGGGAGGGATGTGTGCTAAGGCAGTGGGCTGGATGGACTGGTTGCATAGGGAAACACTGGGGTAGGGCTTTATGTTGCTAGCAGGGTAGATGAAGAGTATACAAATGGGTCCCTGGAGCCTCTGGCTATCTAGGCTGGGGGAGAGGAAGAGAAATGCTGCTAACACTTTTGTTACTGGAGAAATTTCCTGCAGATCCCTGTCCCTCTTGAACCCATTCTAAGTTGCATCTGTAAATCTTCACACATACCCCAGGTCCATTTCAAACTTCTGCTTCTGTGCTGTGTCTTGGGATTTCTTTGGTATACTGTCTTTTTAAGGGTGGGTAGTCAGTTGCCTATCACTCTCCAGCTCTCCCAAAGTTAAGGTCCCTAATTTTTAAAAGTGAAGCCTCACTGGTTTTCAAAGTCAGGTGTTAGGGAGACTTGTTTTCCAATTTGGGGTCTGATCTCTTTCTTCTCTATGCTTGTGACATCCCTCCTGTTTGTGGTTAGGTGGGCCAGGGATTTGGTTCCCACCTGCCTCTCTGCCCCTCTTACCCTTTTCTATGTGGCTTTCTCTCTACAATTACATGTGGAAGTCTATCCTGCCAGTCTTCAAGGCATTTTCAGAGTTATTCACTTAGATGTAGCTGTAATTTAGGTGTGTCTGTGGGATGAGGTGAGATCAGGATCCTCCTACTCAGCCATCTTCCCAAAATCTATATTGCTCTTTCTAGGTAATGCTATTTTCTTCCCCCATTTTTTTTTAAATGCTTCAGTGATCTACTATGTCCTTACAGTAGTTCAAAAATCTTTTATATGGGCTTGGTCTCCCCACTGCCTACCTCTCCAGCTTAATTTCACATCCTCTCCCCCATAATTTGGCACTGTGATGTAGCACATCATGTTCTTTCCTTCCTCATGGATTTTTACATGTATTTATTTCTCTCTGCCCCAGCCCCATCTCTACTATCTGCCCAGCTTTTATATCAACTCAGATACTGCTTTCTCCAGGAAGGCTTCCATGACTGCCCTTCTCCCATTGCACACCCAAATGACTTTAGGATCCCTTTGTTAACCTCATATTCCTCCTCTAGAATATAGGCAACATGAGACGAGGTGCTGGCACACCATTGTATCCTCTGTGCCTAGCACAGTGCCTGGCATTTTGCAGACATGTTATTTATTCAACTAATTGTATTGGGTGCCACTGTTTGAAGGTACCCTTCTAAGGGTGAGACGGTACCCTTCTAAGTGCAGATATTCATAAGAGCATTGCTGGCCAGAGAGGCCTAAGTCCTTGACTATAACTTCCTTTAGAAACTGCAATATACAGGCTATATACTAAGTCTGGTGTGGGGAGGACAGCTTTCTCCATGAGACACATCAAATTAAGTCTTTGTAATTACCTGTGGTTAGGCCTGAAAAATCATTCATAGGATTTTTGCCAGAAATGGGATTCCTCAGGGCACTTGTCTGGGTATTGTATATAAGTGATCAATCATTGAATTCTCCTGAAACTAATATTGTGCTGTATTTTAACTAACTAGAATTTAAATAAAAATTTGAAAAAAAAAAAAAAGAAATGGTACTCCTCAGAAATTAGAGGATGTTTTTCTCTTGAGAAATTGAACATATCAGGAGAAAACTTTCCAGATACTGGTGTATGTGTGTGTGTGTGTGTGTGTGTGTGTGTGTGTATTCCAGTGAATAGTTCTATTTGCCATCTTATCACTGCACAATGAGATTGTTCTGTTGATCAATCCCATCCATGCATGTGGGGCATCCAAGTGGCTTTTTAAATACATAATGAACAGATATGAGCAGACATCTAAAGGATGTCAAGCATTTGATGAACACCTTTTATGTGAAAGAGAGATTAGTAATCAAATAGAAAAAAAGAATTCAGAGAAGAGTGCAAAGAATAAAGTTCAACAACAGCAACATAATCTGAATATTCTCGTAGTTTAAGAAAATATTGCATGCAGGAAACAATGGGGTACTGTTAAAAAAAGTGTATTCAGAAAACAGGGAGGAGCTCTAAAATGAAAAAAAAAAAAGTGGTGACTGAAAAAAATAGAAGTGCCAAAAGATAAGATCAAGAAAATCTTTTAGAAAAAAAAAACAGTAAAAGTGGTATAAAATAGAAAGATTAGGAAATTTTATATCTCCTGGAAGATAAATTCAGGAGATCTAATATTGGACTACTCCAGAAGGAGAGAATGGAGAAAATGACAGGGAAATAATTATCAAATAAATAATAATAAAATATTTCTGAAATTAAGAACACTAGCCTTTAGTTTGAAAGGATCTGTTTTGTGTCCAGCCAATAACTGAAAAAAAATCTTTACCCCTACTCACCTCAAATCACATAACACCAGTCTAAAGAGATGATCTGAAGAGAAGATGAAACAGAAAACATAGCAGCTTTTATGAGTCATAACAGCATTGAACTTCTCTGTAGTTACAGAAAACTGAGGAATAATGGACTTTAAAATTTTGAAGGAAAACCATTATCAACAGAGAATTCTAGGCTCAGCCAAACTATCCAACAAGTGCCACAATAGAATAAAGATATTTCTAGGTAGGTAAGAAGTAATATAAAATTTTTTCCTTATAAAGTTTTGGGAAGGTATGCTTGACCAAAATGAGTAGTAAACTCAGAGATAGGAGATGCTACACAGGAAAAGTGGGGAGGGGGATGTCCCAGGTAGGTAACCCTGTGCAGCTTATAGAATGTAGCCATTTCTGACTGGAATAGATGGATAAAATGCTCTGGGGAAGAATTCTGCTGGAAAAAGATAGACCTGAAACACTGATGTCAGGAATGTTTTAGAAAACAAAATTGGAAGAATTTCACAGATATGATGTAGCATATGGTCATATTAAAGATACGTACATAGAAAAATAAGTAAATAAAATTTCAATAAAACCAAAAATTTGTAATTGGGGGGGGGGAAGGGGAGAAAAGTATGTTACGTGGCTCAACAGATAACAAATTGAATTTGCAATGTATACACTAATAACTTAAGAAGTTCTTGTATAGGCAGTTGACCCTTAAATAACACAGAAGTTGGGATACCAACCATCTATACACTCAAAAATCTGCATAAAACTTTTAACTTCCCCAAAACTTAACTACTGATAACCTACTGTGGACCAGAAACCTACCTGATAGCATAAATGATCAATTAACATATTTTGTATGTTTTATGTATTATATATTGTATTTTTACAATAAGAGGAGATAGATAAAAATATTTTTAAGAAAATTATAAGGAGAAAATACATTTACAATACTGTGTTGATACTATAAGTTTATGTTGTCTGTTTACAAGATGAACTGTCAGTACCAACACCAATATCATCTTGTATGATACAAAACACTGTAGATATGAAATTTATTACACTAGATGTCAAAAAAGAAAAGATAATGTGCAAAAGAAACTATGAATTTCTTGTAATTATTGTAATGATTTTGTGTAATGATTCCTGCACTGATAATGAAGAGTAAGCAATATGATTACCTTATGGTAGCCTAGTATAATTTGATACAATTACTGCACTGTAGCCTAGCCTATCCATTAAAGAATACATCAGTATAAAAATGTTACAGCATAGTCATGATCATAATACTGTAATGGAAACGTTGTTACATTAAAAAAAAATCCCACTTACCTGTGATGATAGGCTGAAATAGTTTCTCTAATGATGAGAGAAGCGTACTGTACTGTGATATAATTCTTTGGAAGCAAAGTTTTAAAACAAACTAACACATTAGTAATTTTATATTAAATATCACTCACCGGGATCCCTGGGTGGCGCAGCGGTTTGGCGCCTGCCTTTGGCCCAGGGCGCGATCCTGGAGACCCGGGATCGAATCCCACGTCAGGCTCCCGGTGCATGGAGCCTGCTTCTCCCTCCGCCTGTGTCTCTGCCTCTCTCTCTCTCTCTGTGACTATCATAAATAAATAAAAAATTAAAAAAAAAAAAAATATCACTCACCTATTGCCTATGTAAGGATAAGCTATCTATTTCCATGCAAATCTTGTACACGATGTTCTACATGATGATTATGGATGACACAAAAACATCTATAGTTCATGCTGTACAGTTATTAGATTTTCATACAAAGGCACTCACACATATACAACAGTTAAGTTTATTAACTCTATGACATGATTATTCATTAAGTGGAAATAGATATTCATAAAGGTCTTCATCCTCATCATTTTAACATTTAACAGGCTGAGGAAGAAAAGGAAGGGTTGGTCTTGCTGTCCTGGGTAGCAGATGCAGGTCAGGTGGAGGAGGAGTTAGAAGGAAATATGGCGACGCTTCATGGAAAAAAGTCATAATTTCTGTCTTTTTTGCTTTTTTGGTTCTCCGGAGATATTTCTATCAGTAGCAATCCTTCCATTATTTGATTTGGTTTTAGTACCCATATCGTAGAAAGGTGCACATCATAAAAGAAGTCAAAAGCAATCCTGAATGATTGGAACCATAATATTAATTTGTTTTCTGGCACTGATTCTTCTATGCCTTCTTCCTCATCGTCTGGCACTGGTTCAGAAACACTCATCTCCATCAAGTCATCTTCTGTTAATTCCTCTGGTGTTGTGTCTATTAGCTCTTGAATTTCTCCAAGATCCATTATCTTGAAATTCTACACACACACACACACACACACACACACACACAAACACACACACACACTTTTCCCCTCAATATCAAAAGAACTTTAAAAGACAGTCTCTCACTGGCAAGGTACTTCCTGACGTCAGGGACAAAGCATCAATAGAAACAATCCAGAAGGGCAGCCTGGATGGCTCAGTGGTTTAGTGCTGCCTTCAGCCCAGGGCCTGATCCTGGAGATCCAGGATTGAGTCCCACGTTGGGCTCCCTGCATGGGGCCTGCTTCTCCCTCTGTCTGTGTCTCTGCCTCTCTCTGTATCTCTCATGAACAAATAAATAGAATCTTAAAAAAAAAAAGAAAAAAGAAACAATCCAGAAGAGGCATTCTCACTGTCTAAGCCTTTTGATGTACAACGAAAAGACTGCCAACTAGTGTTTATCTTTTCCCTTCAAGGGTTAGGGGCTAGCAGTGTTATAGATTAGGGCAGTCCTGATCACAACCCCAACTGCATTTGCACAAAATAGTAGAGTTAACCTATCCCTTTCCATGTTAAACCTTCATGCTCATATACTCATAAATATCCTTTATGGCATTTCCCCCCCAAATAGAGCACTTTCGTCTGCATTAAAAACCTGTTTAGGCAGACATCCTTTCTCCTCAGTGATTTTCTTAATAGTGTCTGGAAACCCATCTGTTGCCTCTTGGTCAGGTGAAGCTGCTTCTGTTAACTTGACATTTTAAAATTCAAACTTCTCTCTAAAATTATCAAACTATCCTTTGCTAGCATTACATTCCCCAGCTTCAGACCCTTCACCTGCCTTTTGCTTTGTCATATGACTTCATTTTTTTCTTGAATCATTCGAGTCTATAGCTTTCCCTTTCTTATAGCAATTCTTGCACCCCCATAAAAGCCACATTTGCTTTCTGAGATAAAAAGATATTTTGCAAAATGTGCAAAATTTTTGCTCCTGTTGGCATAGCAGTAGTAACAGCTTCACAAATTTCCTTTTATTTATTTATTTATTTTACAATGGTCTTTTCACTGGTTTCATTTATCTTGAAATGATGGGCAACCACAGCTGCAGACGTCAATCTATGATACACATCAAACAATTCATCTTTTCCTTATAATGTCACTACTATTTTCTCCTTCTTGGGAGCACTTCCAGCATCACTAGTGGCACTTGGTATGAGTCCCATGGTGTTATTCAAGTTTTATGGTATTGCACAAAACACAATAAAAGATATGTGAGAACCTTAAGAGATCACTTTTTACAGTGATACATAACTTATTGGAGAGACTAACTGTTCACACAGAGATGATTACCATCATAGCGCATTTTAAATGGATACAACACTTGAGCTTACTGCAATAGCAACAGGAGGTGGCTACAAAATCATTATGGTAGTGCAGTATGTATTGTAGTCGATTTTATACAGTTATGATTTAATGCTGCATCTGTTTACATTTCTTTTTGACTATGAGTGATGCCATGTATGTATGGTCTGTAAGTGTTTATATAAGTTTTGATACATTTTAACTTTTAATAATTTGTGTATACTTTATTGTAGCAAATGATAAAATAGCCTAGTAGTATCTATATACTCGTATCTTATTCTTAATTTTTTTCTATGTTTCTAGACTATGTGGTTTGGGAGTTTTTTCAAATTGTTGCAAACCTCCAAATAATTTTCTATTTATTTATTTATCTATTTATTTATTTAAAAGATTTTATTTATTTATTCATGAGAGACACAGAGAGAGAAAGAGAGAGGCAGAGGGAGAAGCAGGCTCCATGCAGGGAGCCTGATGTAGGACTCCATCCCCGGACACCAGGATCACGCCCTGGGCTGAAGGCGGCGCTAAACCACTGAGCCACCCAGGCTGCCCTGATTTTATTTATTTATTCATGAGAAACACACACAGAGAGGCAGAGACATAGGCAGAGGGAGAGGCAGACTTTCCAGTGGGAGCCCGATATGGGACTTGATCCCTGGCCCTGGAATCCTGACCTGAGCTCCAAGCAGATGCTCAACCATTGAGCCACCCAGGCATCCCTCCATATATTTATTGAAAAAAAAAATCCACACAGAAGTGAACCTGTGCTATTCAAACCTGTGTTGTTCAAGGATCAACAGTAGTTATACTGGAAAAACATAGTGAAGGCAAATGGGGTGCAAATGTGATAAGAGAACTGAAGTTTTATTATCAACCCTGGAAATTGATAGTAAAGGGAAAAAATCAAGAAATAGTAGTGTTGTAATATTACTAGGGACCAATGCGGGGTTCTTTCTCCCCTGGCCCTTATTTATAGAACACAAGGTGGCAGCGTGCTTAGCAAAATGCTATATTTCCCTGCCTTTCTTGTCAGTAATAGTGGTAATTTTACATCATCCTGGCCAGTGATGCAAGATCAGAAGCTGTTGGGTGGCAGATGCAACTGGAATATGCCTTTACCTCTTGCCCTTTGCCCTTCCTCTTCTTGCCTGGAACACAGTTGAGTTGACGAGTGTGGAGCATCCTTCTTGAGTTACTGAGGTGACAAGCATGAGAAAGCCACATGCTGAGGAGACAGAACAGAAGGGTCTCAGACAGGTCTTTGGGAGCATATTAGGTGCTGTGTCGCCCTGCATTGCCTCGAGGCTTCTTTTACCCAAGAAAAATAAATCTCCCATTTGTTCAGAAACTTGAGATTTGTTTAGTTGACCAAGCTACATAAAGCACAACATTTAGAAATCATGGTGGTAAATAATGTTTAAAACAATTAAAATGGGGATGCCTGGGTGGCTCAGCAGTTAAACCTCTGCCTTGGGCCCAGGGCATGATCCTGGGAGTCCTGCATCAGACTGCCTGCATAGAGCCCGCTTCTCCCTCTGCCTATATCTCTGCCTCTCTCTCTGTCTCTGTGTCTCTCATGAATAAAGAAATAAAATCTTAAAAAAAAATTAAAATGATTCAAAGCAGTTGCATCTAGGGGAAGGGAGAGTATGGTAGAAATTGGTATAGTTGATGCTATCGCTAGCTCGATTTGATTTTTTGGACAATGTGTATATATTTAATAAAATACATATTAATAAAGAAAAAGTGTTCCTCTGCATGGAACACTTTGGTAACTTTCCATTTTATTTGAAATAAAATCCAAACTTATGCAAAAGATTCTTCATGATATGGCTGGCCCTGGCCACCTTTGTGCCTTACCTTCCATCACACTCCTCCTTGGCTACTAACCCCCAGCCACATGGTCTTTTTTAAATTTTGTAAATCCCTTTTTGGCAAATTTGCACTTAGTTTCCTCTGACTCAGTTACAGGCCCAGCAGGAAACAGATGACACACTCAAATTTGGTAATCCCAGTGGATTAATGGAGGGTGGGATTTTAGGAAACCAACAAGAGATGGTGTAGTACTCTGAGGCTCACAACAGCAGGGAGTCATCATCTCTGGCCCTGAAGGACCAAAAAAGAAGCTGTGCAAAGAAAGTCACCTGACAGAACCAAAAGGTATTTGGACATTGAGAGTGCAGGACTCACTGTTAATTAAAATGATTGGGATAGTTGATACAGAAAAGCTACCTGTCTAATTGCACATTATATTTTAAGCCTTGCTTACTTTATATAAAAGGCTCTACTCCTCTTGGCTAAGTCATCGGTGGTCATATGGGTCAGGCCCTCACAGGGCATGTGATGAGGCCTCATGCTTCTTGGTAGCCAGCATCCAGGTACTGACAAAGTTGAACAGGCGTGTTTAGGTTCAGACCACATTCAGAGAAGACCTTAGAGGTGCCATTGCAAAGTGGCCTGTGAAGATCACCCTAGGATAGCCTTGGTTCCTTGCCCTCCAGAGTCGACACTCCTTTGCTAGCATAGATGAAGAGGAGAGACAAGGACTCAGCCTCCCAGGAACAAAGTGAAGCTCAAGAGGTAAGTGCCAGTGTTATCTCACTTTTCCTGACGTGCTAACTTCAGGGCAGGGGAAGATATCTTGGCTCTCAGGAAATTCCTGCCATCTTACTTCCCTACATCCCAAGTGGTCCCTCCCTCCACCAGTATGTTTCCCCCTGCAATATGTGTCTTGAGGGTGGAGGATGGTAGGTCTATTGTGCATGGTGACACTAGTGGTGGTGTCATATGGGTGAAAGGTCTGGGGCAGGGTGGATCAGCTTGTTTACTTTCGTGATGATTCCCTTTATTCTTAGCTTAGTTTCTGCTGATGAAACTGGCTGGATCCAGTGGCACTTCATGGTGTGAGAACATTATGAAGGTACTCCTGTGATTCAGAGAGGTAGGCATCTCCTATCCACACCAAAACTGAAATGTCACCATACTGCGACATTGTATGTCCGTGGCTGAGCCTGTCCCTGTTAACCTTAATAACAGATTTGTATCTTTATTCATGTTACCACCAAATGCCCATTCAGAATTGCCATCGTTAAAGTGCTAAAGCTTTTGATAAAACATATGCATCAGTTATTCCATTTTTACTTAAACCACTATTCCATAGGATGCTAAAACTCATTAAAAAATATTCAACTTAAAAATATATGGCTAAGAAATTTCATTTTGGTTAAGAAATGGTTATAACTGTAAATTGGAAGAAGTAAATATTAATAAATATTTCACTATTTTAAGGTCCTAATAGAATAAAAGGACAATAATAGTGAAAAATAATTTTTAACAGTGAAATATGGTTATCTTTTTTTGTAAAAATTTACTAATTTTTGAGTAGGTGCTATTTAAACATGGTTCAAAGTTCAAAAGTTACAAAAGGGAAGGCAGTGTGAAAGAAACCTTTTTTTTCCTTTTTAAATTTAAATTCTAGTTAACAAACAGTGTAATGTTAGTTTCAAGTGCAGAATTCAGTGATTCATCACTTGCATACATCACCCAGTGCTCATCACAAGTGCCCACCTCTCTCAAGTAACCCTCAGTGTGTTCTCTATAGTTAAGAGTCTGTTTTCTGGTTTGCCATTGTCCCCCTCCCCCGCCATGTTCATCTATATTGTTTCATATGGATGAAATCATATGGTATTTGTCCTTCTCTGATTGACTTATTTTGCTTAGCATAATACTTTCTAGCTCTAAGCATGTCATTACAAAATGGCAAGATCTCATTCTTTTTTATGACTGAGGAATATTCCATATATACATAGATGGATATATATGGATATATATTCCATATATATAATATGACTAATATTCCATATATATGGAATATATATATTATATATAATATATATATACACACCCCATATCATTATCCATTTATCAGTAGATGGAAGTTTGGGCTCTTTCTATAATTTGGCTATTGTAGATAATGCTGCTATAAACTTTGGGGTTCATATATCCTTTTGAATCAGTATTTTTGATCCTTTGGTAAATACCTAGTAGTGCAATTGCTGGATCATAGGGTAGCTCTATTTTTGACTTTTTTGAGGAATCTCCATATTGCTTTCCAGAGTAGCTCTACAAGTTTGCATTCCCACCAACAGTGTGGAGAGGATTCCCCTTTTACCACATCCTCACTATCACCTGATATTTCCTGTGTTGTTGATTTTAGCTGTTCTGATAGGTGTGAGGTGTATCCAGCTGTGGTTTTGATTTGCATTTCCCTGATGCTGAATGATGTTGAGCATTTTTTCATGTGTCTGTTGGCCTTCTGTATATCTGTTTTAGAAAAATGTCTATTCACATCTGTTCATTTTTAAACTGGATTGTTTGTGGGTTTTTTTTGGGGGGGTATTTTATAAGTTCCTTATTAATTTTGGATACTAACCCTTTACCAGATATGTCATGTGCAAATATCTTCTCCCATTCAGTAGCTTGCCTTTTAATTTTGTTGATTGTTTCCTTCACTGTGCAGAAGCTTTTTATCTTGATGAAGTCCCAGTAGTTTAGTTTTGCTCTTGTTTCTTTTGCCTCGGGAGACATATCTAGTAAGAAGTTGCTATGGCTGAGGTCAGAGCGGTTGCTGCCTGTGTTCTCCTCTAGGATTTTTGATGGTTTCCTGTCTCACACTTAGGTCTTTTATCTATTTTGAATTTATTTTTGTGTATGGTGTAAGAAAGTAGTCCAGTCTTCTCAACAGCATTTGTTGAAGAGACTGTCCTTTTCCCATTGGATATTCTTTCCTGCTTTGTTGAAGATTAATTGATCATATAGGTTCATTTCTGGGTTTTCTATTCTGTTCCATTAATCTCTGTATCTATTTTTGTGCCAGTACCATACTGTTTTGATCACTACAGCTTTGTAAGATAATTTGAAGTCCGGAGTTGTGATGCCTCCCAGCTTTTCTTTTCAAGATTGCTTTGGCTATTTGTGGTCTTTTGTGGTTCCAAACAAGTTTTAGAATTGTTCTATCTCTGAAAAATGCTGTTAATATTTTGGTAGGGATTGCAGTAAGTATGTAGATTGCTTTGGGTAGTATAGACATTTTAGTAGTATTTGTTTTTCTGATACATGAGCATGGCATGTCTTTCCATTTCTTTGTGTTTTCTTCAATTTTTTTCATCACCTTTTTTATAGTTTTCAAAGTACAGGTCTTTCACCTCTTTGGTTATTTTTGGTTTTTGCATGTATGTATTTTTGTATTTGTTTTGTGCTTAAAAATTTTTTTAATTCCAGTACTGTTAACATACAGTGTTTTATTAGTTTCAGGTGTACAATATAGTGATTCAGTAATTCTACACATTAGTCAGTTCTCATCATGATAAGTGTACTGTTAATTCTCTTCACCAATTTCACTCATCCCGCTCACTTTGCCTCTATAACCATCAGTTTATTCTGTATAGTTAAGAATCTGTTTTTTAGGTTGCTCTTTTTTTTGTTGTTATTTTGTTTGGTTTCTTAAATTCCACATAAGAAGAGATCATATGGGGCAGCCCCAGTGGCGCAGCGGTTTGGCACCGCCTGCAGCCTGGGGTGTGATCCTGGAGACCCGGGATGGAGTCCCACGTCGGGCTCCCTGCATGGAGCCTGCTTCTCCCTCTGCCTGTGTCTCTGCCTCTCTCTCTCTCTCTGTGTCTATGAATAAATAAAATCTTAAAAAAAAAGAAAAGATATTCTCCTTAAAAAAGAAAAGGTGAGATCATATGTTATTTGTCTTTTTCTGACTAATTTCACTTAGCATTATACCCTCTCGATCCTTCCATGTTGTTATAAATGGCAAGATTTCATTCTTTGTCATGGTTTAGTAATATTCCATTATATGTGTATGTACATATGTGTATGTAGGTGTATACACAGTGTACACACACTCCACATCTTTATCCATTCATCTATCAATGGATATGTGGGTTGCGTCCATAATTTGGCAATTGTAAATAATGCTGCAATAAATATAGTGTTGCATATATCTTTTTGAATTAGTATTTTTGTATTCTTTGCATAAATAACCAGTAGTGAAATTACAGAATATTATGGTGATTCTATTTTTAATTTTTTGATATACCTCCATACTGTTTTCCACAGTGGCTGCACCAGTTTGCATTTCCACCAACATTGCATGAAGGTTCTTTATTCTCTACATTTTTTCCTACATTTGTTAATTCCTGTCTTTTTGATTTTAGCCATTCTGACAGGTGTAAAGTGATATCTCACTGGAGTTTTGATTTGCATTTTCCTGATGAGTAGTGATGTTGAGCATCTATTTATGTCTGTTGGCTAGCTGTATGTCTTCTTTGGAGAAATATTGGTTTATGTCTCTTCATTTTTAATTGGGTTATTTGGGGTTTTCTTGTGGGGGGTATTGAGTTGCATAAGCTCTTTATATATTTTGGATATCAATTTCTTATCAGGTGTGTCATTTACAAATATATTCTCCCATTTTTTTTTTTAAAGATTTTATTTGAGAGAGAGAGAACAGAGGGAGAGGGAGAGAGATAAGCAGACTCCCTACTGAACAGGGATTCTGATGTGGGGCTCAGTATAGGCTCAATCCCAGGACACTGTGACCATGACCTGAGCCAAAGGCAGACGCTTAACCAACTGAGCTACCCAGGCACCCCATATTCTCCTATTCAATAGGTTGCCTTTTTGTCGTCAATAGTCTCCTTTGCTGTGCAAAGATTTTTATTTTGGTAAAGTCCTATTGGTTTATTTTTGCCTTTGTTTCTCTTGCTTGAGGGGACATATTTAGAAAAATGTTGCTTAGGCTGATATCAAAGAGATTATTTTTCTGTGTTATTTTTTAGGATTTTATGGTTGCATATCTCACTTTTAGGTCTTTAATCTGTTTTATTTGTGTGTGTACGTGTGTGTATAGTATATGAAAATGGTCTAGTTTTCCCCACACAATTTATTGAAGAGACTGTCTTTTCCCCATTGTATATTCTTGCCTCCTTTGTTGTAGATTACTTGACCATATAAATGGTCAATGCTTATGCAAATAAGCATTGGTTTATTTCTGGGCTTTCTATTCTGTTCTATTGGTCTTTGTGTCTGTTTTTGTGCCAGTGCCATATTCTTTTGGTTATTACAGCTTTATAGTAGATCTTTAAATCTGGAATTGTGATACTTCCAGCTTCACTCTTATTTCCAAAGATTGCTTTGGCTATTCAGCTTTTTTCATGATTCCATACAAATTTTAGGACTATTTATTCTTGTTCTCTGAAAAGTACTATTGGTATTTTGATAGGGATCACATTGAATTTAATAGATTTCTTTGGATAGTGTGGACATTTTAACAATATTCTTCCAATTCATGAGTGTAGTATGTCTTTTCATTTGTTTGTATCATCTTCAGTTTCTTTCATCAGTGTTTTATAGTTTTCAGAGTATAGTCTTTCATCTCTTTGGTTAACTTTATGTCTAGTTATTTTATTCTTTTGGTGAAATTATAAATGGAATTTTCTAAATTTCTCTTTCTGCTATTTTGTTATTAGTTTATTGCAGTTTTGTATCTTATAACTTTACTCAAATCACGTATTAGTTCTAATAGTTTTTGATGGCATCTTTAGAGTTTTCTCTATACAGTATCATGTCCTTTATAAATAGTGACTTTAAACTTCTTCCTTTCCACTTTGGATGCCTTTTATTTCTTTTTCTTGATTTATTGCAGATGCTAGACCTTCTAGAACTATGTTGAATAAAAGTGGTGAGAGTGGATGTCCTTGTATTTATTCTTCCTGATGTTATGGAAAAAGCTCTCAGTTTATCACCATGATGTTAGCTACAGGTTTGTCATATATGGCCTTTATTTGGTCCCATCATGCCCACTTTGTTGAGAGTTTTTATTCATGACTGGATGTTGAATTTTGTCAAATGCTTTTTCTGCATCTATTGAGATGATTGTATGGTTTTAATCCTTTGTTTTGTTAATGTGGTTTATCACATGGATTGATTTGTGAATATTGAATCATCCTTGCATAACAATCCTCTCTTTCATTCCGCCACAGAGTTTCCCTTTCTGAGTTAATCACTTATCTCTTTTCTAAATATCTCTAGAGAGAGATTTTGAGAAAATCTCTCTCTAGAGCCTTTATGTGTACACATGTGTATACACACATCACATGAATTTTTTACATAAATGATTGCATATTACATGCATTATTCTGTACTTTGTTTTTTATGCAATGATGCATTTTGAATATCTTTTCCTGCCAGTACATTTTGAGCTACTTTTATTATCCATTAAGACAGAAACATATTATTCCATTGTATGACTGTGTCATTGTTTAATCAGTCAGACCCCTATTAGTGGAGATACAGTTTCCCAGTCTTCTACTAATACAGTGTTGAAATGAATAATTTCATACATATATTCTGGGAATGAAATTACTGGGTTGAATTTTTAAAATATTTGCATATGTATGTTATTAAAAATGGAAAGGTTTGTGTTTTTGTGCTAGTGATTGTCTTTAACATAAATTTATAATACATTTATATAAAATATTTTATCTATTTTTCATCAGCAATATGTATTGACTTCTTACCATAGGCAGTCATCAAAATGATTTATTTATGCTTCCTTGCTGCAGTTTCTTCATCTCCAGTACTATATTTTTGCTCATTAAATTATTTGCCTTTGTGTTTACTTTTATTTACTTAAAAGTGTATGTTTTTAAGAAATAATATATATATTATAGTTAATTATATTGTTATATATAGTACATATAGTCTATACGATATAGTATATATGTGGTATGTAGTATACATATGTAGATTATAGTGTATAGTCTAATATATATATACTATATGGTATATATTATACTGTATTATAGTATATACTAGATATTATAGTATATAATATGTACTATATCATATTTAACCTAGAAATTCTATAATAAATATAGCTTAATAATAGTATATATTAGTTATGTATATAATTTGTTAAAGTATTTACATTCTGTTTTCCAATCATAATCTCCATAGTTTTGTTTTGTTTTTGGCTAGTAGTATAGTTATTTGGATTTGGTAATTGTCATCATTTTGTTTGTAAGAGTTCTTACTTTTTATCTCTTGTTGAGCTGCAGTTGGCCTTCTACAGTTTTAAAAGAAGGGCTCATAGAGACTATATCCCCTGAGTTTGTTGTAATAATTGGATTTTTAAAAAACAGTGGAATCTATAAATAATCTGAGATTTATTTGATATGTGGCATAAGGTGAGAATACAAATTAACTTGTAACCTTCAGGAATGTGTGATAGTGAAACAATTTTGATTTTGCTCTTTTATCCTTTGGGAAGATGGAACTGAGACTTAAGAATTAACAAATTAAGAATTAATATATATTTTCCTTTGAGGAAACAGACTTCAAACGGGAAAAAAAAATATGTTCCATGAATTTGAGGGTTAAGGGGATAAAACAGTTCAAGTAATTTACCACAGAACCTGTGTTGAGAAGAAAAGGAAATTGGGGCTATCAGGGGTCCTATAAGTTGAAAGGAAATGGAGAAGTCCAGGAAACAATAATAAGGACATAAAAGATATTCAGTACATTTATGTTTAGTGAATTAGTGAATTCAAGGTTTTTGGGAGGTATAATGGGAATGAGAAAATAAGAAATATAGAAGAGTAAGAATCTGTGGTTTGAAAGTGTAAGGAAGTATGAGGTGACATTTGGTAGATGACACGGTTCAAGATGTGGCCATCGAAGTAGGCTGTCAAAATATATGAGGTATAAAGGTCACTGATATTTAGAGAGACAAATCGCCAGAAGGCTCAAAGTTTGAATTGGTTTGGATGTGAGATCTCAGGTCTTTCAGGGCAGTGGAAGGATTTTTAGGAGAAAATAAAGACAGTCCACTGCCTAATTGTTCGTGAATATGATAGGGAAATAGTCAATTCTGAGGTAGGTCCTATCTTATATTCATTCTGTATATTAGAAATGAAGCAGGGAGATATTAAGTAATTTGCCTTTGGCATAAAATTAATGACTACAAGAGTGACGATGCAAATATAGGCAATCTGGCTCTCAAGCCTGTGATCTAACCACTGTGCAGCCCGTCCTCTGTGTGTGTGTGTGTGTGTGGCGGGGGGGGGATCGGGTGTTACAATTTTATGTGCATACAACCCTAGGGGTTGGTGCTGAAACTGAGCAGCATGAAACTCCTAGATTTTGTCACATCCACCAGAGCTGTGGGGCCTGGAGCTCTATTTTGTATGTATATTTTAGAAAAGACTTTTTCATTCCGTAGTTACCCTCTTACAGCTGGGTCACAAGGGGGAAAGAGACTGACATTTACAGAAACTCTTAGGCACTTCAGAAACCATGACATCTCTTTAAAATGTATTGAACAATATATCCATTTGTATAACAAACATTTTAGAGTCTCTTTTGTACTAGGTATATAGTACAGGATATTCAACACAAGTTCTGTACTCAAGAGTAATTTAAAATTTATTGGGGACACAAGGCAAAGTTGGTTTAACTTTCTATCTCCTTTACTCTGGTCTCCCAGGCTACCAAATCATAGGTAAATTGAGAGAATGTTAAGGCTGTTCTAATTTTTAAAAAGCCCACAGTACATCACTTGGCAACTAAATGCTATGTTCTTAGTCTGACCTAGGATAGATGGACTCCTGAGAGAGGTTATATTGAATAAATGGAGAAATAGAACCTTTTTTTTTGTTGTTTTTTCAGTCTTTGTGGAATCCTTTCAATTGTAAAAATGATCCATACACTTAGCCCTAACATAAGTACCAATGATGTTTTATGAATCATCTTATTTGAAAACAAGAAAGCAAATGAGAGGGATAGCTCACTAAGTCACATGAAAGATTAACCCTTTTGTCCATACTGTTCCTTCTGGAATGCTTTCCCTCTATGTTGCTCTCCTTACACCTCCTCTTTTGCATTCCTGAATCCTACTCTTCTAGTCTTAATTTAGATATCTCTTCCTCTAGGAAGATTTCTCTGAACTCTCAACTCTGGATCATATTACACCCACCCCCATCACCCTTTGTAGCAGGTATCCTACAATATTGTAATAGCCTGATACTTACTGGTATTCACTCTAGACAGTCCCTTATGTGAGGAAAGGGACCACAGCCATTTAATGTTTTATCTCCATCTTAAGGTCTGCCATATAATAGCTGTTGAGTAAAAACAGTGTGCATTGGGACACCTGGGTGGCTCAGTGGTTAATGCCTTTGGCTCAGGGTGTGATCCTGGGGTCGTGGGATGAGTCCCACATCGGGTTCCCCACAGGGAGCCTGCTTCTCCCTCTGCCTATGTCTCTGCCTCTCTCTCTGTGTCTCTCATGAATAAATAAATAAAATCTTAAAAAACAAAACAGTGTGCATTGAATGAGTGATACTCAGTACAGAGCCTTGTTCTTCCTACAGTTGCTTCATTATCTTCTCTGTTGTGATCATTTGGGTTCTCAGTATATATCATTAGCATAGTCAAAAAAGAGGGAAATGAAAAACAAGGTGATGAGTGACTGCATGTGAATTTTTTTAAGACCTAGGCTTCCTCCGGCTTAGATTATTTCTCCATTCCCTGCATTACAACGTCTGGTCCAAATCTCTCCACCCTCACCCATTTGAAAAGTAGGCATAAACGAGTATCAGCAGTGATTCTGATTATAAACACACCGTTTTGGCCCATCACCCTTCTTCTTCATGGATGATCGTGGTGCTTTTTCTGTTCTATCTTGTTATCTCTCCCTCTCAGTTTACAGAGATTATATTCATTTGATTTTTAAAATTTGCTGTGTCTCTTTTCTGTGTACCTTACCACTTATGTTCTGTTTTACAACATGTTCTGAAGGTATAGATATGCAGCATCATTTATTTGGGAAATACTGATTGGATGCGATGATGTACATGGCCCTCTTTAAAGAACTAGAGATGAATAAAACCATTCCAAGGACAGCCCTGCAGTCGTGACTGTGCGTCTCTGTGGAGGGTGCTTTCTGTACTCTCAGGAGATGGAGGAGGACAGAGGAACCAGGGGCTGAGGAGTGGGAAGCAGAGTAAAAGGAGTCTTGGGGAGGAAAGGAGTTGGTAACTAAAGTGGCATGCAGGGCCACTTAGGAGACTATAAATAATACCATGTCCTGACCAAGGTCTCAGCTGCACCCCTGGTGGCTCACCTCCTACAACTTTGCCTCTGCTAGTGCTTGTCTTTGTCACTGCCACACAAGTGCCAGGAGGAGACACAGATTGTGGACTAAGGTGACGTTCACATATGTATAGGTCCCTGGAAGCTTTGGACCTTCTGAGAGGCCACATGGGCTCTGCTAGTATGCAGTGATGGAACTCAAGCATTCCTACCTTGTGCTTATAAACCTTTAGGGTGAGTGGAGCTCTCAGCTATGTGGTGTTCATCTTCGCATTGGTACCTCTTCCTGACCAAGTGCTGCAATAAACATGACTGAGGCTTCGAGACCACGAGCAAGTGGCAACAATATCTGTGCTCCATAACATCAGACTTGCCTCTCCAAAGTCTGTTGAGAGCTACAGAAAATCTTAGGACTAGCTCAGCACATTCAGCCCTATTGCAGTGGAGCCCTTGTTCTACGTTTTATACATCAAGGCTGTTAAAAACAATGAAGACCCCTATCTTTAAAGAAGATGCTGCCAGCTATCAACCTCAGATGAAGGTGAAAAATTAAACCTTGACCCAAAGAGGAATGTTTTTATTGCATATAAAGGTAACTTGTTTTTATAAATGGGATTTTTGCATGTTTTTTTTGGAAGATCTTGTGGGCATATTTTGGAATTAAAATTTTAATTGTTGGAAATAGAATAGGGGGGTATTGAAGAAACATGAAACTATCACCTTGCTCTGAGGGATCTTTTGCTCTGTATTGATGCCTTAGTATGTCAAAATGACTCATCTAGGGGAGGGCTTTTAGTTAAGAGAAAGTATTTTGGGTAAAAAGAAAAAGGAAGCTTATAATTCAATGTTTGCAAATTTACTTACCTTAGCTCCTATATGTCAAATATAAGCTAATACTCACTTGTATTGGAAATAAAGACTAGAATTAATTTCTTAACATTTTCAACATTTACACATCATTTTGAAGAATGATTTCTCCAGTTCATTCCACACATTGTGATGGCTTTTACAATCTGTTTAGAGATGAAACCACTCTTCAGGGATGAGGTTTCTGGTCTTACAAACCAGAACTGCAAGACCCCACGAACAAAACCAAAATATTTAAGCATAATGTGACCAAGGTTGCAGACAAGGTGACAGGATTGATCTACTAATCTTGAAAGCACAGCCCACATACATTTTCTGAGTCTTTTTTTTTTTTTAATTTTTATTTATTTATGATAGTCACACAGAGAGAGAGAGAGAGAGAGAGGCAGAGACATAGGCAGAGGGGGAAGCAGGCTCCATGCACCGGGAGCCCGACGTGGGATTCGATCCCGGGTCTCCAGGATCGCGCCCTGGGCCAAAGGCAGGCGCCAAACCGCTGCGCCACCCAGGGATCCCCTTTTCTGAGTCTTTTAAATGACAAGTATTAATTTCAATATGTATTTTTAAAATTATATATATATTTTTCTGAAAATACTTTACACAGAAACTTTCTTTTCCCACAACTTGTTATTCTATTAAAAGGCTTGTGTGGAGCTTGGGATTTTTTTCCCTAGCTCTGTTTATCCTTAGAATAGATTCCACTATGGTAGTATAGTCAAAATGCCATGTTTTTAAGTCTCTCTAAAACACAGAGAGAAAAATATCGGCTTATGTCATTAATTTAATTTACAGTTAGGTTTATTTTTTCATTTTTAGAAACTGCTTTTTTAATTTAAAATTTTTAATATGTAAATCATGTATGTGGTTCCAAAATGGTGTAAAATGGCAGAAGATAAGTATCATTTCCATCCATGTCACTTCTACTCTGAATTTTATAAGCCTTTATAGATAGCTTTTTATTTATCTTTTATTTGTATTCCAGCGTTTTTTTTAATTGTTGTTGCAAGTGTAAGCAAATACATTTATATATGTCCTTCCCTTTTTATTACCTGGGAGGTTGCCTACTGTATACTGGAACTTGCTTTTCTCCTTTAACCTATCCTGGAGACTGTAGCATCCCAGTTTCTAGGTGCCCTCCCATTCCTTTTTATGGCTATGTTGTATTTTCTTGAGAAGGTGTATCATAATTTGTTTCATTTGTCCTTTATCGGTGCAGAGTTGGTTTGTTTTCCAGTCTTTTGCTATTACAAATAGCAATAAAATTTGTGTGAAATGAATGTGCCAATGAATGCTTTTATGCATAGTCACTTCATATTTTTTTCTAATGTCTTTGAGAATGCTGGGTCAAAATGTAAATACATATGCCATTTTCCTAAATATTGTCAAACTTTTCTTCACAGGGGCAATGCCATTTTGGATTCCCATGAGCAATGTTTGAGAATGTCCATTTCTCCAGAGCCTCATCAATATCGTATGTTTTCAGTCTTTGGGATTTTTGCTAACTTGATACACAAGAAATGGTTT
Organism: Vulpes lagopus; assembly: GCF_018345385.1. Classification (NCBI taxonomy): domain Eukaryota; kingdom Metazoa; phylum Chordata; class Mammalia; order Carnivora; family Canidae; genus Vulpes; species Vulpes lagopus. The sequence goes on along the minus strand of NC_054833.1, from coordinate 45,095,294 downwards.
CTCAGTGTTGTTCAAATATGTATTTCTCATTCTGTGTTTGAGGCCCATTTTCATTTTTTCTATTAAATTGCCTACTCACAACTTTTGCTAATTTTTCTATCTATGCCTTTTTCTTTTCAATTTTTAAGAGCTGTCTATAAAATAGACATTAATTTATTGTCTAGGATGCAAGTTGCAAGTGTTTTTTTCTCTGTAGCTTATCTTTTGACTTTGCTTATGGTTTTTTGGGGGGCATGTGTTTTATTTTTCACATATGTCTGACTTGTATATCTAGATTTTAAGTTATCAGTCTGGATGCAGAGAAAAGAACTCTTTATTCAGTGTATTACAAATGTCTTTTTCACAATTCTAAGGGTTTTTTTTTTCACGTTCTTAATGGTATCTTTTTATAAACAGTTCCTGATTTTAATGTGCAAAAAATTACCAGTATTTTTCCTTACAATTAGTGCCTTTAGAATTCAGTCTAAGAAAACATGTTCTACCTTGAAGTCACAAAGATTTTTTTTGTATTATCTTAAACAGTCCAAGAGCTATTTATTATTGTGCCAATCAAACTATAATCTGAGAACCTGTGGTAGTTCTAAACTGTTTTTCAGTGGTTCATGGTCGGTATAGAAATTGAGAGTAAGCGTTCAGAAACTTTTGTGGGAATGTAATATTATCGTGGCATGCCAGCCTGTGATGAGCAAATTCATCTTTTGAGGATCCTCAAAAGTGTTTTCAAACTCATGTGATGAGTCAGGTTTCATAAACTGTGTACTAGTTGTGCACAGTAGGACCAAACATGAATGCTTGAAAGTGTAGATATTTTTTTTAAAAGTGTCTCTTAACTGCAGATGGTGTGAGATGTACTCTTTGAGAAGCTTTATTGCTTTGCTTTTCATATTTAAGTCTATGATTTCCCAGGACTGGTATGTGTGTTTGTGGTGTAATATAGGGTTCCAATTTCATTTTTCTCCCCATGGATATCCTGTTTTCCCAGAACTATTTAGTGAAAAGGCTGTTCTTCCCTCACTGCTCAGCAGTGATTTATTTGCCATGAACCAAGAGTTCTGTTCTCTATATTCTATTTCACTGGTGTTTTGTTTCTCTTTGCATCAGTACCACATTGTCATAATTCTATGTATAGCTTTAAAGTAAGTCTTGATATCCGGAAAAATAAGTTCTGCAGCCTTCTATTTTAGAAGTGTTTTGATCCTTTTTTGTCCTTTTTGTTTCCTTAGAGATTTTATATTGTCAAATTACACCCTGCTTCCCTGCCACGCACACAACCTGTTCCGATTTCGTTTGGAACTGTGTTGAATCTATAGGTCTGTTTAGTCTTTCAGCATGTGATTAGATTGTACAGGTGTGTGTTTTTGCCCATAAGTGTATTTATTCCTGAGCATTGGGTTACCCGATGTTTTTGATAGTTCACTGAATGCACATTTCTAAATATACTGTATTTTTTATAATACTAAAGATTTTATTTTATTTTTTTATTTTTAAAAAATTTTTTTAAAATTTTATTTATTTATGATAGTCATACAGAGAGAGAGAGAGAGGCAGAGACATAGGCAGAGGGAGAAGCAGCTCCATGCACCGGGAGCCCGATGTGGGATTTGATCCCGGGTCTCCAGGATCGCGCGCTGGGCCAAAGGCAGGCGCCAAACCACTACTCCACCCAGGGATCCCAATACTAAAGATTTTAAAAGATACTTTATAATAGGTCAAAAAGTAGCAAATTTCTGGAATTAAATATAATAAAACATGTTCACATTCTCTATGCAGAGATATGCAATTTTGATTATATTGTCTATCTATTGCTGCTCTAAGAAAAACTATTTTAATATGTTAAGCTGTGTGTTACCTTTTAAATTTTTATATTTAGCTTCTTAGTTTTTTTATGTGTGAGCAAAAAACCAGAGATGGTTACTTTTGTTCCTTTCTTTTTAAACATTTTAAAATTATTTATTATTATTATTATTATTATTATTATTATTATTATTATTTCTGTTCCTTTCTGACATGTACTGCCAATGCATTGTTGAGTAGAAGTTATTCATGTTTTCCTCCTGATATTAACAAGAAAAGTTTGTTATATTTCATTCACTTGTTGATTTTTATTGTAGTTTTCTAGTAGTTAAACTTAAGTTATAAGAATTTTCTTCTGTTTCTCTAGTTTTTCCCTCAGCCTCTCAGGAATTTGTGTTCATTTTTACCAAGTTTTTTACTTTCTTTTTTTTTTTTTAACTTTCTTTTTTTATTGAAATATAATTAACATACAATGTTTTATTAGTTTCAGATATACAATATAATGATTCAGCAATTCTATACATAACGCAGTGCTCATCAGGGTAAGTGTACTCTTAATCCCCTTCACCTATTTCACCTATCCCCCCACCCATCTTCCGTCTGATGACCTACAGTTTGTACTCTGTACTGGAGTCTGTTTATTTCATTTACCTCTTTTTTCCCGTGTTCATTTGTTTTGTTTCTTAAATTCCAAAATAAGTGAAATCCTGTGGTTTTTGTCTTTCCCTGACTTATTTTACTTAGCATTATATCTTCTAGGTCCATCCATTTTGTTACAAATATCTCATTATTCTTTATGGCTGAGTGGCATTCTATTACATATATATATGTAATAGATGTATTCATATGTGTATGAATATATATGAATATGTGTATATATATCAATGTATATATATGTATTCATCCATGGATGCACACCTGGGCTGCTTCCATGTCTTGGCTATTTAAATAGTGCTACAGTAAATATAGGGGTGCATATATCTTTTTGGATTAGTGTTTTCATTTTCTTTGGGTAAAGACCCCATAGTGGAAATGTTGGATCATAAGATAATTCTATTTTTAATTTTTTAAAAGATTTTATTTATTTATTAATGAGAGATACAAAGAGAGAGAGGATAAACAGGCTTCATGCAGGGAGCCTGATGTGGGACTCAATCCTGGGGCTCCAGGATAAGGCCCTGGCCTGAAGGCAGCGCTAAACCACTAAACCGCTGAGCCACCGGGGGCCACCCCTATTTTTAATTTTTTAAAGGAACCTCCATAGTGGCCACACAAGTTTGCATTTCCACTAAGAGTACATGATGGTTCCTTTTTCTCCATATCCTTGCCAACACATATTGTTTCTTATGGTTTTGATTTTAGCCAATTTTGACTGGTGTGAGGTGATATCTCACTGTGGTTTGATTTGCATTTCCCTGATGATTAGGGATGTTAAGCATTTTTTCACATGTCTTTTGGTCATCTGTATGTCTTCTCTGAAGAAAAATCTGTTGATATCTTCTTCCCATTTTTTTATTGTAATTTTTTTTTTGGTGTTGAGCTGTACATTTGGATATTAACCCCTTACTGGATATATCATGTAAATAAGTTCTCCCATACAGTAGGCTACCTTTTCATTTTGTTGATGGTTTCCTTTGCTGTGCCAAAGCTTTTTGTTTTGTTGTAATCCAATAGTTTATTTTTGCGTTTGCTTCCCTTGCTTCAGGAGACATATCTAGAAAAATGTTGCTATAGCCAATGTCAGAGAAATTACTTGCTTGTGCTCTCTTCTAGGATTTTTATGGTTTCAAACCTCACATTTAAGTCTTAATCCATATTGTTTATTTTTGGGTGTGGTGTAAGAAAGTGGTCCAGTTTTATTCCTTTCTATGTAGCTGTCTGATTTTCCCAGCACCATTTAATGAAGAGACTGTCTTTTCCCCATTGCATATTCTTGTCTCTTTTGTCATAGATTAACCGACCATGTAATTGTGGGTTTATTTCTGGGCTCTCTATTCTGTTCCATTGATCTGTATATCTATTTTTGTGCCAGTACCTTACTGTTTTGATTACTACAGCATTGTAATATGGCTATGAAGCCTAGAATTGTGATATCTCCAGTTTTGTTCTTATTTTTCAAGATTGCTTTGGCTCTTTGGTGTCTTATTTGGTTCCAATACAAATTTTAGGATTATTTGTTCTAGTTCTGTGAAAAATGCTGTGGATATTTTTTAGGGATTGCATTAAATCTGTAGATGATTTGGATAGTAGAGACATTTTAACATTTGTTCTCCCAATCCATGAGTATGGTACGTTTTTCCATTTGTTTTGTGTCATCTTCAATTTCTTTCATCATTGTTCTGTGGTTTTCAGAGTATGGGTCTTTCACCTGCTTGGTTAAGTTTATTTCTGGATTTTTTTTTGGCATAATTATAAGTGGGATTGTTTCTGTTAATTTCTCTTTCTGCTACTTCATTTTTACTGTACAAAAATGTAACATATTTCTGTGTCTTGATTTTGTATCCTGTGATCCTGCTGAATTCATTTATCAGTCCTATTAGTTTTTTTGGTGGAATCTTTAGGGTTTTCTATATATGGTATCTTGTCATGATTAAGTTTTACTCTTTCCTTACCAGTTTGGATGCCTTTTATTTCTTTTTCTTGCCTGATTGCTGTGGCTAGGACTTCCAGTACTATGTTGAATAAAGGTGGTACAAGTAGACATCTTTATCTTATTCCTGACTTTAGAGAAAAAGGTCTGTTTTTTACTCTTGAGGATGATGTTAGCTGTGGGTTTTTCATATATGGTTTTTATTATGTTGAAGTATATTCTCTCTAAATCTACTTTGTTGAGGGTTTTTATCATGAAAGGATGTTGAATTTTGTCAGATGCTTTTTTCTGCATCTATTAAGATGATTAATCATGTGATCTTTATCCTTTTGTTGTTGTTGTATTATCTTCATTGATTTGTGCATATTGAACCACTGTTGCAACCCAGGAATAAATCATACTTGATTGTGGTGAATGATTTTTTAAAATGTATTGTTGGATTTGACTTGCTAATATTTTGTTGAGGATTTTTACATCTATGTTTATCAGAGATGTCAGCCTGTAAATTTTTTTTTTTGTAGTATCTTTATCTGGTTTTAGTATTGAGATAATACTAGCCTCATAGAATGAATTTGGAAGCTTTCCTTACTCTTCTCTTTTTTGGAATAGTTTGAGAAGAATAGATGTTAACTTTTCTTTACATGTTTGGTAGAATTTACCTGTGAAGCTATCTGTTCCTGGACTTTTGTTTGGTGGGAGTTTTTTGATTATTGATTCAATTTCATTGCTGATAATTGGTGTGTTTAAGTTTTCCATTTCTTTGTGATTCAGTTTTGGGAGGTTATATGGGAGAAATTATTTATTTCTTTTAGGTCATCCAATTTGTTGGCATATAATTTTTCATAATCACTGGTGATCTTTTGGATTTCTGTGATGTTGGTTATTACTCCTTTTTGATTTGCGATTTTGAGTCCTCTTTCCTTTTCTTTTTCTCTCTCTCTTTTTTTAAAAATCGATTTGAGACAGAAAGAGAGAAGCACAAGTTGGGGGGAGGGACAGAGAAAGAGGGATAAGCAGACTCCCCACTGAGCAGGAAGCCCAACCAGAGCTTGATCCCAGGACTCTGAGATCATGACCGGAGTTGAAGGCAGATGCTTAAACAACTGAGCCACCCAAGTGCTGCCCCCCTCCAACTCCTTTTTTGAGAAGTCTGGCTACAGGTTTATTAATTTTATCTTTTCAAAGAGCAAGCTCCTGGTTGCTTTGATGTGTTCCATTTTTTTGTTGTTGTTTCTATTTCATTTATTTCTGCTCTAATATTTACTATTTCCTAGTTTTGCTTCTTCTCTTTCTAGCTCCTTAAGGATAGGTTCTTTGAGATTTTTCTTTTTGAGGTAGGCCTGTATTGCTATAATATTCCCTCAGAACAACTTTCTGCATCCAAAGATTTGCACCATTGTCTTTTTATGTTCATTTATCTCTGTGTATTTTTAAATTTTCTCTTTGACTTCTTGGTTGACTCCTTTTTATTTTATTTACTTATTTTTTAGTTGTTTCTTACACACTTTAATTTAAATTCCAGTTAGTTAGCATATAGTTAATATTAGTTTCTGATGTAGAATTTAGTGATTCAATGCTTATATACAACATTTGGTGCTCCTCACAAGTATCCGCCTTAATCCCCATTACCTATTTAACCCATCCCCTCCAACAACCTCCCCTTTAGTAACTATTAGTTTGTTTGCTATAGTTCAGAGTCTGTTTCTTGGTTTTCCTCTCTTTCTTCTTTCCTATGTTCATTTTTTTTGTTTCTTAACTTCCACATTATGAGTGAAATCATATGGTATTTATCTTTCTCTGACTGACTTATTTCACTTAGTATAATACTCTCTAGCTCCATCCATGTTCTTGCTAAGAGCAAGATTTCATACTTTTTTATGGCTGAGTAATATACAAATTTATATTGGATATAAATATATTTATATATTTGGAGGTCATCCAATTTGTTGGCATATATAAATCCAAATTTATATTGGATATTACTCAGCCATAAAAATATGAAAATGTGGGATATATATATATATATATATATATATATATATATATATATATAGTTATATAGTTATACACACCTCACATCTTCTTTATCCACTCATCAGTTGATACACATTTGTGCTTTTTCCATAATTTGGCTATTGTTGATAATGCTGCTATAGCATCAGGGTGCATGTATTCCTTTGAAATAGTATTTTTTATCTTTGACCTATTGATTGTTTAGTAGCATGTTATTTAACCTCCACATGTATGTATTATTTCCAGAATTTTCCTTGCAATTTATTTCTAGGTTCATACCATTGCAGTTGGAATATATGCATGATAAGATTCCAGTCTTTTAAGATTTGCTGAGATTTGTTTTTTTGCCAACATGTGAACTATTCTGGAGAATGTTCCATGTGTACTTGAAAAGAATATGTATTCTGCTGTTTTTGGATGGAATGTTCTGAATATAATTGTTAGATCCATCTGGTCCAATGTATCACACAAAGCCAATGTTTCCTTGTTGATTTTCTGTTTGGATGATCTATCCATTGATATACGTGGGGTGTTAAATTCCCCTACTATTAATGTATTACTACCAGTTTCTTTGCTTGTTAATAGCTGCTTTGTTAATTTAGGTGCTCCCATGTTACATACATAAATATTTACAATTGTTATATCTTCTTGTTGGCTTGTTCTGATGTAGTATCTTTCTTTGCTTCTTAGTATAGTCTTTGTTTTAAAGTCTATTTTGACCAATATAAGTATTGTTACTCCAGCTTTCTTTTCACTTCCACTTGTATGATAAATGTTTTTCATACTTTCACTTCTGATCTGCATATGTCTTTAGGTCTGAAACGAGGCCCTTGTAGGAAGCATGTAGATGAGTCTTGTTTTTTTTTTTTTTTTCTTTTTTTTTAATTAAGTCACCCTGTGACTTTTCATTGGGGCATATAATCCATTTACATTTAAAATAATTGTTGTTAAGTATGTATTTATTGCCATTTTCTTGTTTTATGGCTGTTTTTGTACTTTTTCTTCTCTTCCTCTCTTCTCTTGTGGTTTGATGGTTTTCGTTAGTGATATTTTTTCTTTTTCTTTTTTGCATATCTATTATAGCTTCTTGATTTATGGTTACTACTAGGTTTATAGATGATATCTTGTGCATATAGCAGTCTGTGTGAGGATGATGGTCACTTATGTTTGAATCCATTCTAAAAACACTAAATATTTACTCCACCGTTTTCTTAGGTATATGTCATTATACCTTACATGCATTTATTTTGTGAATCCAGTGATTGACTTTTATAGATATACTCGATTGTACTGCTTTTGTGTCTTAACCTCCATACTGGTTTTATAAATGATTAATCAACTACCTTTTGTGTTCATACATAGCTGTGAATTTTTTCCCTTTCCTACTTTTTTCTTTCTTTCTTTTCTTTTTTCTTTTTTCTTTTCTTTTCTTTTTTTTTTTTTTTTTTTTTTTTTTACTGCTGCTTGTGGTATTTTCTTTCTACTCAAAGAATCTCCTTTTAACATTTCGTAATGTTTAGTGGTGATGAATTCCTTTAAGTTTTGTTTGGGAATCTTTTTATCTCTAATTCTATTCTGAATGATAGACTTATTGGATAGAGTACTCTTGGTTGCAGGTCTTTTCCTTTTAGCACTTTGACTGTATCACACCACTCCCTCTGGCCTGCAAAGTTCTGCTGAAAGATCATCTGATAACCTCATGAGGTTTCCCTTATATGTAACTCTTCTCTTGCTGCTTTTAAAATTCTCTCTTTATCACTACTTTTTGCCATTTTAATTACTATGTGTTGTGATGTGGGCCTCCTTGGGTTGATTTTGTTGGGGTCTTTCTGTGTTTCCTGAATGTGGATGTCTGTTTCTTTTTCCAGTTGAGAGAAATTTTGAGCTATTATTACTTCAAATAAAATTTCCCTCCTTCTCTCTCCTTCTTCTTCTGGGATCCCTGTAATGCAAATGTTATTACACTTGATGATATTTCAGAGTTCCCTTACCTGTTCTCATTTTTTATTATTCTTTTTTCTTTTCCTGTTCAACTTGGTTGCTTTCCAATACTCTGTCTCCCAGCTCACTGATCTGATCTATTTCCTTTAGCCTACTATTTATTACCTCTAGTGCATTTTAAATTCAGCTATCAAGTTTTTCATCTCTGGTTGGTTCCTTTTTATATTTCTTATCTCTTTGTTGAAGGTCTCACTGAGATTCTCCACTCTTTTCTCAAGTCCAGTGGGTATCTTTATGACCGTGGCTTTAAATTCCCTATCAGGTGTATTGCTTATCTCTGTTTCATTTAGCTGCTTGCTATAATTTTGTCCTATTCTTCCATCTGGAACATATTTGCCATCTCCTTATTTTTTCTAACTCACTGTTTCTAAGTGTTAGGAAAGTCAGCTACATCTCCTGCTCTTGAAAGTAGCAGCTCATGAAGAAGAGGTTCTGTAGTGCCCTGCAGTGCAACATTCCTTGTTTGCTTGAACATGGCATTTCAATGGCATCTCTTGTGTGTGTTGTATACACCTTACAATTGTGGCTGAGCTGCATTTGCCTTTAGTCCAGTTACCTGCAATGGCTCTCTTTGCTTGTTTCAAACAAGGTTTGGTCCCAGTCTTGTTAGTAGGCCAGTCTGGGGCTGCCTTAGTCTTGAGTTGAGTCAGACTAGGTATTTGCCAGAGCTGTATTAGCATGAAACTGCAATGTGTTGTTTCTGTGTCATCCTCCTAAAAGAAGCTTTTGTTGGTGGGTGGCATCTGCAGTTCAGATATCTGCTCCCAGCCCACTGCTGGGTCCACAGTCAGAGAGGTGTGTATGGTTATATTTCCCTCTCCCTGGATCAGGAGTTATTTGGTGTGGTATAGGCTCCTTTAGGAGCTGCTTGCAACTACCATGTTTGTAGCATTGCTTTGGATAGACTGCCAAGGGCACATTAGAGGGGATGGGTCCACAGGAGAACACAGGGGCAGGGTTCATGGTGCCAACAAGGTGCAGGAGGGATATGCAGGTACCCAGGAAAACTCCCACTGATGCTGGGTTGGAGTGGGTGAATCTACAGAAGAGTATGGGGATAGAGCATGCTGTTAGCGAGCTAGGTGGAGAGTGTTTGAATTGTGCTGGATCTGGCAGATTTCTCCATATCTAGGCTGGAAAGTGAGATAAGGAAATATCATCTACCAGTTCTTTTGTTCTTAGAGAAATCTCCCAAAGATCTCTACCCCTTTAGCACATACTCTGAGATTAGTAAACAAATCTCCCTCCTGTATACTCTAGGCATTTTTCAAACTGCTGCTTCTATGCTGTATCTCAAAAGGACTGTTTGTTGTGCTGTCTCTTTAAGAGCAAAGACTCAGTTTCTTATTTTCAAAGCAATAGGTGTTAACCCCACTGATTGTAAGAACTCACAAAGTTAGGCCTTTAAAAAAAAAGCCAAATGTTATGGAGATTCATCTTCCTAGCATAGATCTTCATGCCTGAGTTACCTGGTGTGGGGTCTCTTCCTCTCCCCTGTACATACCAATGGTGTCCCATTCTCTCATGGACAGTCCCATGAGTCAATTTTGGCTTCTGACTGTGTTTCCACCCTTCCTACCCTCTTTGATGTGGCCTCCTATACATCTAGCTGTAGACAGCCTGCTTTACCAGTCTTTGGGTCATTTTCTGAGTTTTTATACAGATGTGCGTGTTTTCTAGGTGTAGCCATGGGACAAAGTGAACCTAGGATCTTCCTCCTCTGCCATCTTCCCTGAAAATTTAAGAATAGTTTTTATACTTTTAAAAATATGGGAGAAAATCAAAAGAAGAATAAATTACATGAAATTTGAATTTCAGTGTCATAAAGTTTTATTGGAACATAGCCATACTAATTCATTTAAATGCTTTCTATGGCTGCTTTCATCCTACAATGGCAGAGATATAACAGAGATGAGTGGCCTGCAAAGTATAAAACATTTACTATCTAGCCCTTTATAGAAAATGTTAGATGACACATCATGATGATCACGTTTATTCTTTTAACCCAACAAAGTATAGTTAGGATGCTTTCAGCCACAAGTAACAGAAATTATGAACCAAACTTGTTAAAGGAATATGAACATTTATTATCACATGTATGCAGCCTCCAGGGATAGCATAATCATTATTCATGTCTGATTCTCTTGGCTTTGCACCCTATGTTGTTTGTCTTGGTTCATAAATGTCCTCCCTACCCAGACAGATTCTTTTGATTTTGATTTTTTAGTCCCTAGAATAAAATTTCTCTGACAATACAAGTAGAATTATTTGCAGATCTGTGTTTCTAGGTATTTTGTATATTCATGCTTTAGCATAGGTAGTTTAAGAACATGTTAATCTGATTTCCAATTACATGATCATGTGGGTGGACACTATTAGTGCCATATACAATGGTCATGTCCCAGGCATCAAGAATACACACTGAAATCTTTGAAAATGTCCATATGGTAAGATATTGAATGTAATCATGGAAGTTTCCAAACCTTACTGTGTCTTCCTGATGTTTTCTGTCTTAAAGATCACTTTAGTGGCTAGGCTTCTTAGGAACAGTTGTTGATAAGTTTTTGAGGCACCAATGGCCCTGTGAATGAAAATGCCAATGAGGAAGGGCCTGAAGTGCTGGCCAGGTATGATGACAATGGCCACTTTTTTATCACTTGATATCCAGTTTCCTGAGGGATATAACCCTCATCTATCACAGAATAGAGCTGAAGACTGACAAAAGAGTAACTGTTTTTCCCCCCACCAAACCTAAATGTGTCTGTTTGCATTCAGAAGCAAATGTTTCTTAAAAATTTCAGTTGCATGGGGTGCCTGAGTGGCTCAGTTGGCTAAACATCTGCCTTTGGCTCAGGTCATGATCTCAGGATCAGGCTCTGAGCTCAGTGGGGAGTTTGCTTTTCCTTCTGCCTCTGTCCTCCAACCTCACTCATGCTCTCTCTTTCTCAAATAAAATCTCAAAAAATTCCAGTTCTATGAAGATCAAAAACGTTTAGTGCTAATACACAAATCAGTTTTTTTTTTAACTCAGAGGCAATGATTAATATTTTTAAAAAGAATATTCTATCATTTAAAATACTCACCCATCTAGGGATGCCTGGGTGACTCAGTGGTTGAGCATCTGCCTTCGGCTCAGGTCGTGATCCCAGGGTCCTGGGATTAAATCCCATATCAGGCTCCTCGCAGGGAGCCTGCTTCTCCCCCTGACCTATGTCTCTGTCTCTCTGTGTCTCTCATGAATAAATAAAGAAGTTAAAAGAAATACTCATCCATCTAGATTATTTTTGACTAGAACATCCTATACTTTAGGGTAGATTGTTCATATGTGTGAAATATCAATCAAAATGTAAAGTTTTTATTGGAATTTATAAAGAGAAACAACGGTTCTTGTAAAAGTGGGAATAAGACATATTTTATGGGAATAAGACATATTTTAAATTAAAAGCCTCAAATCTAGAAATCTAAATGAAGTTGAAAATAAAATAACCAAAATGAGAGAATAGAGATCTCATTAAAAGTAATGTCAACCTCAATTTCTAAAACAATTTAAAATAATTACATACTTTTTACAAGTTTGGGCAAGTATTTGATCCACTGGTGCGGTGTAGAGTCTCCCAGGAGGTAAGTCAATTTTCCTTTCAAATAGCCATTCATCTCATTGTATTTAACTGAATTTGCTTACAAAATGTTGTAATCCACCTTCCTTCTGATGTATAACCATTAGAGACAGGAGCCTTCATTCTGACTTGGCATTTCTATTTTTTTCATTCTAGTAACAGACACTTCTGGTAAGTGATTTTATTGGCATAAGTTAAATATCTAACCTTCTTTCTCTGCCCTTCCCTTTGTTGATCTCTTTCTCTCTTCCTCAAACTCCTATTTCCTTTTTTTTTATTTTTCTTTAAATTTTTATTTATTTATGATAGTCACACAGAGAGAGAGAGAGAGAGGCAGAGACACAGGCAGACGGAGAAGCAGGCTCCATGCACCGGGAGCCCGATGTGGGATTTGATCCCAGGTCTCCAGGATCACGCCCTGGGCCAAAGGCAGGCGCCAAACCGCTGCACCACCCAGGGATCCCAAACTCCTATTTCCTAATTCCTTCGTCTCCTCTTGGTATTCTTTGGTCACCAGCTTTGTTTAACCACTTCTCATTTGTTTAAGAGATTTTGAGTCATCTTGATTCCTTGTAAATTTTCTCCCAAATCTGGTTATTAGTTAAGTTTTAAGTTTTTGTCAACATTGCTGATTCTGTGATGACTCAGGCCTTTATCTCTAACCTGAATATTAGTGGTCTAAAAGTTGGTGTCTTTGTACCAAATTACTTACCTTTGTTTTATTAATGAAACATTAGTCTTATTTTTTTCTATGAAATGTTTTTCCACAAGGATATTGTTGTTAAAAAACTAGCTTAAAAATATGCCCACATTTTTAAAAGTTCAAACAGTATAAAATACCTAGTTTGAATTGGTATTTTATTTAATTTATTTTTTAAATAATGATTTCATATTTATTTATTCGAGAGAGGCAGAGACATAGGCAGAGGGAGAAACAGAATCCCCACAGGGAGCCCAATGTGGGACTCGATCCCAGACCCTGAGATCACACTCTGAGCCAGAGACAGGCACTCAACTGCTGAGCCACCCAGACATCCCTTGAATTGATGTTTTAAAAGTACAATTTCATAAAAAGTAACATATGGCAGACAACACTAATGTTCTGAGATTTTCCTGCAAGATGCATTAGAATTACAGGCTCTATTGGCACATGTTTGCCTTCCAAGGCATTGCAAGTAGCCATGCACCAAAATTTTTGCTGTGGCGTACTGAAAATCATCAGATTTCCTACCTGTCATGTTTCCTTTTCACTCACTATCCACCTACCCCCCCAAAATCCCCATTGAGTTAATGCCTTGTATTTTAGGTTTATTACATAGCATTTCTGTACTAATATCATATTCTGTAGTAGATAGGAAGCAAATAATAATCACTTAAATATAAATTTATTTATCTCTCACATAATAGTCCTAAAGTGAGCAGGCCAGGACCAATATGATGTTCCATGGTTTCAAGGGCTCCAGTTCCTTCTGCCTTGTTCTGCAACTCTTTTTTTGGAGAAGGTATGATAATCTTAACTTTATTATTTTCTTATAACTTTTTTGAGGTATAATTGACATACAAATAACTATATATATATTTAATGTATGGCATTGGGTGAATTTGAGCATATATGGATATACTTCATACTATCATCACAATCAAGTTGCTATTTTTAATATATGACATCAATCTCATGGTCTAACATGACTTTTTCATCTCTTAGCATTATATCTCAAGTTTAGCCAAGAGGAAGGGGAGGGCAAGTTGTTTTACTTTTAAGGCATGACATAGACATTTCCCATATCACTTCTGCTCATAATCCTGGCCAAAATCTAGTTATGGCCACCACTAGCTGCAACTGCAGCCTTTAGTTGAGTGACAGTGGGCCCAGCTAAAATAATGGTATTTTATTACCAAAGAGGGAAGGGATAATGGATAGTAGGAGACCACATCCAATCTCTGCTTTACTCCCCATGCTTAGCCCTCCAGAGACCTTGCAGTCTCTGTTATCTAGATCTACTGAATAGTCATATGCATGCGTGTAATCTATGGACAAAGTGGAAAAAAAGTGATGGTAGAAAAATTGGAAAATTCTGAAATAAGAATTCTTTCAGGTAATCCTGGAATAGCTAAGCCCTAGTGATTTGCTAAAGAGAGTTTCTGTAATTCTATAATTATATGAAAATTTCAGTGTGACATGGTTGAGTTTCTGTGAGGTTTGATAGCATTGCACCCTGGATGACTGAATACTGTAACCCTAGAAGATCCGTACAGCCATCCTAATAATGTACTGGCATGCTTTGGTGAGAAGAGAGCCTTTAAGCTTATTATTGAAAACCATATCTTGTACAATATTTATGTGTCAGGGTATTCATTTTGCCAAGGGTCAAGCTAAGTGCTCTGAAAGACTATATCAAATATATAACACATTTTATTATGATTTATCTTAATGTTTACTTAATAGAGTGGGCTTAATAGTATGTTGATAATAGTATTAAGATTCCATTATATTTATCAATTAGTATAAAGATTACAGTAGGGAGACTAAATGTCCCCCCAAAGATATCTGCATTCTTATCCTTGGGACCTGTGAATATGTTAACTTCCCTGGCAAAAGAGACTTTCCAGATATGATTAAAGGTATAGGTTTTGAGATGGGAGATTATCCTGGATGATCTGGGTGGCACTAATCTAAATCTCATTCATCCTTAAAAGTGGGAGAAGGAGGCAGAGGAGTGGGTCAGAAAGATGTGATATGGGAACTTGGCCTATTGTTGTATCTTTGGAAAATGGAAGAAGAGGGCTGTGAAGAATAAGGGCACCTCTAGAAGTAGAAAAGACAAGGAAGCAGATTCTGCTCTAGAGCCTCCAGAAAGGAATGCTGCCCTGTTATACCTTTATTTTAGCTCAATGAGACAAATGTTGGACTACTGAACTACAGAACTGCATTTGATATTTTTAAAATTGTTTTAAGCTACTTTGACACCTTTTCAACATCAAGTCATCCCATCCAACATTTATATAAATAGAAGAAAAAAGCCCTTTATTTTATATCCCTTAGTAGCATTAAATATTTCTTTATATAAATCATGCACATTTTGTTAAATTCGTGAAATACATTTCAAAGCAGAAAGTGGATCATATCACTCTCTTCCTTAGTTGATTTTTGTAGCTTTCAAAAGCTGACTGAATAAACCCTAAAATTCTCAGCATGGTACTTGAGAATCCATAATTTAGTTTCTTCCTTTCTTTCTAGCCTCTTCCTTTGCTCTGGTGCACTAAATACTTTCACTCCATTGGCCTGTTGAACAAAGTTCATGGTGATTTTGCTTATGAGTAGAGTTATCAGATAAAAAAATACAGGATACCAAATTAAATTTGAATTATTTCTAATAAGGAATAATTTTTAGTGTATTTTCCATGCAATATTTACTCTTTATCTCATGCATATGATATCCATAAACAATTAGAAATTACTCAAATCTAATTTAAAACCCTAGATTATTATTTGCTAAACCTGGCAATCCTACTCATGGGCTTTATGAGTTTTCTCTTTCTCCTCATTTTCTGTCTACAGTTATCCTTCAGGGCTAAGTCAAATATCAGCTTTAACATAAGCCCTCTGCCTTTTTACTTTCTTCATAGAATTGGTAGGTTGAATGTCTTTCAGATTGCAACCTTGCTGAACATTTATTTTTCTCCATTTGCCCATAATGCCTCATATCTATTAGAACCTTAATAAACATTTGCAGAATACATGAATAAATATTAGGCAATAAATTATTAGTTGAAGTAAATCTCAAAATGGATGTTATTGGTAAAC
The DNA here is from genome assembly GCF_018345385.1 of Vulpes lagopus. Classification (NCBI taxonomy): domain Eukaryota; kingdom Metazoa; phylum Chordata; class Mammalia; order Carnivora; family Canidae; genus Vulpes; species Vulpes lagopus. The sequence goes on along the minus strand of NC_054833.1, from coordinate 45,079,474 downwards.
TCAGGCTTTAGAGAAAGTTATTTTAAAGCCAAGTATAAACATTATTCTTTTATAAGTAACATGGCTTTGCATTTGCCACTAAAAGACATTTAATAAAATGGAAACTCCATATAAAATTGCTTAGTGCATAAACTAAAGGTTAGGAAGTTATGCCAACAGAGAATTAGGATAACCAAACCAAAATGTTCCTACTCAAAAGCTGTGGGTAACCATCAAAGACATTTGCACAGTGCCCCAGACAGATCACCGACTCCAGGAGAAGCACTACCATGTTTAAATATGAATGTAGAATACTAATACTTTCCCCTTTTGGATAAACAGCTATAAAAATCTGTTATAAAAAGAGTTTGAAATATTTCCTTGAGCTGATTTCTCTCTTTAAAATCCAAGGTGATTGACGTCACAGACACCTGCTAGGAATTGTGCTCCAGGAAATCCATGATTACTAGGATTGATACTGATAAACTTCCCCTGGCATAAGAATGTCTTTTGGAAGACCCATACTAAGAACTACCCACAATAGGACAAGAAAACTTACTACCTCACTGGGAGATGTCAATGAATTTAGGAGGTTTCACCATTTTTAACTCCCATGGATTGGACCTTCAAAACATAAGATAACAAATTAGCCTGCTGTCTGTCCATACATGCAGGTAACAAGTCTTTTGCTTGTGAATAAAAAATAATTTAAAAATTTCTACAACTGAAAATTATTGTTGTGAATTTTATATGCATTGGGCATTGTATATGGATTAGCATTTTGGAAAACTGTCTACCTTTCTGAGAGCAAGTCCAGGGCAACTCTTCTCATCTGCCACATGCAATCAGTATGTCCTGGAATTTTTAATTCAAAATATTTATCTAATATGCAAGTTGTCTTCTTTTGTTGTTTACACATCATTTATTCAAGTTCATGTAATATTTTTCTTGGATTTGTGTGAGTCTCTAACCAAGCTGTCTGTTTTACCCCACCTATATTGGGATACAGCTGCCAGAACACCCTTTTTGGTTGCAAATGCAACTGTATTCATTATTATTTAAAATCCATTTCACTGAGATCCCTGGGTGGCTCAGTGGTTTGGTGCCTGTGTTTGGCCCAGGGTGTGATCCTAGAATCCCAGGATTGAGTCCCACATCAGGCATCCTGCATGGAGCCTGCTTCTCCCTCTGCCTGTAACTCTGCCTCTCTCTCTCTCTCCCTGTCTCTCATGAATAAATAAATAAAATCTTAAAAAAATAAATAAAATCCATTTCACTTACCTAAGGACTTCAGGCTCCTTAGCATGGCATGCAGACCTTTTTTCACAGTTTCTGCTTCTTCATCTACATTTCTTGCTATGCTTACCACTTTCCATTTTTCCTAGAAACTTGCCTTCTGATGATTGTAGACTCTATCAAGGAAGGTAGTGTACTTGCCTGATCCACTGCTATCTCCCTAATATCTGGCAGAAAGTCATGTTTAGTTTGGTGCATTGCATTTCTTTCCTCTAGCTGATGAAACACTGACTATCTGACTCTTCCTGCTTCAAAGGTCTTATCTTCTCCTTGACTCACTCTTTGTTTCAAACCTGTGTATATGTAAGTGGTAGCAAGGAGAAAGAGAATACAGGAGGAATGGGGATCCAGGTGCTAGGTACAATAAATACAAGTGGTACTTAATTTTCTTCTGTGGATGCCTCTTCAGGTTCAATTCAGGAAAAGGAAGAGATCACATTGTCACCTTTACTGTGACTTTCTATATAAGAATGGTTAGTGGATAGGAAAAGAATTAATGGGTTGCATCATCAGAGATCAGAGGGAAAGAACAGAAACCCAGCTGAACTTATTTCAGAAGGGAGTCAGGGACTACAGATCAACACTTGGATGACTACATGAAATCTGGAATGCATGTTATTTTTCCATGTTTGCTGTCCATACTTTACTTTCTCAGCATATTTTTTTGAAAGCTTAAGGGAAGAATCTAGCATTCCACTCTGAAATCAAGTGTAGGGAAAGTAAATCCTCAGGATCAAAATGGATAGTAGCAGAATGGAAAGGAAAGAGGAAATAGACTGAGCTCCTGAAACTCTTTACAGAAAGTTAGCAAAGGAGCAAAAGAATTTGGAACTGATAGATTGTCTCAGGGCTTGGCCCACATGTTCTGGATTTGTGGTGGTACATAGTTACCATTTGCAAAATGGCTCATGAAGAGACTCTGATAGTTCATTCTAAACAATGAAGTTTTCCAGCTTAATGGAGAACTGATAGACCAAGGAGTGAGCATCTGTTTATGAGCAAGAGAAGAAGGATATGGAATTGATGCAGCCATGATTGATACGAGAAACATGCTTATACCCCAGTTTGTGAAGGCCTATTAGCCAAGGGCTTTTAAGAATCACTACACGACAACTTGGTGAGTATGGACTCCTTCAACCTGAGCAGCACATGCTGAGGAGTATCTGATCTTGAGATCAACTGGACATGACCAGTAGGAGTTGGCATTTTGGAAAGATTACTCAGGATGCAGTGTGGACAGTGGATTAGAGAGGGAGGATTGGTGGAAGGAAAGGTGCGACGAGTAATCTAGATGAACTGATGATGATCTCAACTCAACAGCATAGGTATGGAGACAAATGGATGAATGCAAAAGGTATTTGAGAGGTGGAATCTACATAAGAGGATATGGGGAATGAAGGCGTATAGATGTTTTTTATTTTATCAAAGAATCCTTTTTTGGTGTAACATTTTCAACACCTATCAAAATACTTTTACACTGAATATATTTTGTAAAACCTAGGTCTACAGTAAAAGACATGCAATTTGAGAATACTGGTCATCATGGGAAAGTATAGTACATATAATACAGAGTTCCACCTCAGGCAACCCTCTTTCATTGAATATTTTGGTGAGAATGCCAGTCTTGGCAGTGGGAGTCATAAAAAAGGGATCTCACGAGCTCACCACATGTCTGCCCAGACCTTGAGTAGAAGAGGCATCTGAAAGGGTCATGTTCAATGTTAATTGAGATGGGTAATGTAGCTCTGCCCATGGGGACTTCTCAGGGTGTTTAAAAGTATATTTACGTGTGAAAAAAGGCTTTATTCCTTGACAATAAGATAAGAATTTATCAATTCTGGGTAGTCATGTGAATCAGGGCCTCTCAAGGGTGTATGCTGAAGACTTACACAGCTCAGCACTTGAGTTTGGGGTCAGGCCACATTCAGCAAACATCGGTGGTGCCACTAACAAATTCACCTTTGGAAATAACCATCATGGCCTTGATTCCTTGCCCTCCAGAGAGCAGATACTCCTTCACTGGGGTGAGTCATCAGGAGGATAGAGACCTGGCCCTCCCAGAACAGAGTGAAGCTGACCAGGTGGGTGCCATTGTTGAAGTCTATCACCTTTCCTGAAGTGCCTGTTTTTAGACATGGGGAGGACATCCCAGCCCTCAGGAAATACCACCTCATTGCCTTCCTGTGTCTCAAGTGTTCCCTCTCCTCCAGTAGGATGTCTAGGTCATCTCCCCCTGCAGTAGGTTGTCTCGAGGCTGGAGGATGGTGGCTGTGCTGTGTGTGGCATTGGTGGTGGTGTTCAGGTGAAAGATCAGGGTGGGATTAGCTGGTTTAGTTTCTCCATGATTCCCTATATTCTTTGCTCAGTCTCTATTGGTGGCTTTAAGAGACTCAGTGATATTTTAGGGTATGAGGACTTCATGGAGATATTCCAGTGATGGAAGAAGATAGGTAAGTTTAGACTAGACCAAAACTGAAATTACAAGGTATATGACATAATGAAATGAATCAAGTCATTTTACTTACTATGAATTTGAATGTTTATTTACCTATTGTCATATTATTTATACTCTGACAATTTTGAATGACATGTAAACATATTTTTAAAGTAAAAATTATTTTTAATTGTAATTGACATACAATATTATATTACTGTCAGGAATATGGCATAGTGATTTTCCCATTCTACACGTTATGAAATGTTCACCATGATCAGTGTAATCATGTGTCAACATATGAAGTTATTACAATACTATTGACCATATTCCCTATGCTCTACTTTTCATTCCCATGACTTATAACTGGAAGATTGTACTTCTTAATCTCCTTTATCTATTTCACTTATCCCTACTCTGCTATCTCCGTGATATCTGGCAGAAAATAGTTTATTCATTTGTTTATTTTTTAGATTCAACATATAAGTGAAATCATATTGTATTTATCTTTCTTTGTTTGGCTTAATTCATTTAACATAGTACCCTCTAGTCCATTAATGTTGATGCAAATGGCAAGATTTCATTCTTTTTCATGACTAAGTAATATTCTTATATGTATGTATATCATATGTCCTTTACCCATGCATCAGTCAGTAGACATTTAGGTTGCTCCATATCTTGGCTCATGTAAATAATGCTCCAATAAACATAAGGAGTGCATATATCTTTTGTAATTAGGGTTTTCATTTTCTACAGGTAAATACTCAGAAGTAGAATTGCTGACTGTTATTTCTAACTCTCAAGGAGTCTCCCTACTGTTTGGCATAGTGGATGTACCCAACTTACAGTCTCACCAACAGTGCACAAGAGTCCCTTTTTCTTCACATCTTTGCCAACACTTGTTATTTCTTGTCTTTTTGATACTAGCCATTTTGATACTAGCCATAGGTGTGAGGTGAATCTCCTTGTGGTTTTGATGCCTTTCCCTGATGTTTAGTGATTTTGAGCATCTTTTCCTGTGTCCATTGGCCATCCGTATGTCCTCTTTGAAAAGTGTCATTCAGGTTCTCTGCCCATTCTTTTAATTTTTTTAAACATTTTATTTGATAAAGAGAGTGCATGTGAACATGCACTTTCACGAGTGGAGGGAGGGGGCAGAGAGAGGGGGAGAAACAGACTGCCTGCTAAGCAGGGAGAGCCTGACATGGAGCTCAATCCCAGGACCTTGGGATCATGACCTGAGCTGAAGGCAGACACTTAACCAACTGAGCCACCCAGGTGCCCCCTCTGCTCATTTTTGAATTAGATTATTATTTTTGGTATTGTGTGAGTTATTTATTTTGAATATTAACACTTTATAGGATATATCACTTGTAAATATCTTCTCCCATTGAATTCGTTCCTTTTCATTTTGTTGATAATTTCTATCACTGGGGAAAATCTTTCTGGTTTGGCATAGTCCCAGTAGTTTATTTTCCCTGTGTTTCCCTTACATGAGGAGACATATTCATAAAATGTTGCTAAGGCTGATGTCTAGGTTATTTATTTTGTTTAAGTTGTTTTGTAGTTTCAAATCTTACAGTTAGGTCTTTAATCCATTTTGAGTTTATTTTTGTGTATGGTGTAAGAAGGTGGTCCAGTTTTCCCAACACCATTTATTGAAAAGACTAAGCTTCCTCCATTGTATATTCTTGCCTCCTTTCTCATAGATTAGTTGACCATAAAAGTGTAGATTTTGGGGGCCTATATCCTGTCCCCTTGATATGTGTTTATATTTGTGCCGCTACTGTACTATTTTGACTACTCTAGCTTTGTAGTACATCTTATAATATGGAATTCTGGTACTTTGTTGTTTCTCAAAACTGCCTTTGCAATTTGGGGACTTTTGTGGTTCCATGCAAATTTTAGGATTGTATGTTCTAGCTCTGTGAAAAAAACTATGGGTATTTTGATCAGGATTGCATGGAACCTATAGATTGCTTTGGGTAGAATGCACAATTTAACAATATTCACTTTTCCTAGGTATTTTATTCTTTTTAAATGCAATTATAACTGGGATTATATTCTTAAATTTTCTGCTAGTTTGTTATCAGTGTATAGATATGCAGATTTCTATATATTAATTTTGTATCCTCAATTTTGATGAATTCACTTATTTTAATAGTCTGTTGAAGTCTTTAGGGTTTCTATGCATGGTATCATGTCATCTAGAAATAGTGGCAATTTTGCTTCTTCCTTACCAGTTTAGATAACTTTTATTCTTATTCCTCTCTAGTTGCTGCAGCTAGTACTTCCAGTAGTATGTTGAATAAAAGAGACTGGTCATCCTTGTCTTGTTCCTGATTTTAGAGGAAAGTTTAGTTTGTCAACAGTGAGTGTGATATTAGCTGAGTATCTGTCATGTACTGCCTTTATTATGTTGAAGTATATTCCCTCTAAACCCACTTTGTTGAGCATTTTTATAATGAATGAATGTTGAATTTTGTCAGGTGCTTTATCTGCGTCTCTTGAGATAATCACATGGATTTTTTTTTAAGAGTGGAAGTGGTAGAGGAGGGCTATCATAAGAGGGGGAGACAGAATCTTAAGCAGCCTCTGTGCTCAGCATGGAGCCCAGTGTAGGGCACCATCTCACAACCTTGAGATCATGAGCTGAAATCAAGAGTCAGACTCTTTACCAACTGAGCCACTCAGGCTCCTTGATGATATGGTTTTTATCTTCCATTTTGTTAATATGGTATATCACATTGATGATTTGCTGTATTGAACCATCCTTGGAATAAATCTCAGTTAAACATAGGGAGTGAAAATCTTAATGTTTGTGAATATGATTTATAAATATTTTGTTGAGGATTTTTGCAGCTATGTTCATCAGGAATATTGGCTTATATTTTTTTGTTGTGTCTTTGATTTTGGTATCAGGTAATGTTGGCCTCATAAAATGAATTTGGTAGTTTACCATCCATTTCTATTTTTTTTGAAATAGTTTGAAAAGTATAGATATTATGTCTTCTTTAAATGTTTGATAGAATTCTCCCGTGAATCCATCTGGTTCTGGAGAGAGAATTTTGTTGAGAGAATTTTTGATTACCAGCTCAATTTCATCACAAGTAATCAGTGTTCCAATTTTCTATTTCTTTCTGATTCTATCTTGGAATACTGTATGTTTCCAGAATTTAACCTTTTCTTCTATGTTTCCCAAAACTGCTCATAGCAGTTCCTTATTTTTGTGCTGTTAGTTTTTATTGTCTTTCATTTATACTATTTGAGTCCTCTTTTTCTTGACGTGTCTGATGAAAAGTTTGTTTTCTCTTTTCAAGTAACTGTTTTATCTTTTTATTGTTATTTCCTTCCCATTATTAATTTTGGGTTTTGTTTTTAAGAGTTATGTTAGAGGGATCCCTGGGTGGTGCTGCAGTGTAGCGCCTGCCTTTGGCCCAGGGCGCGATCCTGGAGACCCAGGATCGAGTCCCACGTCGGGCTCCCGGTGCATGGAGCCTACTTCTCCCTCTGCCTGTGTCTCTGCCTCTCTCTCTCTCTCTCTCTCTCTCTCTGTGTGTGTGACTATCATAAATTAAAAAAAAAAAAAAGAGTTATGTTAGATTGAGATATTTCTTGTTTTTGACATAGGTCTCTTTTGCCATAAACATCCCATTTTGTTATGTCCCAAAGATTTTTGACCATCATGTTTCTAGTCCAGTTTTATTTATGTGCTGGTGTTTATTTCCTTTTTGCCTTCTCCATTAACCCATTGGTTGTTTAGTAGCATCTTGTTTAGCTCCCACGTAATGGTGTTTTTTCTAGTTTCGTATCGTTATGTTTGGAAAAAATGTTTGATATAATTTCAATTTTTTTGAATTTATTGAAATTTGTGTTCCTACACATGGTCTATCATGGAGAATGTTTTATGTGCACTTGAATGTGTATTCTGCTATTTTTTGGTGCAGTGTTCTAATATATTAAGTTCATCTGGTCTAATGTGTCATTTAAAGCCACTGCTTCCTTATTGATTTTCTGTGTGGATGATCTATCCATTGATGTAAGTGGAGTGTTAAAGTTTTCTACTATTAGAGTATTTATGGTTAATTTCTCCCATTATGTCTGTTAATATTTGCTTTATATATATTCAGGTGCTTCTGTGATAAGTGCATAGATATTTATAATTGTTATAATATATCCTCTTGTTTGACTTCTCCTTTTATTTAATGCCATTGTCTATTGCTATGGTCTTTCTTTGAAAGTCTATTACATCTGAATTAAGTATTGCTATATTGGCTCCTCCCCCCACCCACTTCCATTTGCATGGAATACCTTTATATACTCCTTTACTTTCATTTTGTATCTGTCTTTAGGTCTGAAGTGGGTCTCTTGTACACAGAATATAGGTGAGTCTATCTTCCTTCCTCCCTTCCTCCCTCCCTCCCTCCACTCAGTCTCCATAGGTCTTCTGATTGGAGTATTTAGTCCATTTAGATTTAATTATTGATAGGTATGTGCTTATATTGCTTCTGGTTGTTTTGTCATTTTCTTTTGTTCCTTTCTTCTCTGGCTTTCTTCCCTTGTGATTATTTAGTGTCATTCATGGATTCCTTTCTTTTATAGGTTTTGATTTGTGGTTAGGATGTTATGTATAAACATCACGGTACATATATAGTAGTTCATAGAAAGGTGAACTGTTGTTTAAGTTTGAACACGTTCTAAAAGAACTACATTTTTACTCCCTTTTCCATGTTTCATGTATATAACATCATATTTTACATCTTTTTATCTCTTAACTAATTTTACATAATATTGATATCAGTACTTTTGTATTTTACTAGCTTTGTAAATTTTTGATCTGCTTCTTGTATATGTCTGCTTTTAGCAGTGATTTTTTTCCTTCCTATAGCTTTTTCTTTTCCCTTCAAAGAAGTTTCGTGTATGGCTGTTTAAATGGTGATAAATTATCTCTTCAATTCTGAATGATAACCTTGCTGGTTAGGGAAGACTTTGAGTATACCAAAGTTTTTGCTCAAGAGTCAGACTATAGCCTTATATGAATTTTCATGTGGGTCAGTAATTGCTTTTCTCTTGCTCCTTTGAAAAGTCTCCTTAGTTATGTGTCCTGGTGTGGACATTTTTGGGTTGACATTGGGGCTCTCTGTGGATCCTGGAACTTGATGTTTCATTCCTCAACTTAGGGAAGTTTTCAATGATTATTTCTTTACTTTTAAGGTTTCTATTTCTTTCTTTCTCTTATCCTTCTGAAATTCATTTATTGTGAATTATATTATCCTTCATGTTCTCCTTGAGATTTCTTCCAGATCACTGATCTGTTCTGCATCATCTACTCTACTTTGATTCTTTCTACTATATTTTTGTCTCTCTGTACTTGTTTCTATGTTTTAGGTAGGTCAGCTTTTCCTCGACTTAATGGCTTTATGTAGAAGATTTTAGTGCAATCCCTACTGTCCAGTAGGACCAGGTACTCCAGTGGTACCTGTATGTACAGCTGGGTGAAATTTCTGGCTACACCTTGCCACAGGTTTAGTGGTATGGAGGGCTGCCTCCTTCCCTCACTGTGGCAAGGCAGTAGTCTCTTTGTAGGAGAATCCTCTTTGTAGGAGAACCTACCATGGTAAGTCCACAGAGAAGACTTGAGCTGGGTGAGTGGTGCTAGCAGGGTAGATGCAATGTTATACAATGGCCTCCACCTGTGTCAGGCCAGTCAGGCTGAAGGAGTGCAAGAAAAGTAGTACCTGCCAGCATTTTTGTGCCTGGAGAAAGTTTCTAAAGATCCTTGGCCCTCTAGCACATGTCTTAAAATTAGTTTATAAATGTTCTACATGTATAGCTGAGGCACTTTTCAAACTGTTGTCTCTGTGGTCTTAGAGTGAGGAATATTGCGTATGGGCCCTTTAAGAGTATATTCCCCTTTCCTGTAGCCCTCCACTCTTGCTGAAGTTAAGCTCTGCTGATTTTCAGAGCAGCAAATGTTGTGGGGCTCATTGACTGAGGGTGCTCAATGAGGGACTTAAACCCCTCATTCCTTGGGGAGTACCTCCACACCTGTGATAATCCCTCCTGCTTGTGGATCATTACAGTTTTCTTTCCCAACTGCATCTCTGTCCATCCTACCTTTCTAGATGTTGCGTTTTCTTTATATCTTTAACTGTACAGTGCTTTTAAACTTGTTCTGCTGGGCAGCCCTGGTGGCTCAGTGGTTTAGCGCCACCTTCGGCCCGGGGCCTGATCCTGGGTACCCGGAATTGAGTCCCATGTCGGGCTTACTGTGTGGAGCCTGCTTCTCCCTCTGCCTGTGTCTCTGCCTCTCTCTCTCTCTCAAATAAATAAAATACTTAAAAAAAAAAAAAGTTGTTCTGCTACTCAAGTGAGTTATACTATATGCAGTTCAGCCTTGTGTCTGCATGAGGAAGTGAGCTCAGAATCTCCCTACTCACCATCTTCCTCTTTTTTTCTTCAAGAGTAAAAGACTGTTAGTTCTACTTCAACATATCTTTTACCTGACAGAACTTAGTTATGACAGAATATGAGGTATATAAGTAAGGAAGAGTAAATGCACCCAAATCAGTTAATTGTTCATAAACATTCTCTGAGGTATGTATTTTGGATTCTGTGTATTTGCCCACAACTGTTCAGGCCTTCTAAAAGATGTTATGGGTCTGGAATATGGTAGATTAAAAGGATTCTGACCTCATTTCCTCCCATGGATACCTGGAGGCAACAACTGCATATAATGCAACTCACTCTGAGAATGACCTGCGACTGGAAGAATAAATTTCCACAACCAAAAACATCAAGAGAAAGTCACATTGACAAGAGGAGGGGAAGGGACATGGTTACAAACCAAATTCCCAATGTATTGACTCACATCTCAGGCGTGGAGTTACTCCCTGAGGAGCAAGGGGATCAAGTCCCACACTGGCTGCCCACAGCCCTGGAAACTTCACTAAAAAGCTGAGTGCCCATAATGTCTGGCCTTGAAAATCATCAGGGCTTAACACTGGGAGTGCCTGATGGGGCTATAGGAAATAAAAACTCCTCTCTTAAAGGACAAACACTGTATCATGTGGTCCAAGAAGCAGTCGTTTGTCTGAATTATACATGAAGAACTGGAGGGGCCAAAATCTGTAGGGGCTCCCTTTGGGAGTACTGGGAGGTGCCATTTTTCTAGTCCTCTTTCAGCCTAGCCTTGCAGGAGTCAGTTTAGGCACCTTCCATCTACCTTACTAGCACTACCCACTCCACCCACAGAAGTGCCCCTTCATAATAACTCCTGCCTTAGGGAAGGGGGAAGGGAACCAGCTCTGCCTACAGCATGTCCACAGCAGTGGCAAGGCCTCTCAGTCCCCTATACTAGAGGCTGGCCTCTCCCACCTAGATTCTATTGTAGCTGCAGCCAAGACTCTCAGCCAACTGTGCTGGGAGATAACCCCACCTACTGGCACTGGCAAGCTGATAGCAACTTTTGGGGGCTGGTCCAGCTCACAAGAGTCACCCCAGTATGCCTGGTTCTGGTGACCAGAAAGTATTACCCTATTGGACCCTGCAGGACGCCTTCTATATAAGGCTGCTGCTTTCAAGACTAGGAGATGTAGCTGATCTAAACTAATACAGAGAGTCAAACAAATGGAAGAGCCAGAGGAAATCATTCCAAATAATCAAAATAAAACCTCAGGAAAGGAGATAAATAATTCAAAATGATGGTCAAAAAGATGCTCACCAGGACTCAAGAAAGAGCAGATGAACTCAGAAATTTACTACAGAGATACAGCTATAGAATATAATAACTGAAAGGAAAATACAGTAGAGGGAATCTAGAGGATGAAGAATGAATCAGTGATCTTGAAGACAGGTAATGGAAAGCACTCAAGCTGAATAACAAAAATTAAGAAGTGAGAATTAGGGTAAGGGAGCTCTTGGACAACATATCAAGCATAGTAACATTCACATTATAGAGCTCCGCGGAGAAGAGAGCGCAAACGGGGCATAAATTTACTCGAAAAAAAAAAAAGGTTGGTTGATAATGTCCTTCTACTGGGGAATGAAACAGATACTCAGGGCCAGGAAACTCAACAAGATTAACACAAATATGTCCACACAAAGACATGTAATAATTAAAACCTCAAAAAGGGGGGATGGGTAAGATCTTAAAAGAGCAAGCAGAAAGCAGCTAGTTACTTACCAAGAGCTCCTGGGGTAGCTGGTTCTTCAGCAGAAATGTTGCAGAGCAGAATGGAGTGGTGTGGTATATTCAATGTGCTAAAAGGGAAGCACAGACAAACAAAAATACTCTAACCAACAAAATTATTATTCATAATTGGAGTCTTAGAGTTTATCACCATTAAAGTGACCTTACAAGAAATGTTAAAGAGGCTTTTTAAAGAGGAAAAAATAAAGAGCTATAAGTACAGTAAGAAATATAGCAAAAAAAAATTCACTGGCAAAATGAAACATAGAGTGAAGATAGATCAACTTATGAAGCTAAGGTTGAAGGTTGGAAGCAAGAATAGTAAAATCAATTATATCTACAATAACTAGTTAAGGGATATAGAAAATAAGATGTCAGGGCACCTAGGTGGCTCAGTGGGTTAAGCCTCTGTCTTCACTCACGTCATGATCCCAGAGTCCTGGGATTGAGCCCTATAATGGGAGTCTGCTTCTCCCTCTTCCTCTGCTCATGTTCTCTCACTCACTCTCTCAAATAAGTACGTAAAACCTTGAAAAAAAGGAAATAAGATGTAAAATATGGTATCATATACATAAAATTTGGAGAGAAGTAGAAAAATACAGTGCTTTAAATGTGTTCAAACTTAAGTGACCATCCTCTTAAAATGGATTGCTATATACTTGGGGATTATATATGAAGTATATGATAACTAAACACAAAAAGCTGTAATAGATATAGAAAAAATAAAGAGAAAGGAATCTATACATAACCGTAAAAAAAAAAAAAAACTTCAAATCACAAGGGAATAAAGCAAGAGACAAAAAAAGGAACAGAGAAGAACTACAGAAACAACCAGAAGATAACAAAATAGCAATAAATATGTACCTATCAACAATTACTTTAGGGGATCCCTGGGTGGCTCAGCGGTTTAGCGCCTGCCTTTGGCCCAGGGCACAATCCTGGAGTCCCAGGATCGAGTCCCACGTCGGGCTCCCGGCATGGAGCCTGCTTCTCCCTCTGCCTGTGTCTCTGCCCCCCCACCCCCGCCATCTATCATGAATAAAAAAAAATCTTAAAAACCCAATTACCTTAAATGAACTAAATGCTCCCATCAAAAGACAAAAAAATGAAGACCCATATACATGTTGCCTACAAGAGACTTGTTTCAGATTTAATGACACATACAGACTGGAAATGAAGGAATGGAAAAATATATTCCATGCAAATGGAAGCAATAACAACAAACAGCAATATTTATATCAGACAAAATAGACTTAAAAACAAAGACTGTAACAAAAGGTAGGAAAATTATATAAAGGGATCAAACCAACAAGGGTATATAACAGTTGTAAATATTTATGTACCAAATGTAGCATCACCTCAATAAATAACCACCCCAGGATCATGGATAGAGCAAAAAGAGTAAATAAAAAAAACAAACAAAAACAACCTCAAAACAGTGGCTCTAAATGACGGATTAGACCAGATGGACTTAAGAGTTATGTATAGAATATTCTACCCCAAGACAGCAGAGTACACTTTCTTTTCAGATACAGCACATGTTGGGTTACAAAATAATTCTCAATGAATTCAAGAAGAATAAAATCATTTCAACTATCTTTCTAGACCACAAAAGATGAAACTAGAAATCAATCATAATGAAAAAACTGGGAAAAAACTCAAACAAGTGGAGGCTAAACAACATGTTACTAAATAATCAATAGGTAAAGAAAGAAATCCAAGAGGAAATTTAAGAAATGCTGGGAGACAAATGAAAATGAAAACAAAATGTTTTAGTTATTGAGCAGTTCCTAGAGGGAATTTTATAGCTACACAGGCTTACTGTAAAAAAACAAGAAAAATCTCAAACAATCTAACCTTATACCTAAAGGAATTAGAAAAAGGAAAAAAAGTTAGTAGAAGAAAGAAAGTAATAGAGACTGAAAAATAAAACAATAGAAAAGATAAATGAAACTAAGGGCTGGTTCTTTGAAAAGATAAAATTGACAAACCATTGGCCAGACTCATCAAGAAAAAAGAGGGAGGACATTAATAAATGAAATCATAAAGAGGAGAAGTAACACCCAACACCACAGAAAAATAAAGGAGTATAAGGGACTACTATGAAAACCTACATGATAAACATTGGAGAAACTAGAATAAATGGAAAAATTTTCTATAAAAATACAATCTTCCAAGACTCAATCAATAAAAAACAGACAATCAAAAGTGGATTGGTTATTAGTACAAAATTGAATTGGTAATCAAAAAGTCTCCCAAAAAACAGAAGTTCAAAACCAGATGGCTTCACAGGCTAATCCTACTAAATATTTAAAGAAGGATTAATACTTATCCTTTACAAAATATTCCAAAAAAATAAAAGAGAAAGGAATGCTTCCAAATTTATTCTATGATGCTAGCATTACTCTGATACCAAAACCAAAGACATTACAAAACCCCAAAACTCCTTAATACCTCTAATAAACATAGATGCCAAAATTCTTTGTGTGCGTGTGTGTATTTTTTTAGTGGAATTCAATTTGCCAACATCTAGCATAACACCCAGTGCTCATCCTGTCAAGTGCCCTCCTCAGTGCCCATCACCCAGTCATCCCAACCCCCCGCCCACCTCCCTTTCTACTACCCCTTGTTTGTCTCCCAGAGTTAGGTGTCTCTCATGTTCTGTCTCCCTCACTGATATTTCCCACTCATTTTCTCTCCTTTATCCTTTAATCCCTTTCACTATTTTTTTATATTTCCTGAATGAATGAGACTATATAATGTTTGTCCTTCTCTGATTGACTTACTTCACTCAGCATAATACCCTCCAGTTCCATCCACATCGAAGCAAATGGTGAGTATTTGTCATTTCTAAGGCCAAGTAATATTCCATTGTATACATAGACCACAGCTTCTTTATCCATTCATCTGTCGATGGACACCGAGACTCCTTACACAGTTTGGCTATTGTGGACATTGCTGCTATAAACATTGGGGTGCAGGTGTCTCGGTTTTTCACTGAGATGCCAAAATTCTTGACAAAATATGAGCTGAATTCAATAATACATTAGGAGCATCATTTACCAGGAACAAATTGGATTTATTCCAGGGATGCAAGGATGAGTTAATTTCCGCAATTAATCCATGTGATATATCACATTAACAACAAAAACTATAAAAAATATGATCATTTCAATAGATGAAGAAAAAGCATTTGTCAAAATTCGGCATTTGTTCACAATAAAAATTTTCAAAAAGCAGATATTGAAGGGACCATACCTCAACATCATAAAGGTCATATATGACAGGCCCACATCTAATGTACTCAAAGGTGAAGCTTTTCCTTCAAGATCAGGAAGAAGACACAAATGTCCACTCTCACCACTTACATTGGAAATTCATCAACAATCAGAAAAGAAAAAGAAATAAAATGCATCCAAATTGGTAAGGAAGAAGCAAAACCATAACTAATTCCAGATGACATATAACTGTATAGAGGAAATAGTAAGACACTGGGGGGGGGGGGGCCCAGAATAGGATAAATGAACTCATTAAAGGTGCAGGATAGAAAATTAGTTACAGAAATCTGTTTCATTTCTTTACACTAATAATAAAGTGGGAGAAAAAAATTTAAGACAATCCCACTTACAACTGCATCAAAAAGAATAAACTATCTACAAATAAATATAATCAAGAAGGCAAAAAGATCCATAGTTTGAAAACTGACTATATTTATGTAAGAAATTGAAGACAACACAAATGGAAAGACATACCATGCTCATGGATTGGAAGAATTGATATTAGAATATTCATACTACCCAAAGCAATGTAAAGATTCAATGGCATCCCAATAAAAATACCAATAGTACTTTTCACAGAAGTGAAACAAATCTTAAAATTTGTATGGAAGCACAAAAGTCTCTAAATTGCCAAAGCAATCTTGAGAAAGACCAGAGCTGGAGGTATCATAATCCTAAATTCCAGGATATACTGCAAATGTACAGTACTTAAAACGGTATGGTACTGGCACAAAAATAGTCACCTATGTGAATGCAACAGGATAGAGAACATAGAAATAAACTCATATGGTCAGCCTACAACACAGGAGGCAAGGATGTGCAGTGGAGAAAAGTCTCTTCACAGTAAATGGTGTTGGAAAACTGGACAGCTACATGCAAAAGAATGAAACTGGATCACTCTCTTACACCATACCAAAAATAAACTCAAAGTGGATTAAAGACCTACATTGGAGGCCTAGAACCATAAATTTCTAAAAGAAAACATAGGCAGTATTCTCTTGGTTACTAGTATTAGCAACAATTTTCTATTTGTTTCCCCAGGCAAGAGGAACAAAAGCAAAATATTGGTATTACACCAAGCAGAAAGATTTTTCACAGTGAACGAAATCATCAATGAAAACGAGACAAAGCAACCTACTGAGCGAAATTATTTGAAAAGGATCTGATAAGGAGTGTATGAAAGGATATAAAGAACTCATAAACTCACTCCCCTCCACCACCAAAAAAAATATTAAATAATGGGCAGAGGACCTGAGTAAACATTTTTCTGAAAAAGACATACAGATAGCCAACAAATATAAAAGTGCTCAACATTGCTAATCACCAGGGAAATGCAAATCAAAACCACAATCAGATATCACATCTGATTGTTTACCACAGTAAACTGTTTACCACAGTTTATCAGTTTAATAATCATTCTATCAGAATGGTTATTATGAAAAAGACACATAACAAGTGTTGGTGAGAATGTGGAAAAGGAATCCTTGTGCACTGTTGGTAGAAATGTAAATTGTTGCAGCCACCACCATACAAAACAATATAGAAGTGCCTCAAATAATTAAAAAAAATACCATATGATCCTGTAAACTCATTTTTGGGTATTTACCCAAAGGAAAAAAATACACTAATTTGTACAAATATATGCACTACTATGTTCACTGAAACTTATTTACATAAACCAAGGTATGGAAGCAATCCAACTGTTCATCAATAGGTGAATGTATTAAGAAGATGTGTTGCATGTAAATACAATGGAGAATAACTCAGCCATAAAAAGAATGAAATCTTGCCATTCATGATAGCATAATATACTCTAGATCCAGCCCATGTTGAATAAAATAACTCAAAGGAAAATAAACACTACATGATTTCACTATATAATGAATTAAATAGCAACAAAACAAAGAAAACCAGAAACAGACTCATAAATATGGAGAACAAACTGATGGTTGCCAAAGAGGTTGGGCTATGTGGATGCAAAATTAGATGAAGCAGATTAAAATTTATGAACTTCCAGTTATAAAATAAGTTACACAAAGAAAATCATAGTATAGGGAATATAGTCAGTAATGTAATATTACATGGTAATAGATGGTAACTATTCTTATGATGGGAAGTATTGCATCATATGCAGAATTGTTGATCACTATGTGGTATGTCTGACATTAATACAATATTTTATGTCAACTGCATTTTAGCAATTAAAAAAACATTGAGGATAAAGAAGATGTAAAGTATGTTTTATACACAAAATGTGGGTAGGAATAAAAATGGCATTGTAGAATGTATTGGAAATTGAGCAAGCACAACCTAACATAGATTACAATATACTTAAGAGTCATAAATAAACTTCATGGTACAAAAAAATGATAATAGCTATAAAAGAGAAAGTTATCCACGCATAACACTAAAGAAATTCATCAAATCACCAGGGAAGAAAGCAAGAGGAGAAATGATTCAGTAAAAAACTATAAAAGCAGCCACAAAACAAATTGGCAAATAAGTACATACTTATCAATAATTACATGAAATCCATGTGGGGTAAATGCTCTAATAAAAAAACACGGGGTTGGGACACCTGGGTGGTTCAGTGGTTGGGTGTCTGCCTTCAGCTCAGGGTGTGATCCTGGAGTTTTGGGATTGAGTCCTGCATTGGGCTCTGGCATGGAGTCTGCTTCTCCTCCCTCTGCCTGTGTCTCTGCCTCTCTGTGTGTCTCTCATGAGTAAATAAAATCTTAAAAAAAAAAAAAACCAAAAATACCAAAAAACATAGGGTTACTGAATGTATAAAAAATAAGACCCATTTGTATGCTGTCTAAAAGAGACCCACTTCATATTTTAAGATCCACAGACTGAAAGTAGAGGGGTAGAAAGATTTTTCCAGGCAAATGGATGTGAGGAATAAAAAAGCTGAGGTAGCAATATTTAGATAAAATAGAATTTAAAGATTCATTTATTTATTTGAGAGAGAAAATACACAAGTGGGGGAGAGGCAGAGAGTGAGAGAATTTTCAAGCAGCCTCTGCACTGAGTGTGGAGCCCTATGAGGGGCTTGATCCCAGGAGCTTGAGATAATGACCTGAGTGAAAATCAAGTGTTGGATGCTCAATCAACTGAGCCACCCAGGTGCCCCTAGACAAAATAGGCTTTAAAACAAATAATGTAACAAAAGACAAGAGAATAACATAATGATAAGGGATCATTCTAACGAGAGGATATAGGAACTATAAACATCTACATACATACATCTACATACATACATAGGAGTACCTGCATATGTAAAGCACTATTAACAATCATAAAGGGAGAAACTGACAGTAATATGGTACTAGTGGATTAACTTAACATCCCACTTACATCAATTGATAGATCATTTGGAAAGTCAATAAGGAAACTATGGGTTTGAATGACACATTAGACCAGATAAACTTAAGATATACAGAACATTCCATCCAAAACAGTAGTATACACATCTGTTTTAAGTGTACATGGGACATTCTCTAAGATACATCATATGTTAGGCTACAAAACAAGTCTCAATAAATTCAAGAGGTACCTGGGTAGCTCAGTCAGTTAAGGGTTTGCCTTCAGCTCAGTTCAGGCTCCCTGGTCAGTGGGAAATCTGCTTCTGCCTCCCCGCCCCCCTCAGCTCATGCTTGCGTGTGCTTTCTTTCTTACTCTCTCTCTCTCAAATAAATAAGATTGTTAAAAAAATAAGAAAGATTGAAATCATATCAAGTATCTATTCTGAACACAGTGCTGTGAAACTAGAAATTAATTACAAGAAAAAAATCTGGAAGGAATCAGAACACATGCCACTAAACAACTAATGGGTCAAGGAAGAAATCAAGAGTGAATGAAAAAACTACTTTGAGACACATGAAAAAGGAAGCACAATCTTTCAAAATATTTGGGATGCAGTAAAAGCAGTTCTAAAAGGAAATTTTATAGCAATACAAACCTACCACAAGAAACAAGAAAAATCTTTAACAATCTCACCTTAGACCTAAAGAAACTGGAAGACAAGAAATAAACACTGAAGTTAGTAAAAGGAAGGAAATGATACAAAAGTTACAGTAGATATAAATGAAGTAAATACTAAAAAAAAAATAAATCAAAGAAACCAATAGCTGGCTCTTTGAGAAGAAGCAGAATTGCTAAACCATTAGCCAGACTTGTGTGTTGCATATAGCATAATATTTGGAGAAGTACATTTGAAACTAATGTAACATATTGTGTATCAACTATAGTTGAAAATCCTTTAAAGGAATGCTATGAGAAAGAATTATAATGGTGATAAGCAATATTAAAATGGTATTTTAGTAGATTATCATACAACTATCACTATAATAACTCAATGATTTCAGTAATTGGTATAACTAAATAAAACTTTCCCAGAAGAAAGAGAGAAGGAGAGAGGGAAGGAAGAAATGGGCTTAAATAAAATCAGAAGTCAAAGAAAAGTTGCAACATAACCAGAGGATTGTAAGAGACTACTATGAAAAATTATACACCAACAAATTGGACAAAGTAGAATGGATAAATTACTAGAAAATCTTCCTAGATAAATCAAGAAGAAAGAAAATCTGAACAGACTGACTACCAGCAATAAAACTGAATCCTACAATAAAACTATATCCTAGCAATAAATCCTGAATCCAATAAAAGTGAATATAAAACTCTCCTCAAAAGTCTAAGACCAAATGGATTCACAGGTGAATTCTACCAAACATTAGAAAAAATACTCTTTCTCACAGTTTAAAAAATAGAAGAGGAAAGAGTGCTTCTACATCATCCTATGAGGTAAGAGTTACTCTGATATGAAACCAGACAGCACTATAAGTGAAAAAAATTATAGGGCAATATCCCTGATGACACAGATGTAAAAATCATCAACAAAATATGTGTAAACTGTATTCAGCAATACATTAAAAGCATTGTTTGCCATGATCAACTGGGATTTGTTTCAGGAATACAAAAATCAAATGATTCAAGAGCCACACAATTTGGTGATACACCAAATTAATATAATGAATAAAAACCATATTATCATCTCAATAGATCCAGAAAAAAAGCATTTGACAAAATTCAACATTTGTTCATGATAAAAAGTCTGAATAAAGTAGGTATAGGAGAAACATACCTCAACATAAGAAAAGCCAAATGTGACACACTCACACCTACATCATACTGAATGGTGAAAAATAAAACTTTTGCTGTAAGATCAGGAACAAGACAAGGATGTCCATTCTAACCAGTTTTATTCAAAAGAGTATGGAAATCCCAGCCACAGCAATCAGACAAGAGTAAGAGATAAACTGCAATCCAAGAATTAGTAAGGAAGAAGTAAAGCTGTCACTATTTCCAGATGACATGTTACTATATAGAGAAAATACTAAAGAGTCCACCAAAAACTATTAGAACTAATAAATTCATTAAAGTTGCAGGATAGAAAATTACAGAAATCTGTTGTACTTCTCTACACTAATAATGAAGTAACAGAAAAAGGATTTAATGAGACAATCTCTTTTATAATAGCATCAAAAAATACCTAGGAATAAATTTAACCAAGGAGTTGAAAGACTTGTACTCTGAAACCTACAAGATATTGATCAAACAAATTGAAGATACCAGAAATAAATGAAAGATATACTATGCTTATTGATTGGAAGAACTGATATTGTTAAAATATCCATACTTCAGAAAGCAATCTACAGATTCAATGGCATTCCAATAAAAAAACTATTTTTTTTCTGCAGGACTAGAATAAGGCTAATATTTGTATAACCACAAAAGACCCCAAACAACCAAACCAATTTTGAAAAAGAACAAAAGTAGAGCTAACCTAATTAGATTTCAAAGTGTACTGTAAACCTATGGTAATCAAAACGTTATAGTCCTGGTACATAAATAGACAAATAGAAAAAAAAGTGCTTCATTAGAAGCAAACAGAGAACCCAGAATTAAGCTGATGCTTATATGAGTGAAAATGTAAATTTATATAGCTAGTGTATACAAAACACTATGGAGTTGTCTTAAAGGGTTAAAAATAGAGCTATCATATGACCCAGTAATCGCACTTCTGGGTATTTACCCAAAGAATATACTTACTTGAAAAGATATAGGTACCCCTATTTTTATTGTAGCACTGTTTACAATAGCCAAGATATATAAAAAGCAAGTATCTTTTTATGGGTCAATGGATAAAAATGTGGGGTGTGTGTGTGTAAATGGAATATTTCTTAGCCCATAAAAAAGGAATGAAATCTTGCAATTTGCACAAGATGTGTGGATCTAGAGTATATTATGCTAAGTTAAATAAGTCAGAGAATAACAAATGTTACTTATTTTACTTATATTGGAATCTAAAAAAAAATAAAACAGTTATAGAAATAGATTCATAAATGCAGAGAACAAACTGGTGGTTGCTAGAGAGGTATGGGTAAAATAATGGAAAGAGATTAAGAGTTACAAACATCCAGGATTAAATAAGTCACAGGGAAGTATAGCATAGGAAATATAATCAATAAGACTGTAGTAACTTGGTGACAATGGTAACTACGCTTACACGCCGAGTGTTTCATAATGTTGAAGCACTATGTTGTACACCTGAAAGTACAATAATATTGCATGTCAACCATACTTTGATTTAAAACAAATTTAAAAAAATTTTCTTTCCCCAATTGTTCAAGCCACCATCATTTCTTGCCTGGATTACAGTACTCATTCATAGGGTGAAGACTGTTTTCACTCCTGCTTCTTGTCTAATTAGTCTTTTCCATTGTAGCTAAGACAGTTTTTTTTCTCAAGCAAAACTTCCTGTCCTCTCCCCTTCAATGGCTTGTCATTACCTGTAGGGTAAAGTCCAATCTTAATATGGCTTTAAGCTATGGCTTCTTTTCACCTTTCTTGTTTCTGCCACTCCATCTCTTGCATTCCACATTTTAAAAAGAGGAAGTTTTTCTTTTCAGGAGCTGACCTTCCTTTTTTTTCAGCTGTTGCTCTTTACTAACACCTTTTTTTCTCTTCCTGGATTGTTCACCACCTTCACATTTTGCTCAAAACTATCTAAAAATCATTAGAATATTAGAAGTCCCCTCTTACCATCCTTTTAGCAGTGGACTGTGTTTTACAGTGACTCAAATTTGGGGATTTCCAACTCTTGTTGATAGGGTACCTGAGCACTTTTCTAAGAACATAGATTCCCATGTGGCAGCCCACTTCAACTGAATCATAACCATTAAATGCTTTGCTCAGGAGTATGTTTTTCAAAAGCCTTACAGCCAGCCTCATTATTGAATAGTTGAGAACAATGGCTGTCAAATCTTGTATACTTTAGAACACACAGAAAGCTTAACCAAAAATGGCTCCACTGTAACCCAGCATCAATCAAAGCAGTAAAGCAAACAAAAGGGGCAAAAAACAAGGAAATGAAAAAAAAAAAAAAAAAAAAAAAAAAAAAAAAAAAAAAAAACAACAAGGAAATGAGATATAATAAGAAATAAAGATTAAAAGAACCCAAATTAATCTTTTAAAAAAACTTATAAGATTGACAGCTCTGACAATATCAACCAAGAAATAGACAGAGATGCAAATAAATAAAATCCCAAATAAGAGTCTTTTAATGTGCTTCTGGAAAATTTTAAAAACCTTAATTTGCACAAAAAAGAATAGAAGAATTGCACAGAAAATAGCCACTCAATACATATAAGTAATAATCATGATAATAATAATGTAATGACGATATACATGTTACCATTTTTTCCCCACTTCCAGAAGTCACAGGCTGAGATTATTTTATCAGTGGTACAGATATCCCTAGGTTACATAACAAGAAAAAATTGCCCAATTATTTTTATGAGATAGAAATATGTTTTATACTAAAACTTTATAAGCACAATATAAGAAAAATATAAGCCTATTCCTTTTTGAATATGTTGAACATGGCTTTAAGATCCTCTCTTTTTTGTATCTATCAACATAGTTATAGCTGTACTTATATGTACATATGCGTGCATGTATTAGTCATGGTCAATTATGTATTAATTTAGGATTAAAAATGGCCCTAGAGAGAAAAATTTTGCAGTATAACTTATATTTTAGTGGCTTAAAGACAAACATTTCATGGCTTTTCACTGTTCTCAAATTTATCTGATTAGTAGTACCGTTGTCAAAAAGGGATTTCATGTTTTATTTTTAGCATTAAAATTTAATGAATGGAAAAAGCTACTCACTTTCTTTTTGAAGTCAGGAAGAATACAAAGATGTTAGCCACTTTAGAAATCATGAACAATAAAAACAAAATTAAAAATCAGAGGTATAAGAATTGTAAGGGAGAAAGCAAATTATCGGTTTTCCCTCATTTTTCTCCTTCCTTCCTTCCTTCCTTCCTTCCTTCCTTCCTTCCTTCCTTCCTTCCTTCCTTCCTTCCTTCCTTCCTTCCTTCCTTCTTCTTCTTGTTTTTTTTTTTTTCAGATGTTGTGGTTGTCTACAAAGACAACTAAACACAATTAGCAAATTATGAGCATTAAAAGAGTCAGTAAGGAGCTGGTTACAAAATAAGTTTGTAAAAATCACTAACATCTTGGCTCTAACCCTATGCCAAACACTTACCCTGTCCTTAACCCTAACCCAATATGAGAAGCAAAAAAAGATTTAGTATATATGTGTAATGGAATAGTGCTCAGAAAAAGAAAAAAAAGAAATCTTGCCATTTGCAATGATGAGGATGGAGCTAGAGAGTATGATGCTAAGTGAAATAAGTTACAGAAAGATAAATACCATGATTTCACTCATATGCATAATTTAAGAAACACATGAACAAAGATTAAAAAAATAAAAAGGCAGAGGTAAAACCTAGATGCCTACTTTCAACTATAGAGGACAAACCAATGGTTACCAGGAGAGAGGTGAGTGGGGTCATGGGTTAAAGAGGTGGTGGGGATTAAGGAATGTCCTTTGATGAGCACAGGGTGTTGTCTTGAAGTGTTGATCACTGTATTGTACACTTGAAACAATTATTACACAACATGTTAACTAGAATTTCAATTAAAAAGTGCACAAAACAGAAAAAAAATCAATAGCATTTATCTATACCAGTAATAGTCATTAGAAAGTGCAATAGAAGAAAAGCTCTGACCTCCATGGAAGCATTTTAAAGACTCTTAAGGACATTTTTAGAAGATCTGAGTCAAAAGCTCTAAGACACTGAAAAGTAGGGTGGCTTAATATTATAAAATAATTAATTTTCCCTTAAATGACTTTAAAATTCTATGTATTTCTAATTAAATTCTCAAGAATATTTTCTTGGGTTAGGGAGAGAAAACCTGATTGCAAAATTTTGTGGAACATAATAGTCTGTGAATACCTGGGAAAAATTTTAAAAATAGGACTACCCTTAGCATAAATTATATTCATAATACAGTAGTATACAACTATAGTATCAAACCAATCAAGTTGAATAGATACACTAGAAACGACCTTCTTATATATGACAGTTGGTTATATGTTTATGGTAATATCCCAAATCAGAAAATTTTATTTAGTAAATTGTATTGGGAAAACCATACCTTATATAGTATAGGGTAAATGTAAAACTTGTGACAAGTTGAAAAAGCAAAGATTCCTATCTCACGCTGCATACAAAAAAGCCCAAATGAATTAAAGACCTAAATGTGAATAACTGAAAATGCAATATAATGAAATTTATAGTTTCTTTATGACTTCAAATCAGGAAGTATTTCTTAAGTTCTCAAATTATAAGGAAAAGTATTTATTCAATTACTCAAAATTAAAAGTTTTATTTAAGTGAAGGACACCATAATCAAGTTAACAGATGACAGACTGGGATAATATGTATGGAACACCTAGAACAAGTAGAGAATTCTGAGGTAGAATATAAAAGTTACTGCTGAAAATATAAAATGTCAGTAAGCTCAATAGAAAAATAGACAAAAATGTAAATTAAAAGACATATAAAATGCTTAGACTCTATCAGGCACATTTATTCAGGAAAGAGATGGAAATAATTATTTAGGAAAATGTATAAATTAAACTTTATATGTTCATACAATGGAATATGTGCAGCTCTTGGAGACTATGAATTAGATTTACATACAACAATGTGATTAGACATCAAAAACAATTTTGAAAAAATAAAGCCTTTATGTAAAGTAAGATAAATACACTAACACAATACTGTATGCCTTTCAAGATCACATGCCTAAATATATGTATTGAATAAAAACTGGAATACTACGAGGAATAATAGTATGGAATGGATGGCTATGGGGAAGAGGGAATAAGAGTATGCGTGGAGAATGAATAAAAAAAAGTAAAAGTAAAAAAGATCTGCTTCATATATGGCCAAGTAGCTTGTGACAGATTGACTCTCCTTCAGATAACAATAATCAACTCTGAACAAAATACCAAAACCAAATAGCTGAAGGCTATGGAGAATGAACAAAGACAGGCAAGTTCTGAAAGCTGAAACCTGGAAGAAGGAGCCATGATGAGGCAAGTTTTCAGTTTCTAAAGCTTTAACCTGAAAACATTTTACAGAGAAGCTTGGAGAAGCTAAAATGCAATAGCAACCTACCCTTAAAAAAAAAAAAAAAAAGTCTTCAACAATTTGAGAGCTGAGTCTGCAGTAACCACAGTCACTGGAAAGAGGGTGAAATCCCAGATCAGTAAGAACCAGAGAAGGGCATGCCTCAAATTGTGAATATAAACACCACTCAAATCTCTACTGACCCCTGAAGCATACCTATGGGGTAGACACAAAGCAATTTGCAGCTAAAGCCAAAAAACTCAACTGAGATTTGAGTTACTCCAACCAGAGGTGAAACAGAATTTGCAGTTTCAGTTGAACTAAATTAATTGCCTGCCACAACAAAAATATCAACACAATTTGAGGAGTAAAACAGAATCTAAGATCTCTATAATGTAACTGTCACAATGTCCAGGATACAATTCAAAATTACTCAGCTTGGAGGAGCCAGAAAAAAATATAATCATTCCTAAAGGAAAAGACAATTAGATGTTAGAATGATCAGACAAGGACTTTGAGACAGCTATTAAAACTATGCTCAATGAAGTAAAAAAAAATGTAATGAATGGAAAAATAAGAAATCTCAGCAAAGATAGAGAAATATTAAGGAACCAAACAGAATTACAACAGAACAAAACAGTATCTGAAATAAAAATATACCCCTTAATCCACTTCACTAAATTGCCTCCCTATTCCTCAATGTTTATCTATTAGGTCAAGCTCATGCATATCAATTGTGTTCAGACCTTGTATTCATTTATTAATTTTAGGTCTGTTGATTTATAAGTTTTTGAAGGATGTAATACAATTTTCCACTATGGCTGTGCCTATATCAACTTTAGCTTATAATTCTGTTTTGTTTTTGTATGTTGAAATTTTTTTGCTAGGATCATCCAAATCTATGATTATTATATCTTTTTTGTAGATTGTTCCTTATATAGCATCTCATTTTATGCTTACTTTTGTCTTTTTCTTTGCTCTTGAACATCTACATTTTTTTTCTACAAGTCAATGGTGTAAAATGTTTAAGAAACTCAAAGGAAGGAAATATGAGCCAGAAATTTTATAATAAGACAATCTGACCTTCTATTTAAAAACCACAAATTCTTATGAACACATTAAAATTCAGGAACTGTTTCCCCTGAGTCCTTCCTAAGGGATCTATTAAGCACAATGAACTTCAAACAACTAGAGTGACTGGAGAGTTTGATATGAGGATTTGTGTTAGGAAATAATATAATTTATTTAGAGAAATAAATCTATATAACACTTATATGGTATAGGGTAAGGTATACAATGGCTGTATGTTCTGACAGTGTAATTGCAGTAAACCTATAAAAATGTTTGGAGAATGGGGAGAGAGAGAAAAAGCAGAATTAGCTTGCTGATTGAGAGTCATTAAATTGAGTTAAAGGATATTACTTCAAGTCAGATGAGGAAGAGCCAGGATTGGGACAAAAGGTTTTACTAGCTAATCTCAATATTGTTCATAGTGAGGGACCAAAAGACATCAAGCAAGAGAAAAAAAGAGAGAGGGTACAAAAGGATTAGAAAAGAAACCATTAGAAAAAAAAATAAACTTCAATAAGTAACAGAAAAATATTCAAAAATAGCAAATAGACGTGATAAAGACATGAATACATATAATTGTAGCATAAAACAATGCTGGAATTGGGACCAGTCATATTTATCACATCAATAAATATAAATATATTTCTCCTACCAATTAAAAACAATTTTCAGGTGGTTAAATATTTGCAAATGAAATATCGGAGAAGAGGTTAATATCCAAAATATATAAAGAACTTATACAACTCAACACCAAATACAAACAAGCAGATTCAAAAATGGGCAGAAGACCTGTATACACATTTTTCCAAAGAAGACATATAGATGACCAACAGACACATGGAAAGACGCTCAGTATCACCAACCACCAGGAAAATGCAAGTCAAAATCATAGTGAGATATCACCTTACACTTGCCAAAATGGCTAAAATAAAAAACCACAAGAAATAACAAGTGTTGGCAAGGATAAGGAGAAAAAGGAACTCTTGGGTACTGTTGGTAGGAAGGTGAACTGGTACAGCTAGTATACAAAGCAGTATGAGGGCTCCTCAAAATATTAAAAACAGAAGTACCCTATGATCCAGTAATTCCACTACTGAGTATTTAACCAAAGAAAATGAAAACACTAATTCAACAAGATATATGCACCCCTGTGTTTATTGCAGCATTATTTATAGTAGCCAAGATATGAAAGCAACCAAAGTGTCAATAGACCAATGAATGGATAAAGAGGCCACACATACATACACATACACACATACACATACACACTGAAATATTATGTAGCCATAAAACAGAATAAGATCTTGCCATCTGCAACAACATGGATGGACCTAGGATATTATGCTAAGTGAAATAAGTCAGACTGAGAAAGACAAATACCATGATTTCACTCATATGTGGAATCTAAAAAATAAATAAACAAAAATCAGAATCAGAAATAGAGAACTAACTCATGGTTGCCAGAAGGAAGGGGGTGCAGGAATAAGGAAAATGGGTAAATGGGAGTGGAAGTACAGGCTTTCAGTTATAGAATGAATAAAAGGTATGGTATAGGGAATATAGTCAATGTTATTGTAATAGCATTGCATAGTTACAAATGCTAGCTACACTTGTGATAAAGCACAAGGTATAGAGATGGTGAATCACTATGTTGTACACTTGAAACTAATGTAGCATGTATACTAACTAAAATAAAAAAATAACTTTTCAGATTTGTTTAACAAAGCAAAATTAAACACTATGGTCTATATAAGACACACTTAAAACATAGATTCAGAAAAAGTAAAAAATATAAAAGAGTGATACTTAACAGTGAGAGATTGAATATTTCCTTCCAAGATTGAAAATAGGCCAGAATGACCTCTCTCACCACTACTATTTAACTGGACGTCCAAGAGTCCAATAAGAAAATGAAATAAGAAATATACAAATTGGAAAGAGAAATAACACTGTTTTTTGTTCACAAGTGACAGATTGTCTATGTAAAAAGCTCCAAAGAATTTTAAAAAATATTGGAATAAGTGAATATGGCATGGTGAGAGGACAGAGAAGTCAAGATATAACATTTCTTTTTCTATATACGAGCATTAACAATTAGGATTTGAAATAAAAAATGCCATTTATAGTAGCACCAAGAAAAAAAAAAGGTGAAGTACTTGGGTATAAAGCTAAAAAAAATAAGTATAGTATCTATATGCAGAAGTACAAAACACAGATGGAAGAAATAAAAAGATCTAAATAAATGGAGAGATTATTCCATGTTAACGGGTTGAAAGGTTCAGTACTGTTACATCAGTTCTTTCCCAATTGATCTGTTGATGCAGGGCAATCTCTGAAAGGGGGTGCCCGGGTGACTCAGTCACCTAAGCCTCTATTTTTGGCTCAGTTCATGATCCCAGAGTTCTGGGATCAAGCCCTACGGTGGGCTCCCTGCTCAGTGGGGAGTCTGCTCCTCTTTTCCACCTTGCCCCCTCTCTGCTCCTTCTCTCTTGCTTACTCTCTCTCTCACATAGATAATAGATTTTTTTCTTTTCTTTTGAAAAAGAAAAAAAAATCTCAGCTGTTTTATAGATATTGACAAACTGATTCTAAAATCTATATGGAAAGGCAAAGGGATTAGTTTAGTTTACCAACACAATTTTGAAAAAGAACAAAGTTGAAGGACACATATTCTATTTCAAGTCTTACTATAAAGCTACCATTATTAAAATTTGTGGTATTGGTAAAAAAAGAAGACACATTGATCAAGGGAATGTAAACTTATATGAGGACTTCTGGGGAAGGCAGTGGAATAGGAGAACCCTAAGCTCACTTTGCCCCATGGATACAACTAGATAACACATCAGTGTAAATGCCCCAGAAAATGACATAAAGATTGGCAGAGCAATCTCCACTACTAAAGATAGAGAAGAGGTCACATCAAAGAGGGTAGGAAGAGTGGAGACATGGTGGGAAGCTAAAACAATGGTAGCCATCCACCAGTGGGAGGGAGCTGGGGACATGGAGAGGGAAGAGAAACAGATTATTACACTGGGGGGCCCTATGGGCAAGATGAATCTCCATAGCATTTGGCTGGAGGGGGCTGAATTTTATGAGTTCTTGAAGCCAGCAGGACTTAAAGCCTGGGACATGAAAAAATTCTGGGAGAGCTAGGAGAGCCATAGAAGACTGAGTCCCCACCCTTGAAAAGACAGCATGACAAACAGCCTGTTTAAGCATAAAAAATTTGGGTTACATGGGAAAGAGAGTTATTTACTAATCTCAGAGCATGTTCCCAGGGGTAGAGTTCTCTGAGGGACTTGACCAGGAATAAAGGAGCTGGCAGTTGCCATCTCTGTCCCCTGCCCCTCAGCATAAACACATAGCCATCTTCAGGAACCAGCATGGCATGGACATTCACTACTTAACTTGCTTACATCTCACCATGCTCCTTCCAACTGGGACTGAAGGTCTCCTCTCCCAGAAGAATGGCGCAAACTTTGCCAGCACTGTATCTTTTGACTTTGTACTCTGTGGGGCCTTGGGGTCTGGCAGTGTTGGCCAGTCACCTCCTGGGGGGTGGGGGTGGGGATGTGTTCACCTTATCGAAAGTGCAGGTCCTGCCCTCTACTTTCAAGAGCAGGAGATGTTGTTGACTTTCCTAACACACAGAAATAGGTGTAGAGAATTAGACAAACATGAGGAGATAGGAATATGTCCCAAATGAAAGAACAGGACAAAATTATAGCAAGAGACCTAAGTAAAATAAAGAAATGTAATATTTCTTGTAGAGAATGTAAAGTAATAATCATAAAGATACTCACTGGACCTGAGAAAGGAGTGGAGGACATCAGTGAAATTTCTTGATAGAGATTAAAAAAGAACAAACAATGATTGAAATTAAAGATATAGTAAATGGAATAAATAGTAGACTAGAAGAAGTAGAAGAATAAATCAATGTAATGGATTGGACAGAGTAATGGAAACTAATCAAGCTGAGCAGATGAGAGGGAAAAAATATGCTCAGTGACTCCATCAAGTATAATAACATTCACATAATAGGTATCTCAGGAGAAAAGAGATAAAAAGGGGGAAGACAATATATTTGAAGAAATAATACCTGAAAACTTCCCATATCTAGAAAGAAATGGAAATTCAAATCCAGGAGGCACAGAAATCCCCCAACGAAATCAATCCAAGGAGATCCATACCAAGAGACACAGTAATTAAAATGGCAAAACTAATGATAAAGAATTTGAAAAGCAGCAAGAGAAGGGGCCCTGTGTGTTTCAGTCAGTTAAGTGTCTGACTCTTGATCTCAGTTCAGGTCTTGACCTTGGGGTTGTGAATTCAGCCCTGAGTTGCGCTCCACACTGAGAGGTGGAGCCTACTTAAAAAAAAAAAATGCAGAGCAAGAGCAAAGAAATATAAGGGAAACCCCAGAAAGCTATCAGCAGATTTTTCAACATAAACATTGTAGGCCAGAGAGAGTGACATAATAGAGTTAAAGTGCTGAAAGGAAAAAATGTTCAGTCAAAAATGCTCTATCCAGCAAAGCTATCACTCAGACAGAAAGATAAAAATTTCTCAGATGAATAAAAACCAGAGAAGTTCATGACCACTAAACCAGCGCTTCCAGAAATATTCAAGGGAACTTTGTGAGTGGAAAGGAAAGACCGTAAGTAATAGTAAGAAAAATAGGAAGCATAAAAACAGTAAAAATAAATATATCTGTAAAAAAATCAGTCGAGGGACTCACAATATAAAAGGATATAAAATATGACAATGTATACCTAACATATGGAAAGGAGAGGAATAAAGAATGGGTTCAAACTTAAGGGGCCATCTACTTACTATAGACTGCTATATGCAGAAGATGTTACATACAAATATAATGGTAACCACAAATCAAAAACCAGTAAAAAGATACACAAAAAATAAAGAGAAAGAAATCAAAGTACATTTCTACAGAAAGCAAATTTATGGGGCACCTGGGTGCCTCAGTCAGTTAAATAGCTGCTGCTTGATTTCAGCTCAGGTCATGATCTCAGTGTCCTGGGATCAAGCCTTGCTTTGGGCTCCATGCTCAGCAGGGAGTCTGCTTGAGATTCTCTTCCCCCCTCCCTCTTTTTGCCCCTCCCCCTGCTCATGCTTTGTCTTTCTGAAATAAATACATTTTTAAAAAGCCAGTTCATGGTGATAAGGGTGGCAAGGAAAGTAAACAGAGAAGACCTACAAAAATAACCACAAAACAACAAAATGGCAATAAATACATACCTATCAATAGTTTGAATGTATATGGATCAAATGTTCCAATCGAAAGACAAGGTGATGGAATGGATTAAAAAACCCAAGATCCATCTATATGCTGCCTATAAGAGACTCATTTCAGACCTAAAGACACATGCCAGTTGAAAGTAAGCAGATGGAAAAACATCAATCATGCAGATGGATATGGAAAGAAAGCTAGGGTAGCAGTATTTATATCAGATGAAGTACCCTTTAAAACAAAGACTTTAAGAGAAACAAAGAATACTACATAATCATTAAGGGGACAATACAACAAAAGGACATAATAATTGTAAATATTTATACACCCAACATGGGAGCACCCAAATACTTAAAACAGTTAATAACAAACACAAAAGAACTACTTGATAATAGTACAATAACAGTAAGAGACTTTAACACACACACACCCCTTACATCAATGGATAGGCCATCTAAACAGAAAATCAACAAGGAAACAGTGGCTTTGAATGACACACTGCACCAGATAGATTTAGTAGATATATCCAGAAGATTCCACCCTAAAACAGCAGAATTCACATTCTTTTCAAGTGCATATGGAACAGTCTCCAGAATAGATTATATATTAGGCCACAAAACAAGTCTCAACAAATTTAAAAAAGATGCCTTACTATGCATCTTTTCTGACCACCACACAATGAAACTAGAAATCATCTGGAAAGAGCACAAATACATGGAGGTTAAATAACATGCTACTAAACAACAAATGATCTACCAAGAAATCAAGCTATATCAAAGAAAATACATGAATACAAATGAAAATAAAACACAATAACCCAAAATCTTTAGGATGCAACAAATGTGGTTCTAAGAGGGAAATTTATAGCAATACAGGCTTACCTAGAAGCAAACAACAACAAAAACAAAAACAAAACTCAACCTAATCTTACACCTACAGAAACTAGAGTAAGTAGATCAAACAAAACTCAAAACCAACAGAAAGAAGGAAGTAGTAAAAATTAGAGCAGAAATAAATGTTATAAAAACAAGCAAAAATAGAACAAATCAATGAAACCAGGTGGTTCTTAAAAAGATAAGCAAAAGCTAGACTCTTTAAAAAGACAGAGAACTCAAATAAAAAAATCAGAAATAAAAAAAGGAGAAACAACAATGAACACCACAGAAATACAAAGGATTTTAAGAGAATATTATGAAAAATTATATGCCAACAAGTAGGACAACCTTGAAGAACTAGATAAATTCCAGTGAAACATACAACTCACCCAAACTGCGATAGAAAGAAATACAAAATTTGAACAGACAGATTACCAGTAATGAAATTGAATCAGTAATTAAAAAAAACCCTCCCAACAAATGAGTCCAGGACCAGATGTCTTCATAGATAAATTCTACCAAACATTGAAAGAAGAGTTCATATCTATTCTTCTCAAACTTTTCCAAAAAATAGAAGGGGAAGGGAAATATCCAAATTCATTCCATGAGGCCAGCTTGACCCTGATTGCATAACCAAATAAAGATCCCACAAAAAAAAGAGAATTATAGGCCAATACCTCTGATGAACACACAAACAAAAATTCCTCCACAAAATCTCAGCAAACTCAACCCATCAATACATTGAAAGAAAATAATTCACCTTAATCAACTGGGATTTATTCCCAAGATTCAAGAGTGGTTCAGTATTTGCAACTCAATCAATATGTTACATCACATCAATAAGAGGAAGTGTAGAAACCATACGATCATTTCAATAGATGCAGAAAAAGTACTTGACAAAGTACAACAACCATTCATGATAAAAACCCTAAACAAAGTAGGTTTAGAGAGAACACACCTCAACATAATAAACACCCTATATAAAAATTCCACAGCTAACATCATATTCAATGGGGGAAAAAGAGAGCTTTTCCTTTAAGGTCAGAAACAAAAGAGTGAAATCCACTCTTACCACTTTCATTCAACACAGTACTGGAAGCCCTAGCCACATGAATCAGACAACAGAAAGAAATAAAAGGCATCCAGACTGGTAAGAAAGAAGTAAAACTTCCATTATTTGCAGACAACATGATACTATATATACAAAACCCTAAAAGACTCCACCAAAAAACCCTAAAAGAATGGATAAATTCAGGTTTCAGGATACAAAATCAATGTACAGAAATCTGTATTTCTGTACACTAATAATGAAGCAGCAGAAAGAGAAATTCAGAAAATTATCCCATTTATAA
This sequence comes from Vulpes lagopus, assembly GCF_018345385.1. Classification (NCBI taxonomy): domain Eukaryota; kingdom Metazoa; phylum Chordata; class Mammalia; order Carnivora; family Canidae; genus Vulpes; species Vulpes lagopus. Next base: position 45,045,201 of record NC_054833.1, on the reverse strand, counting down.
TTATACCAAAAATAATAAAATACCTAGAGAATAAACTTAACCAAAGAGATGAAAGACTGGTACTCTGAAACTATAAAATATTGATGAAAGAAATTGAAGATGATACAAAGAAATGGAAGGATATTCCATACTCATAAATTGTAAGAACAAGTATTTTTAAAATCCAAGCAACCTATGGATTTAATGTAATCCCTATGAAAATACCACCAGTTTTTTCCACAAAACTAGTACAATTCTAAAATTTTTAAAGTTTTTATTTAAATTCCATTTAGTTAACATACAGTGTAATATTAGTTTCCTCAATCCTAAAATTTGTATGAAACCACAAACGACCCCACCAAATAGCCAAAGCAATCTTGATAAACCAAACCAAACCAAACCAAACTGGAGTTATCACAATTCCAGACTTCAAGGCATATACTAAGCTATAGTAATCTAAACATTATGGTATTAGCACAAAAATAGATACAAAGATAAAGGGAACAGAATAGAAAGCTGAGAAATAAACCTACAATTATATGCCCAATGAATCTTCAACAAAGGAGGCAAGAATATATAGTGGAACACAGACAAAATCTTCAACAAATGTTGCTGGGAAACTGGACAGCTACATGCAAAAGAATGAAATTTGACCACTTTCTTAAAGCATATGCAAAATGTAACCCAAAATGGGTTACAGACATAAATGTGTGACCTTAAACCATAGCAATCCTAGAAGAGAGTGAAAGCAGTGAAAGCAGTAATTTCTCTGACATTGGCCATAGTATCTTTGCCTCCCCTGAGGCAAAGGAAACAAAAGCAAAATAAACTATTGGGACTACATCAAAATAAAAAGGTTCTTCACAGCAAAGGAACAACCAACAAAGCTAAAAAGATAATCAACCCATTACGCAGGAGAAGATATTTATAAATGACATAACTGATACAGGGTTAGTATCACACACACACACACACACACACACACACACACACAAACACATACCATAATGCCATAAACAAATTATCCATTTAAAATACAGGCAGGGGCACCTGGGTGGCTCAGTTGATTGAGTATCCAACTCTCAATTTCTGCTCAGGTCATGATCTCAGGGTGGTGAGATTGAGCCCCTTGTCGGGCTCTGTGCTGAGTATAAGCCTGCTTCAGATTCTCTTTCTCCCTCTCTTTCTGTCTGCCCTTCTCTCCCCATTCACACATGCTCTCTTTCTCTCTCTCTCTCAAAAAAGGAAGACATGAACAAATATTTCTCCAAAGACAACACACATGGCCAATAGACACATGAAAAGATGCTCAACATCACACATCATCAAGGAAATGAAAATCAAAACCACAATGAGATATCACCTCACATCTGTCATAATGGCTAAAATCAACAACTCTATAAAGAACAAATGCTGGTGAGGATGTGGAGAAAGGGAACTCTTGTGCACTGCTGGTAGGAATGCAAACCAGTGTAGTTACTGTGGAAGACAGAATGGGGGTTCCTCAAAAAATTAAAAATAGAGCTACCTTATGATTCAGCAATCACACTACTGAGTATTTACCCAAAGAATATGAAAACACTAATTTGAAGGGATTATATGAAACTCTATGTTTATTGCAGCATTATTTATAATAGCCATATTATGGAAGCAGCCCAAGTGTCCACTGACTGATGAATGGATAAAGAATATGTGGGATATTTCATCAATATTTCATTATATGTATATTTCATTTTTTATGACTGAGTAATATTCCATATATATAATATTCCATGGGGGATAAGAGAATATATATGGAACATATATGGAATATTACTCAGTCATAAAAAAGAATGAAATGTTGCCATTTGCAACAACATATATGAAGCTAGAGAATATAACGCTAAGTGAAATAAGTCAGTCAGAGACAGATAAATACCATATGATTACACTTTGTGGAATATAAGAAACAAAACAAACAAGGCAAACAAGGAAAAAGAGAGAAATCAAAAAACAGACTCAATTACAGAGAACAGGGGATACCACAGGGCAGATGGGTAGTGAGATGGGTGAAATAGGTAAATGAGATTAAGAGTATACTTATCTTGTGAGCCCTGAGGAGTAGGTGGAATTGTTGAACTGTTATATTGTATACCTGAAAGTAATATAACTCTGTATTTTAGTCACGCTGGAATTAATACAAAAATAAAAACTTATATAAATATCATTAATTAATATTTGACAAAGGCAATTTAATGGGAAAATGATAGGCTTTTCAATAAGTAGTGCTGAAACAATGAGATGTCCATAGACAAATAATGAGCCTAGACACAGACCTCACAATTTACATGTTTATCTAACTGATTTGAAAACTTACATGCACATGAGAATACCTGCACATTAATATTTATAACAGCTTTATTCACGATTGCCCAAAACTGGAAGTAACTGAGAAGTCCTTCAGTAGGTGAAAGAATAAACAAATTGTAGTATAATCATACAGTGGAATATTATTCCACAATTAAAAAAGAAGAATCAATTTACGCAAGACCATGGATGAAACTTAAATGCCCACTGCTAAGAGAAAAAAAGGCTACATACTATATAGTTGCATTAATGAGACATTCTTGAAAAACACTACAAAGATGGAAAACTAATCAGTGATTGACAAGGGTTAAGGAAGAGGAAGCTGTTAAATAGCTGCAGCACAGGAGTTTTTGGCTTTTGTTTTTAGAAAATGTTGAGACTTTTTAAAGAGCAATTTTAGGTTCACAGTAAATTTGAAAGGAAGGTAAAGATATTTCCCATATGCCCCCTGCCACCACACAAGCACAACCTCCCTCATTGTAAACTTCCCTCCTGGCCAGAGTGGTACATAGTTACAATTGGTTGACCTACATTAATAGAACATAATCACCTACTGTCCATAGTTTACATCACAGTTCACTCTTGCTGCTGTATGCTCTATGGATTTGGAGAAATATATGGATGAAATATATGATGACACATATCCATCATTATAGTATCATACAGAATAGTTTCACTGCTGTGAAAATGCTAAGCACAGGGGATTTTTTTTAGGGCAGTAAGATTGCTTATTCTGTATGATAGTGTAGTGGGAGATGCATGGTACTATGCAAAAGCCCATACAAGTTTATAGCACCAACAATGAATCTTAATGTATGCAAAGTTTTAAAAAGTTAATTAGGACATTGAAGGACCCAAAGATGGAATGCAGAATATGACAAAATCTAACTATATTACAAACTGTATGACATAACTTCGCTGAAGGGATGGAGGTAACCTTGGTAACTTTGAAAATGACTGGTAGAGACTTGAGGCTAAAGATCAAAGGAATTGCATATAAGCTCTGTACTACTGGTTAACAATTCAGAAGCCATCGTGTATGTATAATGGGACTGAACAAATAAGCAAATGGATGATGGGTGTGGGAACCAGATTTTTCGGTGTTGGAATAAAGGGTTATACATAAGCAAGAGAGAAAGGATTGAGCGAACCAAGTAATAATGGATAAGAGAAATATTAGTATGAATTCATGTTTAGCTTAGTATAGATTCAGATTTTATACACACACACACATGAATTGTAGATATGCATATTATTGGTTATTATTATATGTATTTCTGAGTTCTGTCTTCTGAGAATGTCCAGAAACAAAGACTCCAATAGTAACAAACATACTCAGTATTCAGATCTTGATTTATAATATCATCCTCCAGTAAAAGGAACCAGGGCTCCTTGAAGAAATGACTGATTCTAGGACAGGCAAGGAATATACAAGATGAGCCTGAAGCATATTTTAATGCCAGAAAATAAATAAGTACTAAAAAACAAACAGGAGCCAACTGCAAGAGCTCCCAAAGGCCAAAGCTGTAGTAATTGGAACAAAATAATTTAGTGTTGGATTTTAACCCAAGGTATGAAATAAATAATCAAGAGACCAGCTACTGGATAATCTAATTAACACAAAGGGAAAAACCCCACAAATATGCATAATTAGAAATCTTATGTAGAAAACCTCTGAAGAGAAAGACTTAAAAGTCACAAGAGACATTTTCACAATTTTAAGCAAATACATGTAAAACTCTAGATAAAATGAGTACCTAAGAAAATACAACCTACCAAAATTAACTCAAGTGAAGAGACAGTCTAAATAGATAAATTCATCATAGAAAAAAAAAAACAAAAAAAAGGAGCACTCTCACAGAAAAGCATAAAACTCTAAACATCAGTAATTCCAATATTACATAAACAAGTTCAGCATACTGGAAAAGCAAGCAAACAAATACTCCCAAAGTCTTTTTATGAAGTAAGTATAGTGTATTTCCTCAAACTTGATAAAATGTGTATCAAAGAAAACTATAGATTTATGAATTTTTATGTAGAAATCTTAAATATTAGCCAACAAAATCCAAACAAATATTAGAAAAAATAACATAACCTAGAGAGTTGTATTCCAGGCATATAAATTTTGATCAGTTTTCACAAATCTTTTAATATTATTGATCATATTAATAAAACTAATGAGAAAAATTATGCAATTATCTCTATAAATGCACAATAGGACTTTGACAAAGTTAGCACTGATTCACATTAAACACACTCAACAAAAACCAATTGATGGATCTTCTTTGGACATAAGAAATATACTTTAGCTCAAACACTAACATCTTACTTATGGGGAGGCACTAGCAGCGTTGCTGCCAAAACCAGGAATAAGAGAAGGATGCGCACTGTTCCACTACTATTTAACTCTGGGCTGGAGGTATAGCTAATGCAATTTTGCAAGAAAAAGCAGCTAGAAGCATTAGCATTGGAAAGGAAGAGTTAACTTTTCAGATGCAATGGTTATTTATTGTAAAAGCTCCAAAATGTCAATTGAAAAATTACTACAAAAAATGAGACTTTAGTAAAATAGTAGTTAATAAAATTAATGTATAAAAACCAACAGCCCTTGAAAACAAGTCCACACAAAACCCCACACATCTTCTGATGAAATTAGCATTTAAATTGTTATATCTATTGGCAATACGACTGAGCTTCATTAATAATTTACGGAACTTGGAACCAACCAAGTTTTCCTATAGTAGGTGAATGGATAAATAAATAGTGATACATCTGGACAGTGGAATATTATTTAGCACTAAAAAAAATGAGCTGTCAAGCCACAAAAAGACCTGGAGGAAGGGCACTTCAATGCATACTACTAAATGAAAGAAGTCAATCTGAAAATCCTACGCATTCTGTGATTCCAATTATATGACATTCTGAAAAAGGCAAAAGTATGAAGGCAAAAGTATGGCTGCTGGAGTAGGGGGAGGGATGAATAAGCAGAGCACAGAGGAGTTTTGGGGATGTGAAAATACTCTGTATGATATTATAATGATGGATATACATAATTATATATATTTGTCCAAACCCATAGAACAAACAACAAGAGTGAACCCTAAGGCAAACTATGGATTTTGGGTGATTAGAATGTGTCAATGTAGGTATATACCTGGTAATGAATGTACCATTCTGGTGAGTGGTGTTGAAAATGGGAGGTTGCGCATCAATGGGTGTCAGGGGATAGGTGGGAAATCTCTGTACCTGCCTCTCAATTTTCCTGTGAATCTAAAACTGCTATAAAAAATTAAGGCCTTTAAAAACAAAACAAAAGGGCATCTTGTATGATAGCAAAATGACAGTAAAATACTTAGGTACAAATTTTACACAAATGTCCAAGACTTACTTAAAACTCACAGAATGCTACTAAAGGAAACAAAATTGGACTTGAGCAAATGGAAACGAAACCTGGTTTTTGGATAGAAAGATTTAACATTATAAATATGTTGTTTCCTCCAAAGTTAATTTATACATTTAATGAAATTACAGTAAAAGAATAATGATTTTTTTTCTGGAGCTGCATAGATCATAGAGAATTCATTTGAAAGGAAAATGGCCAGAAAATATATGGAAGATTAAAGAAAAGCAGGGGTGTAGGTGTGAGTAGGGTGAGATCTACTAGATATTAAAACTTGCTCATAAAAGCCTCTATAATTAAAATAGGGTTGTACTGACACACGAATAAAAAGATGATAGAACAGAATAGAAAATCAGAAATAGACATATTATATACAAATTCAGTGTGCTATAGAGGCAACCTCAAAATCAGTTGAGGTGTAAGATGGAATTTTTAATAAGGAGATTAGGATAACTGAACTGCCTTAAGGAAAAAGGTAAAGTGAGATCAATCCCTATACTATTCAATAGGATAAGTTTCAAGTGGATCAGATATTTTAATAGAAAATGAGGGGCACCTGGGTGGCACAGTGGTTGAGTGTCTGCCTTTCACTCAGGTCATGATCCTGGGGTCCTGGGATCGAGTCCCACATTGTGCTCCCCATAGGGAGCTTGCTTCTTCCTCTGCCTCTCTCTCTCTGTCATGAATAAATGGATAAAATCTTTAAAAAAGGAAAAGAAAAAAATGAAATGATGCAAGTAAAAAAAATAAGAAAATGAAGTAAATTCCTGTATAATCTTAGAGTAGAGAAACTTTTCTAACTATGACTCAACATCCAGAAACAATAAGGGAAACTGGATTACTTTAACAATCACTTCTGCATGTAAAAAAACATCATAAACAAAAAATAGTGAAGAAAAACAGAATTTACATGTAAGAGTAGTGTAGTACCTGGATTTAGTGACAAAGAAGTTATTGGCCTTATCCATGGCTATGTTGGGGGCATGTTGGAGGTGGAGCTCTGATGAGAATGGATTGAACATAAATGAGAAGATTGGAAATGGTGGAAGCAGAGAAGAGAGAAAAGCAGAGCAGAGTTGGGGAGGTTAATGAGGGGGAGGACTGCCTGGAACTGACTTGAGACATGTCACACAGGAGGGAGAAAACTCTTCCTTGTGGAATTTTGGGAAACTAAAAATTATCGAGGCAAGTACTAAAAAAGACACCAGCATCAGCAGAATTTTCTAAAATATCCTATTTGAGGACATGATGAGTATCCCAGAAGGGGTGACACAAGAGAAGAACCATGTAAGAAGTGAATCCCTCTGTACTCATTCATTGTTCTATGTTTTTAAGATTTATTTATTTATTCATGCGAGATACAGAGATTGAGGCAGAGACACAGGTCAGAGGGAGAAGCAGTCTCCTTGCAGGGTGGCTGATGTGGGACTCTATCCCAGCACCCTGGGATCAGGACCTGAACCAAAGGGAGAGACGCTCAACCACTGAGCCACTCAGGTGCTCCTCATTGGGTTCTATTTTTGCCTGAGACTTTGCTCCTCCTTTGTGAACTACTTTCTTCTTACTCTCTTAAGCAACTCATATCCTCAACTGCTTTGTCCATCTGTTGGCTACCCATCCAGGTTTTAGTGAGGATCATTGCTTCCTCCTTTCATTACTCTGAAGGGCGAGGCAGATACCCCTCAAACAATCAGCTTACCACACTCTATTTTCTTAGTTGTAGCACTTTTCACAATTACAGTGAGAAGCAGAACAGAGGCACCTGGGTGGCTCAGTGGTTGAGCATCTGCCTTTGGCTCAGTTCATGATCCTGGGGTCCTGGGATAGAGTCCTGCATCAGGGTCCCCCCCGGTGCCTCTCCCTCTGCCTATATCTCCGCGTCTCTCATGAATAAATAAAATCTTAAAAAAGAGAGAGAGAGAGAGAGAAGCAGAACAACAATTCATCAGCTTGTCTTTTGGGGTAAGACAATATAGTTGAGTGGGCATATGAGCATATGCTTATTTTATGAAACATTACCTATGAAATGCTCTTAAAGAAAGTTAGTCATGTTAACTGAGTGGAGAGGTGGAGCTGGTAGCTTTTGTCTTGCTGAGCACCAAGTATGAAATTTGGAAGTAGAAACTCCCTTAGGATTGAATCGCTCTGCACAATAAGGAAGAGGTGACCTGACAAAGCTGGGTTCTAGAGAAGGGAGAGAATAAGTAAGGGAGAGAAAGGGAGACAGAGAAGCTCTACACATATGTTTATGTTAGTATGGTCACGGAGAACAGAAATCAGAATAGATGTGGTCTAAATAGCTCATTTTGGAGTATAAAATGTAAAGCCCCTCCTATCCATCGCTTACCAAAATTTCAGTGAAATATAGATTATATGAAAGCCTTTGTGTGAACAGGTTCAGCTGGTGGAATCCAAAGAGGGTGTATGTTTGAATCTGGTTGATATGAATCAAAAACAAAGACTGTACATGCAAAACAGATAACCAACAGCCAGCTTATATCCAGTTAATCTGTGGGCAGTACAAGATGAAATTGTTTTAAATAAGGTTTGGTACACAGTCACAACTCATATTACTACTACACAAATCACTACCTCAAGGCTGAACTATACGATTTCTTCTAAATTACTGAGGCCTGGTTAGGGGGAATGTGTAGAGGTATTGAATTCTGGGTCTAGATTAGTGTGGGAACAAAAATAAGTGAATGCAAGAGATAAGACAAGGGGGCAGCTCTAATCTATATCACACATTATATTGCAAAGCTTATTTCCTGATCACCAAAACTGTCAACTACTAAAGATTTAGAATAATGCCTGTCTCCGCATCATATGCCCAGTATCTGACAAACACATTAGTGTAATGAAAAGTTTTAAAACCAAATCCCTGTTTTCAGATCAACTTTAACTTTTATGCACTAAAGGTGGATTTTCTGAGAATGTACAGATAGCATGTTTAACAGGGCAAAGAATTATAGTCAAGGGGCTACACTGAGTCCCCTCCTCCAACCAACCATTCCAGAGATTGACCCAGATCTTCTCACTTTAAAGTGAATTTTGCAGTGTGTGAGTTGCACTGTGTGCTGATTTTGTTTCTTACAAAAAAGTAGTGGATATAGATGTTTCATCAATATTTTTAAAAATATTTTTTAAACTTATTAATCTTAGACTCTCAATCTCCTTTTCATAGATCTTCCAGCTCATTCTGTTTACTTATTTTAAAAATATTGAATTCTTACTGAATAAGTTTCAGGTACCCTGGAATGTATTAGAGACCAAGAGAATCAACAAAAGAAACATTTATGTAGGATTAGTATACAGTAGTAGAAATACCAAGTTCTTATTGGTCCCTGAATATACCTTATTCTTCAATGCTCCTGAGTCTTTGCCAAAATTCTCATCACTTCTTCCTTTAGAGATTCAATCTCCACCATGCAGCCAGTAAACTTTGACAGTTCTCATTGATCATTTGAGTTTGAAATTAACTACCAACTGTTCTTTCCTTAATAGTTTTAGTAATAACTCAGTTCTCTGTGCTCCTATAGACCATTATGCATACTTTTGTAATTAAAGGGTAGCAGAAAATGCCACCCCAAAATATGCTTCTTTTGCATAAATTTTATTTCCAGATGATTATTTTGATGAACTGCAGACACAGGAGAAGCTAACAGGACCATATTAGAAAGAGCTGTTACCTTCCTTACTTTGAAGCTCCACACCCGTCTTTCCTTAACTCAGGATGGTATATAAAATTCAATTGCCTGGCTGCATTTTGAGTCTCATATCTTTGTGGAGCTTCGATACATATGTAATCAAAATTTTTATCATGTTAACCTATTTTTTTTTATTATAGGGGAATCTTAGCCAAGAACTTAGAAGGGTAGAGGGAAAATTATGTTTCTTCCTCTAATTTGGTGACTATGATGGGACCTACTGAGACACCCTACAGGCTCTGAATCCTTTATATGGGATCCTGGAAACTGGCAGGAGTCAGCGAAAGGTAAGAATTCTTACCAAAGTTAGCTCTCCTGGATCTCTGTAATGCTTATTAAGAAAAGAGGGTAAAAGTTCTGTGTTGTCTCTTATTCTCCAAATTCAGATTAGCAGGAGAAAAACATTTGTGAGAATTTATTCTTTATGTTGTGACTGGTTAAAATTTGGTTTTGGGTATCCATTGGTTATTGGTTCTCTTTCCCTCTAAGGAACAGCTATTATTCTCCTGTTTGCCTTGTTGTATGTTCTGAGAACTTGGTTTGGCTTTCCACCTGCCTGGGGCATGCAGGTTGTTGGTTTGGCCTGTATAGGCAGCTCAGCTATCGCCAGGTTGGGGGCCCTAAAAATATTGCCAGACAGAAATGTGGGTTGCACATCATTTGCAGTTACTGTCTTACTGACCGTTGCCAGCTCTTAGGGGAACTAAGTCTTTCTTTTGACTATCTCTAGGAATGGGTCTGGATCTTGGGAGAACTGCATCTCTTGTACCCTCTTTGGGGATGCTTCCTGAGTCAGTAGTTAAATCATAAAAGGTTCACTGGTTTTGGCTGAGTCATTTGGGGTATGTCTTGGTTTAAAAGAAAAAGGAGGGGGAAAGGACTTCAATACTGCCAATACTGTATTTGTTTGTCCTCATTGAATCTTAATAAGGTGTTTGAAAAGATTGTTTTAAGGAGCTCTATAGTCTGAAATTGTCCAAATTGAAGGCTAATATTCAGAGCCTGATTGGAACATTTCTTAAAGGCCTTCTCTTCTAAGCTAAAACAAAACTATATACTCATAGGAGAAAAAAAATCCCAAAAATTTTGTAGAGGAATTTGTCAAAACATTCCAGAGACACATAGCTCTAAATCTATAACCTAGGAATCTTTCAGAATTTCTTAGTTGGATATCTTCTCCCTGATATAAAGAAGCAAAGAGAAAAAAGTGTGTTTGAAAGAGTAGGTCAGCTCTTTAGTATCATTTAAACTGTAATCCTATTCTTTGAGGATTAAAAACAACTGTCCTTATCTTACAACTGAGTCTTGATATAACCAGAAATGTGGCTCTAGAAACAATTCAAAGTCCTCCTAGGCTTACCAACCCCAAACTTCTCCTATTAATCTCAAAATGTAAATGTTTTAAAAAGATCAGGACAGTGGAAATGGAACTTTCTTACAGTTAAAAAAAAGAAAGAAAACTTTAAAAAGTAATTACCATAGATCTCTGATAGTAGATAAATATACCCCAAAGCCCCCAAGAGAAAACATAGTCATCCTCTGTCCCTTGAAGATGTTAAGTTTTACTATGTCTTTGAAATGTAAACATTCCAAGAGATAACTGAAACACCGCCTGAAATTGCCTGAGACTGAAGGGGATAAAAAGATTATATTTTCAAAATATAAACTTCTATAAAAGTTCCTTTGCCCCAAATCTAGTTCATAGCCTCCATAAGATTACTTGTCAAGGGTGGATACAAATCTCAAAAGTCTTTTCCATAAACATAAGTAAAAATGATTTAACCATCCAAACAGGTAAACTTGTTCTACCTGTAACAAACACAATTTGGATTCAACTGCCATTTATAAAGTAATGAGTTTTGTATTATTGTACCTGACCCATGGCTAAAATTTTAGAATGAAAGCCATAAGGTCTTCACATCTTTTTGAATGTTTATATACATCTATGGATGTGTGTTACACATACATGATATTTTTCTGGCTCTGGATGGTAGTGCCCAAATTAATTTATAAAAGAGCTCTATTTAACTGGCATAAAGATATGTAAGCACTTATATGAATCAAACATTCCTAAAACTCCTAGAAATATAAAAACTAACTCAAATGTTTTTCAAGTTCACATGATTTGGTATAGTCTTTAGTAAAAAAGCTAGTTTAAATTAATTGGTTTAATTAATTGTCTTCAGAGTTATTGGCATTAAATATAATGCAGATATACTACATTTATTCTAACTGGGTTCACTAACCAAATAAACTGTCTTTTTCGTCAGCAAGAAAAATTTATGGCTTACGTTTAACTTTGTGTAATGTCTCATAAAATTTTCATGTGTAATATAAACATAATTGTTAAGAGTAAGTGAATTAAATAAAAGTTTATAAACTTTTCAACAATAAGATATGTCTACTTAAATATTTCCCACAATGTCTTTGGTAACTTATAGCCTTAGAATTTTGCTAAATGATAAAAATTTACTGATTATCTAGTTCATTTCTAAATAAAATATGGACACACATGTCATTAATTGAACATTAATGTACCAATTTGGGCTTCCAATTACAGAGGAACTAAAGCTATTTGGATCTGTTAGTTAACATCTCATGTGCCACATTAAAAAATTATGCTATGAGGGAGTATATGATTTTAGAAACTATAAAATATATTCCTAAATTTGCCAACCTAAAGGACGCTGATGTAAGAGTTCACAATTGTTTACTTAGTTTTCATTAGAAATGAAAGTTTTTGGAGGTGAAGCATTCTAATTAATATATGTAATTAAAACTAAAATCAATAAGAGGAACAATTCTGTATGCAAGGAATGTAGGATGTGTTTTTAGGTGAGGAAGGATATGAAGTATGGAAATGTGTTTAAGATGTATAAGAGAAAAAATATTTTCCTAAAGTTGAATAATTGGCTATTTCAGAATGAGAAAGAAGAGAACAAAGGATAATAAGTGGATATAGTAATTTGGAAAGAAAGGCAATCTTACCTTGTGTAGTCACACTGGGTGTAAGTGAATAACTTTATTATAAGCTTTTGAATACTTAGATTTAATATCAATAGTGTACTTCAGTAAAAGTAAAAATTATCTTACATCAGCAAAAAGGACAAAGCTTTCCTGAACTACTGGTCTGTTTTTGATAAGAGATTGTATGTTTTTCTGTACCTTGTAAGTAACCTATCTATAATGCAAAAATTTGTGTCTTACCGAAATAACTTCCCATGCTTCATGTTGTCTTTATCAGGTCTTTGATTACTTAAAAAACAAAACACAAAAACTAAACCAAGTCTTCTCAATATGAAAACAGCTAAGTTTTGCACACAACTATGTAACCTACAATATCTGCCTTTAAATCATATGTCACTTTAGTTAAATACATAATTTTAGTTAAATACATAATTAAGTATTGTTTCATAGTGATCTGTGTCCTATTTAGTCAAATGCCCAAAATCTTTTGATATTTTGACAAACCTCTCAAAATAAAATGTATTTGGCTTCTAAACTAATTTTGGGATTTCTGCAGGAACCCTGAAACATCTCAAAATATTTGTTATTTTTATATATGTATATAAAATAAAAATAAAGTTGTTACATTAGGCTTATTTAATATGTTAAACAGCATGGGAAGCACCATCAAACAAGTGATGCTAAACATTTTTCAGGTTATATTTGTAATGGATTACTAATTTTAGCATTCTAGAAATTATATAAAATTCCTAGAAATCTGATTGTTTTTGCTACAATGTTACCAGTTACAATTCTAGGTGTTTTTTTTCTTTTTTTAAAGATCTATTTATTCATGAAAGACACAGAGACAGACAGAGACAGAAACAGAAAGAGAAGCAGGCTTTGTGCAAGGAGCCTGATGTGGATCCTCAGATCCCAGGATCACACCCTGAGCTGAAGGCAGACGCTCAACCACTGAGCCACCCAGGCATCCCTACAATTCTAGTTATTATCTTAAAAGGTATGTCACAAAACAACCAAATTCCCTCATCAATTGCATTAATATAAACTCTCATCAGATCTTTAACCAGGGCTACTTCTTAAACTTGAAGTATAGCTGACATATATTAGTTTCATGTATACAACATGGTGACTTGACAATTATATACATTATGCTATTCTCGTCTCAATAAGTGTACTTACCACCTGTCACCATACAATGTTATTACAATATTATTGACTATATTCCCTATGCTGTACTTTTTATTTATATGACATTTTATGACTTGAAATTTGTACCTCTTAGTATCCTTTACTTATCTTGTGTATCCTCCAAACCCCTCCCTACTGGTAACTGCCAACTTTTTCTCTGTATTTATACAGAGTTGGTCTGGTTTGTTTCTGGTTTGCTCAGTTGTTTTTTATTTTTATTTTTTTAGAATCTATATATAAGTGATAACATATGGTATTTGCCTTTCTCTGTTTGACTTATTTCACTTAGCATTATACTCTATAGGTTCATCCATGTATTTGGAAATGGGAAGACCTCATTTTTTTCTAATATTCCATTGTGTGTATGTGTTTTAGAATCCACATATCAGTGCAAACATGTGATATTAGTCTTTCTATGTCTTCACTTAGCATAATACTCTCTAGATCCATTCATGTTGTCTCAAATGGCAAGATTTCATTCTTTTTTATGGCCAAGTAATATTCTTGTCTGTGTGTATGTGTGTATGTATATATGCATACATGCACACACACATGCCCCACATCTTTATCCATTCATCTATCAATGGACACTTGGGTTGCTTCCATATCTTGGTTATTGTAAATAATGTTAAAATATAGGGGTACAGATATCTTTTTGAACTAGTGTTTTCATTTTCTTTTTTAAAATGTTTTAATTTAAATTCAATTTGCCGACATATAACACCCAGTGCTCGTCACATCACATGCCCTCCTTAATGCCCATCCCCCACCTACCCCATCCCCCCACCTACCTCCCCTTCAACAACCCTCAGTTTGTTCCAAGAGTTAAGAGTCCCTCATGGTTTGTATTCCTTTCTAATTTTTCCCCACTCAGTTTCCCCTCCTTCCCCTATGGTCCCTTTCACTATTTCTTGTATTCCACATATAAGTGAAACCATATGATCATTGTCTTTCTCTGACTGACTTATTTCACTCATCATAATACCCTTCAGTTCCATCCATGTTGATATAAAGGTATTCATCCTTTCTGATGGCTGAGTAATATTCCATTTTATATATATCTCACATCTTTATCCATTTATCTATTGAAGGACATCTCGGTCCCTTTCTGCAGTTTGGTTACTATGGACATTGCTGTTATGAACATTGGGGCGCAGGTGTCCCATTGTTTCACTACATCTGTATCTTTGAGGTAAATACTCACTAGTGCAATTGCTGGCTTGTAGGGTAGCTCTATTTTTAACTTCTTGAGGAACCTCCACACTTTTTCAGAGTGGGCTGCATCAGCTTGCATTCCCACCAACAGTATATGAGGGTTCTCATTTCCCCATATCCTTACCAACATTCGTTGTTAATTTTAGCTATTCTAACTGGTATAAAGTGGTATCATATTGTAGTTTTGATTTGTATTTCCTTGCTTCTGAGAAATGTGGAGCATTTTGTCATGGCTATTTGTATGTTTTCTTTGAAGAAAATGTCTGTTCATGTCTACTGCCCATTTTTTGATTGGATTGTTTTTTGGGTGTTGAGTTTGATAAGTTCTTTCTAGATCTTGGATACGAGACTTTTATCTGATATGTCATTTGCAAATATCCTGCCATTCTGTAGGTTGCCTTATAGTTTTGTTGACTGTTTCTTTTGCTGTGCAGAAGCTTTTTATCTTGATGAAGTCTCAATAGTTCATTTTTGCTTTTGTTTCCCTTGCCTTTAGAGACGTGTCTTGCAAGAAGTTGCTATGGCCGAGGCCAAAAAAATTGCTGCCTGTGTTCTCCTCTAGGAGTCTGATGGATCTCACATTTAGATCTTTCATCCATTTTCAGTTTATCTTTGTGTATGGTGTAAGAGAATGGTCTAGTTTGGCTTCTGCATGTGGCTGTACAATTTTCCCAACACCATTATTCAATAGACTTTTTTTTTCCAATGGAAACTTTCAGTTTTTCCCCATTGAGAATGATATTCTCTGTGGGTTTTTCATAGATGGCTTTTATTATATTGAGATATGTTCCTTGTATCCCTACACTTTGAAGAATTTTGATCAAGAAAGGATGCTGTATTTTGTCAAATCTCTTGTCAGTTGGGAGGATCATATGGTTCTTGTCTTTTCATTTATTAATGTGATCACATTGATTGATTTACGAATGTTGAACCACCCTTGCATCACAGGAATAAATCCCATTTGGTCATGGTGAATAATCCTTTTAATGTACAGTTGGATCCTACTGGCTAATATCTTCACATCCATTTTCATCAGGGATATTGGTTTATAATTCTCCTTTTTGGTGGGGTCTTTGATTTTGGGATCAAAGTAATGTTGGCCTCATAGAATGAGTTTGGGAGTTTTCTTTCCATTTCTATATTTTGAAACAGCTTTGATAGAATAGGTATTAATTCTTCTTTAAATGTTTGGTAGAATTTCCCTGGGGAGCCATCTGGCCCTAGACTCTTGATTGTTGGGAGATTTCTGATTACTGTGTCAATTTCCTTGCTGGTTATGGGTTTGTGCAGGTTTTCTATTTCTTCCTGTTTTAGTTTTGGTAATTTTTAAGTTTTTAGGAATGCATCCATTTCTTCTAGATTGCATAATTTGTGGGCATATAGTTGCTCATAATACGTTTTAAAAATTGTATTTCCTTGGTGTTAATTATGATCTCTCCTCTTTCATTCATGATTTTATTAATTTGAGTCTCTTTTCTTTTTCATAAGTCTAGCTAGGGTCTTATCTATATTATTAATTCTTTCAGAAAACCAGTTGATCTATTGGTTGATCTGTTAGACATCTCTATTTCATTGAGTTCTGATCTAATCTTTATTATTTCTCTTCTCCTGCTGGGTTTAAGCTTTATTTGCGGTTCTTTCTCCAGCTCCTTTAGGTGTAAGGGTAGCTTGTGTATTTGAGATTTTTCTAATTTTTTAAGAGAGGCTTGTATTGAAATGTACTTCCCTCAGGATCATCTTTGCTGCATCCCAAAGGTTTTGGGTAGTTGTGCTTTCATTTTCATTAGTTCGCATGAATTTTTTTAATTTTCCTCTAGTTTCCTGAATTGACCCATTCAGTTTTTAGTAGGATGCTCTTTAACCTCTAAGTATTTGAGTTCCTTCCAAATTTCCTCTTGAGATTGAGTTCTAGTTTCAAAGCATTGTGGTCTGAAATTATGCAGGGAATAATCCCAAACTTTTGGTGTCAGTTGAGACCTGATTTATGATCCAGTATATGGTCTATTCTGGAGAAAGTTCCATGTTCAGTTGAGAAGAATGTATATTATGTTGTATTAGGATGGAGTGTTCTGTATATATCTGTGAAGTCCATCTGTCCCAGTGTGTCATTCAGAGCCCTTGTTTCTTTTTTTTTTTAAATTAATAATTGTTAGATATTCTTGGATAGGTCCTGTACGTATGATATAGTATTCCTATTTATCTCTTACTACAGTCTTTGGTTTAAAATCTAATTTATCTGATATGAGGATTGCTACCCTAGCTTTCTTTTGAGGTCCATATGCATGGTAAATAGTTCTCCACTCCCTCATTTTCAGTCTAAAGGTGTTTTTAGGTCTAAAATGAGTCTCTTGTAGACAGCATATGGATGGGTCTTGATTTTTAATCCTGTCTGATATCTTGTGTCTTTTGACTGGAGCATTTAGCCCATTCACATTCAGAATAACTACTGAAAGATATGAATTCAGTGCCATTGTATTACCTGTATATTTCCTTTTTCTGCAGATTGTCTCTGTTTATTTGGGCCCCATATTTGCTTACAGGATCCCCCCTTAATATTTCTTGCAGAGGTGGCTTGGTGGTCACATATTCTTTTAGTTTCTGTCTATCCTGGGAGCTCTTTATCTCTCCTTCCATTCTGAAAGACAGCCTTGCTGGATAAAGTATTCTCGGCTGCAAGTTTTTCTCATTTAGTACCTTGAATGTACCATGCCAGCCCTTTCTGGCCTGCCTGGTCTATGTGGATAGGTCTGCTGTTAATTAATATTTCTCCCACTGTATGTTTGGAATCTCTTGTCTTGAGCTGCTTTCAGGATTTTCTCTTTATCTGTAAAATTTGCAAGCTTCATTATTATATGTCAGTGTGTTGATCTGCTTTTGTTGATTTTGGGAAGGATCCTCTCTATCTCTTGGATATGAATGCCTGTTTCCTTCCCCAGATTAGGAAAGTTCTCAGCTATTATTTGCTCAAATATACTTTGTGGACCTCTCTCTCCATGCCCTCAAGAATTCCAATAATATGGATGTTATTTTTCCTCCCAAACTATCACTTATTTCTCAGAAACTCTCCTCATTGGCTCTTAGTTGTTTTTCTCTTTTCCTTAGCTTCCTTCCCTTCTATCAACTTGTCTTCTATGTCATTTATTCACTTTTCTGCCTCATTTACCCTAGCTATTAGAGCATCCAGTTTAGACTGCATCTCAAAGGATTTTTAATTTTGCCCTGATTAGATCTCATTTCTGCACTAAGAGATTCTCTAGAATCTTTTATGCTTTTTTCAAGCCCAGCTAGTAACTTTATAATTGTAATCCTAAACTCCAACATTTTGCTTAAATTCATATCCATTAGATCTGTGGCGGAGAGTGTTATACCTCTTTTTCTTTTCTTTTTTTTTTTTGGGTGATTTCTTCTTCTTTTTTTCTTTGTATAACCACACCCAACTGGCTTGTTTTATTGGAGAAGGGCATGTGGAATTAACTATGTGAGGAGGACAGTTGGGACCTGAGGTTGGGAAGAATAGCCCCCGCCTCCTCATACATGCCACTGCCCCAAATAAAAAATAACCAACTATAGGAGAGCAGCTGAGACAGTGACTGAGGTTGGGGAAGGGAAAAGGGAACCCCAGGGGCAGCAGAAGAGACCATGCGTGTGCTGGGAGGGCCCAGAGGCAGCGGCAGTGGGAGTGACATGAGTAGGAGTCTCTGTGCCTTCCACGTAGTCTATATAAATATATAGAGAGAACCTGTTCACTTTCCCCTGCTCTCCCCTCTGCTCTGCACTGCTTGCCACAGCCCCAGCTCCTCTTTCTACATGAGGGTGAAGGGAAGGGGACGATGAGCAAGTCATCACCAAATTGCAATCAGACCCACATCCATCAGCTTCTGGATCTTCCGTGCTATTACAGGATTCTTTTAGTGTTCGCCGAGCGCCTGGGAGTCCTTCTGCATCTGCTCCAAGATGAGCTGCATGGCTGGGTCACTCATTATCCGCTGTACCTCAGGGTCAGCCATGGCCTGTCACTTCACATATTCGGGGCTATTGTGGAAGTTGTACTGGACCATCATACAGCGCTGGTAACCGTCTGCCACCTCCTTACAGTTGGAGTCCAGATCTAATGCCTTCTGGTAGACATCCGTGGCTTTCTTGTAATCCTTCGTCACCTCCAGGGCAGCTGCTTTCCAGTGTACCCCTTGATGAAGGCTGGCTCTAGCTGGATACATTCCTCAACAGTCCTTGAGCGCCAGCTGAAACTCCAGGAGTTTGGTGTAGCAGGCAGCTTGATTCCTGTACAATTTAGCATCTTTTGGGTTCTATTTGATGGCTTCTGTATAATGCTTCATGGCCTGGGGATAGTCCCCTTTCTGAAAGCATTCATTGCCTTTGTTCTTCCCCTCCAAAGCCAGATCCAGGTTTATGTAAGCCAGCTGCTCTTGCTCCCTCAGAATTTTCTCCGCCTGTTGGCATTTCTTGAGCACATCAGGGTCCGGTGCTTTGCCAAATACTTGTATAGAAATTCTTGTACTTTTCTTCCTTGAAGTAGGAGTTGCCAATTCGAGCATAAGCTTTGGCAATCTGTCGATGGTCTTCTCGGTTTTCCCAACCCACTTCAATGGCCTTCTCACAAAGCTCCCGGCATTTACTGTAGTCACCCTTCTCGAAGTACAGGGCTGCTTGATTGGTCATGTAAGTCATGTTGGTGGGGTCCAGGTCCTTGGCTCTGTCATAGTGCTTCAAGGCTGTGTCAAAATCTTTCTTCTTGTAGGCTTCATTCCCCAGCTCTTTCTCTTTCAGAGCCTGCTTCTTATTCTCTGGAAGATCTTCCATTGGGTCTGGCTTGGTGTCCTTTTTGGGAGGTGGAGGCGGGGGAGGTGTTGCAAGTTCCTCCTCCCACCCCAGTAAGATGCTGAGAGTAGTCATGATCTGGGGATCTAGCAGTTTCGTGCCCAAGTCAGATGGCTTGTTTCCTAGTTGCTCTATCAGCTCCTGGTAGGTAGGATCAGTGAGCAGCATCCTTGTCCAGGGATCACTCTCCAATTTCTGGTACAGATTGGGCATGTTGAAAGGGTTCATGAATTTCTGTTCTGCCAACCTGACCTCCATATTCTGTAAGCCCTCTTTGAGCTGAGGATTATTTGCTTCATGTTTTAAACCCTCTTTGTAGGTTCGCTTGGCTTCTTCAAATCGGTTTAAGAACTCAAGGGCCACAGCCTTCCTCGAATAGCCCTTGCCCCAGCCGGGCTTTAAGTCCACAGTTTAGCAGCCATCCTCGTAAGCCTTCTGGTAGTCCCCTTTCTTGGCTAGGCTGTGGAGCGATTGCTGTAGAGCATGTGGTTCTGGGGATCTAACGGCCTCAGAGTAGCACTGCAGCACGTCATCGCTGTTGCCCACATTCAGGGTGGCCTTTTAGCCCTTCTCTTTCAGCTCATTTACCTGCTCCATAGCCTGGCCCAGAACCCCGTGGAATCGACCCCCTTCACTCCATGCTCCCAACCCTGAATTCTTCTTTCTAATCATTTTGTCCAATGCAGAATGGCTGTACCAGTGAGCAGAGTCAAAAAAATCAACCATGACCCAAGCAAAATACATGCTAGACAATTCTGAAGAGGCCAGGAATCAGAAAATAAAAGAAAAAATACAAAGACAAACAAATATAAAAAGAGAAACGTAAAAAGAGGGGAAAAGAAAGGGTAAGTGAGAAGATAATCTCAAAGAGTGGACAAAATAGGGTGATCCACTTGGTACTGAGTGTATTTTGGTTGGTTTGTTAGAAGATACTAGATTCCAAAATTATTAAAAAAAGCATTATATATATATATATATATATATATATATATATATATATATATATATAATTGAATACAGAGAAAGGAAGCCAAAGATGAATATCTCTATAACTGTAAAATATGAAAGTTAAAAAAGATTTAAAAATGAAGAGTTGGTAAAATAAGAAACTAGTTGAGACAGGGAAAGAAGATAAAAATATTGGACAATTTTAACCTGAAAGATAAATGAATAAGAGAAAAACTTGGTATCTAGATACTCTTTTCCCCCAGTTTTGGAGTTTTCCAGTGCTGTTTGGTCAGTAAACTTACTGTTCACCTGTTCTTCCAGCTGGTCTTCTGGCCGGGGGTGGAGGTGGGGGTGGTGGGGGTAGGGGTGGGGGTGGTGGGCGTGTTCTGTGCTGATTCTCAGATGTCTGTGCCGGGTGGAGTTGCATTGCCCCTTGCCAGGAAGCCGGACTCAGTGTAAACTCTGCTGTTTGAGGTTTTTGTTCCATGAAGGCTTTCTGTGCCTCTTGAAAAAAGCAGTCAGTTTTCTATTTGTAGAATGGTAGAGTTCCAACCATTCTTTCTTTATATCTCAGGTTGAATTCATATGTTGAATTCAGGTTGAATTCAGGATGGTTTGATAGTTATCTAGCTAAATTCAGGGGACCATATGAAACAACGACCCCCCAACTCTTCCATCTTTTTGCCTGTCTCCCATGTTTTCATTTTCTTTAGGTAAATACCCAGCAGTGGAATTATTGGATATGTGATTCCTATTTTTAATTTTTGAAGAACTTCCGTACTGTTTTGTATAGTAGATGGACAAATTTACATTCTCACCAAAGGTACATGAAGGTTCTTTTTTCTCCACATCCTTGTCAACACTTATTTCTTATCTTTTTGATACTAAGCACTCTGACGGGTGTGAGATGGTATCTCATTGTGTTTTTGATTTGTATTTCCCTGATAATTAGTGAGATTGAGCATCTTTTCATGTCTGTTGGCCATCTGTATGTCTTTGGAAAAGCTCTCTCTCTCTCTCTCTCTCTCTCTCTCTGTCCATTGTGCTCAGAAAAGATATTTGACATCACTTGAGTCTTCTTAAATTTACTGAGGTTTGTTTGTGGCCCATGTGATGTATCCTGGAGAATGTTTCATGTGTACTTGAAAAGAATGTGTATTCTGCTGTTTCTGAATGAAATGTTTTATGTGTGTATATTTGTTAAGTTTATCTGGTCTAATGTGTTGTTCAAAGCTAGTGTTTTCTTATTAGTTTTCTATGTGGATAATCTATTCATTGATGTCAGGTGGGTGTTAAAGTTTCCTACTATTATTGTATTAATGTCAATTTCTCTCTTTATGTCTGTTAATATTTTATTTATGTGTTTAGGTGCTCCTGTGTTGAGTGCATAGGCATTTACAATTGTTAAACCCCCTTGTTAGATTGATCACTTGTTATCATTATGCAATGTCCTTTTTCTTGCTACAGTCTTTCTTTTAAAGTCTATATAGTCTATTATAAGTATTACTACACTAGACTTTTTAAAATTTTGTTTCCATTTGCATGAAATATCTTTTTCCCATGCCTTCATTTTTGGTCCATGTATTCTTTAAGTCTGAAGTGAGTCTCTTGTAGACAGTGCATAAATGAATCTTTTTTTATTTTTCTCTTTTATCCATTTGGCCACCCTATCCCTTTTGATTGGAACATTCAGACTATTTAAAGTCATTATTCATAGGTATGTACTTAGTGCCATCTTGTTTTCTGGTTGCTTTTGCAATTTTTCTTGGTTTCTTTTTCTTTTGCTCCGTTTCTTTGTAATAGATAACATTATTTAGTGTTATGCTTGGATTCCTTTCTATTATTTTTCTATATCTATTATAGGATTTGGTTTGTGGTTACCATGAGGCTTATATAAAATATTTTTCATATATACCATTCTATATTAAGTTTATGGTCACTTAAATTTGAACACATAGTAAAAGAACTACATTTTTACTTCCCTTCCATGTTTTATGTATATTTTGTAATATTTATATTTTTATTTTGAGTACACTAATTTTTAGATATAATTTTACTTTTGTCTCTTAACCTTCATACTAACTTTACAAGTGATTGATCTCTACCTTTTCTGTATGTTTGCTTTTACTCATGAAAATTTTTTTTAAAGATTTTATTTATTTATTCATGAGAGACACAGAGAAAGAGAGAGAGGCAGAGACACAGGCAGAAGGAGAAGCAGGCTCCATGCAGGGAGTCTGATGTGGGATTTGATCCCGGGTCTCCAGGATCAGGCCCTGAACTGAAGGTAGGCGCTAAACCACTGAGCCACCCAGGCTGCCCTACTCATGAAATTTTTAAAAATAATTTTCTCATTTCTAATTATGCCATTTTCCCCCTTGAAAAACCCCTTAACATTTCTTTTAAATTTGGTTTAGTAGTGATGAATTTCTCTTTTACTTGTCTAAGAAACTCTCTCTCCTTCAATTCTATATGATAATCTTATTGGGCAGAAGATTCTTTATTATGGGTTTTTCTCTTCAGCACTTTGCTATATCATGCCATTGTCTTCTGGCCTGCACAGTTTCTTCTGAAAAATCTGCTGACAGTCTTACGGGATTTCTTTTTTTTTAAACCATGTCCATTTTTTCTTTTGTCATTAAAGATAATTATTGTTTTACTCTGATACTTTTCAAGGAGATTCATGGAAAGGACTCTAACAAGTACAGAGCTTTGATAACTTTCCAATCATACCATTGAACTGAGTAAGAATTTACAGAACTCTAATTGTGAAACTGATGGCTTTACACAACTGCTAACAAAAGGTCAAGATCATCATGAATTAATTATGTGGAACTGAATATATTCATGAAGATAATTGTAGTTTTTTTTTTTTTTGATAATTGTAGTTTTGTATTACTTTTTCTTTCAAACATTTGCTGGTTTGAAAATAATTTATTTTAAAATAAATAATGTCTTATTTTTCCACATTTAAAGATGCCTTTTCATCTTTTCTCTTAAGCTATCTATGATTTACAGTAATTTGGGAAATTATACCTTTGTGAACAAAATGAAGCAATTATTTTCTCTTTCTACCTATCTCCTCCAGAATTCAAAAACTCTTAAAGAGTAGTCTTATTTTCATGGTGATATAGTTATTTGCATAAGTTCAATGAAAATATATTCTTCCTATAGCAGGGCACACCTGGAAACATTGGTTATATTACCAAGACTTTGATTGGACTGTTCTTTTTGAGAACAATGTGCATAGAATAGTATATGACCAGTCAGTTTAAGGAACTAAGGTTGACTTTATGGAGCCAATAAATCCCCTTTGGAAAATTGGCCTGTATCCTTGCTCACTTGGTTCCTTAAATCCTTACCAGGTGAGTAAGGAAGGTCACTTCCTGGTAGGATCAGGCACCTCAGGATATTTTGGGGACCTTGAGAAGAATCATCCCAAATCTATAGGTATTTAGCAAAGTCTAATGGCAAGTCCTTAACTTGGATTTCTAACCTCAAGAGGCTTTTAAGTCTAACTTGACATTCCTTATAAAAGCAAACTTTAAAAGAGCTTATATGATTAATCACTATTTTTGCTGCAGTTACCTAAATAATCAGGCCAAGTTTAAGGAGAGTAGATTGATTTTGCAAATAACTTGATTTCAGATTATCTGTGATAGAGTTGACTATAGAAAGAAAAATAATGTTTCAATGGGAAACTATATTGCACATGTGTGGCCATTAGATTCTAGACCTATTTATTGTTTTTAACATTTTGTTATTTACCCATAAACTGGACTGGAGACTAAATTCTTTTAGCTTTCTCATACATCTGGCTACATTTTTTCAAACTAACATTTTCAATTTTTTTCCCTACCCTTCTGATTTGAAGTCACTAGGAACAGAGGTTGCTTTTTCCCCCTGCCAACTAAAGCTGGACAACTTTATATAAACTTGAGGGAAATCACCACAACAGCTCATGAATGGATAACTTTTGTGCCTTTTGCTATGTGAGTCACTCAGAAAGATCAACAAGACATTCATACTGCAAACCAGGAAAATGTTTCCAATTGCCATTGCCTGGTCTTACTCCCATCTGATGTTGCTTCCAGTCCAATATCTAGAAATCATACCAATTGGCTTCCCTCAGGACTAAGGAAGATTTATAGTCTGCTCCAATAAATAAGCATTGTTTTTCTTTTGTTTTCATAGGAATGCCTCTTTTGAAATACTAATTGCTGGCACCATATAGGTCTAACTTTGGGAGCCCACTTGCATCACCACATCTTGACGAGACAAAACCCCTTAACTGAACTGACCTATTCTCAGTACTAACAGACTAGTTTAGTGAAACATGGAGCATCCTGCCAATTCATCTTTTGAACTGTGAATCTCACTTTTGCAAAAGCCTTAGGGTAAAGCAGTAACTCCTTGTAAATGACAAGGCTTTAAAATGTCTATGGCGGAAGACCTGGTAAGAGTTCATTGTAATGGAATTAACAAGGACATTTGGTTATTTCTGTGACATACAGCATTTTAAGATAATAACTAGAATTATGACTGATAACATTATGCCAGGACATATCAGATTTTTAGGAATTTCATACAGTTTTTAGAACTATTATATTAATTAATAACATACATCCATAAAAATATAATCTAAAGGGTTTATCACCACTTGTTTGACAATGCCTCCATGTAACTTCACATACCAAATAAATCTAATTAATATCTCTCTTTTAGAGGGTGAAGTACAAGTCCTTTGAGACTTTCCAGGGACCCTGTGGGAAATCTCAAAGTTACTGTAAGGCAAAAAAAACAAAACAAAACAAAAAAAACCCCTGCATTTAGAATTTAATTTTGGGAGGCTGCCAAAATGTCAAAAGGTTTGAACATTTGACTAATAGGATCACATACCAATATAAAATAATACTCAGACCAATAAAATAATACAATATAAAAATATATAATTATCTATTTAATTCAAGTGACAAAGATTTTAAAGGCAGTTACAGAAGGTTACCTAGTTGTGAACAAAACTTAGCTCTTTTAATATTGTAAGGACTGGGTTTCCACAAAATCATATCTAGAGTAATCCAACAATCCAAGAAAACTTTGCACTATTAACAGAGAATAAAACAAATTCTAATTATGCTGTGTAGTTTTGATATTAAAACTCATTAAAGGGGCACCTGGGTGACTCATTCAGTTGGTTAAGTGTCTGATTCTTGATTTCAACCCAGGTCACGATCTCAGGGTTGTGGCATCAAGCCCTGTGTTGGGCTCTGTGCTCAGTGGGGAGTCTGTTTGAGACTCTTTCCCTTTCCCTCTCCCACTGCTCACACACATGCTCTCTCTCTCTCTCTCTCTCTCTCTCTAAAATAAATGTTAAAAAAAAAACTCATAAAGAAACCTTTCAGTCCATTCTATTCTTAGCCAACTTGACCACACATAACACTCCTTTTGCAAAATTATTTTTCCACAACACTCATACAATTTTTTTAGATCTGTTTATATTTTTTCTTATTTTGTTTCCTTTTTCTAATTCTGGAAAAATCAATAATTTTACTTGCCTTACCTGTTTTTCATGAGCAGTTGCTTCCTTTCACCCTTTTTATTTCTAAGTAGTTTTAGTTACATATATTGGTTAGCATTCTTAACCCTTAGAATTCTTAATTTCTAGTGAAAACTGAGAAATAAGCAGTTGTGGACTATTACACTAGCATTCAATGGACTGGCAAATTTATGCATTTTATAATTTCTAGAAATATATTCTTCCTTATAGTAATTTTTTAACATGTTTGTTAACAGACCCAAATATCTTTAGTTCTTCTGTAGAAGGAAGTCAAAGTGGATAAATCTATGTTCTGTGATGTTTCAATATTTTGTTATATTTGGAAATAATCTAGATATTTAATGAATATCTGTCATTTAACTTATCTCTGTATAACTTTAAGGCTTCAAGTTACTAAAAAGATTTGGAAACTATTTTTAAGTAGACATACTATAAAACAATTATTGTTGAAAAGTTCATTTGTAAACTTTATTTTACTTGCATCTATTTACTTGTTCTTAGCAATTATGTTTACATTAATAAGTTTCATGAGACATTAAACAGCTAATCATCATGTTAAGTTATTTTTCCTGCTGATATATTCTGTAACAGAGATAACATGAGTTAATTTAAGTTTTAGTAAACCTAGATAGAATTTGTATGTCTGCATTGTATTTAATGCTAATAATGCTAAAGACATGACTGTTTTAAATAAACTGACAAACTAGCCTTTATTTATTGAAGATTATCCTAGATCACATGAACTTGAAAAACATTTGGGTAGTTTCTATATTCTTGAGAGTATATTTAAGCCAATCAAATAGAGTGCTTCACAAAGAATTTTGCAATATTATCCAGAGGTTACAAAAGTCACATCCATATAACATAAATACATACCTATGTGATACCTATGTGTATGTAACAGACATACAAATGTACAGAAAGATACAAACATAAATCATAGTTTATGTTTTAAAGTTTTAGCCAGGAGACAGGTGTGATAATGTAAAACTCACTAGTTTATTTAAAAAAAGTTGGATCCAAATTACGGTTCTGGCAGATGGAATAAGTTCAGGTTAATTGCCCAGATGGCTTAAACTTTTCACTATATGTGTTGAAGATCTTTAAGATTTTTATTTGCTTAGTTTCCAAATAGCTTTTCCTTTCCTTTTCTTTTTTCCTTCTGATAAAAATTACTTCTCTGAAGTCTTCATTTCAAAGAGTTGGCCCTTATTTCTGAGAGAAAACAGGGTAGAATATTTATATCTCAAAGGCACATAAAAAAGAATGAAAGCTCCTCCAAGAAGGATTTTTGTTTCCTAAGCCCAGAATTTTTACAATATCTACAAGCCTTTTGAGATAAATGGGGGAGATTTGCAGACTGGTAAAAAGGATAGGTAGGCTTTTTCTGTTCTGTAAAGACTCAACTTGTAAGACAAGTTGTACAAGTTGTCCTCAATTTTTAGGACAGTTATTTTTAATTCCTCAAAGAATTGGGTTGCAACCTGAATGATAAGATGGAAATCAAAAGATTCCTATGTTCTAGATTTGGAGCTGTTTGTCTTGGGAATGTTTTAGTAAGTCCTCCCACAAAGGTTTCAGAATATTTTTCTTTCCCTCTGGGGACATAGTTTTATCTTAGCTTAGGGGAGAAGGTCTTTTAAAAAGTTCCTCTCAGGCTCTATCAGCTGCCAAGTTGACCAACTTTTAACCACAAAGGTACTTAAGAGAAATCCTTTCAAATATCTTGCCAGGTTTCTGCAAGGACAAACAGTAAATATTCCTGGCAGTATTAAACAACTTCATAGACACAAGAGCTGTCCCCAAAGAGGGTGCAAAATATACTAGTCTTCCAAGACCTAAGATAATCAAAAGACAGACAATTCCTCTAAGAGATGCAACAGTTGGTAGGACCCTAGCAGCAATTGGAGTACAACTCACACCTCTGTCCAGGCATATCTAGCTGGCAGTAGGGCGTGACTCACATTTCTTTCCAGCCATATTAATAGAGCCTTCAACCTGATGGTTGTCAAGCCAAGTTCTCAGGACACAAAATGAGATAAACAAGAAGGCAATAGCTTTCTCTGAAAGAGAAAATATATACAACTAATGGCTACCAAAAAAACAAATCATAAGTCACAACTCAAGATCTAATTCTTACATTTTTTTTTTTTTACTAGCAAATCCGAATTTGGAAAAGAAGTGATAATGTGAAAACTTACCTTTCTCTCTCTCAATCAGGCACCATAGGGAGAGATCTAGGAAAGTTGACTTTGATAAGAATTACCCTTTGCGAGCTTCTGCCAATTCTCCCAGGATCCCATCTGCAAGATCTGGAGGGAGTAGGGTGTCTTGGAAGGTGTCATTCCGGTCACAAGAAACTTAAAAGAGAAAAGATAACTTTCATCTACCCTTTATGGTGAGTGCTTCCCTGAGACTCCTCTTTTCCTAGGGTACCTTATTTTTTTTAAAGATTTTAAATTTTATTTATTCATGAGAGAGACACACAGAGAGGCAGAGACATAGGCAGAGGCAGAAGCAGGCTCCCCATGGGGAGCCCGTTATGGGACTTGATCCCAGGACTCTGAGATCATGACCTGAGCTGAAGGTAGATGCTCAACCACTCAGGTACCCTAGGCAGGGTATCTAAATCTAGTTTATCTAGGTTAAATTGTTCTCCATTGTGGCCACTGCAATTTGAAATTATTTTGATAAGGTTAAGCTGTTTGTTCAGCCTTAAAACAAAATTTTATTCACCTAAAAGCTCACACTAGGCCCAGTCCAGTTTAAGTTGTATGCAGTCCAGACCCAGACCCAGTTCATTTTCTAAGTCAGAGCCAGTCCAACTCTGGCCAGTTTCTGGAACCAGTCTGGAGAAAGAAATTCTTAAATAAAGTCTGAAAGCTTAGAACAAAAAAATGGCAGAACTAGGATGAGAAAAAGACTTACCTACAACCTTCCAAGGCAAGAAAGCAGTGAGTTCAAGGTTTTGCTTGGTTTCTCATTGCTTCTGAGGGCTGTCAGGGGTCTCATTCAGTTCCTTCTTCTGATACTAAAACTATTAAAGGTAAACTGAGGTATATTAAATATTTGAGAGTTTGAGCAAAAATTAATCTGAACCTGGCAGGAAGAGCTATAAAATGAAAAACTTTTTATAGGTAGAAAGGAGTAAGAACAGGAAGTTACTATACTAGGCAAAAAAGAAGGTTGGTTTTTTGCAAGGTTACTTTTCTTTCAGGGATGGCAAGTGTCTATTAGGCAGATTACCTAATAGTGCTGATCAGGTGAGTACTAATTGAATCATTTAAGATTCCATTTCTGGGAGAGCCGAAACTGTAGGTCTTGGTCTTGTGACATTGGACTTAGCATAAATGACTCCATTTTGGGCCCATTTTCTTTTTTGTTGTTATTGGGGTTTGTTTTTGTTTTATAGAGAGAGAGGGAAGGAGAGGAGAGGAGAGGGGAGGGCAGGAGAGGAGAGGAAGGGGAAGAGGAGGTGGGAATCTTAAGCAGGCTCAATGCCCAGCACAGAGCTCCATGTGGGGCTCAGTCCCAGAACTCTGAGATGAAATCAAGGCCTGAGCTGAAAGCAAGAGTCAGATGCTTAGCTGACTGAGCCACCCAGGTGCCCTTTTATTTTTGATGTTATTTAAGAAGAACCCTACTGCTAGATAATTTCATTGATTCCCAAATTGATGTCTCACTCAGATTCTACTCCAAAGCTGAGCTCTGCATGTGCAAATTTCTGCAGAATGTCTCCACTTGGAAATCCTCGCACTTACCAGCAGAGGTACACTAGCTCATACTACCTTGTGAAAGCTTATTGGGCTCATCCTTTCCCAACTTCTTGTGCCATGATATCATCTTGGTAGCTTGAAAGTGGCCATGATGGGTAGATTTACATGGGAATCAGCAAATGCTGCAAACAGGTTTTTCTCCTACCCCTTATTCCTCAGAGGGATGCTTTATCAGTACCCTATTGCTCACAGAAATCTCAGTCAACTTGTCCAGTGGAATGTTTTCTATTCTGCTTCTTCCTCTCTCTCTCTCTCTCTCTCTCTCTCTCTCTCTCTTTGTAAGTGGTATTCACTAATCAGAAAACTGGCCATTGTCTTTGACTTATTTAATTCCCTTATGTTTATATTCAGTTATTTTCAGACATGACTGAGTCAATGTGCAGAGACCATACTTGTCGCTTTCATTACTAATAACAGAGATGTAGCTCAGTAGTGGAATGTTTATCTTAGGCTTGTATGCCTAATGCCCTATCACAGTGCCTATGAAAGAAACTTGAATATGCTACCCCAAAATTTGACTCTTTGGCATAAAAATTATTTTGAGTTGCAGGCAAGTAAGAAACAGTAAATACAAATTAACCGCCCCCCCCCCCAAAAAAAAACCCCAACCCAACCCTCATTTTACTGGCCATAGACTTTTTAGCCCAGAGATGGCACCAGAGGAATCTGCAAACAAAACCTGTTAAACTAACCCTTATTTACCTCAATTAGGAATTTAAGGAAGTTATCTAGCTAAGGAAGATAAGAAGTACCTAGACCTGAGATACCTGGGTGGGTCAATGGTTGAGCATCTGCCTTCAGCTCAGGGCATGATCCTGTGGTCCCATGATTGAGTCCTGCATCAGGCTCCCCAGGACCCCTCTGCCTATGTCTTTATCTCTCTCATAAATAAATAAAATCTTCCAACAAAGTACCTAGCCCTAGTTCAACTAGCACTAGCCCAAACCCCTATGTCTTTACAAATTTATTGTTTGTCTAAAAGACGTCAAAGCTTTCTGTTCTGTTCACTTGAGTGTTCATTCTCTTATGAAGACTCTCATGTACTAGTAAAAATTCAATGAAGTTTGCATGTTGTTCTGTTACTGTCAGTTTAATTTTTAGACCCAACCAGTGACTCAAAGAGGGTTGAGGAAAACTTTTTCTTCCCTGACACCTGAAAAACACAGTGTTTAAAAAAATAGAATCAAATCAAATCAAATCAAATCAAATCAAATCAAAACAAAACAAAACAAAAAACTCCCACAGTGTTTGTGTTTCCCAGCTTCCATTGTGTTTGGGTATGGCCATGAGACTGAGTTGTCTGAAATGGAATACAAACAAAGGGGATGCAGGCCATACTCTGGCCTTTCCCTAAGGCCATGATATACCTCCTCCATGCATTCTTTTCTCTTCTCACTTGATGCAAACTAAATAGGGCAGCAGCCTGTCTTTGACCATGGGGATGATGACGATATCCTAACAGGGGTGTTCTTAAAACTTCTTTGTAACATGGACCCCTATGGCAGTCTAATGAAGCCCTTGATCTCTTCTGCAGATATTTTTAAATCCGTAAATGCATAGAATTATAACAAAAATTAATTCTGTTGAAGTACAGTTATTAACATTTTAAATAATCTAATTTATTATATAGTTGTATAGCAAGTTTTTTTTTAAAAAAAGATTTTATTTATTTATTTGAGAGAGAGAGAAAGAGAGAGAGAGAGAGAGAGAGAGCGCGAGCGCACCAGCAGGGGGAGGGGCAGAGGGAGAGGGAGAAGCAGACTTCCTGCTAAGCTAGGCGCTTGATGTGGGGTTCCATCTCAGGACCCTGAGAATCATGACCTGAAGTCAGATGCTTAACCATCTGAGCCACCCAGGTGCCCCAGCACACCAAATAGTACTGAGCAGCCAAGTCTAATATTTTACAATAATTTAAAAGTGTGAGTGATATTTCCAGATTCTGTAATAGCTGAATTGTGGTATCTGTGATTTCAATTGGTGACTGGGCCACAGGTACTGTCAATGCTATTATGATTTGTTGTCATTATTTGCAATTAAAGATATTACTAAATTTCATTTAGAATCTAGTGAACACAAGATAGATTTTTTTTTTTTCTATTCAAGTTTACAGACTTCCTAAATTCTGTGTATAGGGCCATTTGGGTGTCCATTGACCTTAGGTTAAAACCATTGGTAGTGAATGATAGAGCTTCCATGATGGATACCTGGCTTCCCAGATGACCTCAAGGAGCAGAATCTGCCCAATTACATAAGGGAGAAACAAATCCCTATCCTGTTTGAGTTATCATATCTTGGGAGTTTTTCCCCCTAGCAGTTCAACCTGCCTAGACGTACTATTAAGTATCTTTTCAATTTGCAATTAGCAATTCTGACAGGTGTAAGGTGGTATCTCATTGTGGATTGATCTTATTTTTTTCCTTCCATTCTCCTATGTTCGTTTTGTTATTTATATTTCACATATGAGTGAAATCATATATTTGTCTTTCTCTAACTTATACACAAGTGTATACATTTGCTAATGCTCATGAAACTTCACTTAGAATGAACATATTCTTATTGCATACAAGTTATATCTCAAAGTCATAAAAGAAATACCTATTACAATTTCTAAGTAATATTTCAGCAATAACTGTACCAGGTAGCAATAGTAATAATGGAAAAAAGACTGCAAAGTGAAGAAATACTTAATAGTAGGTGTAGGCAGGTTGAACTGCTAGGGGGAAAAACTCCCAAAATATGATAACTCAAACAGGATAGGAATTTGTTTCTCCCTTATGTAATTGGGCGGGAAGGTTCTGCTCCTTGAGGTCATCTGGGAAGCCAGGTATCCATCATGGAAGCTCTATCATTCACTACCAATGGTTTTAACCTAACCAGAATTACTAGTATCAAGTGTTGGTAAGAAATAACAAGTCTTGGAGGATGTGGAGAAAAAGGAAACCTCATACACTGTTGGAGGGAATGTAAATTGATACAGTCACTCTATAAAACAGTATGGAGATTCCTTAAAACTTAAAAATGAAAATACCATGTGATTTAATAATTCTGCTACTGGGTATTTACTTTAGGAAAATGAAAATATGAATTCAAAAGGATATATGCACTGCTATATTTATTGCAGCATTATCTACAATAGCCAAAATATGGAAGCAACCAATGCATCCATTGATAGATGAATGGATAAAGATATCGTACACACACAGAATGGATTATTATTTAAACTGTAAAAAAGAATGAGATCTTGCCATTCATGACAACATGGTTAGACATGGAGGGTATTAGGCTAAGTGTAATAAGTCAAACAGAGAAAGACAAATACCATGTATTTGCACTTAAATGTGAAATTCAAAAAACAAAGCAAGTGAACAAAAGAAACAGAATTATAAATACAGAGGAGAAATTGTGGTTACCAGAAGGGAGGAGAATGGGGGGGGGGATGTGTGAAATAGATGAATGGGTTTATAAATTCCAGTTATAAAACAAATAGATCACAGAGATGTAGAGTACAGCATGGGGACTATCAATAACGTAGTAACTTCATATGGTGACAGTTATTGTGGGGAGCACTCTGTAATGACATGATTGAAACACTGTGTTGTACCTGTGAAACTAATATAATATTGTATATCATGTATACTTCAGCAAAAAGGAAACTATATCCTAAAAAGCTGTTTGCTAAGTGTTTAAAGGAAGTTGAATTAATGGAAATTGAATTGTCATAGGCCTTTTTTCTGATTATTGAGGTGGTTTTATGATTTCTCTCTTTTATCTTTAAATGTTTTCTAGAGCTAAATACCCTACCTTGCTCACTTAAACCCAACTGGGTCATAATATATATTGCATTTTTATACATAAGTCTGTTGTACCCTTAGTG
Source organism: Vulpes lagopus (assembly GCF_018345385.1). NCBI lineage: Eukaryota > Metazoa > Chordata > Mammalia > Carnivora > Canidae > Vulpes > Vulpes lagopus. The sequence goes on along the minus strand of NC_054833.1, from coordinate 45,011,402 downwards.
AGTATACCACGAATATAATAAAGTTTGAAAATAATATGGTAGCAGGTTTTTTTCTTCCCGAAGTTGTGTATACCTATGTCCTAATCCAAGCAATCCAATTTGAGTATATCAGATGACTTTTCAGTCAGGTTCATAAAAGAATTACTTTCAAAATTTTATTTTATTTATTTATTTATTTCAGTTTCCTATATATGTGTAATTGCAGGGAATTAGATGGACTTTAATATGTATTACTATGAAATGGTTAAGAAGTATGTCTAATGTAAGACACCTTACAGCAGTCAGAAGCAATTTATGACATTTACATACAACAGAGAGGGTTGCTCAACACATTGCTAAGTGAAGGAACAAATAGGGTATTTAGCATAAAACTATTTATGTAAATTAAAAATATATACACAAAATACAGTATAAGGATACTCGCATATTCAAAGACATAAATCAAAAAGATCTTCCTGCTTTTTAACTTTATGACACATCCTGCTTCCCACCTGGGATGGCTTGCCTGGTACCAATCCAAACTTGATAGGCAGTCAGTCCCCAGCTTAGGGCCCATCTCTACAGAAATCTCTCCCACATTCCAAATTCCTGTGACATATATATACATTTTTTCACCCAATCAATGTCATACATGAAACAAGGCAAAAAATATTATCATCTGTAAGCAGGTATTTTTGACATTTTCTTTCTCCAACTAGATATTAGGTTGAGTGACTGTATATATGCTCATTCCCCATGGAGAACTGGGTACTTTGGATCATTGGTTATTAGAAAAATATTTTATTTTCATGCCATGTCAGGACAACTAGCCTGTCCTTGTCAAGAAGAGAGGCTCTTGCAATCATTTTTGTTTACTACATTTTTCTTTTGAACTTTCCCCTTTTTTCTTCCTTTCTCTTACTTGAAAAAAAAGATCTTTGGCGTGAACACAGACTTTCTAATTCCCTTTGCTTTGCTTTTTCCTCTCCCCTACTCATCACAGGCAAGATTGAAGATAGCGAAATCTCTAGTTTTGCTTACTCACCTGTTTTAATGACTTCTTCATCTGAGTAGATGGAAAAGTACCTGAGTTCTTAACTCTCTCTTGTAGCTGTACGAAACTTATTTTTCTTGTCCCTGTAGACATTTATTTTCATCTATCTGTATTCACTGTCACTTGGTTTATGATTAACCCAGGGCATAAGTTTGAAGAGGCAAGAAAGAATAGTGCAATTGGATGGTGATAGAATTTCCTAGGCTCTGCTAACTGGGTGTGTCCCAGAAAATCACCCAGAAAATCTTTGAGATTCCTGTATCTCTCCCCCTATGTTACCAGAAATGCTTGGAATAGAAATTTCTTAGTTTTAAGACACATAAGTCCTGTGGTCATAGTGTAAAAATACCCCAGTGGCTCCACTATTTGGGTAGACATTGCTCTGAAAACTTGGGGTCTGAAGATAACTCCACTTAAGAGGACGCATTGTTGGTGAACACCAGGCAGAGAAATGGTGAGTGGTTGAGAGATTTCTACCACTTTGAAAAGGATATAATAAAACAGGAAGGATTATTTGTTCTGTAGGACAGAAAAAGGTGGTGCAATTCATATCTCTGCTGAGGGGGCTCTTCCTTCTTCCCTGCTTCAGACCCTTCCCCATCTAACAGCATCAGTTTTAGCATGTGGCTGCTAGTTTAGCTCTGAAACAAAACTCCAACTTCATCTGTCTTTTTATGCCTGGATGCCTAAGCCCTGTGCCAATTCCTAAGATTTGGTTTTGAAGATCACGAGTGACATATTCAGCAAACAGCCCTGGCACAAAGCCTCTTACCATATCCGTGCTGAAAGACAAGTTATTTACTTATTTCTAAAACTGTCAGCTACCATGACTTTTGAGACTACTATAAAAATCTGCATAAATGTCATGGTAATTGAAACTGTCTAGAATGCTTCAAACGCTTACTCTCAATTCCTGTATATATCTTGATGAGGACCAGTAAAACCAGCCAATGGACTGGCACATGGACTATATGTGCATGTCTTTGGACCATATTTTGAGAAGCACTGCTGTAAAGGTAAGGCTATGTAAGAAAACAGGTGGTAGAAATATCCTATAGGACAGGAGATTACAGTAGAAAATCTTCACAATGGAGCATGAAAACACAGGGTAGGGTTTATTTGCACATTCTGATATCACCATATTCCTTTTACATGTTATAGGCCTTTGGTCTAGAGAAAGTATTGATAAATTCGGGTATGTGCATAATGAACTAAATCATTGTATGATACAATTTACATAATACATTAATTCACTCATCTATTCACCCAATATTTATGTCTATAATGTTTTAGGTGCTAGTGATTTAAACATGAATTATAAAACATTATCCTTGATCTTAGAATTTCATAATTTAGTTGTCCCAAAATTATAATCTTTATAGAATTAACAAACTTATTCCTAGAACATCCCATCCTGCCCAGAGATTTCTTTGCCTTCTCAGCCACAATATTCCTGTGTCTAGACATTCCCTAGGGACAATCTGCACTTCTGGTGACTCACCTTTTAGGTGTCAGATCCATGGAGATGTACTACTCTTGGTTCTTGATCCAGGAATAAGGTCTAAGGAGAAAAAGCTGTTAGAGAATTTTTTAAAAAGTCATTATGTTCTTCCAAGGGTTCGTTATTTTAGGTTAAAATAGATATCACAGCATCCCTTTTGTTTATATTTGCTATTTTCCCATTCTTTGATTTTCAACCTGATTTGTGTCATTAGGTCTTAGATGTATCTTTTGAACAGCTTAAAGAGGGACTTAATTTTTTTAAATTCTCATTTGTAAATCACTGCTATTTAACATTAAGGAAAATTTGGTCCACTTAAAGTTACTGTGGTTATGGATATATTTGAATTTATTTCTCTCATCTGCTTTGCTTTTCATTTACCATGTTCTCCCTTCTTTCCTGTCCTCTTACTAGAATTATGTGTTTTTTAAAAATATACTTTAAGAGCATTTTAAGATTCAAAAAACTGATTGGAAAGTTTTTCCAATTCTCCATTCCCTCCACCCCCACCCCACCTTCACAGTCTCTCCTTGCAATATCATGGAGGGGTGCACTTGTTATGATCAAGGAACTTACATTGACACATCATTAGCACCCAAGTCCATATTTGATGTTAAGTTCATTTTGGGTATCATACATTCTATGGGGTTTGACAAATGACAATGACATGTACTTACAATTGTACTATCATGCAAAATGGTTTCACTGCCTTAAAAATCTCCTGTGCTTCACCTATTCATTCCTTCCTCCTCCCTAACTTCTAGTAACCACTGATTTTTTTGCTGTCTCATTATGCCTTTTCCAGAATGTCATATAGTTGGAATCATATAATATATAGTCTTTTCAGATGGGCTTCTTTCATGTATCAATATTATGCATTTAAGGTTACTCTGTGTCTTGCCATGGTTTGATAGCTCACTTCTTTTTAGCTCTGAGTAAAAACTGCGTTGTCTTGTTGTACTTTAGTTTATCCACTCACCTACTGAAGGACATCTTGGTTGCTTCCAATTTTTGGCAATTATGAATAAAGCTACTACATGCATCCATGTGCAGGATTTTGTGTGGACATGGGTTTTCAGATCATTTGGGGAAATATCAAGGAGCATAATTGCTGGATCATATGGTAAGAAGATGTTTAGTTTTCGAAGAAACTACTGAACTATTTTCCAAAGTGGTTGTTACCATCTGACCAGCAATGAGTGAAAGTTCCTGTTGTTCCACATCCTGTCCAACATTTGGTATAGTCAATGCTTTGAATTTTGGTCATTCTAATGACCAAAATTTGGTCTAATAGTATGGTCGTGGTATCTCATTCTCGTTATAATTTTCAATTTCCTAATAACATAGGAGGTTGAGCATCTTTGCATATGCTTATTTTCCATTTGTATATCTTTGATGAGGCAAATGTTCATGTCTTTTGCCCATTTTATGAGTTGTTTTCTTATTGTTGAATTTTAAGAATTATTTATATATTTTGGATAATAGTCTTTTATCGTATCATATCATGTCATAGCATATCATGTCTTTTGCAAATATTTTGCAAATATTCTTTTGCAAATATCAAGGAGCATAATTGCTGGATCATATGGTAAGAAGATGTTTAGTTTTCGAAGAAACTACTGAACTATTTTCCAAAGTGGTTGTTACCATCTGACCAGCAATGAGTGAAAGTTCCTGTTGTTCCACATCCTGTCCAACATTTGGTATAGTCAATGCTTTGAATTTTGGTCATTCTAATGACCAAAATTTGGTCTAATAGTATGGTCGTGGTATCTCATTCTCGTTATAATTTTCAATTTCCTAATAACATAGGAGGTTGAGCATCTTTGCATATGCTTATTTTCCATTTGTATATCTTTGATGAGGCAAATGTTCATGTCTTTTGCCCATTTTATGAGTTGTTTTCTTATTGTTGAATTTTAAGAATTATTTATATATTTTGGATAATAGTCTTTTATCGTATCATATCATGTCATAGCATATCATGTCTTTTGCAAATATTTTTTGCCACTCTGGTTTGTCTTCTTATATTTTGATGATTATATTTTTCTCCTTTCCCTCTATAGCTTTGGAAGTTTAATTGTGTGTGTGTGTACGCACATATATATATATCCAGTTAATGAATTTAAATATTTAATATGCATATTTAACAAAACTTAAAATTGATCTTTATCTTTTGCTGTTCCCTTTATGCAAAGAAACACTTGGCTCCCATGATCTTCCGTATTACATTATTTTATCTACTATTTATTTTAATTTTGTTTTTAGTTCTTCTAATTATTCAATATTATAATTGTCTAATTGGGTTTATTCAAAGAACAAATGTTTTTTACATGCTTACCAAGTGCCATTGTTCACTGTATGGAAAAAAAAAACCCACCCATTTTCTCATTGCCTTACTATGATCGGTTTCTAGGTATACAACTCATAATGTTGAGATAAGGATTAACTTAATACATGACAACATTTAGAACACTGCCTTGCACTAAAAGTTCAGATTCACAGGAAGTTGCAAAGAGAGTACAGAGAGCTCCTCTGTGCCCTTCTTCCAGTTTTTCCCAATGGTTGCAATTTACATAACTATAGATAAGATCAAAACCAGAAATTTGACATTGGTACAATGCATGCTTATAGTTCTCTAATATTTTATCCCATCTATAAATTTGTATAACTACCATTACAACCAGGATACAGAATTATTCCATCACCACAGAGATCTTCATTTATCCCTTTGTAATCACACCACCCTGCTCTCCCACTATTACTAACTTCTGGTGACCACTAACCTATTCTGCCTATAATTTTGTCATTATACAGATTTTACATAAATGAAATTATACCATATGTGATGCTTTGAGATTGGCTTTTCCACTTAGCATATAGTGTAGAGATCCATCCAAGCTTTTGCATATACTAACAATTTGCTCCTTTGTATCGCGGATAGCATTCCATTATTTGCATGATCATTTGCCTACTGAGGAGCATTTAATTATTTCCAATTTTGGCATATAGCAAATAATGCCTCTATGAACAATTGTATACAGATTCTTGAGTGAAAATAACATTTACTTTCTCTAGGATAAATGTCCAGGAGGGTAATTCCTGGGTTGCATATTAAGTGCAGGCTTAGTTTTTTATTTTAACCTGAACTGTCTTTTGATTAGGAATTTTAGTTTTATTTATAATAAATAACTGATACATCCAGACTACCTTCTACCATATTATTTCGTAAATCCAATTTCCAGGTCTTGGTTTCTTTTTTCTCATTTCATTTTTTAATAAAATGCATTTCCTTTGTCACATATTTTTCCTCTTCTGGTTTAAAATTAGATATTTCTTTGTGAGTTGCTCTTAATTAAAAAGAACAGTAAACTTAAATTTCTATTTTAAAAGATGCATCTAGAATCTGTTAGCATGTAAAATTTTTCTATTGCTACACTGTTATCACTCAAACCAGTATTAGTTTGGTAGAGTTTACATAACAAAATTCTACAGACTGAGTGGTATAAACCACATAAATATATTTTCTCACAGTTCTGGAGGCTATAAATCCAAGGTCAAAATGTTGGCAAGTTTGGCTTCTTCTGAGGCCCCTCTTCTTGGTTTGGAATTGGTCTCCTTCTTGTGTTCTCACATGGCCTTTCCTCTGTGCATGTGCCTCCCTGATGTCTCTTCTCCTTTTCTTATGAGGACAGCAGTTTTATTGGATTAAGGTCCTACATAAAAGGCCTAATCTTAACCTTTTTAAAGACCTCATTTTTAAATATGAAATTATATTCTGAAGTACTGGGGGCTGAGACTTCAACATACAAATTTGGGTGGGACAGTTTAGTACATATCACATGTTATTATCATCTGGAATCTCCGTGTTTATACGTTCACATCCTGGCTCTATCACCTACTAGCTCTGTGACAAATGGCAAGTTATTCAATTTTTCTGTGCCTCAATATCGTCAGTTATCAGGTATATAGTTCACAGGATTATTAGGAAAATAAAATGAATTAATACATGTATAATACTTAGAACAATGTTTTGCACTTAGTTTAAGCTCAGCAATTATCAGCTACTACCATCACCACCTGTACTACTATTCTTTATGCTTAAGAGTAAGTTTTACATATTACATATTAGCTCACAATTATAACAATATTGTGTTTCTGGTTTCTTCAATAACCTAACTTCTAAAATCTACTCCTATATACAAAATTGATTTATCTTGTTATAAATTCTTTAGTGCTTTCAGAGAGGGCCAACTTAACACTGAACAGGTTTTTGTTTTGCCTCCACAAATAGTTAAGTTTATGTGGTATAGGACCATAAGATGAAAAATATTTATCTCATAGCTTTGAAAGCACTATTCTATTTTCTTCTTGCATCTAATGTGGCTGATGAAATATCAGATATCATAGTTAATATCCTTCTGGAACTTTTTAAAATTTTCTCTTCGTCCTTGATCTTATGAAATTTATGCAAATCCTTTTTATCTTGCTTGGCACTTTTAATGGCTCATGACCCTTTAAATCTGGGAACTAATACCTGCTAACTTTCCTTTCACAATTTTGATCTCATTTTCCTTCTATTCTATATTCTGGAGGAATCCTTAATATTTCATCTTACACTGTGTATTGTTTTCATTTTGATTTTCAGTGTATCCCTCTAGTTTTTTCTTTACTCCACCTATCACACATTCAATTTAGCAAACATCTAGCTAACTCTAAGTATGGCTGCAACATCTTCTCATGTCACTCCAGAAATGAATTAGATTTTACGTTCTGTATAACTTACTGCTTCTTTGATGTGCAAATTTCTTCTCATTGTGCTCGATACCTTTTCTTTCAAGTATTCACCTTTTTCAAATGATTGGTAAGTTTTGGTGATGCATTTATCTTTAAATTTGAGACTCACTACTGACCCACTTGCAGAGATGTATTTTGTTGTGCTTCATTTTATTGTGCTTTGAAGATATTGCATTTTTGTTTTGTTTTACAAAGTAATGGTTTGTACCAACCCTCCATCTAGCAATCTATTGATGCCATCTTTTTCAGCATCATTTGCTTACTTTGTGTCTGTCACATTTTGGTAATTCTTGCAATATTTAAAACTTTTTCATGATCATATTTATTATGGTAATCCATGATCAGTGTTATGATTTGTTGGAAAATTAGCAATAAGTTATTTTTAAATTAAGGTATGCACATTGTTTTTTTTAGACATAATGGTATTGCACACTTAAGAGACTACAATCTTCTCAGGGCTCTCTCCTGATTCTGTCATATGAAACTTTTGTGGCAGTCCAGCCCTGAATTCATTTTGGACTGAAGTTTTCTAGTTAATCTTATCCCTTCTGATATTAGTCTTTGGATTTTCTCACACTGTTTAGTTGAAGGAAATTCTTTTCTGGTGTGATAATGAAGTTTTATAAATCTTCTCCCAGGCATTTCTGTGGACTTATTTTAGAGGGAAGGATACAGTGTGTGCCAAGTCCACCATTTTGAATAAATTCCATAGCTTTTCTCATTTATCATCAGCTTCCTACCTTCTACTGTTAATATATTGTGTAAAACTCCTTTATACTGTGAGTCACTTGTTTTATCTTTTATCACTAGGTAGTGATAAATAAAAGCTTTAGAATCTTGGACAGTTTTTAACTTTCTACTCGTCTGTAGGCAGATTTTCATTATCCATAAAGTGGGATATTAACAGTACAAACCTCTTAGAGTATGTGAGGATTAAGTATAAAAACATATGCAGGCACTTGGTAGTTTCTTTAATCCGTTTCTTTCACTATTTGTTTCCAGAGAAATATGTTAAATAAAACCGTTCAGTTTCCATACAAACTCTTTGTGTCCACCTTTACTTATTTCAAGAAGACTCATAGCAAAAGACAGAAATAATATGATTTCAACTATTGCCCATCAGGGTATCCAGAAAGTATTTTTTTGGGTATCAATCACAGATCCTAGGACTATTTAATTCTAATTTTCTATGGTTTATAATGACTTTTACAACTGCATCTGAAATCTCTATTTATTACTCTCTAGGGGCAAGCTGACCTTACAGAAACACATTACCCAGGACTCTTCCAGTTGTAGTTTCCAACTCATGCTAGTAATTTCCATGACAGCTAAAGGAAAAACCAAAAGGAAACTGAATGAGTCATCTTGGGGGTCAAATAAGGTAAGCCAATTCTCTAAGCCTTTAGGTTCTGCTGTCCTCTTTCCTTGGATCCATTCTCAGACTGATCCTCTTCACACTGTAGTCCCAAGAAGCTTATGTCATAATGGTCTTCAGCGTTCAAGATCTCTCAATGAGAGATTCAGAATTTATAGGTCATAGAAAAACCCCACCAAAAAATAACAATTCTGATAGACTCTACTTGGACCAATCACTTATGCAGGCAGTAGAACACTTTCGTAGATGAGGAGGATCCAAAGAGACGCAGAACCACATGGTTGACAGTTCCACTAGTATGATATAAAGTGGTAAGTGCAGTTCTCTAGGAAAAGAGGGGTTCTGTTATTAGAAGGGAACATTGGCCAGGACAGAAACAATGCTCAGTACAGAAGGCAAAATAGTTGAAGGTAGGTAAGAGAGGGAGTCATTTTTCCTGCCATTAATCCTTTATCTCTAGGGAAGAGTTTTTTTAAATGATCTTATTTATTCACGAGAAACACACAGAGAGAGGCAGAGCAGGTAGAGGGAGAAGCAGGCTACCTCAAGGGAGCCTGATGCAGGACTCCATCCAGGACTCTGGGATCACAACCTGAGCTGAAGGCAGATTCCTAACCACTGAGCCACCCAGGTGCCCCTCTAGGGAAGTTTTATCTGAAAGTTTGCTTTATCCCCATGAGTCATCTAAATTACTTAATCAGGGATCCCTGGGTGGCGCAGCGGTTTGGCGCCTGCCTTTGGCCCAGGGCGCGATCCTGGAGACCCGGGATCGAATCCCATGTCGGGCTCCCGGTGCATGGAGCCTGCTTCTCCCTCTGCCTGTGTCTCTGGCTCTGTCTCTGCCTGTGTCTTTGGCTCTGTCTCTCCTTCTATCTCTCAAGAATAAATAAATAAAATCTTAAAAATAAATAAATAAATTACTTAATCATTCATTCATTTAGTCCCAATCATGTATTGCATACCTGCAGTTGCAGACTTGGAAATAACTGGGAATCCAAGGATGATCTCTTAGCTCTAAAGATCTGGGACTATTTATAGGTGATAAAGATATATTCCCTGCTCTCGTGAAATATGTAATTTACTTTCAGTGTTACCTATGTTATCAGACACATATAATTATTTCTACTACAATAGAACATTACAGCCCTATGAAAATAGTACCATGGGTGCACAGAAGAGGGAGTGGTTGAGTATGCCTATATAGATCTGGGACTTGAAGGAGAACAGATCTCTTTAATTAGAGAATGCTATGAAAGGTTTTCTTTCCATTAAAAAGGAACAGCTTAGACAATGGATTTAAGACAGGAATATATAGTCAATATGATCCTTACCTAGTTTTGGAAGTGGGAAACCCATCAAAGGGACACTTTTAGAGCCAAACTTAGCGTGAGATATAGAAGTTTAGGTAATGCTGGCAGACTCCTAGTTTCATTTCTAAGTTATTTCTATACAAGTTTATCTCTTTAGTTGGATTATAAATACTTTCTGGTCAGAGACCAAATCTAATTCTTCCTTGTTTTTCTAAGTGTGCCAAACCCTTTCCAGGAGCCACTTGGATCAATACCATTCTTCATGTTCCAAAAAGAGTAAATCTTTCCTGGCAACACAAAGATACAACTATTAATATGTCCATACTCTCTGTTCTCTTTTAAAGCTTCAGTCATCAATAGGTAATAATGAAAAATGCAATCTTTGTCCATAAACTTTTGATTTCTGAGCCACAACATGAAAATATTTTGTGATACATATCTCATGGGCTTTGGCAGACTTGATGAATCTTGGAGTCTTTCTATAATATCATGGATATGTTCTCCTGAAAGAGAACACGTCTTTACTACATGCCATGCCATTCTATTCATAAAATAGCTCTGTAATTCCAAATAGGTGACTGTTAGTCACTGTTGTATCCAGCTTTCTCCCTGGCAAATGTAAGAGGAGTCTTTATTTTATACAACACGTACAGATTGAACCAATACATTCTGGGCATTTTCTATATACTGTAGACAAAACATCTAGTGAGCAACACAAGACTCTTATAGTTAGGGAGCTTAGAATATAGCATTGAGTAGAGCAGGTAAAAATCACATGTAAAACTAACTTAATGAGATCATCTTGAATAGTGATATACAGTTGCATAAAAAGGGAACATAATAATTAGCTAATAGATGGAGGACCTGCATCTAGATTGTGTGGCCAGGAAGAATTACCTCTTAGGAGACATTTGCTCTGAGGCTGGATTTAGAATCTGCTGAAAGATTTTTATCTAAGGGTGTGAAATAATTTGATTTGTATTTTCAAAAGAACAATCTAGCAGCTGTGTAGAAAATGCTTTATAGAGGTTTCAAGATTATAAGCAGAAAGACCAGTTGTTGCCTAACTCCAGGAGAGAGGGGGAGAGGAAGGGGAGAGAGAGGAGGGAGGGAGGGAGGGAGGGAGGAAGGGAGAGAGAGGAGAGAGAGAGAGAGAGAGAGAGAGAGAGAGATAGGGAGAGACAGGCAGAGGGAGAAGCAGGCTCCATGCAGGGTGCCCGACGTGGGACTCGATCCCAGGTCTACAGGATCAGGCCCTGGGCTGAAGGCGGTGCTAAACCGCTGAGCCACCTGGGCTGCCCCTGGTTTCTACCTTCTAATTGGATCCAGATGATACGGCCACAAGAGAGATTATAACTGCAGGAATTTAGCACTAGCTGCTACTTAGAATATGCCAGTTTTTGAAGCATTTTCCTTGGTCATATCTTCATATATGTAATTAAAAAACTCTCACCTTCTTAGTTTCTTCTTAGTATATATTTAACATCCTTGCCTCTTTATAATGGTTTTCCTTGAAAATATTTACCTCTTTGTTTCTTTTAGGAGTATTTATCTATCTGTAAGAATCTGTCCTGCCCAAAAGGCTGGGTGCCAGACATTTTCACCTTTTTCTCCTGTTAGAAGACCAAATTGCATTTGCTGCGTACATACTTGGCAATTATCTCAGATAGGAAATGGCCACACCAAATGTCGAGACAAAGCAAGAGTTACCTCTATATTTATGATGATTTAGTTTTTGGAAGAACAAGAAGCACTAATCTCTGAGAGCTATCCTGAATGTATTATCCTATCTGGGCTTACACTTTCTCTTAGGATTTATGCATTACAAACTTATTTCCCTTTCTTTACTGAAATCTCCAGGTCACATTCTAATAGTCTCTGTTCTAAAATTACAGCCCTCTGTGTATCTTTTTAAAAAATCTGCCCCTCGAATAAGACCTCTAATGCCCCTTATTCATTCTCACTGCAGCCGAAAAGTGGTCATGGAAAGTCACTTTACTAACAGAGAACAACACATGCTGTGCCAGGTTTCCATGGTTTCACAACTCTTGTTCATTCTGACCTTAACAACTGCAACAGTCTATGGTGATGCCCTGGTTCAGGGAAGCTGCTCCTTCTCTTTTCTCATCCCTTAACTGCCTTCCCACTATTATTGTAAAATTCAGGGGATCCCTGGGTGGCGCAGTGGTTTAGCGCCTGCCTTTGGCCCAGGGCGCGATCCTGGAGACCGGGGATCGAGTCCCACGTCGGGCTTCCAGTGCATGGAGCCTGCTTCTCCCCCTGCCTATGTCTCTGCCTCTCTCTCTCTCTCTCTCTGTGTGACTATCATAAATAAAATTAAAAAAAATTTCATACTCCTTGCCATAGGCTACAAAGGCCATACATAATCTGGCCCCTGCCTTTGTCTCTAACTTCTTCCTCCATATTGCTTGCATTGACAATACTCCAGGCATAATGATCTCCTCTTCCTTATATAAATCAAGCTCCATCATGTCTCAGGGCATTGGTAGTTGTCATTTTTTTTCTGTTCCATCTTTCCCTCATGGATACCTCCTTTCCACTAGTAGTTTGATTTCACTTGAAATGCCTTCCTCTCTGAGATGCCTTCTCCACTATATTTGTCACCTCCATCACCAGCATGCTATCACTGTCCATTACATACTTTGTTGACATTACTTTAGCAGGTTGGAATTATTTTCTATCTTTTTTATTACAGTGTAAATTTTTTTTATGGCAGAGAATTCATGTGCCGTTTTGACCACTTTATATCTAAAGAGTAGAACAGTTCCTGGCACATGATAATATTTTTTTGACCATCTGAATGTTTACTGGGCTTTGAACCATGAACCATGATTCATGGGCAAATAAGTAGAAAATTTATTATCCCTTTCCCAGAGGAAACTGGATAAGTAGATTGTTTTTATTATAATTGTTCTTGCCTAGAAATACCAAGGGTAGGTCAGAGGCCCAGTGGTATCTGGGACATGGTTTAGAGTGAAAAATTAAGGAAGAATATGATGCCAAATTGTTTTATAATAATTATGTTGTACCTTTCAACTGAAATTCTATCAATCATTCTTTTTTGGCCAAATTTTGGGAAGGTCTGTTAAAATGCAAGAGAGAGAGATTAAAATGTTGATTACAGAAACCAGTGTTGTTGATTATCTACATCATGGGTTTCCAACATGTTTCATCAAAACTCTCCCACAAGTCCAACACACCTGTAGGTTAGCATGGCTGACAGCCTGGCTGAAATGGTATAACAGAACCTGTACCCTACCCACCAGCCACCTCTTCTAAGTCCTGTCCATTCAGGAAGTACCTGAAGTACCACCTAGAGCACCCAGATCTGCACAGATCAAGGTTTGAAAAACCGTAAGTTTTAAACTGACTCCTTCATTTGGGAAATAGGCCCATAGAAATGAAGTGCTTTATCCAAAATTGTAAAATTACTGTCAACAAAAGGACTGAAGCTCAGCTTCCTAAACTCTAGGGAACTGTGTTTTTACCTGTGTTGTTCTATAGTCCTGGAAGATAAATTCTATCAAATGAGATTAGCTCCTAGCAGTGGGAGTTCTTATAGGGAGAGAAAAGTCAGAGGTTTTCAGTATCCAGGGGGCCTTGCTTAGAATTCTGTTGCTCCTCTAGGACTCTAGGCATGGAGAATTGCCTTTCAGGACTTCTCTTGCCACTTGGATGTCATCTTGAGCTTGTCTTTAGCAGCAGAAATAAGAAAAATGAGACCATTATCTCCAAATATTTTTAAATGACTTTATTGCACTGGATTTCCATGAATCAGAGACAACTTTTAACCATTAGGTGTCCTGACTTCCCATTTGTGAAGAGTGGCATGACTCTGATCAAGAAGTATGGTCCTTTTTCATAGGTATTTTCAATTTTTATTCTTAAGTAGAAGCCCAATTAGAAGTTATTTATTTGTTGAATTGGTTGTTTATTGATTAGCAATGGTGCAGATCTCATGCTAATTGGGAGTTCAGAGCCAAACACAAGATCTGGCATGACTGCAAACACTTTATAAATATTTTTAATCAAGTGAATGAATTTCAGAGGTGTTATCTAGCAAATATAGTTTAATAATATATTAACTTCATTTCTGACTACAGATTGAGGTGGATGCACACTCTTTGTGCCATATGCAATTGTTATATCCCAGGCATCAATGAGGCCCACATTAAGATCTTGAAAAATTTCCTTAAGGGCAAGATACTGGATGTAACCATGAAAGTCACTAAATCTTTCCACATCACCATGCATCTCCCTGATGTTTTCTGCCTTGATAATAACCATAGTGTCTGGGCTTCTCAGAAGAAGACGCTGAACAGCTTTGTGGACATTGAGGGCCCTTCGGATAAAAACATCAATGGGGAAGGGCCTGAAATGCTGGCCCAGGGAAATAACAATGACAGTGTTTTTTTCTCCTCCAGTTCTGTCAATGACTCGGGCAATGTATTCAATTTCTTTCACTGAATAGGTCAATGATCCAATCAGAGGGTAACCATGTTTTTGCCACTGGATGTTGATATTCTTGTCCAAGTCCACAGCAAGCTGGTGTTGAAATTTTCCCGATTCATGCAGATCCACTGATTTCAGTGCTGATGACAAGTAGGCAATCCCAAAATAAAAGAAGTATAGTTATAAAGATCATAAAGACAGAAGAAAAGTTTTGGTGTTTATAATCAGATAAGTTAATCATGCATAACTTATTTTATTATAGGTTTAAATGAAGGAATAGCTTTGAAAATTATTTTAACAATCCAAAGTGTTATACAGGTAAGAGGTTATATATGTTCATTTGTCGAACCATGCAGAAGCAAACTGGGGATGGTAAGCACTGCAGTAACTTCATGGGAGCACGATGTAGTTAATTTTTTAGGTATTATATTTGTACATTTCGTGAGCTGTAGATTAAGCTTGAGGCTAGAGAGAGTACTTATGTCTTTACATTAAAAAAACAAGTAAACTTATTTCTCCAAATACTCAGAGTTTCCATAAGACTGGAATTATATTCTATACTTTTGTGTTTCCTTTACATATGCTTAGAATGGTACTGAGCATCTCATCTATAATAGTATTACTATTCACTTGTGAAGGTCTTCATAGTTTACAAAGCATTTATTTGGATATATTCATTCGCCTCAAGGCATGTTCCTTCCTCCCTACACAAACAGACACACACACACAGTAGTCCTTATCCACTGAGGATACATTCCAAGACCCCTGGTGGATGCCTGAGACTGCAGATAGCACTGAACCCTATATATACCATGTTTTTTTCCTGTACATATATACCTATGATAAAGTTGAATTTATAAATTAGGCACAGTAAAAGATTAACAACAATGAAAATAAAATAGAATTATAACAATATACTGCAATAAAGTTATACAAATGTGATCTCTCTCAAAATGTCTTGCTGTACTGGACTCCTCCTTTTTCTGTGATGACGTGAGATGATAAAATGCCTATGTGATGAGATGAAGTGAGGTGGATGATGTAGGCATCACAACATAGCCTTAGGCTACTATTGACCTCACAATATGTCAGGAGGATGATCTGCTTCCAGACTGCAGTTGACAGCAAGTAGCTCAAACTGTAGAAAATGAAACCAACTCCTGGGTATATACACACATACACACACACACATGTACATGCAGACACATTTAATTATCATATTATAGAAAATCAAGAGATGAAATGACCTGCTGAAGCTAGTAAGTGACAGAAGCTGCACCTCAATTTGAAGCTCCTCCCAACTCTCATGAAAACTGTCTACCCAACCTTAGAACCTATGAAAACATGAGTATAATACTAACAGAATAAAGCGAAGTCCTTCCATTTTTTATCCTATAAATTAGGCCTTTATCAGACTATCAGGGCCGGCTGCTTTGTAGTTAGAACTTCTGAGGAAAATATGTAGAAAAGGATTATTAATGCTTTGTAACAAGTGCCATCTTTGAAGTAAAGGGCTACATTTAGTTTTCACCCAAGGCATTTGAAAATAAAGATACTGGAACATTAGTTGAAGGAAGATGGCAGTATCATTGTCTTCATTCTGCTTCTGACTTACTTCAACTTCCTTTTCCAAAGCATGCTATAAAATTTAACTTTTAACAAAATGTGCAACAGACATTTTGCTACAATTTAAATGGTTAGACAAAGAGGAGGGAACTCATGAAACTCAGACTTTCTATAACCTAAGGAATTCAGTATTGTAGAATGGAATGCTAAAGATTACCATCAGACCCTTAATCTTATAGACCAGGAAACTGAGGTCTAGAAGAATTCAGAGGTCACAACTGAAAACTCTCCCCTTTGGTGGGAATTCCACCTACTGCTTGGAGCTGAGGCCCTACCATTCTCTTTTTTATTGGGAGCATCAGCCTACCTTCTAAAGTGTGAGATCACAAAAGTGGCAGCCATGTCAGAAAGGCTGTAATGGAGACACATAAGGTGAGCTAATCCCAGTGATGACAGCCAGGAGCCAGGACCCGGGACCCAGCAGGCAGGCAGGCAGGCACCTCGTTTTCCTGTCAAGAGTGCTAAGGTCTACTAGTGAATTCTGAATTATTATTGGTGTATCCTTGGTTTAGTAAATAGAGCAACTGGACTAGGATTCTAGCCACTGGATTCCAGCCCCAATTTGGACATGGGATAACAGTCACAGTAGCTCTTGTTCACTGGGCACTATGTGTCTTGCAATGTACTAAGTATTTTATAACCATTATCTCATTGGGTCCTCATAACAACCATCAGATAGTATCATTATTTGTAGTTGATGGATGAGAAAAATAAGGCACCAAAAATAAGTAACACACCAAAAGTCATAGCTTCTGAGTGGCACAGCCTACATACATTAGACAACACAGTCCATACTTTTAAGTATTATTTCTAACTGGTGCTAAGTCATTGCCTTGCTCCTGGAAGTTTTCTTTTCAAGTAATGATAACAGGGATGATAGCTTACACCAAAGAGGGCCTACCTATGTAACAATTCTAAATGCATTGTATATATTACTTCATTCTACCAGGTGGGTTGTTTTTTCATGTTTATTTTATAGATGAAGAAGCTGAGAAGGACAACGGTTATATAACTTGCCCAAGGTTACCCAGGTAGAACATGAAGAAGCCAGATTTTGCTCTGAGATCATCTGGATCTAGAATCTACATCCTTAATCATTATGCCAACTGTAGAAAATGGGCAGTGTAGTATCTTACATTATTTTCAGCTCTGTCAATGATTTTCTGGGCATGCTGAGTACATACTCAGGTACACATTGGGATATAGATATAATAAATCTTTTCTACACATGCTCCCTTCCAGTCAGATGAATGTATTCTTTTAAAGGAAAGACAATGATGTCTTGAAAAGTTTTAGTGTGTTGTGATTAAGAGATATGAAGAAGAGGCATTTCCTATTGCTCCCTTGAAATAAAAAGTAAATTTCTGAAAGGGATATGAATAATGGCTTAGACTGAGGCATACTGTTGATACTGTTTTTGAAATATTCCATCCACTGGCGGACTGTGGAATCTCCCATTAGATACACGAATTTTCCTGTTAGGCATTCTTTCATTTTGATCGGAGCCAAACTACAGGAGACAGGATTCCATGTCTCTTTCCAGACATGTCCACCAGGGATTGTGGATGTCATTCCAAACTTGCATTTCTTTTTCACTGGAACAGTTTTTCCTGCCAAAGAATCAGCAAGATAAGATCTAAAATATCACACATGCATCAGTATTTATTAAGAACCTACTATCTTTTCTAAGTATCTTTTTAGGGTCATGAGGGAGGTGAAAAAGCCTATTGAAGCATCATCATCATCTTAATGTAATAGTTATTTTTAGCAAAATTTTTCTCTGATATGAATATTCTAAATTATGCCCATTAATGTTTATTATAGAGAACATATTTTCTCTCCCCACTCCCCCCAAAGAACCCTCTTGGTAAAATGTAAATACTTGCTTTCCTATGGAAGTAAAGTTATCAATTCTTGCTTAGTAATAAAAACCCAATTATTTTATCATTTTAAACCTACTTTACCTCCAAGTTTGTCCACTCTGTCGTAGTGTCTTAAATGACATCAGCAAACTAAATTCTTTGAATAGAGGGTCCAGGATGGCAGCATAGGAAGATCCTGAACCTACCCCTTCCCATGGACACACCAAATCTACCACTACATATACAACAATTCCCCCTGAATAACTAAGGTCCTATTGAACAGCTGCTTCACAACAAATGATAGAGGGACTGCATAGCGAAAGGTAAAAAGATGGAGGCATGGTAACCAGGGGAGCCCCATCCTCAACACAGCAACCTGCCTTAGGGAGGGATATTATGCAGAGGACCACACACAGATGTGCTTGTCGTGGGCACAGCAGAAAACCATCTATTTAAAAGGCAACTAGTCTATAAGTGAAGTAAATCCATTTACTAACCCTGAATCATCTGTCATGTAAGTAGGGGAACTACTGAAATGCTTTCTGGGGCGGGAGATGCTGACAAGTGCCTTTTTTTTTTTTTTTTCATATTCCCTCTCTGCTATAATAGCATGGATAGAAACAGGGTCAAGTGCTCTAGCAGCTTACTAGATCTGCCCTATGCAAGTCCTGAGTCTCTAGTTTACAGCAGTTCCAGCTTCCCCCAAGGCACTACCCTATCCCAAATGCCCTCACCCCTGTTTGTGCCCTCCCCAGCTCCATCTGTCCTGCCAAGGGGCCCCAGAGTGGCATGCCATAGAATTTCCCAAGGTCACGCCTGACCCAGCCATCTTGCCAACGTACCCCAGGTAGCCCTGCATGGTGTGCATCAGGAACCCCCATGCACTCACTCAAGATTTAGCCATCTCATGAGGATGGACATAGCAGGATCCCCTGGCCCATGTCCACTCCAGGTCCAGCTATCTTATCAGGATGGCCCCAGCACAGTTCACCCTGGAAACCCCAGGACCCACACTTGTTCCAGCCCCAGTCATCCCACCAAAACTACAAGGCACACAGCTCACACGGGGGATGCTCCTATACAAGACCACTCTTTTAAGACAGAGAGGTAACTACTCTGCCTAATTCATAGAAAAAACCCCCACAAAAATGAACAAAGAACAAAGAATTTGGTTCCAAATGAAAAAAGCAAAATAAAGCCCTAAAAAAAACCCCAATGAAACAGAGATAAGTAATTTATCTGATAAAGAGTTCAAATTAATAGTTATAAAGACATTGACCAAAATGGATGCGTAGAGGGCTTCAAAAAAGAGTTAGAAAATATAAAAAATAACCAGAGCTGAAGAATACAAACTGAAATGGAAAGTAAACTAAAGTAAATCAACAGCAGATTAGATGAAACAGAAGAATGGAATAGCAATCTGGAAGACAGAGAAGTGGAAACCATCCAAGCTGAATGGCACAAATGCTTTTTGTTTGTGTGTTTGTTTGTTTCAGGAGTTGAATTAGTGACATATAAAACATATAATTTATAGTGACATATATTCATCTGAATAAATGTCCTCCTTAATGCCCATCACCCATTTAGTCCGTTCCCCCCCACACACATCCCCTTCCAGCAATCCTTAGTTTATTCTCTATAGTTAAGAGTTTCTTATGGTTTGTCTCCCTTTCTGTTTTTATCTTATTTTTCCTTCCCTTATGTTCATCTGTTTTGTTTCTTAAATTCTACATGAGTGAAATCATATGGTATTTGTCTTTGACTTATTTCATTTAACATAATATAATCTAGTTCCATCCATGTTGTTGCAAATGGTAAGATTTCATCCTTTTTGATGGTTGAGTAGTATTCCATTGTCTATATATACCGTATCTTCTTTATGCATTCATCTGTCAATAGACATTTGGGCTCTTTCCATAATTTGGCTATTGTTGATAGTGGCTGGTATAAACATTGGGGTGCATATGCCCCTTTGAATCAGCATTTTCATATCCTTTGGATAAATACCTAGTAGTGCAATTGCTGGGTCATAGGTTAGTTCTATTTTTAACTTTTTGAGGAACCTCCATATTATTCTCCAGAGTGGCCGCACCTGCTTGCATTCCTGCCAACAGTGCAAAAGAGTTCCCCTTGCTCCACATCCTTGTCAACATCTGTTAGTTTCCTGAGTTGTTAATTTTAGCCATTCTGACAATGTGAGGTAGTATCTCATTATGGTTTTGATTTGTATTTCCCTGATGATGAATGATGTTGAGCTTTTTTTTTTTCATATGTCTGTTAGCCATCTGGATATCTTCTTTGGAGAAGTGTCTATTCATGTCTTCTTCCCATTTCCTAATTGGGTTATTTGTTTTTTGGGTGTTGAGTTTGATATGATCCTCTCAATAGATACAGAAAAAGCATCTGACAAAATATAGGATCCTTTCTTGATAAAAATCCTCAAGAAAGTAGGGAGAGAAGAAAGGTACCTCAACAAAATAAATTTTAAAAATTAAAATTAAAATAAAGGTAGTCTAAGGTAGCTATGGAATAACATCAAGAATATTAACACTTATACTATAGGGATCCCAGAAGAAGAAAGAGAGATAAATGGGCAGAAAACTCATTTGCATAAATAATGGTTGAAAATTTCTTTAACCTGGAGAAAGAAATAGACATCAAGGTCCAGGAAGCACAGAGAGTCCCAAACCAGTTGAATCCAAAGAGATCTATACTAAGGCTGGGTACGCCAACTAAAATGGCAAAAGTTAAAGAATCTTAAAATCAGTAAGAGAAAAACAATCAACATAGGAAACACTGTGAGACTATCAGCTGATATTTAGCAGAAACTTTGTAGGCAAGAAGGGAATGGAAGCATATATTTAGAGTGCTGAAAGGAAAAACTTATAGTAAAGAATATCTAGCAAGTTTATCATTCAGAATTGAAGGAAATATAGTTTCTGGGACTAACAAAAACTAAAGTAGTTAATCACCACTACACTGTACTTATAAGAAATTATAAAGGGTTTTCTTTAAACAGAAAATAGGCTGTAACTTGAAATATATACATATATTCATATCTATCTATACACACACATATGTGTGTGTGCGTGTATATATATATATATGAAAAAAATCCATTGGTAAAGGCAAATATAAAGAAAGGCTGTAAATCAGCCACTTAAAGCACTAGTATAGGGAGTCCAAGATGGCAGAGGAGTAGGAGACCTTAGTTTTGTCTGGTCCCAGGAATTCAGCTAGATAGCTATCAAATATTCTGAACACATTGTGAACTCAATTGGAGATCTAAGAAAAGAATAAGTGCAACCTGACAAATAGAAAAGTGACTACTTTCTGTAAGGCAGGAGGTACAGAGAAGTGAATTTGTGGCAATATATGGGGAAATAAATCACAGTGGGGGGGAACCTCCATAAGCTGGCTACTGGAAAGTGACATAGCAGCAGCGTGCAAAATTGGAACTTTTAGAGTCTGTTCCAGTGAAGGATGTCCTGACCTGAAAAGTGCTCAGGTGGCTAAGCAGGGCAGAATCCTGTGTGGGACAATGTGGTCTCAGGATCTTTGGAATCACAGGAAGACCAAGGGTACCTGAGTGCAGCAGAGTTCCCAGGCCTCAGAGTGGGGAAGCTGGCTGCAATCAGCTTGGGGTGGCCATATACCATGAACCACAGCAGGGTCCAGGCAACCACTCCCTGAGCAGGGACCCAACAAACAGCATAACTGACAAGACCTACCCCTTGCTTCCTCCTCTGGAAGGATCAGCATGGGTGGAAGCCACAGGAGTCAGAAGGATTTGGAGAATTGAAATGGGGTTGTATACCTGAGAGAGAAACCTGCTTAGGCCGGTGAGCATGGAGAGTGAATAGAGACCAGGGAGACAGGAGTGACTGACTGTTTTTCCCGGACGGTGCACTGAGGAGTAGGGTCCCAGGCTTTTGGCTCCAAGCCTGGATATTGGGAAACTGCCATTTTCGTTCTCATCCTCTAAAGTGGTATGTAAAGCCTTCAGGGAACAAAAGCCACATAGAGCAATCTGGAACATATTATTTAGCTTGACCCCTTGGCAAGGGTGGTAAAATTATGCCAGGGGCAAAGACACCTGAGAATCAGTGCAACAGGCCTCTCCCCCAAGAGATTAGCAAGAAGATTGGCTAAGAGCCAGTTTACCAGTCATAGAGAACTGCAAAACTCCAACATTAGGGGAAAATAGTAAAAAGATTCATGGTTTTATCCCCAAGATTCTTAGTCTTTCAATTTTAATTGTTTTCTCTCTTCCCTTTTTCAACAAATTTCTTATTTTATCAACTCTTTTCAAAAATCTTTAAAAATTTTCATTTTTACCCTTTCTGGCTGGAACCATGGAGGGTGCAAAAGAGAAGAAGAAGGTTCCTGCTGTGCCAGAAACCCTTAAGAAAAAGCAAAGGAATTTTGCAGAGTTGAAGATCAAGCATCTGAGAAAAAAGTTTGCCCAAAAGATGCTTCAAAAGGCAAGAAGGAAGCTTATCTATGAAAAAGCTAAGCATTACCCCAAGGAATACAGGCAGATGTACAGAACTGAGATTCAAATGGCAGGGATGGTGAGAAAAGCTGGCAACTTCTACGTGCCTGCAGAACCCAAATTGGCATTTGTCATCAGGATCAGAGGTATCAATGGTGTGAGCCCAAAGGTTCGAAAGGTGTTGCAGCTTCTTTGCCTTTGCTAGATCTTTAATGGCACCTTTGTTAAGCTCAACAAGGCTTCAGTTAATATGCTAAGGATTGTGGAACCATGTAAGCATGGGGGCATCCAAACCTGAAGTCAGTGAATGAATTGATCTACAAGTGTGGTTATGGCAAGATCAACAAGAAGCGAATTGCCCTGACAGATAACACATTGATTGCCTGATCTCTTGGTAAATATGGCATCATCTGCATGGAGGATCTGATTCACAAGATCTATACCATTGGAAAACGTTTCAAAGAAGCAAACAACTTTTTATGGTCCTTCAAATTATCTTCTCCACATGGCAGAATGAAGAAAAAGACCACTCATTTTGTAGACGGTGGAGATGCTGGCAACAGGGAAGACCAGATCAATAGTCTTATTATTAGAAGGATGAACTAAGGTATCTACCATGATTATTTTTGTAATCTGGTCACTTAATAAATGACTGCTTTCAAATGGTTAAAATTTTTTTTCTAAAAATGAATTTAGAGTTCTACATTCTATCCTTTCATTATGTTTAATTTTATTTTTGTATATACATAAATTTTTCTTTCTTTACAATTTTGGAATACAGTTTCTTCTAACAAACAGATCAAAATACACCCAAAATTTGGTGTATGGCTCTGTTCTCTTCACCTATCTGATCATATTCTCTTTTTTTTTGAAGTCTTTAATTTTCATCTTAACAGTTACATTCTATCCTTTCAATGTTATTTTGTGTATGTGTGTGTATATATATATATATATATATATATACACATACACACACATACATACACAAGTGTTTGTATATATATATATATAAATTTATATATATATAAATTTTTCTTTCTTTACAATTTTGGGATCTAGTTTTCTAACAAGAGACCAAAATACACACAGGACCCAGTGTATTGCTCTGTTCTGTCCACCTGTCTTACTATATTCTCTTTTTAAAATTTTAATGTTTTTTTTCAGTTTTGGGTGTCTTCTGATTTGTTTATTGTATATTTCTCTGGGGTCATTGTTGCCATTTTAGTATTTTGTTCTTGCATTCATCTGTTCTCTAGACTGAGAGACAAGATGGAAAACTCACCTCAAAAAAGAGAACGAGAGGCTCTACTGACTGCCAGGGACCTATATGGTATGTACATAAGTAAGATGTTGGAACTAGAGTTCAGAATAACAATTATTCTGGGCTGGCCTTCAACAAAGGATAGAAGGCACTGGAGAATCTCTTTTTGGAGAAATGAAAACTAAAATCTAATAAAGTCAAACTAAAAAAGACTATTAATGAGATGCAATAAAAAATGGAGGCTCTAATTGCTAGGAAAAATTAGGCAGAATAGAGAATTAGTGATACAGATGACAAAATGATGGAAAATAAAAAGCTGAGAAAAAGAGAAATAAACTAGAGGATCATGAGGGAGAATTCAAGAGTTAAGTGATATCATAAAGCAAAAACAATATTAGAATAATTGAGACTACAGAAGAAAAGGAAAAGAATATCCAATGGAAAAAGTTTCTTCAAAAAATGGTGTTGGGAAAATTGGATAGCCACATGCAGAAGAATGAAACTGGACCATTTCCTTACACCATACACAAAAATAGACTCAAAATGGATGAAAGACCTAAATGTGAGGCAGGAATCCATCAAAATCCTAGAGGAGAACACAGGTAGCAAACTCTATGACCTTGGCTGCAGAAAATTCTTGTTAGACATGTTTCCAAAGGCAAAGGAAACAAAAGCAAAGAATTGTTGGGACTTCATCAAGATAAAAAGCTTTTTTCACAGTAAAGAGCTGACAAAACCAAAAGACAATGGATAGAATGGGAGAAGGTATTTGTAAATGTCTTATTAGATAAAGGGCTAATATCCAATATCTATAAAGACCCAAAGAAAAAATAATCCAATCAAGAAATGGGCAGAAGACATGAACAGACATTTCTCCAAAGAAGACATATAAATGGCCAATAGACACATGAAAAAATGTTCCAAATCACTTGGCATCACAGAAATACAAATCAAAACCACAATGAGATACCACTTCACACCAGTAAGAATGGCTAAAATTAAAAGTCAGGAAACAACATATGTTGGTGGGGATGTGGAGAAAGAGGAACCCTCATATACTGTTGGTGAGAATGTAAGCTGGTGCAGCCACTCTGGAAAACAGTATGGAGGTTCTTCAAAAAGTTGAAAAAAGAACTAACCTATGACCCAGCAATTACACTACTAGGGATTTGCCCCAAAGACACAAATGTAGTGATCTAAAGGGGCAACTGCACCCCAATGTTTATAGCAGCAATGTACACAATAGCCAATCTATGGAAAGAGCCCAGATGTCCAATGACAGATGAATGGCTAAAGCAATGGAATACTACTCAGCCATCAAAAAAGAAAGAAATCTTGCCATTTGCAATGATGTGGATGTAAATAGGGGGTACTAGGCCAAGTGAAATAAATTAATCAGAAAGACAATTACCATATGGTCTCACTCATATGTGAAATTTAAGAAACACAGAAGATCATAGGTGAAGAGAGGAAAACAATAAAACAAGACAAAATCAGAGAGGGAGACCAACCACAAAAGACTCTTAATCATAGGAAACAAACTGAGGGTTGTTGGAGGGGAGGGGGAATGGGGTAACTGGCTGATGGACATTAAGGAGGGCACATGATGTAGTGAGCACTGGGTATTATATAAGACTGATGAATTAGGTAGTAATAATATATGTTAATTGAATTTAAATAGAAGAAAACTTCAAAAAAAGAACTAGTATGAAGGTTGAATACAAAAATAGTTTAATTGACTATGACAACAGTAAGCAGTTAAAAGATCACAAAATAAAAATATGTAAAATAAGACATCAAAAAACCCTCCAGATAGTAGGGGTTGAGGGGAATTTAAAAAAATTGTACTGTTTCAGAATGCACTTGATTTTAAGTGACTATCGGCTCAAAAAAAAAAAATATATATATACAAACATATACATGTATGTGTCAATATATGAACCTTATGGTATCCACAAACCAAAAACTACAATAGATGCACAAAAGAGAAAGGACCTCAAATATAACCATCAAGAAAATAAACCAAAAGGGAAGAGAACAAGAGAAGAAAGGAACAGAAGGACCACAAAAAGAACCGGAGGACAATGAATAAAATACTAATAAGCACATACTTATCAATAATTACTTTAAGTTTAAATGGACTAAATGCTCCAATCAAAAGGAAAAAAAGAATGCACAAGTTACCAGTATTAGAAGTGAGAAAGTATCACTAAAGATTCTACAGACATTAAAAGGATAACAAGGCAGTATTACTATAAAAGTGTATGTCAACAAATTTCAAAACTTCAATGAGATAAATTCTCTGAAAAATATAATTTACCAAAATTGACACAAGATGAAATAGAAAATCTGAATAGGCATAGTCATATTAAATAAATTAAATTTGTAATAAAATCTTCTCAGAAAGAAAAAACAGACATAGGGTGACAAAACAGATTAAAAAAAAATAAGACCACCTGTATGCTGCCTACAGGAGACTTACTTCAGATCTAAAGACACACAGGCTGAAAGTGAAGGAAAACAAGATATTCTATACAAATGAAAATAAAAAGAAAGCTGGTACATAATATTTGTATAGGACAAAATAGACTTTAAAACAGAAACTCTAAAAAAAGACAAAGAAAGGCATCACATAATGATAAAGGGTTAAATCAAAGCAGAGGATGTTTTAGTACTTATGCAACCTAAGATAGGAGTACCTAAATACATAAAACAAACATAACAGACATAGGAGGAAATTGACAGTAATACGATAACAGTAGGAGACTTAAATACACCACACTTCTGCTATTGAGTAGATCATCCAGACAGAAAATCAATAAGGAAACATTGGCCTTAAATGACACATTATATCAAATAGATTTAATAGATACCTATAGAACATTTCATTCAAGAACTTCAGAATACACATTTTTTTTTTTTTAAGTGCATAGGGAACATTCTCCAGGATAGATCACACTTAGGTCACAAAATAAGTCTCATTAAATTCAAGAAGACTGAAATCTTAACCAAGCATCTTCTCTAACTACAAAGGTATGAAACTAGGAATCAATTACAAGAAGAACTGGGAAAAAAATGAACACATGGAGACCATATAGCATGTTACTAAACAACTAATGGATTAAAAAGAAATCAAAGAGGAAATAAAAAAAATACCTTGAAACAAATGAAAACAGAAACATAACTCCCCCAAATCTATGGGACATGGCAAAAAGAGTTCAAAGAGAAAGCACATAGCAATATAGCAAAAAATAATTTTTACAAAGTCCAAATAAACAGTCCAATTTTCTACCTAAAGAAACTAGAAAAAAAGAACAAAGCCTACCTTTAGGAGAAGAAAAGACTTAATAAAGAAAAGAGTGGAAATAAATGAAACAGACTGAAAAAAATTATAAAAGATCAATGAACTAAAAGCTGGTTCTTTGAAAAGGTAAACAAAATCAATATACCTCTAGTCAGGTTTACCAATGAAAACAAGAGAGCACACACATACACACAGACAAAATCAGAAAAAAGAGGAGTGCCTGAGTGGCTCAGTTAAGTGTCTTCCTTCAGTTCAGGTCATCATCTCGAGGTCCTGGGATCGAGCCCCTTGTTGGGCTCCCTGCTCCACGGGAACCTGCTTCTCCCTCTTTGTCTGCGCCTCCCCTTCCCCCACTCAAGCACACACACACTCTCTCTCTCAAATAAATAAAGTCTTTAAAAGAAAGAAATAAAAAGAGAACTTATAAATGATACTATATACATAAAATATCATAAGAGATTACTGTGAACAATTATGTGCCAAAAATTTGGAAAACCTAGAATAAATGAATAGCTTTCCAACTCTGAATCATAAAGAAAAGAAAATCTGAATAGAACAATTACAAGGAATGAAATTGAATCTGTAATTCAAAACTTTCAAAAAGGAAAAGTCCAGAATCAGACAGCTAGCTTCACAGGTGAATTCTAATAAATATCTAAAGAAAAGTTAATGCCTACTTTTATCAAATTATTCCAAACAATTGAAAAGAAAGGAATATTTCCAAACTCATTTTATGAGGCCAGCAGTATCCTGATATCAAAACTAGGCAAAGACATCACATTCACAAAATGTGGGCCAATATGCATGATGAACTTAGATGAAAAAAAACCTTAAGAAAATATTTAACAAATCAAATTCAGCAATACGATAAAAAGATCATACACCACAATTAAGCAGGATTTGTTCCAGGAATGCAAGGATGGTTCAGTACCTACAAATCAATGTGACACACCATATTACCAAACAAGGATACAAATCGTATGATCACCTTAATAGAGGCAAAGAATGAATGTGACAAAATTCAATATACATTTGTAAGAACTCTTAACAAATCGAGTACAGAAGAAACATATCTCAACATAAGAGACTCTAGGATGGCAGGTTGTAAACCTCTGTTGAATTTTGGACTCATAGTGATGTGAGGAAGGGACAATGATAGTGATGGGGGGAGGTAAACACCCAGGTGTAAACAGAGTTTTGACATTTGAAGGTTATTATGTTAGATGAGCAGGTAATCTGTTGCCCAAGAAATAGATTAATGTTCAGTTACAGTTACTAAAACTGATTTATGATATCCTAGTGATTCCAATCATTTATTCACTTGAGTAATGGATATCTTGACTTACCAACAGAGAAGCCTGATGGGCAGAGTACCAATAGGACAAGAAAGAAACCATTTAGATGAATTTAGTGCTAGGCACCACCCATCATCACAGGGAGAACTTACTGTTGCATTTGGAGACACTGATGACATTTTTTTCCATAATCTCTACACCCACATTTGACCTTAAAGAGAAAAATACAGAAATTAATCCGCAGGTGACCCCCCAAAATCAGGAAACACAAGAAGCCACATTATATATTGTTTTCAGTTACTTCTTAGTGCTAAGAATTGACTATTGACTACTGATTAAATTTTCCTTTCTTTGCTTATTAGTCCAGGGGGTATAGATACCCACAAGGTGTGCAAGATAACTTATTGAAGTGCAGTAAGAATATATTCAAGCACACATTTACACATATGTTTCTCATTCCCTTTTGATTTTTTTTATGTTTATCTTTATGTTTCAATGATAAGGGTTAAATATCCAAAAAGACTGAGGACTACTGGAAAGTAAATACTGTCCCCAAATGAATTCACAGATTTTTTTCTAAAATGGCTCTTCATAGAATTCCCAAACTGATATACTCAGGGCACTTTCCTTTGGAGCCACACAGAAGCTAAATCATTACCATATTTTCCCAGGTAGTCTCCAGAAAAAAATTATTTACCTTTCAAAGAGGCTCCATTCTTGTTTGCTGAGATAAGAAACATCCTTGTTTTTGGAATGCATGTGAGTGAGAGCAGCACAGGGCATGTGGGGTGGTCTTACACAGTAGAAGGCTTCTTGGTCTTGAGCATCCAAGTACTCACACAGCTCAGTGCTGGAGTTTAAAACCAGGGCACAATCAGTATCGACATGGGAGGTACCACTGGCAAACTGGCCTGTGAAGATCACCCTGTCATAGCCTTGGTTCCTGGCCCTCCAGAGAGCTGATGCCCCTTCACTGGGGTGGATAAGCAGGAGAGACAGAGAGACCCAGCCCTCCCAGAAGAGAGTGAAGCTGACCAGGTAAGTGCCATTGTTGTAGTCGGTCACATTTCCTGATGCACCTGCCTTCAGGGCTGGAGAGGACATCCTGGCTCTCAGGAAGTCCCCACCATATTCCTTCCTGCGTCCCAAGTGGTCCCTCCCCTCCAGTACAACATCCAGCCGATCCCCCCTGCAGTAGGCATCTCGAGGGTGGAGGATGGTAGCTGTGCTATGTGCTGCACTGGTGGTGGTATTCATGTGGGTGAAAGGTCTGGGTGGGATCAGCTGGTCTAGTTTCCCTGTGATTCTCTTTATTCTTAGCTCGGTCTCAGCTGATGAAACTACTGGATGCAGCGGTACTTCAGGACATGGGGAATTCATGACCAAGTTCCAGTGATGGAGGGTGATGGGCAACCTCAGTGCAGTCCATATCTGAAATGATAATAAATACAATAAAGAACATAGAAAATGTTTTTATATAATATATGTAATTTTTGGTAGGCTAGCCAACCTTGATCTTTTTTTTTAAACTTATTTTCAAGATTTTATGTATTTATTCATGAGAGACACACACACACACACACAGAGACAGATATATAGGCAGAGGGAGAAGCAGGCTCCCTGCAGAGATCTTGATGCTGTACTCTATCCTAGGACCCTGGGATCATGACCTGAGCTGAAGGCAGACGCTCTACCACTGAGCCACTCAGGCATCCCCAACATTGATCTTTTATAGAATAATGGGAGATATAAAAACTAAAAGGATATTGAAATTCTATTATCATGTAGGTTTCATGGGCAAAATAATTTTCCTTAAATTTGTTTGTGGAACTCCACTTTTCACTGGCTAACCTATTTTGAGTTCCAGGATATTCTTCCCTAAAGTGGTTTTGGTAAAATACACCTTTCTTTACTGAGCAGTTGTGAAGATGTGAAGAAATGATTTTTTTAACTGAATAGTGCACAAGAAATACTTAATTGTTCTATTATTTTTGTAATCTTTAAACTAGAATTCAGTCATTAAAAGAAATTTAAGAAAATGCTTAAGATGCATGAGACTTTTATGCAAAATATGATTATTTTTTCTATTTGATATTTTATACTTTGCTTAAACATTCTAGGATATTTATTAGTATTTTTCAGATTGTTTTAGTTAACTCAGGGAATAATAAACTTATGTTTATACTTATTTTCTAATCATAAAATAACACTGATTATTAAAAAGTGAGAGAATGCCGAACTGTATAGGAAACAAAAATCAGTGACAATTCTGTCAATCATGGATAATTAGTGTTAATATTTTGGTGATTTTTCTTGCATTTTCTATATGCCATTTCACATGATTGTGAACAAATTGAATATTACCCGTGAATTTTGGCATTTTAAAAAGCAGTGTTATAAAAACTCCACCTTATATCACTGCCTCACGTAGTATCCCAACCTATGGCTATGGCTTAATATTTTACATATTCCCATATTTTTTTGATATTTATCACTCTCAACTTTTCTCTTACTTATGCTTCTATAAAGAACATCTTTTGGGGGATCCCTGGGTGGCTCAGCGGTTTAGCGCCTGCCTTTGGCCCAGGGCGCGATCCTGGAGTCCAGGGATAGAGTCCCACATCAGGCTCCCGGGCGTGGAGCCTGCTTCTCCCTCCTCCTGTGTCTCTGCCTCTCTCTCTCTCTCTCTATGTCTATCATAAATAAATAAATAAATCTTAAAAAAAAAAAAAAAGAACACCTTTTGGTATAAATCTTTGCAAGCCAGGTTATTTGCTAAGAACTCAGAAATAGAATTATTGGTTCAATGTGGTGAATGCTGCTAAAGATCTTAATAAATGCTATAAAATTATTTTCCAGAACAATTCTCCTGCAGCCAACAATGATAAAGTCTAAATCAAAACCAAAAACATCTCCCCAAGTGCTGGAAAGTGACACTGCTACAAGCAGATGGACACTGGAGGGATGTTGAAACCTGCAGTAAGGAATGGCACTGGACTGGCATTCTAAGGGGGTATTAACTAAATAAAGTTCTTCCAGTGGAAGGGAAATTACACAAAGAGAAACACAGATCTTCAGGAAAGAACCAAAAGCACCAGAAATGGCAACTATATGGATAAATATAAAAGACTATGTGTTTGTCTTCTAATTTCTCTAAAATGCATATAATTATTTAAAGTAAAAACTATAATTTTGTAATAATATGGCAATGATGGCATAATGAATGGGGTGGCTAATAAATGAAAGTAAAGGGTGGCAAGGTTATTACAGATCACATGAAGTAGCATGACCTTACCTGATATTAACTATAAAAGAATGTGTATTTTAATTCCTAGAGGAACTACTTAAAAAAAACTTATAGCTGTAAAAATAATAAAGAAACTAAAAGGAAATTCTAAAAGAATTCAATTAATCCAAAAAGAGGAACAAAGGGGCTAAACAGAAAACTAACAGCAAATTGGTGGACCTAAATCCACTCAGTAATTTCATTAACAATAAGTTGGCTAAATGTTCTATTACAAGACAGAGCTAAAAAAGCAAGACTAACTATTTGCTGTTTACCAAGAATGTACTTTAAGCATAAAGTTATATATAGATTGAAAGTAAAGGGGCAGCCCTGGTGGCGCTAAACCGCTGTGCCTGCAGCCCAGGGCGTGATCCTGGAGACCCTGGATGGAGTCCCGAGTTGGGCTCCTGCATGGTGCCTGCTTCTCCCTCTGCCTGTGTCTCTGCCTCTCTCTCTGTCTCTGTGTCTCTATGAATAAATACATGAAATAATAAAAAAAAAGATTGAAAATAAAGATGGAAAACAACATGCCATATAAGCATGAAAAAGCTAATATTAGTGTTAAAATAAACTTCAAGACAAAGTGTCACCAGACATAGAAATGGACATCTCCAACTCTAAGAGTCAATTTGTGTTAAGAGTCAATTTGTGGTAAGCGTCAATTTGTAAGAAAATATAGCATTATAAATTGTGTATTGTACCTACATGTGCATGTATGTATATGTGGGGAAAAATTGACAGAATTAAAGGGATAAACACAGAAATCCACAATAATAATTAGAAACTTAAAAACTTATATCAGTGGTTGCAGCAGGAACTAGATTAAAAAATAAGTAATGACCTATAAATATGAACATTATCATAGTAATCACAATACATTATCGGTATTTTTTAACTGCTGCACCTCCACATTTAAATTTTAAGTGATTTATGATAGAGTAATAATCTGTGCCAAAATTTTTTTTAGTAAAAATAAACAGGAAAACCTGATTCAAGATGGAGGACAAAGGACATATTATAGTTTCAATTTCTCACCAGAAACTCTAATGAAAGATATGGAAAAAATTAAAAATTTCTAAGTATTCTGGGAAATAGGAGAAGATACCTTAATAAGATCAGAATTTATAAGAAATCTGAAAAATAGGAGTGTGTTGCTGTCTCAGTTGGTAGAACATGAGACTCTTGATCTCAGGGTCATGAGTTTGAGCCCCACATTGGATGGAGAGATGAGAGAGAGAGAGAGAGAGAGAGAGAGATCAATCTGAAAAACAAAAGGCAGATGAGATTAGATCAAGTAACAAAACCATGGCTCCAAATGCATGTCAATGAGAAGTCTGTAGAAGATGGAAGCTACTCCAAGGATTCTACAACTTGGAGGAAGTTGGTAATTAGAATAAGAGAGGATAAAGGAGTAGCCCACAGGAAGATGTATGGGAATGGTTAACACTTCCCTAGATTTTTGCCTGTGTCTGGCCAGGCAGCTAGAAATAGGGACTTCTGTACTTTACTGTGAGTAAAAACCATAGATATTTAAGTTGGAGGATATAGGATAGGACCCTGTGTGCCTGGCAATACCCTAGACAGATGGGGAACATTCATTGCCTTGAGTACTTTTTGCAGCTCTGCTACAAATATGACGGACAAAACAGGTAACAGGACCCAGACTGGCCACCACAGAACCTTAAGTGTAAGAATATACACACAACCAAGAATTGGTAAAAATTTTATGAAAGCCAACTCAAAAAAGAAAGGTATCAAGTTCAATAAAGAAAAAACTAAGGAACAGAAATAGAAAATGCAAAACAAAACTTTAGAGCAAGTGTATTTCAGTCCTCAAGGAGATGCTAGGTGATATTTGCATACATCAGCTAATGAATCTGAGACCTTGGAAAGCAAAGTCCACTGCATTCCTCCATACCAGCAAGAAGGAATTAGAAAATGTATTTTAGGGATCCCTGGGCTCAGCGGTTTAGCACCTGCCTTCTGCCCAGGGTGTGATCTTGGGGACCCGGGATTGAGTCCCACATTGGGCTCCCTGCATGGAGCCTGCTTTTCCCTCTGCCTATGTCTCTGCCTCTCTCTCTCTCTCTCTCTCTCTCTCTGTGTCTCTCATGAATAAATAAATAAAATCTTAAAAAAAAGAAAATGTATTTTAAAAACACCATTACAATAGCTACAAAAACCATAAAGTACCTAGTTATAAATCTAAAAGATGTAGAAGACATGTATGCTAAAATTTTTTAATTTACTAAAAATTCTTGAAGAAGACCTAAATAAATGTACAGAGATTACATGTTGCTAAAAAGCAAAAATAAAAATGTCACTTTCTCCAATTTGATCTGCATGGTTAATGTAGTACACACAAAATTTAAGTAAGATTTTTCCATCAAATCTGACAGACTGATTTAAAACATATAATAAAAGAGTAAAGGGCCGAGCCTGGCCAGGAACCTTGTGAAGTTGATTAAGCAGTGGTAACTTGACCTACAAGCTTTCAAGACTAAATATAAAACTAATTATTATTATCATTAAATTAATTATATCAATGTGGTATTGATACAGGGAAGAAAAATAGGTCAATGAACTAGAACAAAGAGACCAGAAAGGGACGTGTACTTATCAGAAATGTTGCTATATGACAAAAATGAGATGGCAAATCAGCATAGAAACAACTACAGAGTAAGAAGAGCTGAAAGCGTGATTATCCATATGGATATAAAAATCAGGAAAGAATAAAATTCAGATCTGGTGCAGGCTTAAATGTCTAAAGCAACCTGTAAAAGTTTAAGAAGAATATTTAGATAAAAAATCTGACACTGAAGCAGGGAAAGGTTTCTTAATACTCAAAAAGAATCAACTGTTTAAAAAGGCAGATAAATTTTACTATATAAACATGAAAATGTGTTGTTCAGAAATTCCTTGAAGAAACTAAGCTAAACATTGGGAGAAAATCCTTGCAGGGGCATATATGTAAGTGACAAAGGAAGAGAGCGTGCATGCCACCAGACACATACCTGCATACAATATCATCATCTCCCATGCTAAATAATAGTTATCATATATGTTTGTTTGTTTATTTATCTATCTCCACACCCAGCATGGAGCCCAACATGGGGTCTCAACTCACCACCCTGAGATCAAGACCTGAGCCAAGATCAATGGTTGGAGGTCCAACCAATGGAATCCCTTGGGCACCCCCAAATATGTCAGTTCTTCAAGGTCGTGTAAGCTGTTGAGACTTCCCTACTATAATCTATGAGTCTGGTTGTTTGGACTTTGCTAGAACAGGTGAAATAGGAAGTAAAAATATACTTCTGTAAGACACAGAAAGAAAGAGTTCTTACCTTTGTAGAGTTTTTAAAAACTGTAAAAGTGATCCAGGAGGCCAACAGAAACAACAATACCAACAGTGACTTATGATTTGCCATATTTCTAATGATTAGGATCCTACAAGAGATAACACGGAACAAGCACACTCACAATAGAAAAGAAATGCGGAAATACATGAGAAGTTTACATTTCTTGATTCTTTTGTCCTCAGTAAGTTTCTCCCAGAACAGAACCTTGCCCCACTCTCCCCCACACAGCTGCTCTTACCGTCTTTCCAGCTACTGTCTCTGGTGATCAGTTTGTACCTTCACCAGAAGCACAATTCTGAGACAGATAGCCCACCATGGATTTTATGAAACTGAGCCATTAATGGCCTGGAGGATGCAAGGCTGCTCATGTTTAGGTGAAGCCTCCAGGCTATTTTGTCCCCTCACAGAGTTCCTGTTCTCTTCCCTTAAACACAAACTGCAGACACAACACATATGAGCAAATATTGGCACTGACCATTATCCCAGGGTCCTTTTAATATAACTTGATATTTCCAGCTTCCTTATTAAAATTCTATTATTATGTTCCTTTTTCTTGTTTTAACCACCCTTTGTGGTACCACTGAACCTTAAGATTTTAAACCTTAGATTTTTTTAAAAAAGAATTTAGACTTTTTTTTTCAATGTTTTCCTATTCTAACATCTTCATTTCTGTCACTGTGCAAAAATTTCAAGTTGTCCCTTAAAAGCAGATTGCTTAGGGACATCTGGGTGTCTCAGTGGTTGAGCATCTGCCTTTGGCTCAGGGCGTGATCTTGGGGTCCTGGGATCGAGTTCCGCATTGGGCTCCCTGCAAGGAGCCTGCTTCTCTCTCTGCCTCTCTCTCTCTCTCTCTCTCTCTCTGTCTGTCTCTCATGAGTAAAAAAAATCTTTTTTTTAAAAAAAGCAGATTGCTTAAATGCTGCCTTTCTAAAATTTTCTGTCTTTCAAATTTATTCCCCCCTAGAAGCATCTCATACCCTGGATCCCCAGTTAATATATAGACATTAGAAGTTTGTGCACCCAAGAGTAAACACTACCTCTTCCCCCACCTGCACAATTTTGAAAATGTTTTCATACCTTTAATTTAAAGATTATGTTTAATCCTATACATAGGAACTACTATAATCTGTGTGTAGAGGCTCTGTTTTGAAGACAGTAGTGTACCAGTGGGGTGTGTCTCCTCTGTGCCAAAAGAAAACACAGGTAAAAGTTGCAGCTTGCATGCTTCCACAACCTTGTGCATATTTCAATGAAGGTTACTATCAGGCATACCAGTTCCCCCTCAAGGAGAGGCCTGGATCACAAAGTAACAGTCATCAGTACATGCATAATGGAGGAGGGAAAATGAAATCCTGAGTATAGATTAGATAATTTTAATGTTTTTAGACTTTGTTAGCCTGGTTATAGTACATACATGAGAGATACCTGATGAGAAAAAGAGTGAATGAAGCCAAATGTTTGAGTGATTGAGAATAGTCGGTCATTCCTGAAAAGCTGAAACTGCCTAGTTTCCATCTGAGCCTTGTCATCAAGACCCACTTGCCAAGATTCAAGTGTCTATTACCTTGTTCATAGTAGGTACTCAATAAAAAATTTGCTTAATTTAACTAATAGAATCTCAAATACAATGTAGGCAACACAATGATATTTACTCTCAAGAAAACAGAGTGATTGATTATACTTCTGAGTTTGAATCTATCTGGGATTTGCATTTTTTAAAAGATTTTATTTATTTATTCATGAGAGACACAGAGAGGAAGACATAGGCAGAGGGAGAAGCAGGATCCCCTTGGGGAGCCTGATATGGGACTTGATCCCAGAACCCTGGAATTATGCCCTAAGCCAAAGGCAGATGCTCAACCACTGAGCCACCCAGGTGTCCCTGGGATTTGCATTCTTGAACTGGCAGAAATGCTGCCAGAAAGAGCAGGTACCCAGGACAATTGCAATTGCACCAGTGCCCACAGAGAGCACTAGCTGATTACACTGTGGATCCCTCCAGTCTCGTTTGTGCTGTTCCACACAGGAATTTAAACATGTCCATCTGTCTACGAAAGACTCGAGATCTGTTTCATAAGGACAGAATAATCTTTCCAGCATCCTTGATCATGCTCTACTGAACTAACCTTAACAATACTTCTCTATGTCATTACATATGACAGTTGGAGAAGCTGTTATAACCTTATATGTATGACTGGGTCCAGGATTGTTCATTTCTGTCCTAGGGAGCCTCCAATGAGAGATAAATATTTGTAGTTCTGGTTTGGTTGCTCCTTAGGAGACTAATATGTTAGCAACCACTCAAGTTCACCACCTACTCTGACATGCAGATTTATGGATTTTAATTTGCTCTAGTTATGCAGATGCTGATATTTTATGTCAACCTGACATCTCTTCATGAGGCAGGAATAACAGATATGCTTGACTTAACTGAGAGCATAGAAGAGATTTTAAACGGTTTGTCCAGATCATCTAGTATGCTTTGAAGCAGAGCTGAGATCAGGATTCCTGTCACTTTGACCTCTGATTTAGAGCACTTTCCACCACTCAGCATGACTCCAACACAAATGGGTATAACCAAGTTCCGGTAAATCCTGTGGTTCATATATTTATTGTCCATTATGCCTAAAAGACCCTCATCCCCCTTTAACCACTCAAAACCTGATGTGAGCAAGATAAATGGTCCTCCTTAGCGTATTCTCTTTGTAGTTAGTGTGTGGCTTTGATTGAATAACTTCCTTTCTTTAGGTCTAACGAGAGATAGAAACATGAAAGCTCAATCAGGGGATCATGGGACTATGTGTTTACAGTATAAACCTATGTTTACAATTCAGGAGGTCACCAGTTCTTTGGGGTATGAGTAGGGTAAGAGTAGTGCTAACCAGGACCTAAAGAAGCCCACGCAAAATGGGCAGACTGCCAGCATTGGCAAAGCAAAGAGTTGATGTCCAGGGAACTGTCATTAGAGACTGAGCCACAAATTAGGGAAATGGCTGCTGGGGCCCCAGGAATCACACAAGATATGCCCGTTGCCAAAGAGGCTGTACTGAATGGTAGAGCTCATGTCTGTGGTATCTGAACATCCCTGGAGAGATGAGAGAGGATAGGATACCAAAAATGATTCAGAATTCAGGCAGTGAGAACTTGGCACACAGGACTCTTGAGGCGATTAAATAATGATGGACACAGGCTGTTGCAACTCAATCATGTTAATGGAGGGAAAAGGGCCAGCAATGTGGCAGGAATATGGACAGATAGCTGACTATGGCTCCAGATTTACTAGGAACAGTATCACAAACTTTGCATCATTTTCAAGTATACTATGGGAAAAAGCCTATGAAGTTCAGAGTGACTGCCATTTTCATAGCACTTTTGGAAAAAGTAGTGAAAAAGTGGTGTAAAGCTGCTTGGTTATGCTTAAGTTATTGTTACCCTGCCACCCTGTAACAGAGATGGGCATCTATTTAACAGACAAGTTGTATAGTGGGGGCAACTGGGAATGAAAACATTGCCATACCACCAGAACTCCCTTTTGTGGGCGACTGCCTACCACTCAGAGCTCCAGCTGCTGAAGTTTGAAAGAGACACATATATGTGAGACAGGAAGCAGTTGGTGGGAGTAGGTGTGGAGAGAGCCACAGATTGAACAACAGCCAATATTTATCGAGGACTTCTTGCATGCCAGGAGCTATCCTAGTGCTTCTTAAGCAAACCTACTTAACTCTCAGAACTACACTATGATGTTGTTACCATTTTCAGCTGAGGAAACAAGTCAGAGTACAGTTAAATGTTAGCTG
Source organism: Vulpes lagopus (assembly GCF_018345385.1). NCBI lineage: Eukaryota > Metazoa > Chordata > Mammalia > Carnivora > Canidae > Vulpes > Vulpes lagopus. The sequence continues at coordinate 44,972,628 of NC_054833.1, read as the reverse complement.
AGCTCACACAGTTAGTACACGGAAGAGACAGGCCTGGGAGCCAGATCTTCAGAGCTGCATTTTTAACCACTCTACAGTAGTGCCATGAAGCAGAGACAAAGAGTAGAGACCAGTTAAATGTTAATAGCAGAAGCAGGAGAAATGGACACAAAAGTGCTTGAATCACTGAAATGGTGGAGCACAATAAAAATGGGGCCTGCTCTGGAGATGGTTTTAAACCCATCATTAGGACCATGTCAAGTCCTAAAGGCTCTTCCCTTTCAGCTAGTTCCTCAGCAATATTTTAGGATGTCTGTGAGGCGCTGCAATATGTTGGGGGCCTGGGAGGAAGGGTTTTATCTTACCCCTAAAATTCTCAGACAGGATTCTCAAATGTGAGAAAGTCTCAAAATTACATGAAACTAGCTACATATCTTACAAACACAAGTCACTATATTTTTATTTACCAGCAGCCTGAAACATGTTTTCTATGAAGGTAAAAAATTAAACGTAGGCAAGCTATGAGGATTTCATTCAAACATAGCTGGCCTTCACACCTTAGTGATACCAGCAGCACATGTCTAGGAATTTCCCTGGTTAGGTCAATGGACATGTTTGCTTGGATAGTGCTTTGGTTGGCTTCCTTAAAAATCTTCATGGATTTGAACAACCTGAACGAGAGAATAGAGGCATCAGGCCATCTAGTCATTTTATGGCCAAAACTTGATCAACAGGTGTGCCTGGTTGAGACTTCCATTTCATAATATACATACATTGTTAGGGTACATCTTTTCTCTGCATTAGAACACTGCAGTAACTATTATAGTCAAGAGCTGCTGCAGAAGCCTAAAATTAGTGGGAGTTTGATGAGAAATAAGAATATCTTCCCACTAATATATTTATTAATTTCAAACTGAAAAAGAGTAACTTTACAGTGAGTAAAATCAACACTGGCTTACTCCAGTGATCAGGTTAGAATTTGTAGTTATAAGGTTTATATTTTTTCATGATTGTTGTACCAAGGGCACATCACTTCTGTGTTATTCTTGACAAAGAATAACAAAAAAAATTCATTAGGTAAAAAAAAAATTCATAGGTAGAAGTAAACATGTAATAAAAATAGTAGATTAATCACTAATAAAAGTAGTATAAAGGCTAAAAGAAAAAAAGTAGCAAAATCAATTATATCAATAAAAACTAATCAAGGGATACACAAAACAAAAGATATAAAATATGACATACATAAAACATACAGAGGGGAGTAAAAATGTAGTGATTTCATAAGGTATTTGAACTTAAATGGCTGTCAATCTAACATAGATTGCTAGACACATAGAATGTAAATATGAGTCCCGTGGTAGACACAAAACAAAAACCAATAATAGATATACAAAAAAATTTTAAAAAAGGAATTCAAGTGCTAACATTAAAGAAAACCACCAAACCACAGTGGAAGATGGCTAGAGAGGAAGAATGACAGAAGAGAACAACAAAAATAACCAAAAAACAATTAACAAAATAGCAACAAGTATATACCTAAAAATACTTTAAATGTAAATAAACTAAATGGTCCAATCAAAAGATAGAAGATGACCAAATAGATTAAAAAAAAACAAAAAAACAAAACAAAACAAAAAACATGACCCATCCACATGTTGCTATAAGAGAGACTCACCTGAGATTTAAAGATATATACAAACTGAAAGTGAAGGGATGGAAAAAGTCAGTTCATATAAATCAAAAAAAAAAAAAAAAAAAGGCCAGGGTAACAATATTTATACAATACAAACTTTAAAACAAAGACTGTAATAAGAGATAAAGAAGGCCCTTACATAATGATATAATAAAGGGATCACTCCAACAAGAGGATTTATTTGTTAATATCAATGGATCCAAAACTGGAGCACCTATATACATAAAGCAAATATTAACAGACATAAAGGAAGACATTGTCAGTAAAACAATAATAGTAGGAAACTTTAACACCCTACTTACATCAATGGATAGATAATCCAGACAATCAAGAAAACAATGGCTTTGAATGGCATACTAGACCAGATGGACGTAACAGATCTATATAGAATGTTTCCATCCCCAAATAGCAGAATATGCATTATTTGTAAGAGCACATAGAACATTCTCCAGGAGAGAGAACTTAAGTAAAAAAATCAGTTTCAATAATTTTAGGAAGATTAAAATTATATCAAGCATTTTTTTTCTGTCCACAATATAAAACTAGAAATCAGTTATAAGAAAAGTTGGAAACAAGCAAACAAACATGCTCCTAAACAACCAAGGGGTCAAAAAAATATCAAAGAGTAAATTTTTTTTTTTTTTTTTCAAAGAGTAAATTAAAAAAATGAAGACAAGTGGAAATGAAAATAGTTCAAAATCTTTGAAATGCAACAGTGGCAGTTCTAAAAGGAAAGTTGATAGCAATACAGGCCAACATCCAGAAAAATCTTAACAAACAAACCTTACATCTTCAGGAATTAGAAAAAGCAGAGCAAACAAAACCTGAAGTTACCAGAATGAAGAAAATAAATAAAGATTAAGGCAGAAATAAATGAAATAGAGAAAAAAATAGAGCACACCACTGAAATCAAGAGCCGGTTCTTGGAAAAGACAAGCAAAATTGATAAATATCTAGCCAGACTCACTAAGGAGGAAAAAAATACATGACACATATAAAATAAAAAAATGAAAGAAAAGAAGTAACAACTAACACTTCATAAATACAAAGGATTATAAGAATACTATGAAAATTATATACCAAAAATGGACACCTAGGGACATGGATAAATTCCGAGAAACCCAGTCTTCCAAGACTGATTCAAGTAGTAGAAAATCTAAACTGATAGATTTCTAATAACAAAGTTGAATCAGTAATCAAAAAATTCCCAAGAAACCAGAGTTCAGGATCAGATATCTTCACAGATGAATTCTACCAAACATTTCAAGAATTATTCTGTCAAATTAATTCCAAAAAATAGGAGGAAGGAAAACTTCCAAATTCATTCTATAAGACCAGTATTACCCTGATACCACAACCAAAGACCTGATCAAAAAATAAAAAAAATAAAAAAATAAACTACAGGCCAGTATCCCTCATGAACATAGATGCAAAAATCTTCAAAAAAAATTAGCAAATTGAATTAAATAATACATTAAAAATATTATTTACCACGATATGGTAGGATTTACTCAGAGTTACAAAGATGGCTCAATGTTTGCAAATCAATCAATGCAATACACCATATTAACAATAGAAAGGATAAACCATGTGATCAACTCAATATGCAGAAAAGCACTTGACAAAATTTAACACCCATTCATGATACAAGCTTTCAACAGAGTGGGTTTGGAGGGAACATACCTCAACATAATAAAAGCCAAATATGAAAAATCCACAAGTTACATCATATTCAATGGTGAAAACTGAAAGAATTTCTCCTAAGATGAGGACCAAGATAAGGATTTCCACTCTTGTCACTTTCATTCAACATAGTCCTGGAAGTGCTAGCTTCAGCAATCAAGAGGACAAGAAAAAAGAAATAAAGTCATCTAAATTGGTAAAAACCCTAAGGATTTCAATAAAAATGATTAAAATTAATGAACGAATTCAGTAGAGTTACAGGATACAAAATTAACGTACAGAAATCACTTGCATTTCTATACACTAGTAACAAAGTAGGAAAAAGAGAAATTAAGAATAAAATCCCATTAATAATTGCACCAAAAAGGATAAAATACTTAGGAATAAATTTAACCAAGGTAGTGAAAGATCCTTACTCTGAAAATTAGAAAACATTGATAAAGAAATGAAAGATGAAACAAATGGAAAAATATTCCATGTTCACAGACTGGAAGAAGTAATATTATCAAAATGTCCGTACTACTCAAAGCAATCTACTGATTCAATGCAATCCTTATCCATATACCAGTAGTATCTTTCTCAACATTAAAGCAAATAATCCTAATATTTATATGGAACCAAGAGATGCTTAATAGCCAAGGCAATCTAGAGAAAGAGAAATAAAGCTGAAAATATCACAATTCCGGATTTTCAAGATATACCACAAAACTATAGCAATTGAAACACTATGGTACTGGTATGATAGACACAACTTACATAGCTCAACACCAAAATAAATAAATAAAATAAAATAATGGGCGTAAGATCTGAATAGACATTTTTTTTCCAAAGAAGGCATACAGATGGCGAATAGGAACATGAAAAGATGCTCAGTATTACTAATCATCAGGGAAACACAAACAAAAATGCAAAAAAATATCACCTCACACTGGTTAGAGTGGTTGTATCAAAAAGACAAGGAATAGCAAATATTGGAAAGGATGTGGAGAAAAGGGAGCACTTGTGCACTGTTAATGGGAATATAAATTGGTATAATCTTTGTAGAAAAGAGTATTGAGTTTCCTCAGAAAATGAACAATAGAAATATCATTTGATCCAATAATTCCACTGTTGGGTATTTACCCAAAGAAAATGAAAACACGAATTCAAAAAGACATAGGCACCTATGTTTATTATAGCATTATTTATAATAACCAAGATACGGAAGCAACCAAAGTGTCCATCAATAGATGAATGAATAAAGAACATGTGATATGTACACACACACATGCCTCCTCCCCCCCCCACTGGAATATTAGCCATTAAAAGGAATGTGTTTTTGCTATTTGCATTAATATGGATGAACACAGAGTATACTACACTAACCAAAATAAGTCCAAAAGACAAGTATGATTTCACTTATATATGGAATCTAAAAACCAAACCAAACCAACCAAACAACAAATCCTCGAAGAGAGACAGACTCATAAATACTGGAAACAAGCTGGTGGTTGCCAGAGGGAAAGGGGGTGGGGAGATAGGTAAAATAGTTAAAGGAGATTAAAAAGTACACACTTGTAGATATGAAGTATAAAAGTCAGATGAAAAGTACAGCATAAGGAATAGTCAATAATATTGCAATGAGTAAAGTGACTACATCCATTGTAGTGAGTATTGAGTAGCTACAGAGTTATCGAATCACTATATTGTACACCCAAAACTAATATAACCGTGTATATGAACCACAATTTTAAAAAAGATTTATGATTGTGAAAAACAATAAGACTTTCAGAGTTTGGAAGAGATTAAGAAGACTATGACAAAATTCAATGTGGGATCATGGCGTGGGTTCTGGAACAGAAAAAGGACATTAGTGGAAAAAATGTTAAAATTCAAATAAAGTCTATAGTTTAGGTAATAGTCACTAATGTATCAATTTCTAGATTTTGTACACTGCATAATAATTATACAAGATGTTATGTGAAGCTGGCTGAAGCATATATTAGAATGCTCTATACTATTTTTGAAAGCTTTCTATACTTATAAAATTATTTTATTTTAAAAAATTTAGGGGTGACTGGGTGGCTCAGTCAATTGAACATCTGCCTTCAGCTGAGGTCATGATCTTGGGGTCCTGGGATTGAACCCGGGTTGGACTCCCTGCTCAGTGGGGAGTCTGCTTCTTCCTTTCCCTCTGCCCCTCTGCTCTCACTTGTACTCTCTCTCTCTCAAGTAAATAAAATCTTTATAAGAATTTTTAAAGCTTTCTCAAATAGTAGAAATAATATATTTTCCTATGAAATGTTACATTTTCCCTAAATCATCTACCAAATAAATTTAGCAAGTAATTTATCATGTCCACACAGATTGGTGCTACTACTTCTATCATTTCATGTTGCCATCTATACATGGTATAGTCCTGGGCTCTTCATCTTGCTTGGTAGGTTTTTCATTGGTAAACGTTATACTATTTTTTTTTTTAAAGATTTATTTATTTATTTTAGAGAGAGAGAGTGCATGGAGAGGTGGGGAGAAGTTAGAGGGAAAGACAGACTCTGAAGCACACTCCATGCTGAGCATGGAACCCGATGTAGGGCTTGATCCCAAGACCCTGAGATCATGACTTGGGATCATCAAGAATCAGATGCTTAACCGACTGAGCCACCCAGGCACCCCATTGTTGTTGTTGTTGTTGTTGTTTTACAAATCTTTGTATATCTTTTTTTTTCTGGGGTAAATCTACTTCTGATGCTCCAAATTTTCAAAATTAGCTATCCAATATACATTTTTCCTCACGTGTTATTAAGAATCAGTGTTCCTAGAGTAAGGTAGCAAGATGGAACGCTAACGGGATGCCGGTTCCTTTATTTGATTGAAAAATGCATATGCCACAGAAGTGAGAAGATGGTATATTCAGATATTAGTAAAAACTATAAAATATCCCTAGAAGTCCAAGATAATTAGATTCTGATGTACCTGATGGGGGTTAGGGTTTAGGAAGAGGAAGCCAAACCAGGGCAGGAGAAAGCTGATAGCCATAAACAGGGAAAAGATTGAGGCAAGCCTTCTGGGTCCTTTTAATTTCTTTGCAATGTCCTGGTTAGAACATTGAGTGTTACCTTGTAACTGTAGGGAGAGAAGCAGCAGCACTGTATTTCAGTACCTACCTGGAGGCAGTGTAGTAGCCTCCGCATCACTATAGAAACCTGAATGCAGGGAGGGGAAACCTGCATGTGCAAATGAAGACTTAGTTGAGGATTAAGTCCTAACTCCTCCTAACTTCTCCCCTATTGCTACCCATGGGGAGGCCATTATCATTTTATTTGGGATGGTGCTTTATTGTGTGGGATTTCACCATATGTTTAGTATTCCCAACCCCTTGCCCTAAATGACACGGTAGCAACAGTGTCATTACAACGGCCCCCAAATTCCCTTCACACATTTCCAAATACCATTTGTGGTTGAGAAGCTGTGGTTTAGGGGATTAGATCCCAAGAGGATGACAGCTCTTGGGAAAAGCTGTGCTTCGGTGGAGGTATAGAAAAGTCACTTGAGATCAGTGTCACATTACATGTGCGTGACAAACTGGAAATTGTTGAGAAAAAAATCAAAATAGGCTCTTAGCCCTAAAGAACCCTTCTAAGAATCTCTGTAAACTCACTACACCAAGGGCACAAGCTAGGGCTTGGAATTTGGCCTTTTATCCCAGGGAAACATTACTGTTGACAGTATAGATAATCCCAAGGAAATGTGGCATCACAAGAAAAATAATGAGACATCTGAAGGTACAAAAACTATGTAAGAAAGAGAAAAAGTAATGGACCACACAGCAAGAATTAGAGTTATCATATCATTAGAGGGAGAGCAAGTGGATATACTGATTGGTTAGAAAGCAGAAACAAGCAGTCATAAAAAAAGAACCAGTTGAAGATTCTCTATCAAAAACAAACAATACCCAAAATAAATGACAGTCTGATGCAAGAGTAGAATGCATACAAAAGCCCAATTAGGAAACTGAGAGATCAGGTTGAGGAACTCTCCCAGAAATCAAGGAGGAAAGAGTTGAAAGAATATGAAGGATAAATTAAAAGATATGGAGCAAAGAAATAAATAGGTCAATATCCATAAGAATCTCAGGCTGGGTAAAATCCAAGTAAATAAGAAGAGATACTACATTACTTTCAAGTATCTGTGAAAATAAAAAAATAGACCACATCCTAGGTCACAAGGAAAACTTCAACAACTATTAAATTATTTAAATGTAAACAATGAAATCACATCAAAATTTTGACAGTGAATAACCATGAAATTACCTTATACCAAATGTTGTAGAATGCCACCAAGTTACACTAAGAAGGAAATATATAACTGTAAATATAACTACTAAATAGCAGTAAGAATTAAGACCAGATGAGCTACATGTCAATATCAGTAATAGAAAAGGAATAGCAAAGTAAACTTGATGAAATAAGGATATCATAAGTAAAAGAGCACATGTTAATAGGATATAAAACAAAAAAGCAATAATTAACAGAATAAAAGCCTTAATTCTTATAATAAAACTGAAAAGTGAGTAACTTGCCAGTAAAAGTGATCGATAGAAAGGGAAAATGTACAAATAATTAATTTGGGGAATAAAAAAGTGTTTACTACAGCTGCCACAAAGACTTTTGAAATCATGAGAGAAAACTAAAATAACTATATCAATACATTTGCAAAGCTTGACACAGGAATTATTTTCAAAATATATGACAATAAAATTGATGGGAGAAGAAATAAACTAAAAAACAGTAATTATTCCATGTGCAGAATAATTCTTCTAAAGACTACAGCATAGGGGTGGGAGGGAGGATAACTGTAGAGAAGCCTGCCAGAGAACCTCAGCCAGGTGACCAACATCAATCGTGACAAATCATATCAATAAGATGTACCCTTGATATACAGTGATAAAAATAACACTTCACCTCTGTAGTCTTCTCCAAACCCACAACTTTAACTTAACCCGGAGAAAAACACCAGATAAATCTCAACTGATGAACATTTTATGTAAAATACCTAATCAGTACTCCTCAAAAATCAAGTAATCAACAAACAAGTCTGAAAAACTATTACAGCCAAAAGGAATTTAAAAAGACATGTTAGCTAAATGTAACATGGGATCTTGGGACAGAAAAAGGATATTGGATAAAAACTAAAGAAATCTGAATAAAGTAGTTTTTAGTTAATGACAATGTATCAATATTGGTCCATTAATTATAACAACATACAATAGAATATGTATTATAGTAATATATACTACATATATATGTTTATATCATAATATAAATGTCTGATGATAATATGTTAATAATACAAGAGTGCAAAAGTATTTGGGAACTCTACTATCTTCCCCATTTTTCTGTAAATCTAAACCTCTTAAAAATTAAAGATTTTTAAAGTATAATTATTAAAGAATATAAATTCATAATAAAGAAAAATTTCTCCACCATGTACCACAAAGCACAAGTTTTACCTGATTTTCTACCCCTTTTACCTATGTTATATAAACTATTTAGAAGTAGAAAAAAAGGCTGAAAATTCCTCACAGTATTTTGTGAGAAAAGTAAAGAAAGGGAAAATTAATCCTAAATAGATTATCCAATTGAATTCTGTAACATATGAGGGAAGAAAACCATCATGGCTTAGTATTATCCCAGGAATACAATGTTAGACATCTACTGTATTTTGCCATGAGGGACTGACTCAGAACCCCTGGGTTCATATCAAAAGTATATTAAGCTAAAGACATTTGAGATTCAATAGATGCGAATAGTAGCCTTCTTGGAGCATCCCTTATCTGATTAAAAATAGCAACTTCTGGGCAAGGAGACTACCATAAATGTCCCTCTGGGGAGTTTCATGGCCATGAAAAAGACAAGTGGCACCTGCATAAACCAACATTATCACAAACTTTCTTATATCCTATTTATTCTTCTAAAAAGCAGGTTGTCTTTCCTAAAGCAACTATTTGTTCTTCCCAAAGAGCCTTTTCTCCTCCCTTTCTTTTCCCTAATAAATTAAAGATTTTGTTTATTTATTCATGAGATAGAGAGAGAAAGGCATAGACATAGACAGAGGAAGAAGCAGGATCATGCCCTGAGCTGAAGATAGATTCTCAACCTCTGAGCCACCCAGGTGTCCCCCTTTTCCCTAACAAATTAGATGGGAAAGCCTCCAACCTCAAACATTAAAAAGACAGCTACCATTTTGTTGGCTTCCATATGTACATATATAAACCTTTTCTTCTTGTTACTCTGTCTTTTGTCAGTGTAATTCACAGGACTCCAGTCACTAAACAGGAGGGAAGAGAGGAACAGTTTTTCTTCCCTGACAACCACATTAACATTTAGATGAAGGAAATGCGATCATTTCATTTGATGCTAGAAAAACATCAATAAAATGCAGCAGTCATTTATAATTAAAAAATAAAACAATGTAAAAACAACTTCTCAGCAAACTAGAAATAGAAACTTGATTAGTACAATAAAGGACATTTATTAAAACCCTACATCCAATACATTATGCTTACCTGTAAAATTTTAGAAGAATTTATACCAGTTAGGAAGAAATTAAAATTGTTTGTTGCCACAACTTCTACTCAACATTTTCCTGGAGTTGTAGCAAAAGTAGGAAGGAAGATCTAAAAAGGAAAAAAAAGTGACAGAAGAGGCAAAATGACAAAATTGTCTGTTTCACAAAAACATAAATGTCCACATAGATAACCCACAAATTATTAGAATTAATAAAGTTCGGTCAAATTATTTGATACGAGATTGGAAGTTGAATATTGACTCCCAAAAATTCATATCCACCTGGAATATCAGATGGTGAACTTATTTGGAAGGAGAAGCAGGCTCCCTGTGGAGAGCCTGATGTGGGACTCAATCTGATCCCGGTGCCCGGATCACGACCTGGGCCGAAGGCAGATGCTCAACCACTGATCCACCCAACTGCTCCAAGGCCCCAAATTCAATGATTGATATCTTCAAAAAAGACAAAAGGACACAGAAAAGAGGAGATCCTGTGAAGATAAAGGTAGAGGTTGGAATTATGTTGCCACCAGCCAAGGAATGCCTGGGGTCACTAGAAGCTGGGAGTGGCAAGCTTGAGCCTTCTTCTCTCAAGTCTTCTGAGGGAACAAGGCCTTTCTGACACATTGATTTCAGACTCCTGGCTTCCAAAACTATGAAAGAATAAATTTAAGTTGTTTCAGCCATGCAGTTTGTGGTACTTTGTTATGGCAGCCCTAGGAAATTAATCCACGTTAAAAAAAAAATCAATTGTGTATCAAAGCAGTAATAATGACTAACAGAAAACATTATTAGTAAATACCATATTTGCAGTCACATATAAAATTAACCAAGATATAGAAGATTCTTATGGACATTATAAAATGTTAAAGGACATTAAAAAAAGGTATGAATAAATAGAATGGTACATCATGTTTATCTATAGGAAAGCTTATCTTCTCTCATTAAGGAATCTTCTTTTAAACTATTGTACATCATACCCTTAGGAATATGCTCACAAAGAGGTTATACATGATTTTCAACATTTGTGCAATTCAGACTTTAAGGGGAAAAAAAGAAAATCCAAGAAGAAAAACTAGAGCAAAAGAACTTGGTGGACCAATGTTCTTAGCAGCAATGTCACAATAGCCAAACTGTGGAAGAAGCCAAGATGTCCAATGACAGATGAATGGATAAAGAAGATGTGATCTATATATACAATGGAATATTACTCAGCCATCAGAAAGGATGAATACCTACCATTTACATAGATGTGTTTGGAACTGGAGGGTATTATGCAATGCATCACTTGGAGAGGGACGCCTGGGTGGCTCAGTTGTTGAGTGTCTGCCTTAGGCTCAAGGCATGATCCCAGGTCTGGGGATTGAGTCCCACATTGGGCTCCCTATAGGGAGCCTGCTTCTTCCTCTGTCTATGTCTCTGCCTCTCTGTCTCTCATGAAAAAATAAATAACATATTTTAAAAATTAAAATAATAAATCAGACAAAAACAATTATCATATGGTTTCATATGTGGAATATAAGAAATAGTGAAAGGGACCATAAGGAAGAGGAGAAGCTGAGTGAGGAAAAATTAGAGAGGAAGGCAAACCATTGAGAGACTCCTAACTCTGGGAAACAAACAAAGGGCTACAGAAGGGGAGGTGGGTAGGGGGATGGGGTAACTGGGTAATGAGCACTGGGGAGGGCACAAGATGAAATGAGCACTAGGTGTTATATGTTGGCAAATTGAATTTAAATAAAAGGAAAAAATGAAAGAAAGAACTTGGTGGAAACATGGCAAATTATACTACATTTGCTGCAAATGTTGACAAATAAAGGACATTGGGTATGAGATTACAAGTTCTGTAAACCAGCACATGTGTCCTGGGAGGGAAAGTCACCAACATGCTGGAAAGAGACTGCACAGAGGGCCTCATCTTATAGAGCCCACCTTCTAGGAAGATGTCTTAAATTGAAAATAACCCTTGTAAAACCAATATGAGGCCACATACAGGGTTTTATTTAATATCCCTAATCAAGTTAGATTCTGATAACCTGAAAGGTTACTTATCACTGGTATAGGTATTTTCTTTATCTTATATGATGATAGAGTTGGCTAATTAGTGTTTTACTTAGGAATTCCATATGTATGTTCCTAGGTTAAATAAAGCCAGTAATTTTATTTTACTGTCTTTATTGGCTTTGGTATGAGGTTTCAAAGCATAAGTCACAGGCTTTCCTTTGTTTTAGGAAAAAACTTGTATAAAATAGGATAATCTCTTTCATAAAAGTTTGATAACTCTCACTCGCAAAACTATCTAAATCTAGTGTTTGCTTAGAAGAAAGTCTTTATTTTCTTAATGCTTACCACTCTTTTTTTAAGTTTTCCATTTCTCCTTAAGCTAATTTTGGAGTTTTATACTTTTCCAGAAATATATCATTTCTTTTAGTTTTCAAATTTGTTGGGTAATAGGTTTACAGCATTTATTCTATATTTTGTTCACTAAGACTGTCAACTTTTAAGGGACTTCTCTTTCTTCTTAGTCTTTTTTATAAAAAAAAAAAACCCTTATTTTAGTTAAAGTTAATACTTTACATATATATATATATGTACATATATATATACATATATATACATATAGCTTCTGTCCCTGGTTCCTAATACAAAGTTCCTAAAACTTTCAGTGTCTTGAGTGACAGGAGTGTTTTTATTCATAATGAGCTGCTTTAGAACTGAGCTTCTGAGGAGACTCAGGGTGGGGGACCTAGATGGCTTCAGGATGGGGATTTGTCACCAGAAGGGTCAAAAATGTGATTATAGACCCCCTGGGGGAGGAGAAAGGGCGGGAAACTGAGTTATAAAAACTCCTGAACAGTATTTAGAGAGCTTCTGGACTGGTGAACACATCAGTGTGCTGAGGAGGGTGATACACCCATAGAGGGTATGCAAACTCTGAGCTTCCTTCTTATACTTTGTCCTGTGCATTTCTACCTTAGTTGTATCCTTTACAGTAAACAGGGAATAGTAAGTACAGCACTTTCTTGCAAGCTGAGAGTCATTCTAGTAAACAATCAAACCTGAGGAAGGGGTTATGAGAGCCCCTCAAATGTATAGTGGTTGGTTAGAATTACAGTTGTCCCCTAAGACTTGCAACTAGTATGTGATATGGGGCTGCCTTGTGGGGTCTGTGCTAATTCTGGACAATTCATAATAGAATTGAGTTTTTCGACACAAATAGCTGGTGTTGGAAAATGGATTGGTATGTGGGTAAATGACATATTTTGTGTCAGAATAAACTCATATATTCTCCATTGTTGTTTGGTTCTCTAATTTATGGATTTTTTTTCTGACTTGCTTGTTGGGATTGTCTCCTCTGGTTTCTTAAGTTCAAAAGTTATATAATTAAAACATTCACCTTTTAAATGTATTCAATTCAAAGTAAATTTCCTTCTAAGTTTTGTTTAGATATATGTTACAAATTCTGACATGTATCAATTTTGTTGCCATCTAAACTGTATTAACATCATACAGAATGCATTCTAGGACCAGGAGGAAGTCTAGGATGCCTGTTCTTCTTCTTTTTTTTTTAAGATTTTATTTATTCATTTATTCATGAGAGACACACACTGAAAGAGAGAGAGAGAGAGGGGCAGAGACACAGGCAGAGGGAGAAGCAGGCTCCATGCAGGGAGCCCGACGTGGGACTCGATCCTGGGTCTCCAGGATCAGGCCCCGGGCTGAAGGCATCGCTAAACCACTGAGCCACCTGGGATGCCCTAGGATGCCTGTTCTTACTACTCTTACTAATATTTTACTTGAGATGTAGGAGCAAGGCTGAGAGAGATTCCTTCCAAGACATGCAACCTCTGTTAAAGCTGTGGAGAGGGTAGGAAAGCTGAGACACATTACCTGGAGGCAGTCCAAGCCTTCACCAGGTTCATTGCAGTGGCCTGCCATGGTGAGGGGCATGATGAGACAGGGGAGGACAGAAGGATAGGCCTCCAAAGCACTTCAGGCTGTGTTGATATAGTGCACTGCAGTGCTCTCCAAAGGTTAGAGGCAAGGCCTCTGGATGTAGAGGATACTATAAAGCACACTAATCTGAGAGTGAGACTGAAGAGCAAATCCCCAGAGAGCCAAAGAAGCTAGCATCATGAACTAAAAATTGGAAATTTGGTGACTGGTCTCTAAAGCATGAAGGGATCTGTGAAGTCTTGTGCATGATCAGACCCAAGCTCTACTGGAGAGAAAGCTCTTAATCTGTCTTTAAAATTTTTAAAGCTAGTGATGAACTAACTCAAAGTAAAGCTGCAACAAAGCCCAAACAGCTCAACTATAGATTAAATGGACTCAATCCTGCATTCTGGTAACTCAACAGAAGGAATATGCCCCCTTTTTGGGAGAGGTATAAATATTATTTACTTCAATATCTACTCTTTGTTTATACAAAATATCTGACAGAGTCAAAAATTACAAGTCACATATGGAAGACTCAAAGTCTGCTTGTTGGAATCAATAGTCAAATATTTTAACATAACCCTGAAAAATATGTTAAAAATCTAGTGGAAAAATTGGACAGTGTGAATAGATATGAGAATTTCAATAGAGAAATAAAAATTACTAAAGAGAACCAAATATTTTGAAGGAGCTTATAGATGAAAATGTTAAAAATGAAAAAAATTCAGACATGAAAATTATATTGGAACTGTAGTGGACCGGACTCAGAATAAGAACAGCATGCTTGAAGACAAGCTAATAGCCATTATACGCAACAAAAAAACAAAGAAAGCAAAAAATTCCCAGGGAGTATCTACGATTTGTGGGACAGTACCAATTGGTCTAGTATACAAATAACTAGAGGCCTAAAAAAGAAAAGAGATAATGGGGTAGTGAATATTCTGGAGAAATAATGACTGAGAATTTTCCAAAACGGATAAAAGACTTTAACTCACAGATCTAAGAAGCTCGATGAACCGCTAGGACAACAAAATGAAGACTTCCTCAATCAGGCATATCATAGTCAATCTGTTGAGAAGTGAAGATAAGAAATCTCTTAACAGGGATCCCTGGGTGGCGCAGCGGTTTGGCGCCTGCCTTTGGCCCAGGGCGCGATCCTGGAGACCCGGGATCGAATCCCACATCAGGCTCCCGGCGCATGGAGCCTGCTTCTCCCTCTGCCTGTGTCTCTGCCTCTCTCTCTTTCTCTCTGTATGACTATCATAAATAAATAAAATTAAAAAAAAAAAAAAAAAAAAAAGAAATCTCTTAACAGCCCAAGAAAAAGACATATGACATACAAAGTGTATTAGTCAGGACTCTCTTGAGAAACACAACCTGTAATATGTATGTATATATTACGTATTGTGGAATTTGTAGCAGAAATAGACATAAAACTATATAATCACAAGGGCATAAAGGTAGCAGAGAATAAATAGACTTATACTGCTGAATAGTTCCTAATCATGAAGCAGTATATTACTAGAAAATAGACTGTGATAAATTAAAGATTCACTTTATAAACTCTAGAGCAGGGGTGACAATTTATTTTTCTATAAAGGGCCAGATGGTAAATATTGAAAACTCTGCAGGCCAGAGCGTCTTTGTCACAAGTATTCAACTCTGCTGTTGTAGTATAATGTGGAAACAACCATAGGGCACATGTAGACATATGCTGGACTGAATTCCAATAAAATTTTATTTAGAAAAACAAGCTGTGGGCAACAATAGTTGCTATAGTTGAGCAACCACTGATAAAACAAAGAGGTATAGCTAAAAATTCAATGAGCCATGGAAGGATTTGTGAATGAGTGTTCATAGCATCATTATTCACAATAACTCCAAATTGGAGGAAACCTGAATTCTGTTAACTGGAGAATGTTGCATATTTATATAATGAAATAGTATTCAGCAATAAAAAGGAATGAATTACTTATATATACTAGGGTCTGGATAGTCAAAACTGCTATGCTCAGTGAAAGAAGGCAGACACAGAGTACTGTACTCCATGATTCCACTTGTGATACAAAAAAAATTTTGAAATATCTAGAAAAGGGAAAGCTTTAGAGACAGAAACTACCACAAGTGGTTGCTGGGCTGAGGATGAGAAAGGATTGGGAAGGGGAATTAATAGCAAATGGGCATGAAGGATCATCTTGGGATGATGAAAATATTCTATAACTGATTTATGATAATTATTGTACATAGACATGAAATAAAATAGGTTGAAATGGAGGAGGTCTGAGGGTAGGAAGGCAGCTAGGAGTAATAATTATAGGATTCCCAAAGAGGGACAAATCCAGGGGCCTTTTCTGACTACACACTGCATGTTCTTTTTGTCTTTGGGATGTTAGCCAACCATTTCCCGTGTTTTAAACATACTCCTCAGGTTTATGACAGTCTTCTCAGTTACAGTAAATCATTAAGGTAGGGTCTCTAGGGGTGGTGGGTGATTACATGCAATTTGAAAGAGGATTCAACTATATACTTATAATGGGTAGATTATACAATATGTGAAAATATGCCTTAATAAAGTAATATTTCAATAAGTCAGTAAAGATTTCTGTTTCTACAGAATATAACAAGCTGCAAAAACTACACTCTTATTCTAACAATCAGGAAAAAAGCCAGATAAGACACAAAAATTGTAACTCCCTTGAGTAGAGAGTTTAAGTGGCAAGACATTTCAAATGATTTAAAAAACAAACAATCTGATTTAAAAATGAGCAGATGAGCAACACCTGGGTGGCTCAGTAGGTTAAGCATCCCACTCTTGGCTTTGGCTCAGTTCATGGTCTCATGGGTAGTGGGTCTGAGCAGCAGACCAAGAGGTACCACTAATTGGTGAAGGCATAAAGGAAGCGACTGGCAGCTGCTAAGAGATGAGTATACAGCCCTGCACACTTCCCCTCCAACCCTTAAGCAGAAGCCTTAAACTGCTTGAGGAGAGGCTGCACACTGTAACTCCCAGGGTCCAGATAAACTCCATGGCTGAGAAAGATAGATTAGAAACACAACATCTTCCTTGGGAGACAGATAGGTGGCTTTCTTGCTCCCAGGACACAAAGATCCACTGCTGCAAAGAGAGAAGGCGAAAGAATTCTCTACTCCTAGGGAAGAGGCAGAGAGCCTTACTGGACCCAGGAAGGTCTACGTCTACAATAACAGGGCAGGAAACTCCCACCTAAGACCAACCACAGATCCAAGCCAGAGAGTGGCTGCCATGGGAAGGAGAAGCAGGAACTCAGACAGGCTTTCATAAAGACTCAGGCACAGGGGACTTGCCTAAGACTGGGGCTGAACCAGGAAAACAGAATCTCTCCTGCCTCCACTACAGGTCTGATACCCAGTAACAAAGGAACAACAGCATCCTGCAATGGCGGGGGGAGGGGGGGAAGTATGAACATCATGGTGACATTGGCTTCAGAGATGGTTGAGAGCACAGGGTGCAGCAGGAACACTGAGGAAAGACCTTCCTACCTCTCAGCCCCACCTTAAGCATAGGGCAACAAAGAACTTGAAGCCTTTGGTACCTAGAAGCTAATAACACCAAGAACAAGTTATTAGCAACACCACTCCCATCGTTCTTTATGCTGGTTTTTTTTAAAAGATTTATTTATTTATGAAAAAGAGAGAGAGAGAGACACAGAGACAGAGACACAGGCAGAGGGAGAAGCAGGCTCCATGCCAGGAGCCCGATGTGGGACTCAATCCTGGGACTCCAAGATTGTGCCCTGGGCCAAAGGCAGGTGTCAAACCACTGAGCCACCCAGGGGTCCCCCCCCCTTTTTAAGATTTATTTATTTATGAGAGAGAGAGAGAGAGAGAGAGAGAGTTTATGCTGGGTTGAAGCAGTACTTTTTTTTTTTTTTTTAATTAACTTTTATTGGTGTTTAATTTACCAACATACAGAAAAACACCCAGTGCTCATCCCGTCAAGTGTCCACCTCAGTGCCCGTCACCCATTCCCCTCCAACACCCGCCCGCCTCCCCTTCCACCACCCCTAGTTCGTTTCCCCGAGTTAGGAGTCTTTATGTTCTGTCTCCCTTCCTGATATTTCCCAACATTTCTTTTCCCTTCCTTTATATTCCCTTTCACTATTATTCATATTCCCCAAATGAATGAGAACATACACTGTTTGTCCTTCTCCGATTGACTTATTTCACTCAGCATAATACCCTCCAGTTCCATCCACGTTGAAGCAAATGGTGGGTATTTGTCGTTTCTAATTGCTGAGTAATATTCCATTGTATACATAAACCACATCTTCTTTATCCATTCATCTTTCGATGGACACCGAGGCTCCTTCCACAGTTTGGCTATTGTGGCCATTGCTGATAGAAACATCGGGGTGCAGGTGTCCCGACGTTTCAATGCATCTGAATCTTTGGGGTAAATCCCCAACAGTGCAATTGCTGGGTCGTAGGGCAGGTCTATTTTTAACTCTTTGAGGAACCTCCACACAGTTTTCCAGAGTGGCTGCACCAGTTCACATTCCCACCAACAGTGTAAGAGGGTTCCCTTTTCTCCGCATCCTCTCCAACATTTGTTGTTTCCTGCCTTGTTAATTTTCCCCATTCTCACTGGTGTGAGGTGGTATCTCATTGTGGTTTTGATTTGTATTTCCCTGATGGCAAGTGATGCAGAGCATTTTCTCATGTGCTTGTTGGCCATGTCCATGTCTTCCTCTGTGAGATTTCTCTTCATGTCTTTTGCCCATTTCATGATTGGATTGTTTGTTTCTTTGGGGTTGAGTTTAATAAGTTCTTTATAGATTTTGGAAACTAGCCCTTTATCTGATATGTCATTTGCAAATATCTTCTCCCATTCTGTAGGTTGTCTTTTAGTTTTGTTGACTGTATCCTTTGCTGTGCAAAAGCTTCTTATCTTGATGAAGTCCCAATAGTTCACTTTTGCTTTTGTTTCTTTTGCCTTCGTGGATGTATCTTGCAAGAAGTTACTGTGGCCAAGTTCAAAAAGGGTGTTGCCTGTGTTCTCCTTTAGGATTTTGATGGAATCTTGTCTCACATTTAGATCTCTCATCCATTTTGAGTTTATCTTTGTGTATGGTGAAAGAGAGTGGTCCAGTTTCATTCTTCTGCATGTGGATGTCCAATTTTCCCAGCACCATTTATTGAAGAGACTGTCTTTCTTCCAATGGATAGTCTTTCCTCCTTTATCGAATATTAGATGACCGTACATTTCAGGGTCCACTTCTGGGTTCTCTATTCTGTTCCATTGATCTATGTGTCTGTTTTTGTGCCAGTACCACACTGTCTTGATGACCACAGCTTTGTAATACAACCTGAAATCTGGCATTGTGATGCCCCCAGCTAAGGTTTTCTTTTTTAAAATTCCCCTGGCTATTCGGGGTCTTTTCTGATTCCACACAAATCTTAAAATAATTTGTTCTAACTCTCTGAAGAAAGCCCATGGTATTTTGATAGGGATTGCATTAAACGTATAAATTGCCCTGGGTAACATTGACATTTTTACAATATTAATTCTGCCAATCCATGAGCATGGAATATTTTTCCATCTCTTTGTGTCTTCCTCAATTTCTTTCAGAAGTGTTCTATAGTTTTTAGGGTATAGATCTTTTACCTCTTTGGTTAGGTTTATTCCTAGGTATCTTATGCTTTTGGGTGCAATTGTAAATGGGATTGACTCCTTAATTTCTCTTTCTTCAGTCTCATTGTTAGTGTATAGAAATGCCATTGATTTCTGGGCATTGATTTTGTATCCTGCCACGCTACCAAATTGCTGTATGAGTTCTAGCAATCTGGGGGTGGAGGCTTTTGGGTTTTCTATGTAGAGTATCATGTCATCGGCGAAGAGGGAGAGTTTGACTTCTTCTTTGCCAATTTGAATGCCTTTAATGTCTTTTTGTTGTCTGATTGCTGAGGCGAGGACTTCCAGAACTATGTTGAACAGCAGTGGTGAGAGTGGACATCCCTGTCTTGTTCCTGATCTTAGGGGAAAGGCTCCCAGTGCTTCCCCATTGAGAATGATATTTGCTGTGGGCTTTGCGTAGATGGCTTTTAAGATGTCGAGGAAAGTTCCCTCTATCCCAACACTCTGAAGGGTTTTGATCAGGAATGGATGCTGTATTTTGTCAAATGCTTTCTCTGCATCTAATGAGAGTATCATATGGTTCTTGGTTTTTCTCTTGCTGATATGATGAATCACATTGATGGTTTTACGAGTGTTGAACCAGCCTTGTGTCCCAGGGATAAATCCTACTTGGTCATGGTGAATAATTTTCTTAATGTGTTGTTGGATCCTATTGGCTAGTATCTTGTTGAGAATTTTTGCATCCATGTTCATCAGGGATATTGGTCTGTAATTCTCCTTTTTGGTGGGGTCTTTGTCTGGTTTCGGAATTAAGGTGATGCTGGCCTCATAGAATGAATTTGGAAGTACTCCATCTCTTTCTATCTTTCCAAACAGCTTTAGTAGAATAGGTATGATTTCTTCTTTAAACGTTTGATAGAATTCCCCTGGGAAGCCATCTGGCCCTGGACTCTTGTGTCTTGGGAGGTTTTTGATGACTGCTTCAATTTCCTCCCTGGTTATTGGCCTGTTCAGGTTTTCTATTTCTTCCTGCTCCAGTTTTGGTAGTTTGTGGCTTTCCAGGAATGCGTCCATTTCTTCTAGATTTCCTAATTTATTGGCGTACAGCTGTTCATAATATGTTTTTAAAATCGTTTGTATTTCCTTGGTGTTGGTAGTGATGTCCCCTTTCTCATTCATGATTTTATTAATTTGAGTCTTCTCTCTCTTCTTTTTAATAAGGTTGGCTAATGGTTTATCTATCTTATTAATTCTTTCAAAGAACCAACTCCTGGTTCTGTTGATCTGTTCCACAGTTCTTTTGGTCTCGATATCATTGAGTTCTGCTCGAATTTTAATTAACTCTCTTCTTCTGCTGGGGGTGGGGTCTATTTGTTGCTTTTTCTCTAGTTCCTTTATGTGTAAGGTGAGCTTTTGAATTTGAGATCTTTCCAGTTTTTGAATGTATGCTTGTATTGCGATGTATTTCCCCCTCAGGACTGCTTTTGCTGCATCCCAAAGATTTTGAACGGTTGTATCTTCATTCTCATTAGTTTCCATGAATCTTTTTAATTCTTCCTTAATTTCCTGGTTGACCTTTTCATCTTTTAGCAGGATGGTCCTTAACCTCCACGTGTTTGTGGTCCTTCCATATTTCTTGTTGTGATTAAGTTCTAATTTCAAGGCATTATGGTCTGAGAATATACAGGGGACTATCCCGATCTTTTGGTATCGGTTCAGACCCGATTTGTGACCCAGTATGTGGTCTATTCTGGAGAAAGTTCCATGTGCACTTGAGAAGAATGTGTATTCAGTTGAGTTTGGATGTAAAGTTCTGTAGATATCTGTGAAATCCATCTGGTCCAGTGTATCATTTAAAGCTCTCGTTTCTTTGGAGATGTTGTGCTTAGAAGACCTATCCAGGGTAGAAAGAGCTAGATTGAAGTCACCAAGTATAAGTGTATTATTATCAAGGTATTTCTTGAGTTTGGTTATTAATTGGTTTAAATATTTGGCAGCTCCCACATTCGGGGCATATATATTGAGAAGTGTTAAGTCCTCTTGTTGGATAGATCCTTTGAGTATGAGATAGTATCCCTCTTCATCTCTCACTATAGTCTTCGGGGTAAATTTTAATTTATCTGATATAAGGATGGCAACCCCTGCTTTCTTTTGAGGACCATTTGAATGGTAAATGGTTCTCCAACCTTTTATTTTCAGGTTGTAGGTGTCCTTCTGTCTAAAATGAGTCTCTTGTAGACAGCAAATAGATGGGTCCTGCTTTTTTATCCAGTCTGAAACCCTGCGCCTTTTGATGGGGTCATTAAGCCCGTTCACATTCAGAGTTACTATTGATAGATATGAGTTTAGTGTCATCATATCTATTCAGTCCTTGTTTTTGTGGATTGTTCCACTGAACTTCTTCTTAAAGGGGAATTTTAAGAGTCCCCCTTAAAATTTCTTGCAGAGCTGGTTTGGAGGTTACATATTCTTTCAGTTCCTGCCTGTCTTGGAAGCTCTTTATCTCTCCTTCCATTTTGAATGAGAGCCTTGCGGGGTAAAGTATTCTTGGTTGCATGTTCTTTTCATTTAGGACCCTGAATATATCCTGCCAGCCCTTTCTGGCCTGCCAGGTCTCTGTGGAGAGGTCTGCTGTTACCCTAATATTCCTCCCCATAAAAGTCAGGGACTTTTTTTCTCTTGCTGCTTTAAGGATCTTCTCCTTATCTTTGGAATTTGCAAGCTTCACTATTAAATGTCGAGGTGTTGAACGGTTTTTGTTGATTTTAGGGGGGGATCTCTCTATTTCCTGGATCTGAATGCCTGTTTCCCTTCCCAGATTCGGAAAGTTTTCAGCTAGGATTTGTTCAAATACATATTCTGGCCCTCTGTCCCTTTCCGCGCCCTCAGGAACCCCAATTAAACGTAGGTTTTTCTTCCTCAGGCTATCATTTATTTCCCTTAATCTATCCTCATGGTCTTTTAATTGCCTGTCTCTTTTTTCCTCAGTTTCCCTCTTTGCCATCAACTTGTCTTCTATGTCACTCACTCGTTCTTCCACCTCGTCAAGCCTCGTCGTTAGGACTTCTAGCTTGGATTGCATCTCATTTAATTGATTTTTAATTTCTGCCTGATTGGATCTAAATTCTGCAGTCATGAAGTCTCTTGAGTCCTTTATGGTTTTTTCTAGAGCCACCAGTAGCTGTAAAATAGTGCTTCTGAATTGGCTTTCTGACATTGAATTGTAATCCATATTTTGTAACTCTGTGGGAGAGTGGGCTGTTTCTGATTCTTTTTTTTGAGGTAAGGTTTTCCTTCTAGTCATTTTGCTCAGTGCAGAGTGGCCAAAAACAAGTTGTATTGGGAAAAGGAGAAAAAGAGAGAGAAGGAAAAAAAGAGAAAAAGAAAAAAGAGAAAGAAGAAAAAAATAGGGGAAAAAGAGAAGAAAAAGAAAGAAAAAGAAAGAAAGGAGAAAAAAGAAAAAAAGGGGGGGTGGGGGAAGCAATCAGAAATCAAGAAGAAAGAGAGAAAAAAAAAAAAGAAAAAAAAAAAAAGGACAAAACAAAACAAAAAAAAACAAAAACAAAAACAAAAAAAACCACGGGGGAGTATCTTCCGATTCTGTGTAGTTTAAGTCCCTTGACTTCCCTTGGAACTGGTCCGTGTCGCTGGTCTTCTGGGGGAGGGGCCTGCTGCGCTGATTCTCAGGTGTTAGCACTTGGGGGAGCTGCTCTGCCCCTGCCTGGTGCAGGGCTCGGTGGGGGTTGTTCACCCCGTGAGGCCCCGGGAGGAAGCCACAGTGGCGGGGGCAGCTCTGGGACCCTCGAGTCAGCTCCCGCAGTAGCTCCGGGGCTCTCCGTCTGCAGGGCCTGGGGGCTCCGGGGCGGGGCCGCTGATCTGCTCAGTTCCAGGCAGGAGCGTCCTTGCTGTCCTGGGCCCTCCCGGCCTCTGCCTGTCCCGGGGGAGGCCGGATCCTGGGCTATGTCCCGGCGCCCTGTGCTCCGGGGCCTGCGCTGTTGGATTCGCGCTCCCGGCGGTGCAGCCCCCTCCGCGGAGCCGCCGCCCGAGCCTCTCCGAGCTGTTCCCGGAGCCGCGCAGCCCCCTCCGCGCGGAGCTTCTTCCTCTGCGCGAGCCGCCGCCGCTGAGCTGTTCCCGGAGCCGCGCAGCCCCCTCCACGGAGCCGCCGCCCGAGCCCCTCCGAGCTGTTCCCGGAGCCGCGCAGCCCCCTCCGCGCGGAGCTTCTTCCTCCGCCCGCGCCGCCGCCGCTGAGCTGTTCCCGGAGCCCCGCAGCCCCCTCCGCGGAGCCGCAGCCCGAGCCCCTCTGAGCTGTTCCCGGAGCCCCGCAGCCCCCTCCGCGGAGCCGCCGCCCGAGCCGCCGCCGCTGAGCTGTTCCCGGAGCCCCGCAGCCCCCTCCGCGGAGCCGCCGCCCGAGCCCCTCCGAGCTGTTCCCGGAGCCGCGCCGCCCCCTCCACGGAGCTTCTTCCTCCGCCCGAGCCGCCGCCGCCGAGCTGTTCCCGGAGCCCCGCAGCCCCCTCCGCGGAGCCGCCGCCCGAGCCTCTC
Organism: Vulpes lagopus; assembly: GCF_018345385.1. Taxonomy (NCBI): domain Eukaryota; kingdom Metazoa; phylum Chordata; class Mammalia; order Carnivora; family Canidae; genus Vulpes; species Vulpes lagopus. The sequence continues at coordinate 44,948,633 of NC_054833.1, read as the reverse complement.
CGAGCTGTTCCCGGAGCCCCGCAGCCCCCTCCGCGCGGAGCTTCTTCCTCCGCCCGAGCCGCCGCCGCCGAGCTGTTCCCGGAGCCGCGCAGCCCCCTCCGCGGAGCCGCCGCCCGAGCCCCTCCGAGCTGTTCCCGGAGCCGCGCCGCCCCCTCCGCAGAGCCGCCGCCCGAGCCCCTCCGAGCTGCTCCGGGTCCCGCCGAGCGCTGCAGCCCTTAGGGAGCTCGGCGCACTCTCCGGGGCGCAGTTCCTCTGTTACTGTCCCAGGGAGCCCGAGGGCATCCCCGCCTTTCTGGGGATCCTGCTCCAATTCCCGGGGATCCCCTTTCCGCGGGGAAGGTCGGTGCAGCTCCTGCTCCTCCGGGCCGGGGCTCTCCTGTCCTGGGGACACTCGCCCCGGCCTCAGCCCGGCTCCTCGCGGGGCCCCTCCCCCTTGGAGGCCTTTTGTGTCTTTATTTCTTTTTCCCCGTCTTCCTACCTTGATAGAAGCGCGAACTCTTCTCACTGTGGCGTTCCAGCTGGTCTCTCTTTAAATCTCAGGCCGAATTCGTAGGTTTTCAGGATGATTGGATGGTTTTCTAGGTAATTTGCTGAGGACAGGTGACCTGGAGACCCTACTCCTCCGCCATCTTGCCCCTCCCCCTTGAAGCAGTACTTAAAACTATATGGAACCTCAGAAGGATCTGTTACACAACTGAAAAAACTCTTCATTTTTTTTCCAACACAAAAAAGCCAGTATTTCAAATTGTCCTTTTGATTACTACCTTTAGTGTTTTACACAGTGGGGCAATACACCCTAGTAAAATTCGCAATGGAAGAGGGAGAATCAGTGAGAGAAGGGTCATATTGAAAGGGGACTCTGAAACATCACCTGAGTTAGTAGGGAGATCTCTTCTATAAAAGAATATGTATGTAAATTGAATGTCTAGAGTGGATAACGATTTTCTAAAGTCTTTTAATCCTTCCCACCTTTTGAAAAGGCTTGAAGTCACCAGGACCACCTGTACTCAAGCTTGAAACTATCAATACAATTTGTTTATAAGATTAAGAGTATAGTTTCAAGAGTCAGACTGCCCCACTTGCAGGCTGTGAGACCTTGGACAGGTGCATTAAGCTTCTAGTGTGTCAATTCTCTCTATTGTAAAATGAGGATTGTGATGGAATTTATCTTACAGGGTTCATGTGAGGATTAAAAGAAACATCCCACGTAAAATGCTTAGCACAGTGAGTGCTGCTCAGTGTATGTTAGCTGTGATAATTCTAATTCTCATCAGGAGGTAATAAAGTCCTTGAATCACTCTGGAAGTTAGAATGAAATGAAGGAGATAGAAGAGAAGGATATTGTAGAGACTGAATCAACTTGTTGACTCATTGAACTGAAGGATGAGAAAGAGGGTGGGATGGAAAATGGTGCTGCATTTTGAGACCCCCCCCAAGGGCTAGCAGAATGGTGGTGCTGTTGATACACTGGAAAGCATGCATCAGGTTTGTAACAGGTGGCCCATTTGGCTCCAGCCCATTCCATTTGGGATTGCAAGCCAACTCACTACTTTTTCCAGTTGAAGCCAGAAATCCAGATAATTATGTGAAATCTCTTGAATATTTTATATTCTTGAAAATCTGGAGCAAATAAAACATGACTGTGAGATGCAAATTTGCAACCTCTGTGTAGGATCTTAGAGGTTCCACTGCTGTGGAATTCCTCATTATACGTCCCATAATACCTTTCCCATTAAATATTGGTTGGATAAATGGATTTTTGACGAAAGGATTTTCCATAAAGCATACATACCAATACTTACTGATTTTATAAGTTTCAAATTTATAAAAGTGTTTGGAGAATGAGATTTTAAAACCTCACTTTCTTGTTTGATATTTAACAGTTTAATATTGGAGATGCAAAGGAAATAAACATTACAAACATATTATGTAGAGTGAACCCCCAGGCAGAATTGTTCAAGGAAGAGGTAGTCTTTTCGGTCCACAGACACTACTTTTATTTTTTTCAGTAAGCTCGATAATCTTGTTATACAGGCAGTAAACCATCTAATTTTCCTCTTGATTCCTCTGCTGATGCCACATTTTTTTTTCTGACTGAGAAGACAGTTTTAAAACATTTTAGCCTTTGCTGCTTATACTCTGTATTGTATTCTCTTTTCTTGCTAGAACTGCCTTTACCCTGCTTTCTCCCCCACCTGCCTCTAGAAAGCTTTCTTAAACATGGATGGCATCTGTATTTGTAGGCTAGAGAAGAGCTCGCCACAAAGTCTGAGTTCTAGTTAATCAGGAGACAAAGACATACTTGGAAGGAGGGCATGCAAGGCAGAGAAAGAAGTAGGTACAAAGGGGCACCTGGGTGGCTCAGTGAGTGCCTGACTTTGGCTCAGGTCATGATTCTGGGGTCCTGGGATCGAGTCCTGCATTGGGCTCCCTGCAGGGAGCCAGCTTCTCCCTCTGCCTGTGTCTCTGCCTCTGTGTGTCTCTCAGGAATAAATGAATAAAATCTTAAAAAAAAAAAAAAAAAAAGGAAGCAAGTACAAACCATAAAGGTAGCAGAATCAAGTTATGTTTAGGAATTATTGTGGTACAGGGTGGCTAAGAAACATGTGAGGAGGCAGGAGATGAAATTGGAAAGTTGGTTTTCATGATACAATCTCCACCTCTTCATATAGCCTCCAAGACTTCATCCTGGAGTATTTCCAAACAGAAATGCCTCCCTCCCACAGAGACAAAGACACACCCAAAGCTCTTTGTGAGCTTTGGATGAAAGAGATTTAGGCTTAAGTACATGCTCTGCAACATACGAGGTACTTGACCTCAGGAAAGTTACTTAAAATCTTTGGACCCGGGTTTCCTTATTTATAAAATGGAAATCAAGTATGTTTATCTCAAAGAGTTGTTGTGAGGACTTAATTACATGAATGTGGGTTTTTCTTTAATAGATTCATTTATTTATTTATTATTTATTCATTCATGAAAGACACAGAAGGGGTGGGGGGAGCCGGGACACAGGCTGGGAGCCTGACGTGGGACTTGATCTCGGGTCTCCAGGATCACGCCCTGGGCCAAAGGCAGGCACTAAACCACTGAGCCACCCCGGGATCCCCTGAACGTGTTTTTAATAAACTTAACACAGTACTCTACATGTAAAAAGTTCTCGGTAAAGGGCAACTAGTAGTAATAACAGTTGTGTTCCAAAAATACAAAATTACTCTGAATGTACTACAGTTATCTTCAACATATTTTTGTAGATGTTGTGCCTTCCACCTGGAGTCTCTCTAAAGCTTCCTCTGACTTTCCTCCCTCTACCTCTGATTGCTCTTTTATTTTAAATTTTAATTCCAGTATAGTTAACATACAGTGTTATATTTACCTCTGATTGCTTTTGATGGTTTCCCACTTCAGCGTAGAGATTGCTTAACCCAGGGTCCCTTGGGAGATCCATAGATAGAAATCAAAGGAGAATGTGTATTTAGATCAAAAGAAGATTAGATTTTATTTTCCCTAACATCTCGCTAAAATTCAGCATTACAATTTTTTGAATAGATAATAAAGTGCCATAGTATTAGTGATATCTAACATTCAAATGATTAGAAATCACAAATATTGGGATGCCTGGGTGGCTCAGTGGTTGAGCATCTGTCTGCCTTAGGCTCAGGGCAGGGTCCTAGAGTCCTGGGATCAGGTCCCACATTGGGCTCCCTGCCTGTAGCCTGCTTCTCCCTCTGCCTGTGTCTCTACTGCTCTCTCTGTGTCTCTAATGAATAAATAAAATCTTTTAAAAGAATCACAAATATTTCATACCAAGTCCCAGTTGTTGCAGATATCATGAAATAGCATTTATTTTCATTACTACTTTGAAATTGCAGTAGTTATTAGACCTAACAGTAGATATTTTTAATTAATGGGTAAATAGAAGGGCATATATGTCTACATCAGATTTTGAAATACCTTGAAAACTGTAATTCAATATAATTGGTTTTCTTTGAAGTCCTATATATTTTAATTCATGCATGTAATAACGTTTAATGACAGAAAGGGTTCAGAGACCATGAAAGGGTTCTATGGCGCACACACACACACACACACACACACACAAAGAAAGATTATGAAACTCTGTCTTAGCACTTACTATAGTATACTGTCCACTAATTTAGATAAATACACTGTTTTCAGTTAGAAGTTAGTGTACAGTCTCAAATTTATATTCTGAGCAAAACTTTAGTTTTAATTAATGCCATCATCTCCATCAAAAAGGAAGAAAAGACACAATTACTTACTTTTAGTTATAGACAGTTGGTGTCCAGTGAGCTCATTGAGCATGGGTGTTCTTTAAATTAGGATTTCCTGGGCACCTGGATGGCTCAGCTGGTTAAGCATCTGACTCATGGCCTCAGGATCATGGGATCAAGCCTCAAACTTGCTCTGAGCTCAGTGGGGAGTCCTTTTGGGATCCTCTCTCTCTCTCTCCCTCTGCCTCTGCCCAATCCTCGACTCTCTCTTTCTCTCAAAATAAATAAATAAATTTAACAAAAAAATTTGGATTTTCTTCTCTGGTTCAAGTGTCTTGTCTCCCTAAAACAGTTTTATATCCTTTAGCATAAACCCCAAAGGACTTTTAACTTCAGCCTAGGTTGTATTTAGTTAGCAGGAACATTATTACTCCCAGAGTTACAAGGAAAATCCAGAAGATCTACAAAATGCTAACTGTTGCTTAACTTACCAGAAACTGGGGTCACAGACCAACCATCTAACTTAAAATCTCAGGAAAGACTACTTCCAAGGACAAAAGGGACACAAATACTGACTTCTGAGGGAACAATGAATAATAAGAATTTAGTTACATTTTTTAAAACAAATTGCTAAAAGCTGAGTGTGGGCAGAGGGTGTGAGAGTACAGAACTCCTAGGAATGAAGACATAGGAAACATTTGTACTTACTGATTGTTCTTCTCCTTGGGTCTCCACCAAACACTCATGAGAAAGACTAGGGTCAGTGCAGAAGACTAGACAAAGCCTCCTCAGCAGACCAGGTCTGGAGGAGAGAGAAGCTCCTTGATGGGAAAGACACAAAACCTCTCCTGCATCCTCTTCCACTAAGAGCTAAGGCCTTATGCCACTGAAAAAAAACTGTGAGCCCTGGCCTTTCTAGAGCCAAACTATAGTTGGGGAAATGGAGAAATAAAACTGTGTGCTGCTCGGAGTGGGGTGGGACAGGAAACTGACCTCGACCAAGATCATTAGAGATTTCCTAATGCTGCAAGGAGGCAGGCAGCATCACCAAGAAAGCCACTCCAACCTCTATCCAACCAAGGGACACAAAGCCTGCCTAAGATTGAAGCTGAACTGGAACACCAGAGAATCCCACTCCTTCTCCCCAGCAGGGTAGACAGCACCAAGTAGAAAGCAACTGCTGTCAACCATGAGAGAAGGAGCAAGAGCTTGGAGAAAGACTCATTCTAAGACACAGGGAAGGATAATACTAAGGATGAAAGAGGAACACTGAGAAAAATCCTTTGTTAAAACAAAACCCACCCTAAACACCAGTAACTCCAGAGAATCTTGAAGCTGATGGTGAATTCAAGGTCACCATAGCAACAACAGAAACCCAAACCTAGCTCAACTCCTGAGTAGACTGAGTGAACCCTCTTCGCCCAACACACACACTATTGACCTAGGAGAAGGGGTGTAGCTTTTCTGTGCATAAATACTATTTATTTCAGCGTGTATTATTTTCAACTTTGTGTTTGGCAATAAATAAAAAATTTGTGAAACACACAAAATAAACAAGAAAAAATAACCCATGGTAAAGAGCAAGGCAAACCATAGAATCAGTCTTAGAGATGACCCAAATATTGGAATTATAAGACAGGGGCAGTTACAGAGGGCAACTATGCCTCTGGTAACTATAATGGTTACTTTTAAGTGTCTACTTGACTAGGCTAAAAAAATGCCCAAATAGCTGGTAAAATATTATCTTGGGGAATATCTAGGAGAGTGTTTCCAAAAGAGATTAATGATTCTAGCCAGACAGAGTAAAGGTCACCCTCACCCCTTACTACTGTAGACAGATATCATCCTATCCACTGAGCCTGGAAGAGCATAAAAAGATGGAAGTAGGATGAATTTGGTCTCACTACTTAAACTGAGACACTTTTTTAAGCCCCAGATGTGTTTCTGGTTCTCAAGCCTTTGGACTCAAACTAGAAATTATATATATTTTCTTCCAAGACTCAATGAGAAAATAAAGAATCCAATTACAGAGTGGGAAAAAATTTGTTCATTTCACCAAAGAAGATATACAGATGGCAAATGAACATATAAAAAGATGCTCAACATCATTAAACATTAGGGAAATAAAAATTAAAATTATAATGAGATACTACTACACATCCATTAAAATATCTTTTTTAAAAAAGCTATAGAATTAAGCAGAGTTACAGGCTATAAAATCAGTGTACAAAAATCGATTGTACTCCTATATACCAGTAATGAGGCAAAAAAAAAAAAAAAGAAATCAAGGAATCGATCCCATTTACAATTGCACCCAAATACCTTAATATACCTAGGAATAAACCCAACCAAAGAGTTAAAAGATCTGTACTCTGAAAACTATAGAAAACTTATGAAAGAAATTTAAGAGGACACAAAAAATGGAAAAACACTCCATGCTCATGGATTGGAAGAACAAACATCATTAAAATGTCTATATCATCCAAAGCAATCTACACATTTAATGGACTCCCTCTCAAAATACCACCAGCATTTTTCACAGAGCTACAACAAACAATCCTAATTTTTTTTTCATTCGCCCAACCCTAAAATTTGTATGAAACCACAGAAGACCCTGAAAAGCCTAAGTAATCCTGAAAAAGAAAATCAAACTAGAGGCATTACAATTCCTGATTTCAAGCTGAATTACAAAACTGTAATCAAGACAGTATGGTACTGGCACAGAAACAGATACAGAGATCAATGGAACAGAATAGAAAACCCAGAAATGGACCCACAACTGTATGGTCAACTAATCATTGACAAAGCAGAAAAGAATATCCAAAGGGAAAAAAGACAGTCTCTCTTCAACAAATAGTATTGGGAAGACTGGACAGAAACATGAAGAATGAAACTGGGCCACTTTCCTGCATCATACACAAAAATAAATTCAAAATGAATGAAAGCTCTAAATGTGTGACAAGGAACATCAAAATCCTAGAGGAGAACACAGGCAGCAACCTCTCTGACCTTGGCCAGAGCAACTTCTTTCTAGACACATCACTGGAGGCAGGGAAAACAAAAGCAAACAAACTATTGGGACTTCATGAAGATAAAGAGCTTTTACACAGCAAACTACAAGGCAGTCTATTCAATGGGAGAAGATATTTGCAAATGACATATCTGATAAAGGGTTGATATCCAAAGCCTATAAAGAACTTCTCAAACTCAGCACCCAAACCACAAATAATCCAGTTAAGAAATAGGCAGAAGACATGAACAGATACTTTTCCAAAGAAGACATCTAGATGGCCAACAGACAAATGAAAAAATGCTCAATTTCACTCAGCATCGGGAAAATGTAAATCAAAACCACAATGAGATACCACCTCACATTGATCAGAATGGCTAAGATTAACACCACAAGAAACAACAGATGTTAGTGAGGATGTGGAGAAAGGGGATCCCTCTTGCACTGTTGGTGGGAGTACAAACTGGTGCAGCCACTCTGGAGAACAGTATAGAATTTCCTCAAAAAGTTAATAGAGCTCTCCTGTGATCCAGCACTACTAGGTATTTAGCCAAAGGATACAAAAACACAGATTTGATGGGGTACATGCACCCAAGTGTTTATAGAAGCATTATCAACAATAGTCAAATTGGGTGATAGAACTATTCTCCATCTTGATTGTGCTAATAGTAACATTCTGCCAAAAGTCAGAATATACTAAAAATGCTGAATTTTACTATAAATATATTGTACCTCAATAAACTGACTTTCAAAAAAGTCTGGACAGAGTGTCATTTTCCATATTTGCTGTCACACTGTTCTGTACACCATGAAGAAAACGACATACATATAAACTTGTACACAACTTAAACAGATGGCATATCTTATATTTTTCAATAAAAACAGAGTTCTTTTAAAATATATTATTTATTTATTTATTCATGAGAGACAGAGAGAGAGTGGCAGAGACACAGGCAGAGAGAGAAGCAGGCTCCATGCTGGGAGCCCGATGTGGGACTTGATCCCGGGACTCCAGGGTCACGCGCTGACCTGGCGACACTCAACCACTGTGTCACCCAGGCATCCCTAAAATAGAGTTTTATTATAGCTATGTGAAAGAGGCTTGCCATACCTTTCCCACTTTCTTTATAATAATGCTGTCATCTTGGTAAAATACAGAATATAATATTTAAGATAAATTTTTTAAATGTTGGCTATTCTTAAAAATATTTTCTCGTCCAGTTATATGTTAAATAATTTGAAATGCTCACTAACCCACCCCAAATTTCTTCAATTACAATGTTGTGATTGTAAGCCTATTGGATCATGATGATCTGTTAACAAAAAGTTATACCCTAAATTTGCTCAAAGTTTAAAATATTAGGAGCATAGTTGATGATTTTAACCCTATACTTTGCTGAGGGTAATTTATCAATCTTAAAAATGAAAGGGTTTGTAAAGTCTGAGGATCTCAAAGTATGCAGAGAGACACGTACCTTTTAAAATCTTTTGACAACTCCTCTGAAGCCCACATAGTTAACAATAAATGTGGTAGGACAGGACATAGAGAGCCAGAACAGACTGCTAGAGTCTGCGTAGGTGGGAGATAATTTGATGAGTTAAAAATAATTTAAACTCTGGAGTCATAAAGGCAGAGCGTGTAGGTGGCAAACATGGAGATCAAGTCGGGGTCAGAGTCCAGGGACTCAAAGGAGAGCTAAGAATATCAAAGTTAGAGGCTTCCCCTTGGAAATGCTCCCGCCTACATAGCCTGACTCTAACCAATGCTACCATTTATCCAACAGCAACAATGCACGAAGGCCTTTACCTGCATTCAAACCTGTACCTTCATGACAAACTTCTGTGCAGTTATTATTAATCTCATTTTATTAAGGAACAGACAGAGCTAGTTGCAGGGTCAGGAACTGAATGTACACCTTTCTGATTCCGATGTCTCTATTTGTTCCACACTAGCCAGCATCTTATGAAAAACCACCCAATGGTCTGTCTTATTTGGCCCTACTGCACATTTGCTGGATTTCCAAAGACTATTTCCCATCTTCAGACATCCATGCCATTCTTCTCACTGGCTCTACCTCCTTCTTTTATGGTTTATAGCATACTCTAGGACTCTGAATTAGCCTCTTCTCACTAAGACCCTGTCTGACAGTTTCCTTCACTTTGATTCTTTTGAAACAAACACCTGTTCTCCCCAGTAGCAGTTTTATTCCTCTTTCTAAGGTCATCTTACTGATCCACAGCAGCATCTTCAGTTTTACAACATTCCTTTCTTGCCTGGAACTTGTGTCAGGGTTTTCTCTATAGTGAAAGTCCTACAGCTTCACAATTACCCTTAATTTGAGGATTGGGAAAAATCTCCCCTCCCCCCCAAAATAATTCAACTGATTATTATCAAGTTTTAAAATATTTGATCTTACATCAGTTCTGTTTTAAAATTTCTATGGACTCTCAATCCAAAAACAGTTGCTTTTTTATAGAAATGGTAACATGGTATAACTGAAATTCACTGGACCAGTAGGTAAGAAACCTGTTCTATCCTAAATTCATTGTTTAGTTAGCTATGTAGACTTTATTAAATCATAAAACCACTTTGAACTTGCTTCTTGATCTTAAAAATTAGGCATAGTTTTGCCAAATAACTTCTGAAAAGGTCCTAGAGACCCAAATCTCACTCTAGATTGCTACTGTATGCATGTGATAAACTCATAGTAGCTGGTATTTCAGCTTATTGTGGAGAACTGTCACAGCGTATTCATGTTTTTCTTATATTTATAGCCTTTATGTGAGCTGAATTCTTGTTCAGTCATGATGGACAAAATTACCAAAGGAAAACAGGCACTATTCCTCATTCACAATGTATACATATTCTTATATATAAAACACATCCCTACATATATCACAATCCCATCCCATAGTGGAAACTCTGAGAGGCTTGGTTTTTTTTTTTTGGAACACAAGTGCCTAATATAAGCTTTGATGGCTGAGACACTCACTTCAAAGATGCCTATCTCTAATAAACACATCACCAGCCACACCACTAAATAAAGAACCAGGCCACCTTCCCCCATGGAGGCTTCTATGTTTTAAAGATTTTTGGTTGATTTCAATAACTGATCATGATCATTTGGGCCACTTTTTTTTTCTCTTCCCCCACTGTAAGTTCCCAGTCCTATCTTTTAAATTCACCAATAAAGAATGAGCCTGTGAAACCTTAGGCCCCTACCATCATCCCCAATGAAAGCAGAACACCAGATCTGATCTTATCACTCTCCTCACTTCCCATGACTTGTGTGGCTCCCAGGTACTCTGTAGAATTCTGTAAATAATAAACTTTAATTTTTTAAGATTTCCTGATGGTTATTGCTAAAGGGGATGTTGCAATCATAATAACTATGAGACCCGGTCTAACACTAGCATTGGTTATTGATAGGCTGATACTGACACAAAACAATTGATATTAACCAGGGTGAATGCCCTATACTTGAAACTTGCTTGATTAGACCTAAGTCAGGTGTGTTCCACCATCTGAAAAAAAAAAAGCTGCACTTGCTGGGGGGGTCTGTTAAGCTACAATGTGATTTGCATATGGCTTCTGTAGTGTGTTGCCTGCTGTATCCAACCCAAAGGTCACAGCTGCTGTAATAACTCATTATATCCCCAGAGCAGGCTGATCAAGGCCACACAGTCTAATGAGACATAAAGGCCTTCACTGACTATCAAAGTGCATAAGGCTCCTTCATGCCTCAAGGCCAAGGATAGATAAGGAAAGTGTTTGGATTGCAAAGCTATTGTCACTGCCCACAGAGAGGTTCTGGGCTAAAGGCACAAAGGAAATGTTCCCATAGGTGAGGAGGACAGGAGATCTCCATCTGTGGCCACTGAGTCAGTGAGTCATGCTTGGACTATGTGTCCTAACCCAGAAGAGTGAAAGAGCCCTGCAACCAGAAACCAATAGTGGCACTGGAGGGAAAATACAAGAGGCTATGGTCTGTCACCATTTCACTCACTACTCTTGCTCTTCATCCTCTGACCCAATGGGACATTATGGGTCCAGTCCCTGGTGTAATGTTGCTAAAGAAATTAGTGGACATATATAAATGTCCTGAACGTCTAGTGCCGGTGCCTCCCAAGAACCTGAGGAAGTATGCCAATTTTCTGATAAATGCGAAATCCCATGAATGCTTCATGGACATTATTCTGTGCCATATACCAACATGCCAAAACTTTAATATTACACTCCAGAGGCCTAAGGCTCTCCAGAAAACTGTACATAATCAATGCTAGTGGAGACAGATTTCAATCCCAGAAGAGATCTCTTGGAACATGTTGGAAAGGAAAGCAGCCACCTATAAGGAAGGCTCAGAGTGACACTATCCAAAAGCTTCTGATAACAATGCCCGAGATTAAGGAAACTAGACAAAAATAAGAAGTAGAAACCAAGATCAAAAACTATACCTTAACTGAAATTTAAATTCTTCTAAATAAATAAGTAAATAAATAAATAAATAAATAAATAAATAATTTTTTTTTTCTTAAAGATTTTATGCAGCAAGACAGAGAGGGGAGTTTGTTGACTATTATGGATTTTCTTGTTTGAACAGGTTCAATCTAAATTTTTACTCATAGCTGACAAAATGTATTAACTAGACAGTGTCTCTAAAGACCCTACAATCTATAACTTTCTTAAAGATCCTTCTGAGCTTTATGCTCATTTCCTCTAAAATACCACAGATTCCAAGCCTCTTTGACTTTGCCCTGAATGGACAGGAACTGAGCAGCATACCCCATGAGGCATTTCTATCACCAAGGGGAAAGCTGACAGGGTTATTGAGGCCTCCACAGAAGGAAAAGGAAAGAGGAAAGGCAAAGGCCCCCTGGAGCCACTGATGCTCAAACCAGAGTCCTCCCACTACTCATTTGGATATTTATTACCTGGCTCCACACCCACCCTTCCATCACAGTGATCACAGCCAGGGCTCTAAGTGAATGAAAGCACTAAAGTGAAGCCCACCTCCTGCTGCACAAAATTGGCGTGGTCCAATGGGTTTTATCATTTCCCCAAATAGTGACCCAAATGACCCCTGTTTCCAACCCTAAAGATGTCCCACTTGACTCTGAGTCCAGAGATTTTTTATATGTCATTCCTCTAATTATAGGATGGTACTATTACATTTTAACTGGGTGCCAAAAGGATCCAAGAGGCATTAAACTTCCTAGTATAAAATTTACATTTTCTTTCTCTGTCCCTTAAAGATGTAAATCTTACCATGACTTTGAAATGTAAACACCCCAGGAGATAACTAAAGGTCTATTCACAATTGCTGGAGAATGAAGGAAAAAACAAACAAAACAAACCCAAAACCCAAAACAGAAAGAGACCTTTTAAAATATAAACTGCTAATAAAGCTCTTTTGCCCAAAATCTAGTCCACAGCTTCCTTAAGATTACTCGTCAGGGACAAATACAAATTTTAAAAGTCTCCACAATTAGTAAAAAGCTTTAGCCACTGGAGTGGGTAACCTTCACTTTTTCCTCTGCCAGAGACCGTTATTTATAAACTATTATTTGTAAACTAGTGAGTTTTATATTGCACCCAATTCATGGCTAAAATTTTGGAATGAAAGCTCTAAGATTTCTGTTTGAGTCTATGTGTCTTTACATGTATGTTGCAGATGCATGCTATTTTTCTAACTTTGGATGCAATTGCCAAAATTAATTTGTAGAAGAGCTCTATGTAATTAGCTTAAAAATAAGCTCATACAAATTAAGTTTTCCTAAAAATCAGAAGTACAGAAATTAACCCAAATAATTTTCAAGTTCACATAACCTGGGATAGTCTAATAAATAAAAGCTAGTTTCTTTCATTCATTCATTCATTTATTTTTATTTTAAAGATTTTTATTTATTTATTTATGAAAGACACACAGAGAGAGAGAGAGAGGCAGAGATACAGGCAGAGGGAGAAGCAGGCCCCATGCAGGAGCCTGATGTGGGACTCAATCCCAGGACCCCAGGACCATGCCCTGGGCCAAAGGCAGGCGCTAAACCACTGAGCCATCCAGGGCTCCCTAGTTTCATTTATTTAAAGGAGGTACGTATTTAGAGTTATCAGCATTAAATATAATGCAGATGAACATCTTTTATTCTACTCGAATTTATTAGTCAAATAATTTTTATGTTATCTCTATTATAAAACTTGTTGGCAAGAAAAGTAACTTGTGGTAGCAGGTGATTTTGTCAATTGTCTAATGAAATTTTCATGGGTAGTCTAAACATAATTGTTGGGATCAAGTGATTTAGATAGGTGTAAGCAGGATAACAGTTCTTAGGTGACTTATCAGGAATAATTATGGTATGTACTTAAAAAATAGTTTCCCAAACCTTTGATAACTTCTACTTTTTGAATTTTGCTGAATTAAATGATGGGAACTCGCTGAATATCTAGATGATTTCCAAATAAGATAAAATACTAAAGCATTAATTGCGAAGCAGATTCATTTACCTACTTTTGACCTCTTAGTACAGAGGTTTCTAGATAATTTGAAATGTATTCATAAGTTTATCAATCTAAAGAAAGTTGGCAGAACAGTTCCCAATTTCTTACTTCTTAGTTTTTACTTGAAATTAAGGTTTTTGAGGGTTAAGCATTCTAATGACATATGTGATTAAAACTTCTAGAAATAAGGGAAATTCTGTATGCAAGGCAAATTAGGATGTGCTTTTGAGTATGAAAGGTATGAAGTATGGAGATAAATTTTTGTGAAGGGAAGTAAAAAGTAATTTTGTCATAAAGTAAAACTGGTGGTGTCAGAATGGGAAGGAAAATAAAGAACAAAGTGGTATAGAAAGTTGGTGGGGGGGAGAGAAAGAATTTTACCATGTGTGGTCAAATTGGCTAAAATTGCATTGTTATTACAAGGATTTTTAAAATAAGCTTTATTATCAATAGCATGCTTATGTAATTTTCTTGCACCTGCTAAAAGGACAAAATTTTCTTAGAATATTGATCTGTTTCTGATAAGAGATTGTGGAAGATTTTTACCTTTTCAGCAATCTGACTAGACAGCCAAGATTTTGTGTTTTAGCAAAATAATTTCCTGTGTTTCATGTTATCTTAATCAGGTATTTGATTACTTAAGAAAATAATCTTTTCAATATTAAGAACTAGATTTGCATAAAACTATGTAACCTTCTATATTTGTCTTAAATTCTTTTGTCACTTTGGTTAAATAATGAACTATTGTTTCATAATGTTCTGTGATACTATTTAGTCAAGTGTCCAAAGCCTTTTGATATTTTTGATAAACTTTCTCAAATCAAATTCTAAATGAAGGCTTTTTGAACTGGAAATTTGAGAGTTTTCAGAGGGTCCCTGGAACATATTAAAAATTTTGTTTTCTCTATAAAAAAAGACATTAAACTAGACTTATTTGATGTGTTAAATTACATGGGAAGTATAGTCAAATAAGAAATAATGCTACACCCTCTTTATAGATATCCTTGTATGGATATATATTATTAATACAAGCATTCTAGAAGTTATATGACATTCATAAAAACCTGATGTGTAATGTTATCAGTCATAATTCCAGTTACCTTAAAATGTATGTCACAGAAATAACCAAATTTCTTTGTCAACTGCATTATAATAAACTCTCATCAGATCTTTAAACATTGACATTTTTTAAGTCTGCTGTCATTTATAAACAGCTATCATTTACTCTGATGCTTGCAAAAGTACTTCATCTTCAAGGAAGATAGATCTTTATGGAAGGGTATCTGACAAATACAAGTTTCTGATAATTTTTAGGTCATACCACTGAACTGGGCAAAAACTCAACACTAAGGAAAAAGTGGATTCATAAAACTGCAAACACAAGATCAATAATTAATTACATACAACTGAGTGAACAGATGAGGGTGATTATAATTTTTTATGACCTTTGTTTGAAATATTGCTATATTTTTTAATCTTTCATTTTCCAGATTTAAGGAAATTTTCTCATAAGTTAGGACTTCTAGCAATTTGGTAAAATGTACCTTTATAATATGAAACAATTCTTTTTTTCTTTCTATTTTTAAATACCTGATGCAAACACTTGGACCATATAGACTTAACTTGGGTTAGGTCACCACCCTCTGAAATGAGACACAACCATTTAACTGAACTGACCTAGTCTCAAGACTAAGAGACTAATTCAGTGAGATACTGAGCTACCAACTCAGGATAGATTCAAACCTACTTACATCAGACAGCCCAAAATGTTAAAATATTTTACAATGTTCTCTAAATCTTTGTACAGATTCCCAAGGTCCCTGAGATTACATACTTAATTTCATTGTGGGGCCCTTCAAGCTTTGGATAAGCAGCTGGATGTTATACCAACAGATGCAGAGAGTTTAATAGAGAGAGCAGAATAAGAGACAATAAAAGAGAACCTTGATAAAACCACTATCATTTCAGGGTGATTGCATGAATCCCCAGGATTATACTTTCTGAGGAGTAATATCAAAGTCTGCATACCCCAGAAGAAACAAACTTTACTAACATTTCCAGCCAAGTCATTGAACAAATAAGCAAACAACATCAAGATTTATAGGGAGAGATCAGTACATAAAGTTACTGCAATATATTATCTGAAATGTTTAGTTTTCAGCAAAAAAAAACCCCACAATCCATGCAAAGTATGACTAGAAAAAAAGTAACAGAAATCACCTCAGAGAGGGTCAAGGTGTTAGATCTTGTAGACAAAAACTTCAAACAACAATTATAAATATGTTCAAGGAATAAGGGAAATTATGTTTAAAGAGATAAAGGTATCTTGACAAAAATATCAAAGAGAGATCATCAATTCAGAGATATAATTTAAAAAGACAGGAATCCCTGGGTGGCGCAGCGGTTTGGCGCCTGCCTTTGGCCCAGGGCGCGATCCTGGAGACCCGGGATCGAATCTCACATCGGGCTCCCGGTGCATGGAGCCTGCTTCTCCCTCTGCCTGTGTCTCTCTGCCTCTCTCTTTCTCTCTGTGACTATCATAAATAATTAAAAAAAAAAAAGACAAGTAAAATAAAATTCTAGAGTTGAAAAGGATAATAACTGAAAGTTTCACAGTGGTGCTCAATAGATTTGAGTGGGCATATCAGCTTATTTGAAGATACCTTGATAGGGATCATACATTCTGAAGAACAGACAGAAAAATAAAAAACAGATCTTTCAGGAAATGTGGTACAACTTAAGTGCATCAACATACACATAATGGGAGAGCAACAGAAGAGAGGGAGGGAAAAAGGTAGAAAAAATATTTGAAGAAATAATGGTTGAAAGTTTCTCAAGTTCAATTAAAAATACAAATCTATACATCCAGGAAGCTCAACCAACTCCCAATTGGATAGGATAAAAAGGTTCCCCACATCCAGACACATAATAGTAAAGAATGTTGGAAGACAAAGACAAACTGAAAATCTTGAAAGCAGAAAGAGAGAAATGACTGGTCATGTGCAAGATAATCATACTAAGATTAACAGTTGATTTCTCATCCGAAACAATGGAGCAAGAAGGCAAAATAATGATGTATATAAAGTACTGAGGGGGGCGGGGGGACAACAAACTCATCAGCTAGAATCTTTTATCCAGCAAAACCACCTTTCAAAATTGAAGGTAAAGAAATAAAAAACATTCCCAGAGAAATAAAAATGGAGAGAATATATTACTAACAGACCTGCCTTACGAGAAATATTAAGGAAGAGTTCTTCAGGATGAAAATAAGCGACTCAGTAATTTTAATTGACACACATATGCACGCACATGTGTGCATGTGCACATGCACACAGAGTGACTAAAGATCATAATTACCATAAATCATCAGAACCTACTGCATAAGGTAATTGCTAGAACAACCATTAAAAATTTTTAAATAAGGGATCCCTGGGTGGCGCAGTGGTTTGGTGTCTGCCTTTGGCCCAGGGCGCGATCCTGGAGACCCGGAATCGAATCCCACGTCGGGTTCCCGGTGCATGGAGCCTGCTTCTCCCTCTGCCTATGTCTCTGCCTCTCTCTCTCTCTCTCTCTCTCTCTGTGTGTGTGTGTGTGTGTGTGACTATCATAAATAAATAAAAATTGAAAAAAAATTTAAAAATTTTTAAATAGTAAAAATACCACTAAAGGAATTAAAAGTTGCACTAGAAAACACTCATTTACCACAAAAGGAAGCAGTAACAAAGGAACAAAGGAACAGAAAAATCAAGACAGGGGAAGGTGACAGAGTAGGAAGATCCTAAGCTGAACCAATCCCATGGATACACCTAGGTAACAACAACCATATCAGTATAAATAACCCATAAAATGATTTGAAAACTAGCAGAACAGACTCTCCACAGCTATTTGTAGAAAGGAGGCCACATGGAAAAAGTGTAGGAAGGGCAGAGACCCAACTGGGAACTAACTAACCTGCAGGACTAGCCACAAAAGAGAGAGGCATTGAAAGTATGGTGAAGGGGAGGAGCAGACCGCATGCCAGGCACCTCAGGCACAGGAGGACCTACACTAGGAAGACAAATACTCATAATATTTGGCTTTGAAAAGCAGGAGGCTTAACTTTGTGAGTTTTTATACTCAATGGGGCTTACCAGTAGCAACTTTAAAAATCACTGGACTTTGCTCTGGTAGAGCTGGAAGGAAATAGGAAACTGAGGCCTGTCCTTAAAACAACAGGTTGTTTGCTATAAACAACCACACTGAGATACAGCATGTAAACAGCAGTTTGGAAAATGTCTGGAGGATACAGAAAGGGAATTTATTTACTAGTGTCAGAGTGAGTGCAGGAGAGGCAGGAATCTTTAGGAGATTTCTCCAAAACAAAAGAGCTGGCTGGCATAATTTCGCTGCCTAAGAGCCTAGTTATATGGATATGTAAGGGAACCAGCTCACTCTCCACCTAGCTTGCTAGCAGTATACCCTACCCTCACATTCTCTTGTGGAATTACCATTCAACCTGCCCCTTTCAGCAGGAATTCTTCAAAAGAAGTTCTAGGTCTTTTCATGCAAGCAGATCAGTGCATACTCTGCTAATGTACCTCAACCTCACCATCTCCTGTAAATTCACCCCATCCAAGCCACTGCAGGTGGTAAGCATCCATCCTAAGCGATGCCACAAACATAGCATTGTGCAGGCAAACCTGACAGTGGCCAGCACCACCCCAAAGTGAGTCCTGCCCTGGGGGAGAGGAAAATAATTACATATACAAGTTCAACTACAGCTAGAACAATGGGCCAGGGGAATATACCTGGTCTGACTACAAGCCCCAACCATCAACAAATACCTCAAAAAGGTAAGCACAAAGAGAGCCTGGTAGTTTGGGATCACTGTAACCTCAACAGACAGACTGCAGGCAGACATCTGGTCTGACTACAGGCCCTGCCTGCCCACTAACAAAAGCCTCTCTGAGGATAATGCAGGGAGAACACCCTATATAGTTTTGTGCAACTGTACTTCTGGCAAACATCTGGTTCAACCAAACTCAAGCCTAAGGCAACTCCACCCTGGCCTCTTAACAGCACAGAGACCAAATCCTGTCCACAACAAGCAAAGAAAGTCATTGCAGATGACTGGATTGAAGGAAAAAGTGACTCAGCCATAACAGTAGGGCACATATAACACACACACAGGAGATACTCCCTAAGCAATAGATTCTGATAAAAAGGGGACACTGCACTGCAGGGCATTGCAGGATCTTTTCTATCACAAGGCCACTATTTTAAGAGGAGATACAGCTGACTTTCCTAACACATAGGAACAGACACAGAGTTAGACAAAATGATGGGACAGAGGAATAGGTCCCAAATGAAAGAACAGGACAAAAAGCACAAGAGAGCTAAACAAAATGGTGATAAATAATATGCCTGATATAGAAGTTAAAGTAATGATCATAAGGATACTCATTGGGCTTGAGAAAAGAATGGAATCTCAGTGATATCATCAAAAAAGAGACAGAAAATATAAAGAAAAATCAATTATAGATGATGAACTCAATAACTGAAAATACATTAGAGGTAATAAACAGTATGCTAGAGGAAGCATAAGAATGTATCAGCAAGCTGGAAGACAGAGTAATGGAAAGCAACTAAGCTGAACAAGAAAAAAGAATAATAAAATATGAGAATAAGTTAAGAGAACTCAGTGACACCATTGAACATAACAACATTTGCATTATTGGGATCCCAAAAGGAGAAGAGAGAGAAAAGGGGACAGAGAAGTACCTGAAGAAATAATAGCTAAAAACTCCCCAAATCTAGGGAAGGAAAGAACATTCAGATCTAGAAGCCACAGAGAGCCCCCAACAAAAATCAACTGAAGGAGGTCCACACCAAGACAAATAAAATAATTAAAAGGGCAAAAAGGAGTGATAAAGAGAATTTTTAAAGCAAGATAAACTAAAATTGTTCTATAAAATGGAAACCCTATAAAGCTGCTAGATTTTCAGCAGAAACTTTGCAGGCCAGATGACTGTGGCCTGGTATCTTCAAAGTGCTGAAAAGAAAAAAAAACTTGCAACCAAGAATACTCTATCCAGCAAGGCTATCATTCAGAATAGAAAGAGAGAAAGACGGATAAAGAGAAACAACTTTTGTACCCAAAAGTTGAAGGAATTCATCACCATTAAACCAGCCTTACAAGAAATGTTAAATGGGATTCTCTGAGTGAAAAAAGAAGGACCATTATCATGAGTAAGAAAAAAAGGAAATGAAAAAATTTCACAGACACATAAAAACATAATAAAATTAATCAGTCACGAAACCAGTATGGAAGTTAAAGCACAAAAGTA
Source organism: Vulpes lagopus (assembly GCF_018345385.1). Taxonomy (NCBI): domain Eukaryota; kingdom Metazoa; phylum Chordata; class Mammalia; order Carnivora; family Canidae; genus Vulpes; species Vulpes lagopus. The sequence continues at coordinate 44,928,569 of NC_054833.1, read as the reverse complement.
GTAAAAATTGGGTATATATAAAAATCACTCATGGGATTCATAATATAAGGATGTAAAGTATGAAACCATATACCTAAAAAATGGGGGATGGGTAGTAAAAACTTAGTGCTTTTAGAATAGATTCAAACTTAAGTGACCATCATCCTAAAATAGACTGCTATATCCATAAGATATTATATAATAACTTAATGGTAACCACAAATCAAAACCTGTAATAGATATACAAAAAATATAGAGAAAATAATTGAAGAGTATCACCTAAGAAACCCATCAAATCACAAGAAAGCAGAACAAAGACTACAAACGTAATCATTAAATAAGTAACAAGATGACAATGATTATATACCTGTTAATAATTACTTTAAATGTAAATAAACTAAATGCTCCAATCAAAAGATGCAGTTGATGGAATAGATAAAAAAGTAAGAATAATCTTAAATGCTGCTTACAAGAGACATATTTCAGACCTAAAGACACATGCAAATTGAAAGTAAAGGGATGGAAAATAATTTATTGTGTAAGGGAAGTGAAAAGCTAGGATTGCAATGCTTATGTTGTACAAAATAGACCTAAAAAAAACCCAAAACTAACTAACAAGAGACAAAGGAGGATAATACACAATAATAAAGGGAGTAATCCAATAAAAAGGTATAACAATTGTAAATATTTATGTACCCAACATGGAAGGACTCAAATACATATAGCAGTTATTAACAAAAATTCAGGAAGAAATCAGTAGTAATATAATAGTAGTAGGGAAGTTTAACACCTGATCTATATCAATGGATAGATCATCCAAACAGAAAATGAACATGAAAACATGACACACTGGATCAGATGAATATAACAGATACATTCAGAATATTCCATGCCGGGATCCCTGGGTGGCGCACTGGTTTGGCGCCTGCCTTTGGCCCAGGGCGCGATCCTGGAGTCCCGGGATCAAATCCCACGTCGGGCTCCCGGTGCATGGAGCCTGCTTCTCCCTATGCCTGTGTCTCTGCCTCTCTCTCTCTCTCTCTCTGTGACTATCATGAATAAATAAATAAAATCTTAAAAAAAAAAAAAGAATATTCCATGCCAAAACAGCAGGATGAACATTCTTTTCAAGTGCCCATGGAACATTCTCTAGAATAGATCATGTTAGGCCACAAGTCTCAAAAAGCTCAACAAGATTGAAATCATATCATGCATCTTTTCTGACCACAATGCTATGAAATTAGAAATCAATCACAAGAAAAAAATCTGGAAAGAACAGAAATACATGGAGGTTAAATAACATGCTACCAAAAAATGAGTGGGTCAACCAAGACATCAAAGAGGAAATCAAACAATACTTGGAGACAAGTGAAAATGAAAATACAATGGTTCAAAATGTTTGAGATGCAGTGAAAAATGTTCTAAACACAATTTTTTGGCAACACAGGGCTACTTCAAGAAGAAAAATCTAAAACAATCTAACTTTACACCTAAAGGAGCTACAAAAAGAACAAACAAAGCCCCAAACCAGTAGCAGGAAGGGAATAATGACTAGGGCAGAAATAAATGAAAGAGAAACTATAAAATTAGAATAGATCAATGAAACCAGGATCTGATTCTTTGAAAAGATCAAATAAATTGATAAACCTTTAGCCAGTCTCATCAAGAAAAAACCAGAGGTCTCAAATATACAAAATCAGAGATTAAAGAAGAGAAATAACAAACAACCTCACAGAAATACAAAAGGTTTTAAGAGAATATTAAAAAGTATATGCCAATAAATTGGACAACCTAAAAGAAATGGACAAACTCCTAAATTCCCTAAAACTAAGCCACAAAGAAACAAAATTTGAACAGATCAATTACCAGCAATGTAATTAAATCAGTAATCAAAAAACTCCCCCAAAAACAAAAGTCCAGGACCAGATGACTTCACAGGTGAATTCTACCAACCATTTAAAGAAAAGTTAATACATATTCTTCTCAAACTATTTCAAAAAATAGAAGAGGAAGGAAAGCTTCCTAATTCATTTTATGAGGCCAGGATTACACTGATATCAAAACCAGATAAAGACACTACAGAAAAAGGAACTACAGGCAAATATCTGATAAACATAGATGCAAAAATCTTCAACAAAATACTATGAAACAATCCAACAATATATTAAAATCATTCACCATGATCAAGAAAGATGTATTCCTGGGAAGCAAAGGTGGTTCAATACCTGCAAATTAACCTACATGATACACCACATCAACAGGAAAAAGGGTAAAAACTGTGTGATTCATTATGGTTCAAGATGGCAATGTAGGAAGACCCAGAACTCACTTCCTCCACCGAACACACTAAATTACACTTATGAATAGAATAATTCCTCATGAAGAACAAATGAGAGCTGACTGAAGAGCTACTGAACAACCAAAGATAGAGAGAATGACAAGAAAGATGGAGACAGGGTAACAAGGGAAACCATCCCCAACATTACCAATGGCAGTGAGGAGGAGCTGCAAGAAAACTGGAGAATGACGTGGTTTGCTTTCCTACCCCACCTTGAAACTAGACCAGACCATCTGTTTTTGATCCGTTTATCCACGAATGGACACTTGGGTTGCTTCCATGTCTTGAGTATTGGAAACAATGATGCAATAAATAGATGGGTGCACATTTCTTTGAATTAGTGCTTTCATTTCCTTTGGGTAAATACCAAGAGTGGAAATACTGGATCATGTAGTATTTCTATTTATACTTTTTTGAAGTATCTCCATACTATTTTCCACAGGTGTTGTACCAGTTTGCATTCCTGCCAACAGTGCATGAGAGTTTATTCTTTTTCTTCACATCCTCATCAACACTTGTTTCTTCTTTAATTTAGCTATTCTGACAGGTGTAACGTGATATGTCATTTTGGTCTTAATTTGCATTTCCCTGATGATTAGTGATTTTGAACATCTTTTCATGTTTCTGTTGGCCATTCTTATGTCTTTGGAAAATGTTTTTGTCCTCTATTTTTAATGGGATTATTTGGGGTTTTTTTGTTTTTTGTTTTTTTGTTTTTTGGTGTTGAGTTGTAGGAATTCCTTATATATCTTAGATATCAATCCCTTATGAGATATTTCATTTGCAAATATCTTCTTCCATTCATTAGGCTTTCAGTTTTGTTGACTGTTTCCTTTCCTGTGCAAAATCTTTTTGTTTTGATATATTTCTGACAGTTTATTTTTGCTTTTGTTTCCCTTGCCTTAGGAAATAGATCTAGGGAAAAAATGTTATGCCCAATGTCAGAGAAATTACTGCTTTGTTCTCTTCTAGGATTTTTATAGTTTCAAGTCTCAGATTTAGGTCTTTAATCCATTCTGAGTTTATTTTTGTGATATGGTGTAGGAAAGTATTTCAATTTCATTCTTTTGCAGGTAGCTTCCCAGTTTTCCTAACACCATTTATTGAAGAGATATTGCATATTCCTATTGCATAGTCTTGCCTCCATTGCAGATTTCTGGGATCTCTATTCTGTTCCATTGATCTCTGGGTCAATTTTTCTGCTAGTACCATACTATTATTATAGCTTTGTAGTACATCTAGAAATTTGGGATTGTGATACCTCATTTTGTTCTTTTTCAAGGTTGCTTTGGCTACTCAGGGACTTCTGTGGTTCCATAGAAATTTTAGGATTATTCTAGGGCTGTGAAAATGCTACTGGTATTTTGATAAGAATTGTACTAAATCTGTAGATTGCTTTGCAGAGTAGAAATATTTTATCAATATTCTTCCAATCCATGAGGATGGACTTTCCATTTGTTCATGTCATCTTCAATTTGTTTTCATTAATGTTTTCTTTTTTAGAGTACAAGCTTCTCATCTCCTTGGGTAAGTTTATTCCTAGATATTTTATTATTTTTTGTCTAAGTGTAAATAAGATTGTTTTCTTAATGTCACTTTCTACTACCTTATTAGCACATAAAAATACAATAGATTTCTGTATATTAATTTTAGATCCTAATACTTTAATGAATTCATTTGTGAGTTCTAGCAGCTTTTGGTGGAGTCTTATGATTTTCTATGTACACTATGTCATTTGCAAATAATGAAAGTTTTACTTCTTCCTTACCAATATGAATACATTTCTTTTTCTTGTCTGATTGCTGTGGCTAGAAGTTCCAGTACTATTTGAATAACAGTTGTGAGAGTGGAGATCCTTGTCTTGTTTCCGATCTTAAGAGAAAAGCTCTCAGTTTTTCACCATTAAGTATGTTGGCTGTGGGCTTTTCTTACATGGCTTTTATTATGTTGAGGTATGTTCCCTCTAAACCTACTTTTCTGAGGGTTTTTATCATGAATGGATGTTGTACTTTGTCAAAAGCTTTTTCTGCATCTATTATTTTTTTAAATTTAAGTATAGTTGACACATAATGTTAAAGTGTATAACTTAATGATTTGACAAGTTTTTACATTATGCATGTTCACCACAGGTATAGCTACCATTTGTCCCTTTATGTCACTATTACAATATCATTTATTGATTGTATTCCTTATGCTCTACTTTTTTATTGCTGTGACTTACTCATTACATAACTACAGACTGGATCTCCCTCTCTCCTTTACCCATTTTGCCCAACTTCCACCCTATCCCCCTCTGGCAACCACCAATTCTCTGTATTTACAGTTCTGATTCTTACTTTTTTTTTTTTTTTTTAAGATTCCATTTAGGAGTAATATCATATGGTATTTGTCTTTCCCAGTCTGACTTACTTCACTTATCACAATACCCTCCTAGGTCCATCCATGTTGTCTCAAATGGCTCAACATCCTTTTTTATGGCTATGCAATATTCTATTGTATATATATATATATTACACACTTTTTTTCCTTATCCACTTGTCTATTAATGGACACTTACATCATGCCCATATCTTAGCTATTCTAAAAAATAATAAACTGGAATAAACATAGGTGTTAACATATCTTTTTGGGTGTTTTAATTTTCCTTGAGTAAATACCCACTAGTGGAATTATTGGATCATATGGTATTTATTTTGTGAGGAACCTTCATACTATTTTCCATAGAGGCTATACCAATTTGCATCCCCACCAATGGTGTTCAAGTGTTACTTTTGCTCCACATCTTTGTCAACACGTTTCTTATCTTCCTGATTTTTATCCATTGTAACAGATATGAGGTGATATCTAATTGTTTTGATTTGCCTTTCCCTGATAATTAGGGATTTTGAGGATATTTTCATGTGTCAGTTGGCAATCTGTATATCCTCCTTGGAAAAACAGCTATTAAGGTCCTTGCTGATTTTTTTCAATTAGAGTGTTTGGGATTTTTTTGTTGTTGAGTTGTAGGAGTTCTTCATGTATTTTGGATATTAACCTCTTATTGGATGTATCATTTGCAGATGTATTCTCCCATTCAGTAGGTTGTCTTTTTATTTTATTGATGATTTCCTTTGCTGTGCAAAAAATTTTTATTTTGATGTAGTCCCAATACTTTATGTTTGCTTTTGTTTCCCTTGCCTTAGGAGACCTAACCAGAAATAGGTTGCTATGGCTGATGTCAGAGAAATTACTGCCTGTGTTCTCTTCTAGGATTTTTATAGTTGTCTCACATTTAGGTCTTCAATCCATTCTGAGTTTATTTTTATGTATGGTATTAGGAAGTAGTCCACTTTCATTATTTTATACATATTTACCCAGTTTGCCCAGCACAATTTATTTAAAAGATTGCTTTTCCCCCAAGCATATTATTTCCTCCTTTGTTGAGGAATATGTATAGAATTGTATAGAATATGTATTGAATATGTATACATATTCATATATATGGGTTTATTTCTGGGGCCTCTATCCTGTTCTATTTTACCATACAGTTTTGATTACTACAGCTTTCATATCTTGAAATCTAGGGATTATCATACTTGGAGCTTAGTTCTTCTAAGAATTGTTTTAACTATTCAGATTATTCTGTGGTTCCATACAAATTTTAGTATTATTTGTTTTAATTTTGCCAAAAATAGTATTGGTAACTTGACAAGGATTGCATTGAATTTGTAGATTGTTTTGAGTAATGATGGGGATTTGACAATATCAATTCTTCCAATCCATGGGACTATCTTTCCATTTTTTTGTGATATTTTCAAATGCTTTCATCAGTGTTTTATAGTTTTTAGAGTACAGGTCTTTCATCTCTTTGGTTAGGTATATTCTTACATATTTTATTCTTTTGATGCAATTGTAAATGGCATGGTTTTTAAAATTTCGCTTTCTGCTACTTTGTTTAGTGTATAAAAACATTACCAATTTTTGGCTAATTATTTTATATCATGCCACTTTACTGAATTCATTCATTACTTCTAGCAGATTTTTTGTGGAATCTTTAGGATTTTCTATAGACAGTATCATGTTGTCTGTGAAGAGTGGCAGCTTAACTTCTTTACCAATATAGATGCCTCATTTCTTTTTTCTCTCTGATTTGGCTAGGACTTTCATAGTACTATGTTGAATAAAAGCGATGACAGTTGAGGTCCTGTCTTGTTTCTGACCATAGAGGGAAAACTTTTTTTCACCATCAAGGATGGTGTTAGCCTTGGGTTTTTCATATGGCCTCTATGATGTGCAGGTATTTTCCTCTATCCGCATTTTGTTGAGAGTTTTTTTTACTAACAGATGCTGAATCTTGTCAAATGCTTTTTCTGCATCTGTTGAGATAATCATGAATTTTATCCTTCATTTTGTTGATGTGGTGCATGATGTTGATTGATTTGCACACATTGAACCATCCTTGCATACCAGTAATAAATCCTACCAGATGGTGGTAACTGATCTTTTAAAGTATTTTAGATTGTAAAATCTAAAATTTTAGGTTGTATATAGTTTGCTAATATCCTGTTGATATTTTTGCACCTATATTCATCAGGGATATTAGCTTGTAGTTTTCTTTTTTTGTGATGTCTTTGTCTTTTGTATCAGGGTAATGCTGGCCCTTTAGAACCTATTTGGAAGCTTTCCTTCCTCATCCTCTCCTATTTTTTGGAATACTTTGAGAATAGATATTAACTCTTCTTTAATGTCTAGCAGAATTTACTTGTGAATCTATTTGGCCTGGACTTTTATTTTCTTGGTGGTTTTTGCTTACTGATTCCATTTCATTACTTGTTATCGTCTCTTCAGATTTTATTTTTCTTTGTTGTTCACTTTTGGAAGATTATATGTTTCTAGGAATTTATCCATTTCTTCTAGGTTGTTCAGTTTGTTGGCATATAATTTGTCACAGTCTTACCTTTTGTGTGTCTGTTGTGTCAGTTGTTACTTTTTCCTCATTTCTGATTTCGTTTGGGTCCTTTCTCCTTTTTTGTGAGTCTGGCTAAGGATTTGTCAACTTTGTTAATCAAAGTACCATCTCTCTTTTTTTTTCTTTTTAAAAAGATTTATTTGAGAGAGAGAGAGAGAGAGAGAGAATGAGCACAAATGGGGGGGGGGACAGAAGGAGAGAGACAAGTAGACTCCCTGCTGTGGGGAGCCCAATGCAGAGCTTGATCCCAGGACCCTGAGATCATACCTGAGCTGAAGGCAGACACTTAACCAGCTGAGCCACCCAGGCACCCCTCATTATTTTTTGTAATGTTTTTTTCAGTTAGTATGTCATCTATCTCTATTATTTCCTTTCTTCTACTCACCTTGGACTTTGTTTTTTTTTCTAGTTCCTTTAGGTGTAGGATTAGATTGAGGTTTCTTTTTTTGTTTGTTTCTCTAGCTATGCCTATATGGCTAAATAGTCTTCGAACTATTTTTGTTGTGTCCTAGAGATCTTGGACCATTGTGTTTTCATTTTTAATTGTCTCCATGTATTTTTTTTTAATTTCTTCTTTGATTTCCTGGTTGGCCCATTCACTGTTTAGAAACATGTTGTTTAATTTCTATGTATTTGTCATCTTTCCAAATTTTTTCTTGTAGTTGACTTCAAGTTTCATAGCATTGTGGTCAGAAAATATGCATGGTATGATCTCAATCTTTTTGTATTTATTGAGGCCTGATTTGTGACCTAGTATGTGATCTATGCAGGAGAATGTTCCATGTGGACTTGAAAAGAATGTGTATTCTGCTGCTCTAGGATGGAATGTTCTGAATATATCTGTCGGATTCATCTGGTTCAGTGTATCATTTAAAGCCAATGTTTCCTTGATTTTCTGTTTAGATTATCTGTCTATTGATGTAAGTGGGGTGTTAAAATCCCTTACTATTATTGTATTATTATCAGTTTCCTTAAGTTTCATATTAATTGTTTTATATATTTGGATGCATAAACATTTATAATTGTTAGGTCTTGTTGGATTGTCCCCTTTATTATGATATAGTATAAGTCAGCAAGAGGAAGACAAGTATCATATGATTTCATTCATGTGTGGAATTTAAGAAACCAGAGGGGGAAAAAGACAAATCAAGAAACAGACTTAACTATAGAGAAGAAATTGATGGTTACCAGAGGAAGGGGGGCATGGGTGAAAGAGGTGATGGAGATTAAGGAAGGCACTTGTGATGAACACCAGGTGTTGTATATAAGTTTTGAATCACTATACTGTACACTGGAAACTAATATTACACTTTAAATAAAACTTTAAAATAAAGTTTTTATAATAAAAATAAAAGAAAAACTTTAAAGAAAAACTTTAAAAAAAGAAGCTGAAGTACTAAAATAATTATGATATATGTGCCTCAGATTTTATTTCCAATCATGTTATTTTAATTTATATTTCTAAACAACCTAGACTAATTGGAATCTAAAGTCTGAACAAATTTCTAAATAAAGCACAACAATAAAAAATCAATTATATTTCTATAAATTATCATGAACAATCTGAAAATTAAGAAAATAATTCCATTTTTAGTAGCAAAAATCAAATACTTAAGAATAAGTGCAAAGTTTGTAATCTGAATATTACAAAACATTGTTGCAAGAAATTAAAGACCTTAAAAAATGAAAGATCTCCCTCATTCATGGATAAGAGAACTTAATATTGTGAGGATGACAATTCTCCCCAAATTGATCCTCAGATTTAACACAATCTCTAACAAATTCCTAGTGGATTTTTTTTTTTCAGAAAGTAATAAGATGGTCCTAAAATTCATGTGGAAATTCAAGGGACACAAAATAGTCAAAACAATCTTGGCAAAAAAAAAGTAAGGTCAGAGAATAAAAGTGTGAAAAGTAAGGTCACACTTCCCAATTTGAAATGTACAAAGTAATAGTAATTAAGCCTGTGTGGTCTTGGCATGAAGATAGACTCATAATAAATGGAATGGAATTCACAGTCCAGAAATAAACCTTTACATTTATAATTACTTGATTTTTGGCAAGGGTGCCAAGACAATTCAATGGAAAAGAATAGTCTATTTTACAAATGGTGCTGGGACAGCTCAGTATAGGAAAAGAATGAAGTTGGACCACTTCCTCACAGCATATGCAATAATTCACTCAAAATAGATTATAGACTTACATATAAGAGGAAAACTACAAAACTCTTAAAAAGATAATACACAAGGAAATATTTGTGACTTTAGATTAGACAAAGCCTTCTGAGATAGGACTCCAATAGCACAAGGAACAAAAGAAAAAAAATAAATTATACTTCATTGAAATTGAACACTTCTGTATTTCAAAGGACACCACTTAAAAAATGAAACAACCCACAAAATGGGAGAAAATATTTGTCCCCATATATCCATTTGGGTACTTGAATCTAGACTACATAAAAAACTTTTACTACTCAATAATAAAAAGACAAACCAATAAAAAATGGACAGAAAAGATGAATAGACATTTCACCAAAGATGTACAGAAGGCCAATCAGCACATGAATAGATGCTCAATATCATTAGTCATTAGGGAAATGCAAATCAAAATCACAATGAGATACTCTCTAATATCCACTAGACAAGCTATGAAGAAAAAAAATAATAGCAAGTATTGGCAAGGATGTGGAAAATTTGAGATCCTCATACATTGCTGGTAGAAATATAAAATGGTGTAATTGCTTTGGAAAATTATCTTGCAGTTCCTCAAAATGTTAAACATAGAGTTACCATGTCCAGAAATTCTGCTCCTAGGGTATGTACCCAAGAGAAATGAAAGCATAGTCTACACAAAAACATGTACATAAATGTTCATGGCAGCACTATTAGTAAGACCTCCAAAGGAGAAAAACTTAAATATCCATCAATTGATAGATAAATGTGGTCT